>NW_026944339.1:0-600000 GCF_033439085.1 Chaetomium fimeti
TCCGCATCCGCTGGCATTTCCGGGACTCCCCCTCTCAAGCGTCTAAATTCTACGTTCCCAAACGAGAATGGCAACCCCCTCTGCGCCATCGCGACCCAGTGATCGAGCGTGGTCTGGCCGCAGGCAAGGACTTATTGTTCTCACAAGTGGAGGCAACGGTCCTACACCTCGGACAGACCCCCAGGCCGAACCCAGGCCTGGCAAAGATCAACGATTTTCTCCGGCAGTCACAGTCCCTGGTGAAAATCACTGACAAAAATCTGGGCGTGGCAGTACTTGCCAAAGACTGGTACCTCGAGCGATGCGGACGGCACCTCAGCGACCGAAGAACGTACGCTATCTTCGACGCTGCGAACCTGCCGGACCTCCGCGCCGAAGTCCTTGAGAACGTTGGCAACTTGCCCATCATGTTCGACCTGCCAAAACAGGTATCTGAATTTTTATTGTCATCCCGGGAAGATGCGGGCATCCCGCAATTTCACTGCATCCCCAAGGTGCACAAGAAAGAGTGGAGCTTGCGACCTATCATTCCAAGTCATTCATGGGTGACGAAAAAATGTTCGCAAGTTGCGGATTTCCTCCTTCGTCAATGCCTCAAAGAGACCGTCCCGTGGTGCGTGGAAAGCACACGAGAGGTGATGCAGAGACTGGAGGCCCTCCCCCCTTCTTTATCGGATCAAGTCTGGCTCGTCACTGGTGACGTGGGAGCCTTCTACACAAATGTTCCGATCGACGAAACCATCGAGAACATCAGTCATGCTCTCGGAGATAAGTCGTTTGAAGGCATTCCGACTGACATGCTGAGCCAACTGCTTAACATCGTCATGAAGAATAACGTGTTCGAGTTCAATGGGACTTTTTATCATCAAGTGGAAGGCGTCGCGATGGGCACCTCTTGCGCGCCCGCATTCGCGAATCTTTCCCTTGGCTTCAAGGAAAGGATGTCCAACATGCTGGCGGTCGGGGACACCGGTCTCCGGTTCTACGTCCGCTACATGGACGACATCTTTATGATATGGTCCGGATCTCGTTCGTCCCTAGATGTCTGGCTGGAAGGGTTCACCCCCAACCTCGCGCCTTACCACATCACTTGGGATTCGTTCCTCTTCGCAAGCGACTCCGTTCTTGGACGCAGAGTTCTTTTACAGAGCAGGCGCGGGACTCTGGTCGTTACACACCAGGGTCTATCGCAAGCGAATGAACAAGCATCAATACATTCCATGGTCCTCTGCTCACCCTGAGACGGTGAAGCGAGCTTTCGTTAAAGCAGAGTTGACCCGCTTCATGACCATCTGCTCCCATGAAGAATTCTTTGAGGAAAGGGTTCGGGAGTTTTATGAAGCGCTCGCTCGGAGAGGGTATCCAGCGAATACACTCAGAAAATGGAGAAGTCTGGTGACATACAAGGACCGGGCAATACAGCTCCTTAAGAAAAAGGACTCGAAGCCTGGGCTCCCTCTGATGTTGCCATCTTCATATGATGAGATTTGGGAATATGTTGATGTGAAGAGCGTCTTGACAAAGATGAAGACAGTTTGGCAGACACGCGGGCCAATCCCCGAGTCTCTCAACGGACCTCTCATCAAATCGTTAAGACGGACCGAGAACCTTTTTGATAAGATCTCGGCCTGGAACAAAGCCGTCTTGGCAGGCAATGAGACATGAGTTCCCCCTGGGGGGAACGCGTCGTTATGTTTGTTTCAAAACGTCCCTCTTCAAGACTAAAGGAAAGGAGTTTAAACGCTACGTCGGCCATGCGGTAAAATGCATACCCTTCGTACTGTCCTAACCCTAACCTTAACCGTAACCGCGCAGTTTTCGAACTGGCAATGTCGGTCTTTCTCTCGTTTCAATGTCGGTATCTCGCCGCTCTCGTATGGGAGGTTCTTTAGTGCTGCCGCAATACAGGCACGTCGTCGCCCCGACCGGCTGCTGCGAAGCAGTGTCGGGCCGACAATGACGGTGAACCCCCGGACCGATGAAGTGGGAACCGTGCACGTCGGCCCCGAGCCCCCCGCATGGGGGGCTTGGCGCCGTGGCGCGTGCACTTTGGACAGGCCCGGAATGGAAAAGACCGGCGGCAGGAGCAGGCCTGCGAATACGGTGTGGGCCCACTCACACCGCGCGGATTTTCAGTTCTCCAATGAAAATTGGAGGTGTCAATCTCTCTCGTCACCCCCGCGTCAGCTGAACATTCGTCGCGTTTAGCCGGTGCGGGCACCAATGGGAGGAGGACAATTAATGCGCGAAGGCTTCGGCCTTCGCGTTTTAATTTACTCCGTCCCTCGGTACTCGGTGACTCTCAACAAGATAAATGTCCCTGAGGAGCCCTCAAGGGCGAAACTCCTCTGTCATCTCCCCAGATCAGAGCAGTCGGACTTCTTGTTGCTTCTCAGGTTTTCCTCACCAACACTTTTCAACATCATATACCCTAACCCTAACCCTAACCCTAACCCTAACCCTAACCTAACCCTAACCCTAACCCTAACCCTAACCCTAACCCTAACCCTAACCCTAACCCTAACCCTAACCCTAACCCTAACCCTAACCCTAACCCTAAGTAACCCCTAACCCTAAGTAACCCTAGCACCTCTCCACGGCAGCCTTCGCAGGTTGTTATTGGTCTCATTTCATTTGCTTTGCCTTCGCGTAGTGCCCTACGGTCTGCCGGGGTGCTGACGATTGCGAGGTTTACTACCTTAGAGGAGCGCCTAACCTTCTACGTCGGTATAAGGTTAGCGTTCTATCTAAGAAAGCTCTATATATAGATGTTAGAGAAGACCCTATAAATATCTAAGAGTTGTTTAGCGAGGTCGTTATCGAGGTATCTAGAGGTTTCATCTAAGAAACCTTAATAGGTATTAGGGAATACCCTATAAATACCTAGGACTTCTTAACGAATAGCTAGGGGGTTTTCGAGTCTAGACGGGAGCTCTTATACGTTTCCTTAGGGCTTAGTACTTAGGTAAACTCTACTGGGTAACCCTACTTATAGGTACTTAGTTAGAACTAACTAGCTACCTACCTTAACTACCGTACCTCTATAATGATTTAAATCCTCAAGCAATCCTCTTAAGTTGGATAGGTTCTGTAGGCTGAAGGTTCTATAGGCGGGTATTTTCGAGTCTAGAGTTCTTACGTATTTCTCGGGGCTTGGTATTCCGGTTAACTCTGCTGGGTAACCCTACTTGGTTAGAGCTGACAACGGTAGGTACCTACCTTGACTGCCGTGCCTCTATGATGATTCAAAACTTGTGCTTCTAAGTTGGATAGGTTCTGTGGGCTGAGGGCTTTATAGGGACCCTGTTAGGACCGACTAGCCCGCCTTAGCTAGTGTACCTCTATGATTCAAGATCTCTACCGGGGTCTATCGAGTCGAGAGTTCTTATATCCTACTTAGGCCTCGGGTGATGGTTGGATAGATTCTGTAGGCTGAGGGTTCTATAGGCGGGTATTTTCGAGTCTAGAGTTCTTACGTGTTTCTCGGGGCTTGGTATTCCGGTTGACTCTGCTGGGTAACCCTACTTGGTTAGAGCTAACAACGGTAGGTACCTACCTTGACTGCCGTGCCTCTATGATGATTCAAAAACTTGTACTTCTAAGTTGGATAGGTTCTGTGGGCTGAGGGTTTTATAGGGACCCTGTTAGGACCGACTAGCCCGCCTTAGCTGGTGTACCTCTATGATTTAAGATCTCTACCGGGGTCTATCGAGTCGAGAGTTCTTATGTCCTGCTTAGGCCTCGGGTGATGGTTAAGTCTGCCGGTAACCTTGCCTTAGTTGACGTACCTCAATGGTTCAAGGCCCCTACCGGGATCTTTAGAGTCGAGAGTTCTTATGTCTTTCTTAGGCCTCGGGTAATGGTTAATGTCACGAGAGGTGGTTGCCTGTGATGGCACTGTGGCTCAATCGGGGTTAGCGCGCATAGCGCCTCGCCCTACTTCCCCACGAAACGATCGCTAGCGATCCCACCACCTCTCTTTTTCTCTTTGTCTCAGTTTCGATATTATAGTTGTATTGACTGGTGGCCTGACCCCATGGAATATCTGCTTCTCGTCACAAACTGAGACCAATCTCTCTTACCTGGGAAGGTATAATTAATATCCCACCGAAGAACCGAAGATCAAAGATTGAAAGCGTTGTTTCAATCGACCCGACAAACCAAATCCATCCACCTGCGTTTAGCCGAACCAACCGGGTTGGATACCGAAGACCGCCAAGATGGCACGCGAGTCAGCCGCTGACGATCGCGCCCGGAAGGAAGTACGGTTCGTGATCGAAGAGATCAATCGTCACGATCTCAAGAAAGATACCCCGTTGCGCCGCCGCTCGTCGGCAATCCACGACGTGCCGCTGAACCAGGCAGAGCCCCTCGTGGCCGAAGATGACGAAGACGCCGAGCCGGCTACGATTGAGAAGTTCACCCGCGATGTCACTACACAACTCCCAGACGTGCGTTACACTGAGACGCGCGAGAGCCTTGTGGAAGACCTGCGTGCGAAGCTTGTTGCATTTGCCGACCACTTCGCTGGCAAGTACAAGGACAAGGCTCCTGCGATGCCGTTTACCCGGATGGTCGACGACGACCCCAAGAAACCGGATGCCATGTTCGCGGGCGTGATCAATGGCACAGTCAATGCCACCGAATTCGCGGATCTCGCTGCCCGTTTCCCCGACGAAGTATTCAAGGAAGTCAAGATGCGCGGACTGTTGACCGCAGCATACGCGGAGCAAGTCGAAGAGCTCCATACTATCGCCAAAGACCTGGACCGTAACTTGAAGTACATCCACGATTGGGTCCCGATCATCGCCGACAATCTGAAGACGACCCATGACGCAGACTTGAACAGCCGAACCGAAGAGGTCGTGGGCCTTAACCAGATCATCGCCGATCTCATGATGCAAGCGCGCGAGGGAACGGTCGCTACCCACCATTCTATTCGCAGCACTGAAACCGCATCTGGCGGGAGCAAGGGGCGCAGCGCAAAGCAACCCGACCCGCCTATCTTCCTCAACGACGGGGCTAAAGATACTACGACCTTTGAGACCTGGTACCGCAACCTCCAGAATAAGCTCGCCGCCAATGGCGACCACTTCTCGAACGATGCTGCTAGACAAGGGTACATCGAGGGGAGGGTAGGTGGGAAGGCAGCTCGCGAGCTCGCTCCCTATCTCCGCGAAACCCACCCTGACGTAATCAACACGTCCGAGAAGCTGATGGCTCACCTCTGGTCGGAATACAACGACCCGCTCCAATCCGAGAAGTCCCTGACAGACTTCATCGAGCTAGAGATGAAGCCGGGTGACAGCTTCACTGCTTTTAAAAACGACTTTGTACGACTTGCTGGTGAATGTGGCAAGAGCAAGGTTGAGTGGAAGGCTGAGTTCAAGCGCCGACTTCCCGGCACCCTCCAGAGAGCGTTGGCACCGTCGTACCTCGATCCCGCTGTTACGTTCGATCAGTATGTCCGACTTGGCGCAGAGATCTCGCATTCCTACCGCCAGACAGGCAATGGCCATGCCCCGCGCCGCGATGGCGCGCCACGCGCCGCGAAGACCCCGAAGATCTCGGATCCCAGACCTGCAGCTCCCAAAGCCAAGAGCCCGGCTCCCCAGCTCTCACCCGAGGAGGTGCGCAAGCTCTATGATGAAGGCCGCTGCTTCGTCTGCCGCGAGAAGGGACATACGTCCCGGGAATGCCCGCAGAAGACAGGCGGCGGAGCCGCAGCTGGAGACTGGAAAGCGCAGCGCGAGTCCCGCATTGCGAACCTGCAAAGCCGTTGGGCGGCGAAGGAGCCTGCTGAGGAGCCTGCCACTCCCCGAGCACCCGCCTCCAACAAGAAGAAGCTTGCGAAGGTGGTTGAGCTGCCTGACAGCGCCTCCGACTCGGAAAACTAGATACCCTGGGTAGTCTCGACTCCCTCTCAGGGTTGGTATCAACAGTCGGTGTGACAGAAGCTCGACCGGATTTCGTTAGCAAGTTGCTGGGAGGAAGACCCTTTCTCACCTCTTGTTCCATAGCGAATAATGGAGTTTCGTTAACCACCACCGACGTTTTGGTTGATACGGGAGCCAATGGCTACCTCTTTGTGAGTGTTGCCTATGCAGAACGACTGTTGAAGCAGTTGAAATTGAAGACTCGAACCGACTTCACGCCCCGACCCGTGGGCGGGTTTGACAACAAAGGCGCGTGCCAATTGGTCGACGTGGTGCTCGTCGGGCATTTTACCATCCAGAACCGCACTCTCCGCGACGAACCGCTGCTGGTAATTGATTCCAAGCACGATGTGATCGTTGGTGACAAGTGGCTTGACTATCACGACATCCTTACCGACAGCCGACGCCGGAGACTGATCTTCCCTACTGAATGGCTCCCTGATCCAGGATGGTGGAAGAAGGCTGATATCGAGCTCGGCGCACCCCCGACCGGACGCCCCGATCCTGCTATAATGGAAGACATTCAGCGCCGCGAAGCATTGATGGAAAAGGAAGACCAACGAAGGCGCGATGGGCGAGCTGTCGCGCAGCGAATCGCACAGCTGGAAGCGCAGGCGAGCCGCCAGCCTGTTCCGCGGCCGCCGACGTCATCTGCGTCCCCGATTACCCACCTCCTATCGCGATCCGACCCGATACCCAAGACCGTTCGGTTCGATCCCCCTGAACAGCAGAAGATGCAGCGCGCGCTGCAAGGCCTTCCTCCCCCGCCAAAGGAGCAGCCTCCTAAACCACGCGTTCGGCGAAAGGAACCCGCGATCGACTACAAGCGTGGCACAGATAAATACGGACCGTACACTCTACGTAGGGATAGCATCGGCTGGTACAAGGATCGCCCACCCGATATGGCCGTTATCGGTGCCATTGCATTCAGGCAGATTGCGCGCAACCTGCCCACCGGCTGCGTCACTCTTCACGAGATCGACAGGATGATTGAGGACAAGCTCGCAGAGTCGATGCCCCGAGATGATCACGACCTGCGTCAGAAAGCAGTCAACGCGATCCCGAGCGAGTACCATGACTTCCTCGACGTGTTCAGCAAGGCGGAATCCGACGATATGCCCCCATACCGCCCGCAAGTCGACCATAAGATCGATGTCACTGGCAGGCCGGAGGATCTGGGATATTCGCCGCTGTACAAGCTCTCTTTGGAGGAATTGGAAGCCGCTCGGAAATATATCACCGAGAACCTGCGGAAAGGCTTCATTGAACCAAGCGATTCCCCGTGGGCCGCGCCCATCCTGTTCGCGATCAAGGCTAACGGTGGACTACGCTTCTGCGTCGACTACCGAAAGCTCAACGCGATCACAAGGAAGGACCGGTACCCATTACCGCTGATCGACGAGACTCTGGCGCGGGTCTCCCAAGCCAAAATCTTTTCTAAGATCGATATTCGCCAAGCCTTCCACCGCATCCGGATCAACCCGGAACACGAAGAACTCACAACGTTCCGCACGAGATACGGCGCGTACAAGTACAAAGTGATGCCGTTCGGCTTGACCAACGGCCCAGCGACCTTTCAACGGTTCATCAACAACACTTTGATGGGTTATTTGGACGATTTCTGTAGCGCATACATCGATGACATCCTGATCTTTTCGAACAACCTCCGGGAGCACAAGGAGCACGTCGGGAAGGTTCTGGAGCGCCTCCGCGAGGCGGGCTTACAGGCCGACATCGATAAATGCGAATTCCACGTCACCAGCACCAAGTTCTTGGGATTCATTATTGGAACCGACGGCATCGCTGTCGACCCAAAGAAGATTGAAACTGTTCGGGATTGGGAACAGCCGACTACTGTCAAGGGAGTCCAATCGTTCCTTGGCTTCTGCAACTTCTATCGACGCTTCGTTCGCGAATACGGTCGAACAGCGCGCCCACTAAACAACCTCACAAGGAAAGACGTACCATTTGACTGGAATGCGGATTGCCAGTGTGCCTTCGAGGAGCTGAAAGACCGGCTACTTAACGCGCCTGTTTTAGCCCATTTCTCTCACGACAAGCCAACCCGCGTCGAAACCGACGCGTCACAGGGAGTGGTAGCAGGCGTACTTACCCAGCAACAGCCGGACGGCGAATGGCATCCTATCGCCTTTTTCTCAGAGACAATGCACGGCGCGGAACATAACTACCATATCCATGACAAGGAACTCCTGGCGGTGATCCGCGCGCTGCAGTGCTGGCGAGCCGAGCTTGTTGGCCTCCAAGGGGACGACCCGTTCCTGATCATCACGGACCACGAAGCGTTGAAGTATTTTGGCACGAAGCGCCTGCTCAACGCTAGACAAGCCGGATGGGCTGAGCTGCTCGCGCAGTACCATTTCCAAATCACGTACCGGCCGGGCAAAGAGAATGCTGCGGCAGACGCTCTCTCCCGCAAGAGCGAGGATACAGTGACGCAGAAGGCGAAGAGGGAAGCCTATCGCACCTTGCAAATCTTCACCCCCGTGCTGGAGGATGGCGCAGCAACCCGCACTGATGATCTTGAAGTTGAGTTGATGGCGCTTGACGAGGAGATAGAGGCGCCCGCAGACTCGGGTTTCGAGCTCATCGACGAGCTCCTCCGTTACAACCAATCTGCCCTGGAGTTGGAGCCATACCGTGAGAAGGCCCGCAGCGAGCAGGATTCCGAATACTCGCTCCTGGATGGCCGCTTGCTGTTGATGAGCGGTAGATTGGTGGTCCCAGCCGTCAACCATCTGCGGACCCGCATCATTACTGAGGCACACTCGCGCTTGACGACCGCCCACCCGGGCATAAACAAGACGCGCAAGTTGATCAACACCCGGTACTGGTGGCCCCGAATGGGCAGCGATATCGATCAGTATATCGCTAACTGTGTGTGCCGCGCCGCGAAGCACCCGAGAGACAAGACCCCCGGATTGCTACACCCAATCCCCCCCTCGCAGCGAGCATGGCAGAGCGTTGTGATGGATTTCAACGAACTTCCGAAAGACAAGTACGGATTTGACAACGCTCTGGTCATGATTGACCGCCTCACGAAAGCTTCATGGACTATTCCCTGCACGAAGGGAGCCACGGCTCGCGATGCGGCGAAGATGTACTATGAAGGCCCGTATCGAGTCTACGGTCTCCCGATGGAGGTCATCAGTGACCAGGGGCCGCAGTTTCGAGCCGACTTTACCAACGAACTGTCAAAGATTCTGGGGATCAATTGGAAACTGGCCACACCCGGTCATTCGCAGACCGCGGGCCAAGTCGAGAACCTTAACCAGTATATTAACCAACGGTTACGACCGTTTGTAAGCCATTACCAAGACAACTGGTCCCGGGCAATCCCAGCTCTTGACGCGGTACAGTCGAGCCTCCCGCACGACAGCACCGGATTGTCGCCCCACGAAGTGATGTTTGGGTTCGCGATGCCCTTACCATTCGACTGGGAATCACGAACCGGACTGACAGATCTGCCGCACGAAGAGCGTCTCAATCGCGAAGAGGCCCAGCGGAGGGCGCGCCAGATCCAGGAATTTGGGGACTTCGCGCGGTCCAACATCCTTAAAGCGCAGGAGAAGCAAGCAGAGCAGGCGAATCGACATCGCCGCGTACCAGATTTCGACGTCGACGACCACGTCGTGATCATCAAGCGCACCGAAATGACGAGCAGACCCAGCGATAAGCTCGATTTCCCCGTTACGCGGCAGCACTTCCGCATCATCGAGAAGGTTGGCCACGCGTACCGTTTGGAAGTCCCAGCTTCGTGGAAGGGAACCGACACGTTCCCTCCCGACCGACTACGATTACACCTAAACAACCCTCTTCCTGGCCAAGCACCCGAGTCCCCGGATGCCGAAGAGGTTGGTCCGAATCAAGACATGGAATGGGAGGTCGAACAACTCTTGGCGAGCCGTGTTTACTATGGAAAATTGCAAGTACCAAGTCCGTTGGAAGGGCTGGGCAGCCGACCCCGAATGGTATCCCGCGGCCGACTTCAAGAACTCGCCGGAAGCGTTGAAACAGTTCCATGACGCGAACCCCGACAAGTCTGGCCCGCCCACACGATTGCAAATATGGTTGGAAATGGCCGAACGCGACGAGTTCGCGGCGGATCATGAGGATGACAACGAACCAGTCATGGTGGGCGCGCCGTTGAGGCGATCCAACAGGAAGAAAAAGTGATGGACCTTTTCCGAGCAAAAGCTCGCGGACGAGCTTTTTCGTGGAGGGGGGGGGTTGTCACGAGAGGTGGTTGCCTGTGATGGCACTGTGGCTCAATCGGGGTTAGCGCGCATAGCGCCTCGCCCTACTTCCCCACGAAACGATCGCTAGCGATCCCACCACCTCTCTTTTTCTCTTTGTCTCAGTTTCGATATTATAGTTGTATTGACTGGTGGCCTGACCCCATGGAATATCTGCTTCTCGTCACAGTTAAGTCTGCCGGTAACCCCGCCTTAGCTGACGTACCTCAATGGTTCAAGGACCCTACCGGGATCTTTCGAGTCGAGAGTTCTTATGTCCTTAGGGCTCGGGCGATAGTCAACTCTGCGGGTAACCCTGCTATGCTCGGCTTTTGTGGTGACCTGGGGGTTTTCGAGTCGAGGCTTTAAGCTATGATGAGCCTTTCAAGTCGTATATTTGAAACTTCGGTTTTGGTTACTCATTAATGGCAACTGAGCTTAAATAAAAGTCTCTACTAGATACACTATTTTACATCTGTTCAGGGGGTTACGGGTCTTAGTATGAGTATAGAGCTAGGTTGGAGTCTGCTGCTCGAGTGAGAAAGTTATTCTCGAGACTCTTCTTGACTAACTATATCACGAAACCAAGTATCCAGCTCATCAAAGTCCTTCCCGCGCTTGATAAGCTGGTAGTTAACGAGCTCTGGTACGCTTCCACCTTCTACCATAGGGATGAACGGTATTCCCTGCGAGTTATAAGTGGCCTTGCCAACGGACCAGACCTCTGGTCCTTCCTTTGCTATCTGAACACACCACGCAACCACCTGCTGCGTTGTCCATTTTGGCTCCCTCCGATTGTTGGTGTTTGGCCGGTAGTCTTGGCTAATACGGCCAATGGCTTTCTCAAGGGTCGTCTGTACGAAGATTGGATATTCCGGTTTGGATGATGTACTGATGATGGTGAAATTACCCAAATCCGGACGTTGTGAAAGACGGATATCCGAAACCCATGTCCCATCCTCTGGGAACTGGTAGAGTATACTTGGAAACCACATCACTCTGCGGTTCAAGTTTTTGGCACCGTGGGTCTTGGTGAAGGAAAAGAAAGATGACTCGTTGGGGTACGGGAGGATCCACCGTGTCAAGCGAACAAGTTTCATAAGGCTATCGAGCCAGTCTTCTGCGGCCTCGTTGCTGAGGAAGTGGGAGATCATCGCAAAGCTGCGCTGCGTGGCGACCCGGTAGTTGCGGGCGGACCAGCCTTTCCTAACCGCCCTATCGCGCCATTCGAAGAGGGTCCGGATAAGCTCCTCAGGGTCCGTAATCTTCAGCTTATTACCGACGACGAGGTGGGGTCCACAGGGGGTTTCATCACCGATGTCCCGATCAAAGAACAGGGGGAACATCTTATCCCAGCAGAAGGCCGGGGGGTTGCTGGCAGGGTAGTCGCGAGTCCTCGTAGGGATAAGTTCCTCGTACCTCTTATTCTGAGAGTACATTTCTTGCCAGACGTCGAGGTCGAACTGCCGGAGAACAAGGCAATGAAGGTAGTCTAGCCACGTTGCTTGAGCTTGGGGGCGGTGTTGGAGGTTATGGTCCTGGAACCACGACTGTGCTTGGAAGAGTTGTACCTGGGTATTCCGTACTTGACGAATAGCTTTCCACCGTTTGCGGTACTCTGCGTAGAGAAGGAGATTGCCGACCAAGAGCTTGCGTGTAATATGGGTATGGAACCGCCAGAACTCCCACTGAAAGAGGCCAGACTTCCACCAACCAAACCCATGTTGCTCCATCGAGCGGGATAGACCAAGCCCGATCCGTTCCCGCTCTTGGAAGTCTGCGTCCCGGTTTTCTCCACCTTGTGGGAGATGGATATCCTCGCCTTCGAGATCCTGTTCGCGAACTTCTGGGGGGACCCATTCTCGCTGTGTCCACTTATCACCAAAGAGGAGCGGCTCTTTGAAGATCGCATTACTGCTGTAGCAATAGCGTAGGCCCCGGAGGGCAATAACCATTGGTACTGTTTCTGCGAGCGAGAACATTGGACCGGTACGCCCGAGTATATACTCGAAGAGGAGGCAATGTCGGTTGATCTGGCCGCGAAGGAAGTGAAGAACATCGGTAGTCGGAACCGAGAACCAGGGCAAAGGTTCGGCCTCGTTATCCGGGGAAGGGGTGATGGAATCCCAATTTTGCAGAACTTGACGGAAGAGGGATAGCGAGATACGATGCTCCTCGCGGATGCCAAATGAGCGGTTGACGGACTCTCGCAGGTTGAGTGCAGCACGTTGCTTCGATAAGAGATAACCCTTTTTCAGTGTTGCTTGGTCCGTAATGGACGCTCGGCCGGCTTGGCGTAGCTGACGGAGGTAAAGAGGGTCGATAGCAAGGTTCTCGTATACCGGGGGCTGGAGGGCGTAAACCTTCTGGGCATCGAAAGGTGCTTTCGTAAGGTTATAGTATTGGGAGTAGACGAGGCCACCAGCCAAGTCGGCACCTGTCGGAGATGATGTGATGGTCATACTGCCAACCTCGTCGGTCATTGCCCATGGGTAAAATGTAACCTGTGGTTTGCGGATCTCGTGCTTGTCTTGGAGCTTGCGGCGTTTAGGGTTATTGAAGGTCGAACGGCCTCGTGCAATGTCCTGTTCTTCCCATTGTTGTTGATGGTTGGCATCTTGGTCTTCACCCTCTGCTAGCGTTACCGCTTCGGGGGCTGGCGGAGCTGGTGGGGCTGGGGTTTGCCGCGGGGTTGCGTCGGGGGCTGGCGGGGCTGGGTTTTGCTGCGGGGCTCTGGGGCTTGGCGGGGTTGGTGAGGCTTGGTGGTCCTCTGCTTGCGGAATTTGCTGTGCAAGCCACTCTTCTCGATCATCAACAGCGGCTTGAAGGCAGCATTTCCGATAGAGAAAGGTAGAGGCTGGCTTACTCCCACTATCATAGGGGAGTGCTGAAGGTGTTGCGGTCACCTGTTTTCCGAGGTCGATAAAAACGCGCGTGGGGTCTAATGTCTCGTCGTCAAGGCACTTCGCCCAGGATTCGAGGAACTGCTGGCCGACACGTGGGAGTGCTCCAGATGGTGGCGAGGAGTGGTCGAGGTTATCGGATGCCATAAACTGCAGCTTGGTGTTCTTACAGTTAAAATAGAGTACAAAGTCTCGAAAGATCTGACATTCCGGGTTATCCTCTATCCGTTTCCGGATGAAATCGGTTAATCGTTGCGTGGTAGAGGCTCCAATGAGGGTTGTGACCATCTGGCGTCGAGAGGTGGTGCTCTCGGTACTTTGTTTCGAGGTTCGAGCTGCATGCTCAGTGGGTGCCGATGTGTTGTAGGCTGCTGCTTGGCGTGATGGGGGGAGATGTTGTAGGACGTTGGCGTCTGGAACAAGGTTTCCATTCTCGTCTTTAACGCTACAAGCGTCTGCAATTGCGGGGAGAACGACGGCATCAACCCAGAGAGAATACTGATCGCCAGATAGTAGGGTAAGTTCGAGGGGTTTGCTCTGTCGATGGGCGTCCTTATAGAGGCGAGGGAAGAAGATGTGGACGATCATCGTATCCCAACCAGACACTTGGCCAAAAGCGTAATGTGGGATCGTATGGAGAGGGACAGTCCGCCATCGAGTATCCGTAGAGGTTACCTCTGGGGGTACCGATAGGCCAAGGTGGACGTTGGCGGTAATGTTGAGATGGGTGTACATATCGCCAAACCATCGGATTCCCTGGCGGCAGGAAGCAAGAGTGTCGCTAAAGGCACAGATACTATCGATATCGAAAGATGTAAAGAATGGCTCTGTTGTCTGAGTTGTTCGGCTGTGCTGAGTTGACATGCAAAGTCGAGGTGGGGTAGTGTCTGGGACCCGGGAGTCAAACCCTTCAAATGCGGTACGACAGTCGAGGTTTGGTGGATACTCTGCAAGGCCAAGACGTCCCGAGTCTAGGACGTTTGGGAGAGTTCGGGGCTCGGGGTCGATATTGTCTCCTAGATTAGAGCGGCTTGGCTGGCTCCAGAGATGGTTGGCGATAGTATGAAGTGACCCGCAAGTTTGTGAAACTCCATCCTTGTGGTGCAATGCCAGATGGGCCGGAGTTAGACTATCAGTCTCGTGATGTTTAATGAGTTGACATGCTGGAAATCGTTTGAGGCGTTGGATGAGAAAAGTAGGAAGGGGTAGACCAACACCAGCTGCGGGGCTCTGGCTCTGGATCCGGGATCTGGCTGCGGGGCTCTGGCTCTGGATCCGGGATCTGGCTGCGGGGCTCTGGCTCTGGATCCGGGATCTGGCTGCGGGGCTCTGGCTCTGGATCCGGGATCTGGCTGCAGGGCTCTGGGTCCGGGATCTGGCTGCAAGGCTCTGGGTCCGGGATCTGGCTGCGAGGCTCTGGGCCCGGGATCCGGCTGCGGGGCTCTGGGCCCGGGATCCGGCTGCGGGGCTCTGGGCCCGGGATCCGGCTGCGGGGCTCTGGGCCCGGGAGCTAGCTGCGGAGCTCTGGGCTGGGGAGCCGATACCGGCTATAGGGCTAGAGGGTAACAACCCAAGGACTCCAGTTGCACTTCCTAGGCTTGGACGTTGTAGAGGGCGAATTGGGGAACTCGCTGTTTGTTGGCTTCGAGGTGATGGCTGTCGATTAAACATTGATCGAATATCGCGAGATCCTTGAGCTGCTTTTTGAAGCTGTCGGGAGCGTGAGGTTGGTGTCCGAGAGATTGGTGGTTGAGGTATGCTTTGACCTTGTGTTTCTTGTTGCCCTTCGTTTGGAGAAATTATTGCAAGCTGTTGTTCAACAAGTTCGGCAAGTTCATCGTCCATTCGCTGTCGTTCTTGCATAAGTTGTTCGAGGTCTGTATGCTGCTCTGGAAGGATTGGAAATATATCATCGAGATATAGATCCTGAAGGCCGATGTTGATGTGGGTTTCTGGTTGCATCTGGCCTGATTGTGTTTGTTGCGGTGTGGGCGCCGGCGGTCCGGGAGCGGGCGGTACGGTGCCAAACTGCGGATGGATGGGGGCTTGTCGCTGTGCGGGAGCCGGCGGTCCGGGAGCGGGCGGTGCGGCGCCAAACTGCGGATGGATGGGGGCTTGTCGCTGTGCGGGACCCGGCGGTCCGGGAGCGGGCGGTGCGGCGCCAAACTGCGGATGGATGGGGGCTTGTCGCTGTGCGGGACCCGGCGGTCCGGGAGCGGGCGGTGCGGCGCCAAACTGCGGATGGATGGGGGCTTGTCGCTGTGCGGGACCCGGCGGTCCGGGAGCGGGCGGTGCGGCGCCAAACTGCGGATGGATGGGGGCTTGTCGCTGTGCGGGACCCGGCGGTCCGGGAGCGGGCGGTACGGCGCCAAACTGCGGATGGATGGGGGCTTGTCGCTGTGCGGGACCCGGCGGTCCAGGAGCGGGCGGTACGGCGCCAAACTGCGGATGGATGGGGGCTTGTCGCTGTGCGGGACCCGGCGGTCCAGGAGCGGGCGGTGCGGTGCCAAACTGCGGATGGATGGGGGCTTGTCGCTGTGCGGGACCCGGCGGTCCGGGAGCGGGCGGTGCGGTGCTAAACTGCGGATGGATGGGGGCTTGTAGCTATAGAAAAGGTATTAGGAAGAAGAACTTAATTCAACGTTTATTATAGAATCACTGGTTGGATTTCTTACAGGTATTAGGTCCTCACTGTTATAATCTACAGCGTGAAACCCAAATGGTGTAAATTGTTGAGCTTGGCTAGAGGATAACGGTTCATGAGGAGGCTCAGGAAGCGTAATGTCGTTGTTAACGGCAAGTCCAACCCGAGGGTTTATCACATTGATCTGAGTTTGCGGGGGGACAGGTTGATAGTAACAGAATTGAAGTCCTGGATTTGGAGCTGTACGTATTGGGCGACGTAACTCCGCTTTACGGTCTTGCTCGCGTTTAGCAAGTTTAGCATCGCTAGGATTCAGGTATTTCCTCGGTCGGCCCATCTTAGATACTGGTGATCTGAAAAAGGTATGTTTGTTTGAGTGATTTCTCTAATTCCTGAGAGATTAAGGGTAGCATATATCGGTGAGGAAGAGGTTTCCCCGCTTCTTGAAATTCTTACATAAGATATCGGGATACTATCTAATTGGGTGCATCGAGATGTTGTGGGCCAGTTCGCTCGTCTCGGTTTTTTCTGGGAGAGGATGCTATCTAATTGGGTGCATCGAGATGTTGTAGGCCAGTTCACTCGTCTCGGTTTTTTCTGGGAGAGGATGCTATCTAATTGGGTGCATCGAGATGTTGTGGGCCGGTTTGCTCGTCTCGGTTTTTTCTGGGAGAGAATGCCATCTAATTGGGTGCATCGAGATATTATAGGATAGCTAACTTATTTAGGTTTTTTCTGGGTGGGGCTGTGGGGCAGCTAACTAGTTTAGGTTTTTTCTGGGAGAGGATGCTATCTAATTGGGTGCATCGAGATGTTGTGGGCCAGTTCGCTCGTCTCGGTTTTTTCTGGGAGAGGATGCCATCTAATTGGGTGCATCGAGATGTTGTGGGCCAGTTCGCTTGTCTCGGTTTTTTCTGGGAGAGGATACCGTCTAATTGGGTGCATCAAGATGTTGCGGGACAGCTAACTAGTTTAGGTTTTTTCTGGGTGGGGTTGTGGGGCAGCTAACTAGTTTAGGTTTTTTCTGGGTGGGGCTGTGGGGCGGCTAGCTAGTTTGGGTTTTTTCTGGGTAAAATGTGGACCTTGGATCTTGGCACACTGAAATCAACAAAATAAGGAAAGTATTTAGAAATATATAATTAAATAACCAAAATAGCTAGGAATATAGGGACTTCAGATCTATATAGATTAGATAAGGTATTATTTAGATAAATTAAAGTAACTTAGCTTTTAACTGTTTTGACCCTAACCTTAAGCCCTAAAGTGGTTATTGAGTAAACGTATTCGAACAAGTCGTCGTGCGCAAGGACAAAGACCCCGGCTATCAAGGCTTCTTCTACACCTTCCCCGACGCCAAGGAGTACCGGACCAACGACTTGTTCAAGCCGCATCCGACGCTCGCGGATCATTGGATGTATCAAGGCCGGGTCGATAACATCATTGTCTTCTCAAACGGTGAAAAGCTTAACCCGGTCTCGATCGAGACAATCGTGACGGGCCATCCCAAAGTCAAGGGAGCGGTCGTGGTTGGCAGCAACCGGTTCCAGCCTGCGCTCATTCTTGAGCCAGTGAAGCAACCCAAAACGACAGCTGAGGCCGAGGAGTTCATAGACAGTGTCTGGCCGACGGTGACCAAAGCCAACGAGGAAACGGTGGCCCATGGCCAAATTGGACGTCAGTTGATCGCCATCTCCAACCCCGACAAGCCATTCCTCCGGGCAGGAAAGGGGACGGTCCAGCGGACCGGCACCATCAGGATGTACAAAGAGGAGATTGATATAATCTATCAACAAGTCAACGAAGTCACGTCCTCCGAGGCCCCGGTTCTGGACTTCGGTTCCAAGGAGGCGTTGACCGAGTCAATCGAGGCCATCTTTGAGAAACGGTTGCAGTCACCCAAGTTAGATCCGGACACCGACTTTTTCACCGTGGGTGTTGACTCGATGCAAGTCATCAACGCATCCCGGCTGCTCCGGGCGGGCTTGGAAACAAGCGGAATCCGTATGGACGCCTCGGCCCTCGCCACACGTGTCATCTATGGACACCCGACCCCCAGGCGGCTGGCGGAGTACCTCTTCTCACTGGTAGGCAGTAATGGCCAGGACGCCACCACCAGCGAGACGCAGCAGCAGGACCAAACCATGGAAGCTCTACTAGAGAAATACACCAGGAATATGCCGCCGGCACAGGCCAACAAGCCGCCGCCGCGGGATGAGGGCCAGGTGATCGTGATAACCGGTACGACGGGCGCCTTGGGGACATATATGCTTGACATAGCGTCTTCCTGCCCCGGAGTCAAGAGGATCATTTGCCTTAACCGCACGGATGACGCCGAGACTCGGCAGAGGAAGACCAACGCCGACCGTGGCCTGAACATCGACTTCTCAAAGGCCGAGTTCTTGCGCGCCGACATGTCGCAATATGATTTAGGACTTGAACAGGGGGTGTACGACAGACTTCTGACCGAGGTGGACAGGGTCATCCACAACCAATGGCCGGTTAACTTCAACATGCCTGTCGAGTCCTTCGAGCCGCACATTCGGGGGGTCCGGAACCTGGCTGACTTCAGCTGCAAAGCGGCGAAGCGAGTCCCCATCGTGTTCATCTCGTCCATCGCCACCGTTAGCGCTTGGAAGAACCCAGAGCCAGTGCCTGAGGAACCACTTGGGGACTTGGACATCAGCACCGGCGGCTACGGCCAGTCCAAGCTCATCAGCAGTCTCATCTTGAAGAAAGCAAGCGAGGTTTTGGGTGTTCCCATCGAAATCATGCGCATCGGGCAAATCGGCGGCCCAAGCAGCGAAAAGGGGGTCTGGAACCGGCAGGAGTGGCTCCCTAGCATCATTGCTAGCTCGGTATATCTCGGCCTCCTTCCCGAGAGTCTTGGACAGATGACGACGGTTGACTGGACACCGATCGAGGGAATCGCGAACCTCGTGCTCGAGGCATCTGGAGTGACGTGCAAGGTTCCGATCCAAGACATCAACGGCTATTTCCACGGCATCAACCCGGACAAAACGCCATGGAGGCCGCTGGGAGAAGCCGTGAAGGAGTTCTACGGCGGCCGCATCAAGAAGCTTGTCAGTTTCGACGCGTGGGTGAGCGCGCTGGAGAATAGCCAAACCAAAGCCGAGGACATCGGCATGAACCCAGGTGTAAAGCTACTCGACACTTACAAGGCTTGGGTAAGGGCAGCGAATGAAGGACAGGGATACGTCGCCATGGACACGTCACGGACTACGAGCCGCAGCAAGACGATGCGCGAGATGCACGCCGTCACGCCCGAGCTCATGAAGAATTGGTGCAGGCAATGGCAATTTTAATGGGCCATTGATAGTGCGAGAAAGGTTGCGACTTTCGCATTAATGCTGTTTGGGCAGAGACAGTAAACCTGGTTTGGTCTTCAGGAACAGAGACAGGTATTAACATGGGAAGAAGGGAGCCAAGGGGGATAATATCCATGATGTGTCCGCGGCAGTCGCATGAAACGGAAGCTACCGGGAAGCGCAAAGAAGCTGTATTTATTCAATTTACTACCTACTCTTACGCACGATGTCTTTCCACCTAGCCCCCGAATTCCCAAGTTGGCAAACGGTGGGCTAATCGAGCCCGTTCGACTTATGGAGTGAGGTCCGACTAGGCCAAGGTCCCTTTGGTCACTGCCGCCATGCCCCCTTCCCAGTTTCGCACTTCTTTCAACACTGCTTCCGTGATGTTGGTCTTTGTCGTCTTGAAATGCCATGCTGAAATCCGTCTCTCGAACAACTCGTCAATCTCCTCAAGAGTTCGTCCCTTGAGCTCGGGCAAACATAGGAAGAAGAAGATGCCGCAGGCGAAATTCGACCCGGCCCAGATGAAGCCGTACTTTGCCCCCTGTTTACATATGCAGTGAGTACGCGTATACTTGGGTTGCCACGGAAATGATAACGATATGTCATGGCACCTACCCAATTCATGTTTTCGGGGTTAATAAAGTACGGCGAGCAGAACCCAGTCAACCAGGCGAGAAAGTATCCTAGGCTAATGGCGGAGCCTACTGTCCAGGACCTCAGTCTCGTGCTCACCAGCTCCGTTGCCACTGGATAACTGGCCGCTCCAACAAAAGCATTGTAAGCAAACATGTACAAAGACGTGAAGGCGATAAGGCAGTTCCGTGCAACGAGGGTGCCCGCCGATGTTGTGGCGGTAATCGCGACAATGAGCATACACAAACCCTGGATTAGTGAGCCGATCATCATGATGCTACGCCGGCCGACGACGTGGCGCATCAAGTAGATGCCGAGGTTCACTCCGATGAAACCCAGACAAGACTTCATAACCGAATACTTGAAGGCTTCGTCGACGCCGAGGCCAGACACGACCAAGAAGTACGTAGTGTAACTGATGAGGAACCAGGAGCCGCTGACGGCGTGTTAGTTTGGTCGAGGTGTTAATATCATCGGGGGGCGAATTTGTAATACCTTCCGGTTTGAGCTATTGATGGTCAGCATTTTGGACGCAAAAGGAAGTTGGAGAAATCAGGTAACATACTGGCAATGACCCCAAAGCAAAGCAATGTCCGACGTAGGTTGGTCCCTGTGTACCTAGACATGAGCCATGACCGTTAACAGCTTCGGGGATCGGGAAGGGCTCAAACCTCTAAACATTTCTAGGGGCCCAACCGAGCTGGCTAGTCTTTTCTCCTCTTCAATCCCCTTGACCATCTCCACCCATTCCAACTCCAAGTTATCGTCATTGAGCGAGTCGCCCCTCAACTCCTCAAGCGCGGCTCTCCCCTGGCTCAGCTGGCCCTTATTCACCAAGTACCTTGGTGACTCTGGCACAAATACCAGCCCCACGGCAAGAATTGCCGGTACGATGAACTGAATCCCCAGCGGAATCTGATACGACGACTTGTCAAGCGACTTGGAGGTCACGTTTGTCACCGCCGCACCGACAATGCTACCGATGGTGACCCATTCGGAAAATAACGCCACCAGCATAGCACGGAGGTGCGCTGGCGCGGCCTCGGCGCAATAGATATTCGAAAATGTGACTAGGAATCCATTGCCAATCCCGAGTATCAGGCGGCCGAGGTAGACAACGCCCCAGTTGGTGGTGCCAATCTGGATGGCCGCCCCTGCGGCGGTCAAGAGACATGCAAGCCAGAGGGCAGGTTTGCGACCAAAGAAGTGAGCGAAGGCGCCTGCGAATATGGACGAGAGGAACGCGCCAAGGGTCAACAAGGAGCCAATCAGTTGCTGGAATGTTCTCTGCTCTGCCGTCGTTAACAGAACACTGGTGGTCGGGCGGAAGTAGTAATGTGAGGCTGTCTTACGTCAATGCCGTAGCCGCCCCTGAGGTTCGGATCGGGGTAGCCAAAGACCCGCAGGAACCCGGGCATGGCTTGAAGGCTAGCAAGGCATGCAGAATCGAGACCGTACTGCATGTTGGCCACGGCCACGATGCTGCACATTAACAGACATTTTCGGTTTGCCCATAGTGACGTCTCCGGGAGGTGTGCTACGTTTAAGGTGGCAGTCATATTGATTATGCAGGGCAGAGGATAAATAGTGTATAATTGTAAAATGCGAGTTGATATTGCGACACTCACTACAGATGGAGATCACAAGTCGGGCCATCAGAGGCGTCTCTGCAGACTTAAATGAATCATGTTGCATTAGGATTGTTGTGAGACCAAGAGGGGAAACATCGGATATCTTCTCCCCGTGCACCGCGGCCCCTTTCCACTACGCTTGTCTTAGTCTGCGAATGCTAACCACAGGGCACGTCAGTTTTGTCTCGTGATTCAAGCTCTTCCCCGCGCTCGGCAGTTAAGATATCACCGAATCCCTGTCAGAGCTCGATGCCGAGCACACCATGCCATCCCCCATCAGTCGATGTGATGAGAGAAACCGCTTCTTTGATTTGCCAGGGTTCAATCATATTGTGCTTAGCTGGTTCCGCAAGCTAGGGAAGTCTGACGATAGGTACGTTTGGGGCCCGTCGCGCGGAGTCTGGTTCAAACGCACATCGCTCTGGTACCATGTACGAGAGCTATGGTTATGGATTACATGGCATCCGTGCCCCCACGTCCTACATATTGGAGTAAAGTAACTTCCTTAGCTTCCATTGTAGAATGCGGCCTAGTAAAAGGTATCGTCATCCCGACCGCGTCTTCAGCAGATCGAGGCAGTCGAGCATGGCCAAATATTGACCTGCCTTTCCACAGAAGGTCACAGTCCATTAACTCACAGCGAACCACTATGCACGAACCGACACTCCAATGTTGGTATGTAAGCCCACGGTCTATTAGCGAGTTAGAGGTAGTCGATGGAGGAATAACCAGCCCAAAGACGAGGGGTTAATCCACCAACCATCGGAGCGGATAGATGATGAAAGCAACACGGAAAGATTGGGCTGCAGCAAATATCCTTGGGACCGCTTCAATTCATAACTATATAACTATCACATCCGTGATAACTATATCCCCGACCCCATTGTCCAGGTTCCTGGGCTCCTGTGACGGAAAGGAGCACGCATGACGGATGCAGAGAAAGTCTGCAGCCCACGCCATGGTGACTTCCGACTTGCTACCCATGGCCCGACGCGTCCCGGGTTCAAGCAAAATGCTTTACCGAGAAACGCCGGACCCATATGCAACACTTTACCACCTTGAGCGGCATCATGACTTAGGCGGTCTGTTGAGTGGCGTTGGTGCGGGCCTGGGTGGCGCTGACACCAGAGATACCGCTGAGACCACCGAACTGACGGCGATAGCGGTTGGCGGCCGTCGAGGTAGCGCTCGAGACCGTGACGTCCTGGGCCGCGGCCTGGCCAAAGAGGATGAGGAGAATGGTGGCCAAACTGCTGCACTTCATTTTGAATTGTTTGTACGCGTTCAAGAAAAGAAAATGCATACGACGTAGCATAAGGTATAAGGCCGTTGCAGCCACCATAATTGCTAATTATACGCAGCTTGCTCTCGTGCAGGGCCCTCGTGTGTGACTCCTCGATTGGTGTCGCCACCTCGCATTATCCACACCGTCCACCACTCCCAGTGAACCCAGTGAACCGTGCTCTATTTCGTACCGCACTAGTTTATCCGTATACCTCGGACCTAGGTAGGTGCCGAGTACCGAGGTAGATAGTGTCTGTCCAAAATGTGATGTTAACATGCCTATGATATACCTGTAGTAATGGAGGATGGTTGCTGTTTTTAAGAGAACGTACCTACGTAGTAAGAGTTGAATTGGCTGTCTGGGTTCCGTTTTTCCATGGAACCGCTCTGGTTTTGGCCGCACTTGTAGAGAGAATTATTGACTGGTTGAAGTCTGGTTTGACAAGAAGTGCGCGTGGAGTTTGTTGCCCGCCCCGACATGGGCTGCTGTGTGGTGCAAAACGCCTGGAGCACGCGAGAAACGGCTGCACACCAGCTTAGGGAGTTTTCACCCTTCCTGCCCTCCTCTTCCAGAAACACCAACCTAGTATTGGCACTCTCAGAATCCTACCTTGACCGTTCAACCGAGAGCTCAGTTCAGTGCTAGCGGGGGGGGGGCATGATGCTACAAATAAACAAAGGTTAACAAAATGGCTGTCTGCAGTATTGGGCCTCAGCGTACATGTGGTCAAGTGCCGTAAATTACATCCCCTCACTCCATTCCGAATCCGAATAGTTACGAAGCACCCAGAATCCGTTAAATATCTTGGACTAGTACGCACGGCGACCCTCCAGTCCCTGTTGCACCTCGCTCAGTCCCTGCTCCTTAGCCGTCCGCCCTCCTACGCTAGCTCAACGCGTCCTCGCCTTCACCTTCACCGAGAAGTCGATGGGCCGTATATTGAACCATCCATCCTGCTTGAACTGGTAGTTGGGATCGGCAGCCTCAAAGTCGAATTCCCGAATCAACTTGGTCGTGACGACCACCAGGAACTCCCACGCCCAGTGCTTGCCGATGCACTCCCGCTTACCGTTGCCGAACCACTTCTTCACCGCGGCCGGTAGCTTCTCGTACGCCTCACCCATCATGCGTTCGGGCCGGAAAGCGAGCGGCTCGTCAAAAACGGCCGGGTCACGGTTGACACCGGCCAACACGATAATGAGAGCCTGGTTGTGCGGGACCTGATACTTCCCCCCGGCGAGAAGCACCGGGGACTCGTCACCCTGTTTCGGGATCGGTTCGATGTTGAAGCCCGGGGCCGCGCACGACAGCCGCAGGGTCTCGCGGACAAGGCCCGCGACGTAATGCAGCTGGGACACGTGCTCCTGTCGGAACGGCCCCTCTCCAATGACAGCATCGATTTCATCCCTAGCTTTGACGAGGGCGTCTGGGTTTTGGAGGAGGAAGTAGATAGCAGCGGCGATGGTGCAGGGAGCGGTGCTGCTCCCGATGGGCATGGTCACGATCTCGTCGATGACTTGCGACTCGGTCAGGGCCTTGCCTGTCTCGGGGTCCTTCGCGTTCAGCATGGTCCAGAGCAGGTCGTGTCGGTCCGAAGGATGATCCTGTCTGTCCTTGACCAGGTCGGCGGCAAAACCGCGCATTACTTTTGTCGCCTTCTTGAACTTGCCGTCATGCACCAGCCAGTTGAGCAACTTTGGCCTGTTCGGCCGCTTTATGGCTTCTGACGTCGCGTCCTCCATCGCCTTGATCATGGGGTGCTCCGGCCCCTCCAGACAGTTCAGCTTTTTGCCAAACAATGTCAGTGTGGTGGTCTCGAGGTTAAGCCGGTTGAGGTCCTCCAAGGGGCGCGTCCGGGCATCCGCGCCGAGCCCATTCCATTTCGCGATCAAGTCATCGGTGCACTGAATCACCTCGTCAAAGTGGCCTGCTACTGCGTCCGGGGCAAGCTGGGGC
Source organism: Chaetomium fimeti (assembly GCF_033439085.1). Classification (NCBI taxonomy): domain Eukaryota; kingdom Fungi; phylum Ascomycota; class Sordariomycetes; order Sordariales; family Chaetomiaceae; genus Chaetomium; species Chaetomium fimeti. Next base: position 24,574 of record NW_026944339.1, read on the forward strand.
ACAATGATGCGATGGGCAATACCCCAGCTCTCCTCGTGGTCGTACGCCGTGAAGAGCGAGTCATGGACCGTGTAGCGGATCTCGACGATCGGGCCGCCGACGAATTTGCGGAACCGCTTTTCATCGCAGATCTCTTCGGCCAATGCCGCGCTAGCGACGAAGACGATGCGGTGGCCAAGAACCTTGATCTGGAAGATCTCGCCTGTCAAGCGGTCATGGGTCAGCGTGTCGTCCTATTTCCGGAGGAGGCAACTCTCGGTTGTTATCCCGGGATGGGTCAGGGACCGCACTGACCATATTTCTCGGCGAGTGTCTTCAATGACCACCAAGTGTTGCTCGGGTCGACGTCGAAGAGGTTACCCAGCAGAGGGATACCGGGGGGTTGTGGGATTGGTGTCGACATGGTGATGATTGAGTGTGGGAATCGTCAAACTCGAACCAGAGAATGAACCTTTCAAGCTTGGGGTGGGGGGGTAACTAAAATGGACGGCGGAGAACTCAGTCGAGTGTTCGCACAATTGCTCGCCTAAACTTGTGCGCGGGATGCTTCTTAAGAAAGTTGTTGATCGGCGAACACAAACCCAGTGGCTGGGAAAAAACCACGACACACAGGGCCCGGGACGAGGGCCCACGATCACCGTGTTGTCATTCCAGTCAGGCCTAGCTTGGTGGGAGTTTGGAGCTGCATCTCAGCGCGATCACCAATCAACAATGCAGCCGAAGCGTGTGGCCGGCTTGTTGCCGTGCGTCAATGATCGCCGCCAGCCACTCATGGGCGGTGTTTTGGTCACCACGGTCCCCGGAGCTGAGACCTGCAGCGGAGCTTGTCCCGACTTGACAAGCGGTGACGGCCCGATGGGCGGGTGGTCGACGGGCCGCGGCCAATGGCGCACGAGTTGGCAACCGACGAGCCGAGCTGAACCTTGGCGGGTCCCCATCTGTCTCTGAGAGCCTGGGCCCTTCGACCAACTCCGTGGTGGTGAGGTCTGGCTCTCTCGACTCAAAACGGCCGATTTACGCCAGGAGAAGACAAGGCACAGACCGGAATGGAAGGAGAGCAATAACTACAACTAACATGATTATCACCGCAAGCCCCTTTCCCCAGCAGCGGTGTGACAGTGTTCCGGTCAGCCCATCACTCCTCCATCACTCCATCACTAGCCCCATGTCTTGGAGTGATGTTGGACCCCATCTTTCGCAATCCACTCCACCTGTGAGCCACACGTCTGTTAAAGGTACCCCCTGTCGTCCTCTGCATCTGTCGAGGGTCCTTGGGGGTATGCAGGGGGTATGCTAGAGGGGGAGAGGCGGAGGGAGAGGGGCTCGAGGGCGCAGCAGCAGCAGCGGCATCCGTTGCTCGGGGTGCTGGCGGGCTTAGAAGATCTCATGTGTGAGAGCTTTGAGGTGGCGGTGCCGCTGAAAGTGGATGGTGCGACGTGTAATGGGCAGGAGAGGCTTGAAATGTACGAGGCGATAGACCAGGAGTTGCCTACCTATATATTAGTGGGTATTATAGTAGATGGCAGGTGGGCTTCAAGAAAGGGTATAGATGTATGTGATCTAGTTGTCGCCCAAAAACACGGATCATATATATCAAGCTTTTAGCGATTGATTATCTATGAAGGGTACCTGAAGTTAACTAGTCTATACTGGTTCAAGGTGGATATATCAACGAGGTATCAAGGACTTTATATATTTTAAAAGCCGGCTATAGGTGCAGCATTATTATTACTACGCTACCTAAACGTAGCAAACGTGGTGATAAACACCATGTCTATTAACCAAGACTGCGAAAATAAAAAGCACCTCAAGGCCCCTACCACGGTAATGATCCATTAGGATGTGTGTGTGGTATCTCGTCCAGAAGCCATCACAAGGGACTCTTTTAGCAGTGAGATGGGACCCCCAGGGGTAATCGCGCCAAACAATGAAGAGATACAACATCTTGAAATCCTTTATCAGTATGTTGAAAAATGGTCGGTTTACTTTGGCCAGTCTCGGGGGCAGAGGGCAATATATAAAGGAAATATACCTGTCCGTACTCTATTGCGCCACCGTATGTTTGCCAACGTTCCATGATTTGAAGCTCGCCGAAGCTTGTAATGTCTGAGCGTTACCAATGAGCGTCGCGAGATCCGAGGCTCGAGGGTCGATTGAGATACCTGTAACCGAGGTATTACTGAAGCTTGAATCTAAATGTTTACCCTAAGCTGGTAAAATGTATCACTACTACTAACCTTGTCCAACCAGCGTCGCCACCAAATATTGATTAGGTCCCTTTGTGACAAATATCTGCCTACCTAAGAAGTTGGGATGCGGAGGTCATCAACAAGCGCCGGAAAACCGGAATACTAGCATAGATGTACGTAGATGCCGTCTCTAGCCTGCTTGGTCACAGGTGTCTCAATCCAGTCTCGAGCCTCGGACCTCGGAACGCTAATCGGCAACGCTCAGACATTACAACCTCTGAGGTGAGCTTCTCGAATGAGGGAACGCTGGCGAGCAAACGTGCGGTGGCGCGATGGCGCGATGGGGCACGGATGTAGGTTTCCTCTACTATATATTGCCCTCTGCCCCCGCGACGGGGTAACGCTTTCCAACAATTTTCAACATTACCATAAAGCACTTCAAGATGATGCTCTGCCTCGTTTTCATCATGCGCGACTCTCTGGGGTTTCTCCATCTGATGAAGAGTCTATGCCCTTGTGAAGGCCTCTGGACGACCCGCCATACGGGTATTTTCATCGATTATCTGCATGACAAGGGTTTTGATGTGCCGTTTGTTCTCGCTTATTTGCGTCATGAAGATGGTGTTGATTACCATTTCTGCTACACTTAGGTAGAATGTTAGATAATGCCGCGTCTGTAACTGGGTTTTAAATGATTACTTCGCAACATAGAATACGGTGAACTCGATCGTCCTGCTGGTGATTATGCCTAGCTTGAAAGTTTGTTGCTCCCGCAATTGTATCTTGGACGGCTTGATCTCAATTACTGCACAATATCAGCTCGGTTCCGGTGTCGATTGGGCTCGACCCCTGGTTTCCAAGAACCAGAGGTGCTAGCCGTAAGGAGCCTTGCGACTGTCGTGTTGGTTGACACGATGGACCCATCTTTGTCGCAACGACCGGATCGGGGCGCCAATGTGACGTTAAATTCCTTCCAGATATTTGTCCAGCCCGGAATCCGTTTGCCTGCCTCGCTTGCTTGTTCCATCCATCCAGTGCATCTCTCGATCCATCCATCCACGTGCATATGCTTACTGCCTAAAAATGGAACACTTCCGGTTCCGAGTTTCCGGCACCCCCACACAAAATTGTCCTGGACTCCTTGTCCTGAAGTTTGCTCTTTTTCACAGGAGATGTCGAGATGCCGAAATTGTTCTTGCCTGCCACCCCAGCGGTGTTGCGACAGAGGTTGAACAAGCGCGTCGAACGCAATGCGCTGATTACTGCCGTCATTTCACTGACGTTGTTCGTCCTCTGGCACTTCAAGTTGAACACCAAGGGACCAACGCTCCCACCATTCTACCCTTTCGAGACGACGAGCGCCTTCTTCCCGGTAGCCCACCATGACGCCCAAAACAGCACCGTCGAACAGCTCTGTGCTTCCTTTCCTAGCCATCTGTTACAACGCATCCAGCCCGTCCTGAAGATGGGCCATGGCGAGAACCGCAAGATGGTCGATGCGCAACTTGAAAGCGTATCGGCGTGCTTCAAGCCCGACGAGTTGCTCGTCTTTTCTGACCTTGACGAGATCATACACGGCCGCCATGCCGTCGACATCCTCGCAAACCTGCCCCGCGCGTACCGCTATGAAGACGACGAGGGCAACGCGAATCCGGATTACGTCAACTACGAGACCATGTACGCGCTCTCCAACGCGGGCAAGCTGACGGTCGAAAACGATCCGGCCAGGGGCGAGAACGGCTGGCGTCTCGACAAGTACAAATTCCTCGCCGGGGCCGAGCGCGCGTGGCAGATGCGGCCGGGCCGCGACTTTTACGTCTTTTATGAGACCGACACATACATCTCGTGGGACAACATGTTCCGCCTTCTCTCCATGCTCGATCCGCAGGCTCCGTTGTACATGGGCAGCCCGTCCCCTGGGCGGCACGACGAAAAGAAGAATGCAGACACGTGGTTCGCTAACGGCGGGCCTGGGTATGTCCTGTCCCGGGGAGCCATGGAAAGGCTGTTGAGGCGCCAAACATCACCCAAGACCGGCCAGTTCACGGATCCACCAATCTCGCTCAAGTTCCTGGATGTGGTGCGAAGCGATCCATGCGGCGATTCCGTCCTGGGCTGGGCGCTGTGGAGCGCGGGCGTCCCATTGAGCGGCTTCTTCCCCCTCTTCAACACGTATCCGGCACATTCGCTTCCCTACACGGAACGGCTGTGGTGCCAACCGTTTGTGACCATGCACAAACTCAAACCCGCGGACTTGGTTCGTCTCTGGCGGTGGGAGAGCAGCCGGCGAAAGTTAGGAAGTCCGCTTTTGTACTCTGACACGTACGAATTCTTCCCTGTGGCAACCCCGGAAGTTCGGCACAACTGGGACAACACAAATTGGGACCGCCTGGCGCCGGGGCGAGACGTCCATACGGACACCTTCGAGGCCTGTAAGAAGGCTTGTGAAGCTAGCCCCTCGTGTCTCCAGTATCATTGGCAGGGCGAGGAGACGAGGAAGTGCGTGTTGCAGCGATTCATCAACTTTGGGGTCGCGAAGGACCCCGAGACTATCAAGAGGAAGGTTCCGATCCCAGGACCTCCCGGTAGGAAAGAGGGGGGTCGTGCTGGAAAGAAGGAGCAGCAGTTCCGCATCGTCCAAGAGAAGCTGACATACACCAGCGGCTGGATTAAGTCAAGAATCGACGATTGGGTCAAGTCGCACATGTGTTATACGCCGGATTGGGTTTACCCTAGCATCGAGCGGCACTTCTAGGAGTATAGTAATTCATAATACGCTGATGAGAAATGAAACGAATGGCTCCCCTATTGGATCCGGTCCGTCATCCCGGGCTTTTTTCTCTGTGCCACTTGCCCAGGCAGGCACTCACGGTTCTAACCAAGGGCCGTGTTCCATCACACGCTTAAGCCTGCGTGATGGGGCGCTTTGATAACGGCGAGCCCAACAAATGATACATTGAAAGCGTCTAATTACGTACGTCTAGGGGTATCTATGCAAACAGAAAATAAATCGTCAACAAACGTTGTTATCGTATCATCGCCCTCTTTCACGACCTCGACCCTGGAAAGACCCATCCCAAGGGCAGTCGAGACTTCTTTCAGTTCTATCGCCTGGTCGTAACTGGCCGGGTTCTGATCGGCCCCGTTGCCCGTGTTCTGCAGCGCGCGCTGGCTCCTCTGGCGCGTCAACGCCGGCGCGCTGTTGGCCGAGTCTCGGTGGTGTGTCGCCGGCGGTAGTTCGATCACGTCGGGGGGTGGCCCTGCCGCCTCTTCCACATCGACTGTGACTTCTTGCGAGATCATAATGCCCCCAAATGACATCTTGGCAGGCTGCTGCCTCCGCACAGGTTTGATAGATTCGGAGATCTCGCTCGGTGCTTTGCGCTCCGAGGCTAGTTCTGACTCGCCACCATTTGCGGCGTAAAGAAGTGACGAGACGCTCTCATCGCATGGCGTCAGAGCTACATGCTCTCTGCTTGTCGATACCGATTTCATGACATCAGCCCGGCGCGGGCGCAGCTGGCTCGGTGCGTTGGCATGAGGCGACCGACCGGACCTTGAGAACAAGAGATAGCCCGGTCTTGTGATAAGCCTTCGCAAACGGCTAGGCTCGAGCAGTTTGCTATCGGCGGACACGGAGTCCAGGATGGGGGAGATTTTGCGGTGTACGGATCGTGCAAAGGCGGCGTTATGTGGCGAGTTCTTGTAGACGAGCTGCTGCGTCTTAAAGAAGGGCAGCGGGATGAAGTCGTACGCGGGCGCGTCAACGCGCACATGGATGGGGATCATGTGGGTGAAGGCCACGAAAGCGCATGTCGCCGGTCGCGCATCGCTGGCCGGTGGGGTGCAAGGAACCTGCGTGACCTTGCACACTAGCCTGGCGTTGTCGAAGACGGGGTCTTGAACAGAGGTCCGAAGATTCCGAATCGCATCCAGGAGGAGGCTGGCGAAATGCGCATCTCGTGGCGGGAGCTCATTGGCACGCTCCAGCCGACGATGGAGGGCGCCCAGAGACATTCCCTCCAGCCGACGGAGAAAGTCAAGGTGGGACGATTCGAGTCGGTCTAGGGGTAGCTCCATGCTGGGGAGCAAGTTCCGCGCCTGCTTCCTGACGAGGATATCAAACCCCATGTGGTGCACCTGGGTCCGGACCGCGAATAGGCCGAGATGAACGCCGGGCTCCAACAAGTTTCCGCGTGCGTACCGCTCCATTCCCCTGAACTTTTCTTCCAGTCTGTTACTCCTAATCTGCATCTTGGAGCGGATAATATGCGAAACTTGGCGTGGCTCAGCGAAGCAGTAACCCGAGGCCGCCAGGTGGTCGACGTGACTGGTATCGACTCTACGAACCAGGAACATGAGGTGTCCGTGGCCATTGCGGTTCGTCAATGCCACCCCCTTTTCAGCCATGTCGTCCAAGTCATGCTTCTTGAGGCTCGGCGCCGAGGCCTGAGACCTGGTCGATGTCGACGCCTGGCTGATGGAGCCCGCTGTTGCATGCCCGCCCGTGGCCACGATCTCGTCCCAAAGAATACCGGCGTCGACAAGGTCCTCATTCATTTGGCGGGCCAGGGCTGAGGCGGCGACGCAGAAGAGCTCACAGAAAATGGTGTCATAATTCTCAATGATATGGCCCTCCTTGTCCACGAGCTCGATGCCCGTCCTCACGTTGCGGCCGCTGTGCGGGAGCCCGGCCAAATGGTGGTTCATCTTGTCGAGGAGGGTGGATATACTGGCCCAGCTTCTTGATGCCTGGAAGAGCCAGTGGAATAACGGGTGGGCGGTTGAAAACGTTTCGTTTTGCGTCTAAATTGTCTGTTAGTTCTCGATCATTCGCACGGGATGAACGTGTGCTGACGTACCTTTTGCAAGAAAGTGCTCGTGACGACTTCGCTTGGCAAGAAACCATCAGGCGTCACCAAAATCCTCCCATGCTCGTCGAAGACGGCGGCCGCGAGTGTGATCCTCTGCGCCCTGTTTGCATATCCCTTGCGCACCCGGGCCGAGTAGACGGCAAGCCCAGCCATGATTAGGCAGGCGGCGAAAGACTAAACCATGGTTAGCGACTTGGAGTTTGGCCAGAGGGTTCGAACGGGAGTCGAGGGATGTGTCTCACAAGACAGGCCGTCACAATGACAGTCGTGTTACGGGAGCTATTATCGCTGTTGGAGTTGACATGGGTCAAGGTGTACCTCGTGCCCATCACGGCACACCAATGCATGCCCGACACGGCGCCGGCCAACACAACAGCGCACCCCGCGCGCTTCCACCACGAGTTGGTCCAAGAGCTCCGGAATACGAAGAAGAGGGCGAGGGCGACGGTACTGGCGACGGCGGCGATGACGACGGAGCCGGCAACGAAGGCAGCAAGGTAGTCGCATCGGTAGTTGTTGATGGAGGCGTTGCCGAGGTAGTGCATGCCGCAGATGGCGCCCCCAGAGAGCGTCCCCGCGGCGGTAACACGCCACCAACTGATCCGGTTGCCACTGTTGCTCGTGCCGGTCACGACGAAGAAGGCGACCAACAGGACGAAGATAGGGACAAAGAAGGAGGCGACGGTGACTCCGACGGAGTAGGCAATCTGGAGGCTGGGTTCCCCGTTCAGGAGAGTTGTCGCGCGGTTCCCGATATAATGCTATAACGCCAACGAACACGTCAATGGTTGATCTAAGGGGCCCCGAGGTGGCGCACCCTACCATGCTCCAAATAGCCACCCCTCCCATCGTTATCGCCGCACCAAAAAGGAGGAGACTATGGAAGGATTAGTTGTGGTCGAGTTGCCTTGCGGTCAAAGAGGAACATAGATCCCATCCGACACCAACTTACTTGTTGTAGTAGCCCCTCCTTGACGTACGGCGATGTATGAGCTCGAGTGTCGAAGCGGCACCCACGAGGCTGATCACATAACTCAGCACCAGCAGTGTCGGGTCGAACGTGACTGGTATGACTTGGCCCAGGTGAAGGGCCAGGTCCTCACTGCCGGCCGCCTCCATCCTCGTTTGGGGTACTCTGTTCGAGTGTAGAAAGGATGTCCTAGACGAGCATTGGGCAACTGAGCCTCGTCAGCTCGTTGGAAGGACGAGTAGCGACGGCGTTGGATCGACTTTTCATCAATGGCCAGATGATCGGGGGAAAGGTCGAACGGTCGGACGGTCGAGACAAGTCCCCACACGGTGGGAGAGGCGGGTGTCGGGGGACGAGTCCGATATCAAGCGTTCGGCTGAAGCATGGCATGCATGGCTCGAGTACTCGGGCCTCAGCATCCCCCTACGATTGATTGGTGGGCAAGGCCACAGGGGGGGGAACCACAACCGAACCATGGTTCCAGAAGCTGGGCGGGATGGGATCATGGATGATGGCTGGGGTGCTCGGCAGGTTGGTTCAACACTTCCTCGCGACCTCCGTCGCAACAAGCGCAGGTCCCATGCAGCGCACAGATACTTCCAGTCCAGGTCACGATCCCCCCCTCATTCACTCCACTCGTTCACGAAGTGGTTCCTTGGATGCATCGGTCCCCACAGCGATTTCACCCAAAACTCCATTCCAAAGACGCAGTTTGTGAGAGACTCCGTGACTCCCCAGCCAGGAAGCGGCCCGAGTGCCACCCCAAACCTTCACCGCGAGTGTATTTGCATTTTCTCGCAGATTTTCCAATTTGCGATGTTGCAGGTTTGGGGTGCAATGCAGGGGCGCTCGAACCAACAGTTGTGTCCCCTGCAGAGGCGAGTGGGAAGAATGCTGCCGCGAGCTCAATTTGTCATGGATGGTGGCACGGTGGCACGGTGGTCAGCAATTGAGCCTGTCCGTGCCGCATTTGCACTCGTGTGTTGGTTTCTCGCGTGCCAAACCCGATTGGCCAGGTTGCATTGGCAGGCGCCCAGACCCAGGCCAGACTCCCAGATCCAAGCCGTCTGTAATGTGGACACGAGCCTTCCAGCTGTGAAATTTCCGCCTCCTCTCCGGCCCACCTTCCCGATGGGATGGAAAGTGGGGGAGAGATTGAGCTTTTCCATTTCCCCATTTCCCCATCGGCGACCCCCTTTCCAGAAGTTGCGCAGGGTGGCAGGGTGACAAGCCTCGCTCCCCGAGTCCCCAAGAAGCTGCAGCCCGCCCTTGATGAGATCCACGATGCAACCCACATTTTCACGGATCGAAAATCTTCCCGCCGATCAGCGATGCCAAGTCGCATCTCGCCCTTCGAAAATGCAGGAGAAGTGATGGAGACCTGGGCTATGATATCTTCGTTCCATCTTCCTCGGCTTCACGTGGAGCCACTAACTCCTAGCCCTCTGTACATACTAGTACATCATGTTGCCCGTGGCTACCTTATGTACGAGTGTGGAGTGTGTGGACGCGTGGAACGCAAGCATCTCCCTTCTCCCACGTGGTCCCCTCCCTCTGAACCGATGCATCCGAACCCAAACTTCGGCTGCCCTAACGATTAGAAAACCGAGCACCCCCCATCGAATTAGGTATTTGTCACTCCAGATTATGCCCAAACAACGACAAGAATGTATAGCGACAGGGGTATTCCTTCCTTCTTTTCTTGTTCACTCCTCGTCCTATTTATCCTCATTATTCGCCCGAGAACCAATAACAGCGCGCAATCAAGCTGAACCTCCTCGGCACACTCTCGGTATCGGGTTCTTAACCCCGAGTTCAGCTCGAGACAAGGACTGGACTGGGTGGAGATCATGCCACCCATGCCCCACCCCACGACCTCCGTTCGATGGGAACCAAAAAGTCAATCACAAACACTTCGTCTTTTCATATCGGGGTGCAGACGTCACGTGCGTTCGAGGTACATACATTAGAAACTCGAAGAGAGAGTGGCAACGGATCATCTCAAATCTTGCACGCTTCCCCCGCCCAAAGTGAAAAACAGGCTGCCCGGCTCATCCGGTTGCAAAACACACCATCTTGGGGCAGCAGGATCGGGGCTACCGGGGGGGGGAAACAATGGCAAGGCAAACCCAACAAATCGAGATCGGATCGTGGCGAGCATGTGGTTCCTCCACTGCTCCCGACTGGAACCCGACATGAAAACTGATATCCCTGCTGCGCTAATCCGTACTGAGGAAAGTCGCGATTCGGAGAGTCGCCCTTCGCCAGGACCCTGTCCAGGCATGTGGGCAGATGGGCAGATATCCGTCCGACAATACCTACCTAGTGGATAACACCGAGCCTGCCTCATGGTGTCCCAAACACCGGGTTCCCATCACCCGTTCGGTGATCAACAAATGACAATACAAGGACAACATTGGCGAATCTAGGTAGGTAGGTACCGTAGTGTCGGACTCAACTCAATCCCTTGCTATATCCCTCATATCGCGGGCCATTTGAAATATTCCACTTCATTGGCTTGTCACATCAGTATCAAACTGTCGACCGAGGTACCTGGGTAATTACACGCAGCCATCTCTCCCGTCTGTTGGCCAAAAACGCCGGGCCCCCGAGGAAAATAAGAAACCGAGGAAAGGGAAGCCAAATAGAGGAACACGAGCAGAGGACATTGAATAAAGCTCAAAGAAATCTGGTTAAAAACAATTGGAATCAAATACACAGAATTCATTTAGCTTCTGGGTAGCCTTCCCTTCGTCGGTACAATTGAAGTTTGGTCGAGGTCTACGCTGATAAAGGCTGGTTTCCTTTGCCCAAGGGAAGTTAAGGAATAATATTTAAACCACCAATAGAACTACACACTATTTATCGTGTCCACGCAGTTAACGTGTGTGCGTGGTAATTAGATGTGGTTGGTTATTGGAAGTCCCGGGTTGTCTTACATGCCTTCTGATCGGAGTTAATGGTGGAGTTGATTCTGTAAGCCCCAGTCTTTCAAGACCAATGCTATATCCTATTCTCAGCGAATCCCGAAGAAGCGAAAGGTGTTGTGCAACTTTTATTTTATTTACTCAACCCCTTGGTGGTATCAAGGCTCTGCCTGCCCGAAGCTTTGGCGAGAGTTGACTACGGCCGGGGCGACTCGAGACCGATCTTATTCATGTCCAGCAGCCCGCTAGCAAACTGTGGGGGGGCTGTGGCTCAGCAGCACGGCAAACCTCCAATCGACAGTTCAGACCCGCCCCACGTTGTATAATTAGAAGGGGGCTGACAAGTCTCGTTCGGAGGGACACCTCATTATCGACCGCCTCGTTAGAAACAATGTCCTCTTTCAATTTAGCATCCTCCTCGACCCGCTCCGGTCTGCCCTCGACCGTACGACGGAACTCAACAGCCAAGACTTGATCCGAGTCCAACATGTTATTCCACTCGATTTTCTCCTCCCCCTTGCTCGCAATTGCCGCTTTTCTCACGCTCCTAGTTGTCTGGTTCAAGCGCGACGAGCTCGGTCTATGGGTTCAGGACGAGGAAAAGCTACCTCCGACCCGTTATTTCGTGCTGCCTGACCAGCGGCAGATTGCATATGGCATCTACGGCGCGCACAATGCTGCTTTCACCGTATTCTACTTCCACGGATGCCCGTCCTCCCACCACGAAGCCTTTCTACTCTCCGGGGCGGGACGGCGATACGGCGTCCGCATCGTTGCCTCCTCGCGCCCGGGCAGCGGTGGTTCGACATTTCGCGACAATGGCGCCATTCTAGACTACCCGGACGATGTACTTGCTCTAGCCGACCACCTCAACATCACCAAGTTTGGCATCGTCGCTGTGTCTGGCGGTGCCCCTTATGCCTTTGCCTGCCGGCAGCGAATCCCACGGTCACGGCTCACAGGAATGGGGATCGTGGCGGGAATCTACCCTGTCACCAGCCTCGGCACCGCGGGCATGAAGCTCCCTTCGCGAGTGATGCTCCGAGTTGCTACGTGGTTCCCTGGTGTCGTTGCCTGGCTCATCGACCGGCAGCTTGGCGCTGTGGCTCGGGATGAGGACGAGAGAAAGATGGAGGCACTTTTGGTGGCGGACATGCAGCAGGATTCGACGCCGCAGAACGACAAGTTGGCTTGGGAGGCAGCCAGCCCTGAAATTCGAAAGGCTGTAGTCATGGGCGTTCGGGAAGGCGTCAAGTACGGTGGGCGAGGGCCGGCGTGGGAGATGAGGTCGCTTGGGAGCCACTGGGGCTTTGAGCTTCACGACGTTCAGCCAAACAGAGAAAACGAGCTCGTCATGTGGCACGGAAACCTGGATGCTAACGTGCCACTGGCAATGGCAGAAAAAGCTGCTGGGCTACTCGGGACTTATGCGGAATTAAGGGTTATTCGTGGGCAAGGTCATGGTACTCTCACCTTCCACCTGGCTGATGAAATCATGAAGACGATGGAGGGAATGTTGAACAGGAACTAAAACGTCGTACACAACTATTCGGTGAACGTCTTCCAGATACACTGTTCGTGGACGGGGGGCCGAGTAGCACGCCATGGGCCGGGAGCTCATCCGCATGAACCCGACGTTCTGAGACGCGATGCGGACATGCCTAGACACGGCTGGCGAACGTTTCGATCGCGGCTATCCATAGATCTATATATCGAGCTCCTATTACATTGTAAATTGAGTGTAATTAAATGAGAAATGTGGAAATGCAACTCGGAGATGAGGAGGCGCGCCTTAGGGTTGGGGTTACATCTGGCGGAAGATCTGTGATACGGTTCCCGCAGGGACTAGGGGGTGCGGTTTCGAAAGCCCGGCTTATAAAAGAAATACGGATACAGATTATAGAAGAGGAATAAAAAGGAACGTAGATGGAATAATAATAAGATAAATACAATATATAATTCGCATGATGCTCGCGAGCCACCCAGTATCACTTTCCCTTTGTCAAAAACACCCCTAACACAGCCCCGAAGTGCTGACGATTTTGGCCACGCACGCCCCGCGGTTTGGGCGACGTCACCAGCCTCTGATTGTCAGGTGGCTTTGCAGCTGGAGACAGAAAGAAGCCAGTGGACGCAGATTTTCGGGTCACCGGGATGAGCCACAATTGGAGCAAATAATAACTTGAGGAGCCCTCATCGACGGGCGGGTCAGGTCGCTGAAAACCAATTGCAGCCGCTAGTTGGCACCTCATTTTGACTTGTCCTTTCAGCACCAGAACCATCGCAACCCACGGTTTCGCGACTTGCTTTGCCCCAGGCCGCCCGCGAATCCTGTCCCCACACCCAAGATCCCACAATTGAGTCTGAGAAACGGTGGGAAGGAACTGCACTCCACCAGGCAGTTTTAGGCTGGAAATGGCGGCAAGGCCGCAGCCCGAAGCAAGGTCGCTCTCAACGATCAACTACCTGGCAGCAAACCCGCCCCAGTACCCCCATCACCCCGAGGTACGCGAGTCCCTCACGTTGTATATTTCACGGGTGCCCGGCACACAAGGTGCGTGATGTTACAAGAAGTGAAAGCGCACCCTGTATCTGTTGCTAACCGCCGCGTAGACATCATCCTGTCCACTTTCAGGCCCCAGAAGAAGAACGTAACCAGCGAAGACATCACGACCTCCCTCTATTATGTCCACCTCGATGCACTACAAGACGGTTTGCTCGCCGCCCCACAGCTGTCCGAGGACGCGGCTTCCCCCCGATCCAGCAGCGAAAGTGGGAGAAGTATGATCCCGAGGAAACCGTTGCCCACATCAGCCAAGACACTCGGATCGGAAAGCACCGCCGGTGGCAACAGCGTCGTGCCAGCGGCACCGGCAGTCCCTTTAAGCTCAACGCTCCAAAGGACTGCTCTCGAGAACTCCGCGCCGTCTTCCGGGTCTGAACGGCAGCCTCTAGCTGGGACCGAGATCGATGGGTACCGAGAAAACCCAATGTTCCAAAACCGTCGATCGGGAGGGCCGTCCGCGGTATCCGACGTGGCCCCTCGCCTAGCACCGATGGCCGCCCTGATACCCCGAAAGCCCTTGGGCCCCGCGACGCCGGAGGTATTGAGATCTACTTCTAATAACGGCTTAGATACAACAACTGGAACCACGTCGCAGCGCAGTCCGGCGACATTGGCGGAACAAAATGCGCCGAATGCGCACCCCCCCGATCAAGCCACATGTGTCGCATCGCCACCGGCGACTCTACAACTGGGTAGAACTGCACCGCCGTCGAAGCTGGGGGCTCGCCCATCCTCGGTGGCATTTTCCCTCACTGTGATCCGGAGGGATCCTACCTCGGGAGCGCAGTGCAACGTCGGCAAGATCACATCGTTCCAAACGAACGTTCCCACACCGGAGACAGCCGACCCGACTCTTGATCCCGACAACATGGGGGGTCTACTGGCCTATACGCAAAAGGTCAGCATCCGTCTCGAAACCTCTGGCTACGCGAAGTACCGGGATATGCCAAGTAAGGCGGACGTGGATGCATACCGGCCAACCTCGGGGCATTCGTTTTCCCAGCAAGTGATGCAGCGCCCTCAGCCTGCTTCGGGGGTAGGAGGGAAGGGCCCGGTGCCGGGGTCCGGCTGGAGGCCAGTGGAAGAAGGCTTTTCACGCCAAGTCGTCATGTCGTACGGCGCCGGCTGGAAGTCGAACTTCAAAAAAGCTTTCCAGCGCAGGGAGCATCCCGGTAGTTCCGTCCATGCCACAGGAGCGCCGCCCGAGGATTCTGCAGCACCAAACTCTTTCCACACGCGGCATGGCAGTGCATCGACGATCGGTTCGATAGACTCGGCGGACGGCAGACATTCGCCTACCCTGATCACCCACCCGGGCCCTGGATTGAAGCCGAAAGGCTACGTCTTCCTGAGCCCCTGGGATGGCCGGTGTGAGTTCCGCACAAGTGCCGACGGCCGGAGCCTTCGGTGCCGCCACGTCCTGGACCCCGCGAGCGCTGGGATCGACCCCCGGGAGGTCGCGCAAAACATTCGGGATGCGCAGGCGATGGGCCGTTCACGCAGCGACGAGCTGTCCTCGGTCTTGGTGGGTGCAAAACCGGTCAGCGAACTGCGGTTCAGCTTACCCCATGGGGCTGCCCACCGAACCTCGGAACGAGACGGGGCGTCCAAAGGCGGCCGCTTGGACGCAAACCCTTTGTCGGGGCTTAGTAAACTGTTGTATCACAGGTCGCGGAGTAGTGACGAGGATTCTGACGAGGAGAACGGCTTTGGGAACGACGACAATGACATCCCAATGGGTCTGAGGCTCGGAAAGGAGGACGCCGGGGGAGGGAGTCGGGGAAAGAGGGCCAAGTTAGGGAAGCTCATTATTCACGACGAGGGGTTGAAGATGTTGGACTTGGTGGTGGCAGCCAACGTCGGAGTCTGGTGGACCACATGGGGGCGGACGCCTTGAGATTCACGTTGCCGCTTTAAGGGGAATCCCCAATCAATGTAGTGCCAGTATTTAGAATTGTTCAGGCGGGCAGGATGCCGTCTGCACGCTCGGCATGCTGGCATGGAATTGCAATGGATGATACCAATCAATCATGATTTGATGCCCGCTTGGCGGGGCAAGGGCAAAATCACGGAGAACAGACAGAATCACGTGAATTGTTGTGGGCCAGACCACCGTTTTTCACCAATCAGCTCCCTCGAAATGTAATCGCGAGGTGTCTGCGCCAAATCCCGAGCCCATCGCAGCTTCCCGAGCTCCAAGACGACGTCAACTGCCACGGGGTGCTGAGAAAGTCGCCTTCCACCTCCCCACTCTCCATCGCGCCCGGAAACCAGCCGCATCCGGCAGGATTGATTCAATTGACCTCCCAAGACGAACACAGCGGACTGTTCAAGTTGCATGTCCGACTCCACACAAGAGCTCTAAGTTTGCGCGAAAAGGGTCGCCAACAACGATCGACCTCCCCCGATTGCGCCCGTCGCCTCGCCACTCCTCCGGCTCCGGCCTCAATCATCGGCACTATGATTGCACCTTCTGTCGTTTCGCTGGGCGCCCGCCGGATCACCCTTGTCCGGGTACCCCCAACCCTCTTCCGCACAGTTCCCTCGCAAATGCTGGTCGCTAGGAGGGGTTATGCGACGCCCGCTGGCCCGCCGCCCAAGAACTTCCGCTTGAAGCCGCCGACGGCGTGGGACCAAGAACAAGAAAGTACATTCGACAGGGTTGGAAAGTACTTCCTTCTGACCGAGATGTTTCGGGGCATGTACATCCTGATGGAGCAATTCTTCAGGCCGCCGTGAGTAATACTTTCTGGGAACCGGAACATGTTCACAATCGTACTGACAGGGCGGTGACAGGTACACGATTTACTACCCATTCGAAAAGGTGCGTTAACATGCTGAGAAGATTGGCGGCGGAGAATGCTGGTTGGCTTCGAGGAATGTCATGGGCGGGCCGGGGAGAGTGGTGGGGGAGTTGGCAATCTACGCCGGGACAGCGCTGACGCTGGTATAGGGCCCCATTTCTCCGCGTTTCCGTGGAGAGCATGCTCTGCGCCGGTACCCGTCGGGCGAGGAGAGATGCATTGCCTGCAAGCTGTGCGAGGCTGTTTGCCCCGCACAGGCCATCACGATCGAGGCCGAAGAGCGTGCCGACGGCTCCAGGCGGACAACCCGCTACGATATCGACATGACCAAGTGCATCTACTGCGGCTTTTGCCAGGAGTCATGTCCCGTCGATGCTATCGTCGAATCTCCCAACGCTGAGTACGCCACTGAGACCCGCGAGGAGCTGCTCTACAATAAGGGTATAAACCGGTGCTTTTCCCGTCACAGCGTCTTGCACCTGGCTAACTTGAGAAACAGAGAAATTGCTTTCCAATGGAGACAAATGGGAGCCCGAGCTGGCAGCTGCCATCAGGGCAGATGCCCCGTACAGATAATGACGACGGAGCTGAAATTGGGAGTGTTTAGACTTCGGGGTCTGGGGCCACAAGTCTGTCGACAGAGTTGTACATACTGTTTTATGCAAGAACCAAAAACTAAATCTTTTTCCTTTCTAAATTGATGCCTTGATAACTGCCCTGCTTGTCGCAAGCACCATGACCCCCCCATCGACCCCCCCCCCCCTCGACCCCCCCCCCTCGACCCCTCCATTTTGTTGCATTCTTGCGTCACGTGACGGAGCAGAGCTCTCCGTTAACCAGATCTTGGCGCGTGCGATCCGAGCTCCCCAGTGCATCCTGGCTTTCGGCGAGAAATTTATCGGTAACCACGAACCTAACCGGCAGTATCAACACCCCATTCCTTGCACCTGCGATCAACGTCGAGTCGACCCAATCGCGATTCCCACGACGGCCACATCCCTCCGCAACTCGAATCAACCGACAAGATGCTCCGCACTGCTATTCTTCGATCCGCCGCTGCCGCAACGCGGAGCGCCGTTCGGCCCATTCCCTCCGTTGCCGCCAGGAGACTGGCCATCGCGCCGACCACGAAAACCACCTCCTTCGTGCCCAAAGTAGCGGCGTGGCAAGCGGTGCGATGCTACGCCTCGGGAAGCTCCCTCGAAAAGACTGAGGTCTACGAGCGCATCAAGCAGCTCCTATCCGGCTTTGACAAGGTTCGTTTTCCCCTCTCTTCAACTTCGCCAGTTGCATCTTGATCCGGCAGGTGCGCATCCTTGGCCCTCGGTCTGAGGAACAATTCGGGGCTTTCACCAGCCTACGGCTCACTTGGGCACTTCGTTGTGATGCGATGGCAAGGCTAACTCGGTTATTCTGCAGGTCAACGATCCCAGTAACGTGAGTGTTGCCCCCCCGCCACCACCAACTTCCACCCGGCCCCAAACGTCCTCGGGGAATCTAACGTGGCTTGCCTTCGATGGAATAGATTAAGGAGACCGCACACTTCGCCAACGATCTGGGCCTGGACAGCTTGGACACTGTGGAGGTCGTGATGGCGATTGAGGAGGTACGTTTCCCTGACCTGCTTGCCGGCAGGGGCTGTGGCTCTCCGATCACTAGGATATCCCACGATGGTAACATGGTGGCCTGATGTTAACAATCGGTTTCAATACAGGAGTTCAGCATCGAGATCCCCGACAAGGACGCCGACACAATCCACAGCGGTAAGTTCTCACCCACCACACAATCTCGGACCCCACACTAACGGTATGGTCGGGAACAGTGGACAAGGCAGTCGAGTATATTCTTAGCCAGCCGGACGCCAACTGAGTGTTTCGTACCATTCGCTTGTACCATATCATGACCGTAGCAACACGCAGCATGCCACACCGCTCCCGGGTCGGTTAGACGGTGTTGGAGTCGGGGTAACCGTAATATTCAAAGTTCACGTGGACTTGGCCGGCTTGGGGGTGTATTTATCCTCTGTGGCAGGATTTCGGCCCCCGATAGAAGTGACATCGAAAGGGCCGTTTCACCCGGACCTTTCTGCATTGGTGCTGTCGACGGAGTTAGTTAACCCTAGAGCTTGCCATGGTTCCCATACATATTGTCTGCTCCTTATAAATAACGAACCCGACCAGTCACACAAAATCTTTTTACGGCACATGCAAACACGTTGCTCATTTATAGACTTGAGATTATTCGCATTAAGCGTCTCCCCTCCTATGCCCATGTACGGGGGAATGAAGCTGCACCCATCCACCTTCCAGAAACGCCGCTCGTAGCCGCCGTCTATACAAGAATATCCTGACAATCCCGCCGCGGCAAAAAGATGGAATATAACGTCGCCAACTGCCGAGCCGTCGACGTCTTTTGGGATATTTAACGCCGAGCCCTATCTTCCCAGGAACGCATCCAGTCCCCATGGTTGCGGATGCTGACAGACGCTGATGCACTCCGTTTCCATGAATCCATGCACTCGTTATGATGCCGTTTTATGTTCGCCCTGTGCGTCGCTGGCGAATGCCACCAACTCCTCGTCCGGTTCATCTTCCAACAACCGTCTCAGGGTTGTTCCCCGCCGTGCCTTTGCTGCCGTTTGAAGCGTTCGTGGCGGCCCTGTTGGTGGCGACAACGTTGGCGTAGCTCCAGGCGGCGCTCAGGGGGCTTGTGGCACCTAGGTTGCCGCCTGACACACGCTTCCTCGCGCGCGTTTGGGGGTCGTCTTCCTCCTCCATCCTAAACACGAACGACGAATCTTCCTCGTCGATGGGAGTGGTAAATCGCCCGGTCACGCTCGAGCTAATGGAGCCGCTGCTGATGTGTCGGTCCATGGCCCGTTCCCGCTCCCGCTCCTTTCCGATTATACCCGCACCCACCGTGCCCGAACTGGCGGACTTTTGGTTCCGGACCGCGGCCGGGTGCAAATGTGGACTGGAATTACCAGAACCGCCCTCGGTTATCTGTGTCTCCCGAAGTTGTCGGGTCAGGGCGGAGACGGATTCACCCCCGGCTGTCCCCGGTTCTCCGTTGAGCTCGGCCGTGAGAGCGGATGCCAGGCTGGAATTTCTCAACGGACTCCCCACGTGGCCGAAGGCAGATACGTGTTTCATGGATCGAGCAGAGCCGCCGGCGTCGAAGTCTTCATCCTTTTGGCGCTGGAACAAGGGACCCCAACGACTCGGGCTCGCACCGAGGGGACTGCCAAATTTCGTCGCCCCAATGGGCAGGGACTCGGGCCCAGACTCCATCGTGTCCGTCATTCGCACCGTGTTGGTCGTCGAACCCCTTCTCGCCTTCTCGGCTGGAGTTAGCACCTCGTTTGCCAGAGCGCCCGGCACATAGTCCTCTTCAAACATGAATTCGGCCTCCCAATCGCGGTCGATCTTCGGGGCGCTGCTGCTGATCAAGCGTGGTTTCGTGTACCGCATTGCGCTGCTATGCATGAGGCGTTTCCCAAAGTATTCATCGCTCCCTAGCACCGAACCAAGGGTGGCAGAACCCACGGGCGGGCTGCTTCCGAAGCCGTTTGAGTCGTTTGCACCAATGGCGGAGGGCGGGAGATGCTCGTTACTGCCAAAGGCGGAAGTATGTAAAAGCTTCAGTGTCTCGGAGGTTCGAGCGTCCCTAGCCGAGTGGAGCGACGGCGAGGGGGATTCGAGGCCGAATTTCGAGGGAACCGAGGCGGGCCAGGGGCCGTACCGCGCGGCCAGCGATATGCCGTTGCTGTCGAAGGACGCCGGGAGCGGAGCATCGAGCACCGAGAGCCCCTTGGCGTTCGCAGGGGAGAGGCCAAGTCCTAGACGGTTTGCGTCCTCGTCCCGGGGTGACCCGTAGGCAGAGGCCGGATTGGAGCTGTAGGTTGTATCGATTATGGGGAGGCCGTTCTCCATCAACTGGTGGCCGTACGCGTCATCCTGGGTACCGTAGGGACCGGAGGTGGTATATGGGGGCAACTGGTCGGCGCGCAAAAAAGAGTTGGTCAGCGCACTGTTGGATGGCTGATGGTATGTCGTCGGGTTCACGCGAGCACCGAGAGCAACTCCCGGCGGCGCCCCTATCGTCACGCCGTTCTTGCCGTAGTTGATACGCCGGCCGTCGGGCAGCACGTGGATATTGGCGCACTTGGGGCCAAACTTGCAGTTGCCCTGTGTAGCGTGCGGCGATGAATCAGTATGACGGTGTTCAAGGGACCCTCGGCCAGCGTCGGCAGATGCACGCGCGTCTCGTCGGGCAAGCAGAGCAGGGACAGGACTTGGGGCCACGCACCTTTGCAAAATACTTGCATACTGTCTCAGAGGCGCTTCCGAGGTCGTGGCTAAACGGGCATGCGTTGCCTGCCTGGCAAGCGCCTTGTCGGAAGAATTTGCAAGGCACGTGCGAGGTATCTAGTTCGAAGAACAGAGGGGTTTTATGTCAGTAAGAAAGCCGCGGACTCCTGCTATACGCGCGCCGCCGGGACCCCGTGCAGCAAGATGCATCGGCAGAAGAGTGGGCGAGAAAATTCGACGGGGGCAGCGACTCACTCGGTGGGCTGCGTGGCCCTTCAAACCGCGCGGCGGGCATCGCGCCCATCGCACCGCTTGAGCGGCTGGCCTGTGGTGGAATGTTGAGACTGCCGCTGCGCATATGGCGATGCTCGCTTGGGTGGGAGGCTGCCATGGCTGTGGTTCAGAGGGCAGAGTTGTGTGGGAGTTCTTCCAGTTTGGTGGTTCCGGCAGACCGGGCAGAGATGGATTTGGGCCTGTCGCTGAGGAGGGGCGGGCCGATGCGCAAGGCTGACCGAGGGGCAGCCCAGGCCAAGGAAGCGACTCGCGGCGAAGGTAAGCGGGGGTGTTGGCGAGTTAGCGCATAAACTTGCGATCTGGACTTCAATCGCCGTCACTGCTCAAAACAGCGGCAAAGGTATGTTGCAGAAACATCGGGAAATAGAAGATAAGAAAATTAAATGCACCGCATCGGGCTTGCGACACTAAGAATCGAGTTTCCGGCCACAACTTACAGAACTTACCCATACCCCCCTACCTTGGGCGGAGAGATGGTGGGATGCATGGCCGCCGTGACCCAGAGATGCGCAAGCCGCCTGAAACCGCCCCCGCCCTGTCGCCGGAAGGCACGGACCACGGGTTGCACATTTCCAATGCCTATCACGGCAACAACCGAGGCAGACCTCCCTCTGCAAACCATTGGAAGCCTTCAACCATCATGATCGATCGCAGCGATGGAACTGAAAATCCGAGTCCGGTTTTCGAAACCCCTTTGAACTGGGTTTGTTCCCCCGCGCAACGCAGAAAGCAGGACGATTTGGCCGATCGATGGCGAGCGTGACAGACATGAGGGCCTCTGCCCCTCTGCCTGGGAGTGCCCGCGTGATGCAGCGTCACACGGGACTCGACCTTGAGCCGGCAGAACCTCCCTACCTTCTGAAAGGCTGCAGATTCGGATGCATTACATGTCCTCCATGCTTGTCAGGTGAACGGCAACTCAGGCGCCAGGCAGCCGATCCCAGCACGCTAGCTCACTGGCAAACCCCCACGAGAACTCGTATCCACCGGAGCCTATCGGCGGTTGATGTTAGGTAGCTTGGCACGCTGACTTGGAGTGACTTGAATCACGTCACCCCGAACCACCCCTTAACGCCTGTGCAGGTGTCGACAAAAGCAGAACTCAACGAAAGGTGGCCATCTTTTGGTTGTATTTGACTGGGTTGCTTTTACGCAATTTGTTTTGTTTATTCCTTTATTTCTTAATTTCTTCCTTTCCTTCACAGTTCGGCCTTTTGTTCAGTGAGACGGCCTTGCGTCACTGTTATGTGATTCCCGGTTTCGCCATCGCACTCCCCGATCATCCCCTTGAGGCGACCATGATCAGGTGGCAACCGCACGTGAGAACGCAGGGCGACGGCCTGCGGGGAATGTTGTACTTGCTGTCAGGGTGAAGCACCACATACCAGCAACCGAGAGGAGTGAGTGCCAGAATCCCGGGCCGTTGATCCGTTAGGAAACACTTTGAAAAGTCCGACAATCTGTCTTCCGACCTGGCAATGAATATTCAGCGAGTTTGCTCACTCCGCCCGTAATCAGGGTTGTGAGGCGCCGACCCTAGTTTGTCAATAGACCTGACAATCATACCGTCGTGTAGATTGCAACTAATTAGCATTTCGTTACATCAACGTCCTAGCCTTGAGGCCGATAGCCTCCTACTCTAGCATCTCTGTCTCCAACACTTGCTGTACCCCATCCACCCTGAACCGTGGAACACAGTGCAAAACATAGCTCATAGTGGTTCAAAGGTTGCTTGTTATGGAGATGCATACTGTATGTGCTCTCATAACTGATTGGGATTCCAAGACGCCACCGCATCGTCTCCAGCGTTGAGAACTAAGATATCTAGGAAGGAAAGTATCCGTATGCACCCCACATATCTACCTCATGGTCACTAATTAGGTAGTTAAGTCGGTGTTGCGTTGATTTGGGTGTTGATTAACCCCAGCCCCTATTCATATTTGAGTTCTGTGCCAGCTTTGCATGTCGATTGCAAAGAAGATGCGTTTGGAGAGCGTAATTGAACATCAAATGGCGACCGGGAAGGGACGTGATTTCGAAAGCTCATTAGATGGAATTATTCGTCTATGTGTATGGTCTATGATGCGCCGATTGTAATGCTCCAAGCCCCAAATGATCCCAAGAGAGAGCTGACTATTATCGCAGCCATCCTCTCATGCCAAACGATACCGAAATAGAGCCCGAGGATCTTTGCCAGAACTCCAGACAGGATTCCCATCCACACGACAAAGAAGCCTGTCTCGAACCATGCTTTCTTCAGACTTTCCCTCCGCGCTCGCTCGCCACTGGCCCGCATGCTGGTCCCCCATCCATCTGCACCCATGGTCATCATGCTCCATAGATGAACAGCCGGGAGTGGGATGTAGTAGAATAGGATGCTTGGGACAACCCAGAGCAAACCCTCTCCTGTCAGCCTATCGGGGTTCCTCACAATATTGTAGCAGGAGCCGATCACAACCCGGAGTAGGAGATCGCTCATGGAAAAGACGACGAGCTGTTGCGAGGTGAAGAAGTACCATATAATTGCAATGGCACCGATGGCAGGTCCAAACTCGCGTTTTGCCATGCCGTAGAACAAAAGCGGGTGACTCGTGGCATATACGCGAGGATGGAGCAGAGACTCGATATGAGTCGCTCTCGCCCAACGAACTTGCTGTTTCAGCCACCTGGCCATGGTCGTTGGCGTATCCGTCGCCGTGAGCACGTCCGACGCAAACATCACCTTCCACCCTCTGAGCAGGAGGTTTGTCGTGAGATGGCGGTCCTCATTCACAATCATCCGCTTGCCAAGCGCCTTCTGAAGATACCACGGAATGAGGATCTCGGGCAAAGCAGCCAGCCGGAAGGCGGTACTCGGGCCACTCTGGCAATCGCTCGTTCCAGTACAAGCAGGCGTGGACCGTGTGAGGTACAGTTCGCCCCAGTACACGGCTGAAGCGAGTTTCGTAATCGTTGTTTCTTGCGAGTTGTGAACGACGAGCCCGGAACTTGCCCCGCCAGCCCCGGGGTCTGCCGCGATGGTGTTGATGGTACGCTCGAGCGAATCGGGGAAGACAATGGTGTCAGAATCAGAAGACCAGAGAAATTCAACGCCCAGAATGTCGGCGATGACGAGAGAGAACACGTAGGCCGTGAACATGATCCCCTTCTTGTGCATGTGGCGCTGCTTGAGACACAGGTGCCGCACCCCACCCGGTGCGCCGATCCGGAGGTTGTGTTCAACCAGGATCCCTTTTGCCAACTCGATGCAATATTTCATCGTGATAGCATCGGCCTCCTGGTCATCAACTGGATGATCATGGTGGCGGTTTTGAGCGATAACATTTGCTCGGACTCGCTCGGCGACCTCTCCAAACGGTTCCGGTATTTGGATGACTGCCGATTGCTCTGGATAAATCTGGACCCAGGTGTCAGTGGCGAATGCACTTCGTACTCGGACTCCGGTGCCGATGTCCCAAGGCACATACCTTCTTGAATACCCTGGCCATATCCTGGTCCTCGGCGTCGTCTCCGTCTATACCAGCAAGCAGGAATACACATGCGCTCGACGATTTGTAGCTCTCAAGGGCGCGAGCATATAGCGAGGGGTCCTCTCGCCATCCAACCACTGCAGCCAGACACTCCAACCTCGGCGGTTCTGGCTGACTCTCGGAGTAGATGGCTGCTTTCTCATCTATTTCATCGGGAGTATCGCGACCATCACGCTGGTGCTGGTGCTGACCAAAGAAGGCCATCCGACATCCCTCGATAACATAACGGTTCAGTTCGGTAAACGCGATGGTGATGATGATATCGAGCGTGACTGGATATCGACTGTGCGCCGTCGTCAGGTAGTACAGGGGGATCGCCAATGCACAGCCGATCACGTTGAGAAATTGACGAATGGCCGGAACCCTGTGGCCGTTGCGGACCTGATGATCGGCATCCCTGGTGGCCTGTTTCTCGGGAAACATTTTGACAAGACCAAGATCTGCCGATCACAGCACGGACTGCATGTACATAAGGCTGAACGAGAGGGAAAGACATGTCCTTGACGATCCGGGACATCCTCACGCTATTTGTGCCACTGACGACTGTGGCACCTTCATTCCCCCTTTCCCCGGCCAGCCGGCACCGGGGAAAAAAAAAAACAGCGCCGAGGAAATTAAAATAGGCATCCCGCCCCCAACCCATGCGGCTGGAACCTCGGAAGACAGGGATGACGAGATTCGGTTCGCGATGGAGTCTCTCCGAGGACCACGGCATTGTCGTATTCCAGGGGGCGTTTCTGCCCAGACAAACCGCCCGAGACAGAGTTGCCGCCATCGATTGGGCGGGTGTTGTTGGGGCTTTGAAGCGCATGGATCGTGTGCAAAATTAAGTGGCGTGTGAGTCAATGGAAAGCGAATCCTCAGCGCAGCGTCACAATGGACAGGCATGCCAGGCAAAACGGGCCCCAGCATTCAGGGGGAAAATTGAGTTCGCGCTACCTAATCTGTAGTGGGTACCGGAAAAGGCAGGAACCTGGAAGTCCGTCGGGCGACTCGGACTTCGCACCCCGTCGTTACTGACCTCTTCATCCATTTCGTTGAGTGAGAGAACGTTTCTTTTCTTTCATTTCGGAACGAATCTCTGGGGAAGCGATGATCGTCACATACAAGAATAATCGGCTTATGCCGGCCATTCTCATTACGGTATGTTTCTGGGCAGCATATTTCCTCATTGACCCGAGCGTGGACAACTTCGGCGGTGGGCTTCCGGGATGGGGATCCAAACAGGACGGGCAGACCCAAACATCCGAATCCACACCGTACTGGGAGACAACCACGGTAACTCCGGGCTCAACCTCACCAACAAATGACGCAACGTCCCCAACAGTGTCCCCGGGCGGCTTTCAGACCACGCAGCCTGACTCGAGCGGGAACTTGTCAGCGGCGGATGTGCTCTTGATCGTCAAGACTGGGAGCACGTCCATGTGGAAACGCTTGCTTGTTCATCTGACGACGACCCTGTCCCCTCGCCGGATTCCGCTCGATAACACGGTTATTTACTCTGACTACCCGGAAACGATTGGCGACGTTCAAATCATCGACGTCTTGGCAAACATCACCGAGACAACCCAGGCCCTGTCCGACTTTGATGTATACCGGCAGCAGCCCGAATATGCGGGCCATAATGTGTATGTGGAGGCCGCAGGAGTCGACGGCGACAATTATGGTCCGCCCGGGGGATGGATCATCGACAAATACAAGTTTATGCCCTTGATGGAGCATGCCGGAAAGAACTGGCCCGAGGCAAAGTGGTATATCTACATGGAGGACGACGCCTACCTTTTCCTGCCCAACGTGCTGGCGTACCTGTCAAAGTTCGACTGGCGTAAGCCACATTACCTTGGGAGCTACGCTGCCAAGTCCGACATCGTCTTTGCTCATGGCGGCGCTGGGTTCGCGCTTTCTCGGGGGGCCTGGGAGCGAACGTTTGGGCGGAATCCGACTCTGTCTGCGGACTACGAGCCGTACGCGGCTGCCCACTGTTGTGGTGACCAGGTACTGGGACATGCCTTGAACAAACACGGGGTGCTGTTTGGGGAAAACGACGGCGACGAGAAGTTCACGTGGGGCTTCAACCCTGTTGTGCATTGGCGGTTTGGCTTCAGCCGGTGGAACTGGTGCAGTCCCCTTATGTCCTGGCACAAGGTTCACAATCGGGATGTTGCGCGATATTTCGCCTTTGAAAGTTCCTGGGACTTTACGGTAAGCGATATGATGCTATCAGTGCTTTTCTTTTTTTTGTTTCCCCTTTTCTTTTTTTGCTTTTAGTCTTTTGAAACATGGGGTGTCTAACTCTGATCCAGAAACCGCTGCTCCACCGCGACTTTTTCATGGGCATGATCTTTCCGGACCTTCAGGAACGGGCTGAGTGGTGGGATAACCAGTCCGGCCTATTCCGAGTCACGTCGGCAAACAAGGCGGCGCCTCCAACCCCTGAAGATGGCCACGACACAGCGCTGTGGAAAGGCGCATGGGTATCGGCAGACGCGTGTGAAGCGGCCTGCAAATCTTGGACTACATGCGTCCAATGGAGCTATGTTGAAGATTCGTGCGGCATGGACGACAAGCTTATGATGGGTCAGGGCTACGCCCCTGCGATGTCCGAACGAAAGACGGCACTGAAGACTACTAGCGGCTGGCTCAAGGAAAGGCTCGAGGGATGGCATTGCGACTGATGCCTTACCTATTCTCTTACTCATATAATATAATACAACAGTGTTTCAAAGGTCGTGTTTGAACCGCGTTGACCCCTTTCTCGGCTGTACCCCCCGCCGCTGGGGATCAAGGCTCGCCGCAAGTCAAGTATACTTGAATAAATCAAGTCAAATCAAGTCAAATCAAGTCAAATCGGCCACCCAGTCAAGTAAGTAAGACCCTCTCCTTACTTGAGTTTACTTGAGTTAATTGAGTTAGCCGCTATTCGCCACAGAAAGTGACTGGCACTGCAATATACCCCCAGCCTATGCCCTGTATAACCCCTATCCCTGACTTGCGCTACCTACAATTGAGTTCGTTTATAGGGATATTCCCATCGCCACTTTCTCTAGCCTATTGAACCGAACCGACCGCGATTCAGTAGATTGCAAGATCATTCGATTCAAGTATATTTTTGAAAAAGTTGGTAAATTTTAATCTATAAGTCGGAAAAAATCAGGGGGTAGATGGGGGTTAGGGCTATATATGGGGGTGGAGACTTGACTTGATTCAACTTGAGTAAGTTCAAGTAAGTCAAATCCAGTCAAATCTGAGCCAAGTCAAGTCAAGTTTGCCTTCATACTTGACTTACTTGACTTGTGGCGAGCCTTGCTGGGGATGGTGTTGCTCTTCCATGGTATCGAAGGGAAGAAGGGCGAGTCTCTTCGCCCCTTAACTTGACTTGTGATTTGGCGAGATGTGGGCAAACCCACACATGCCGAGCCAATCTCTCTTCTCTTAGACGCCAAAGACTTGACGTTACTCCAGTCGTCCGCATGACCTTTCGGCCGCCTTCCATGTCCCTGCCGTTCAGCACAATGGCCGAGTTTACCCCATTTCGGATTTACTCGCGGAGGTAGTTAGGGAGTCTGTCGGGATTGAGCCTAAAACGGAGCGAAGGTCGAGGCTCACAACTTCTTGTTGAACTGGATCGTGGGCGCCAATCGGTTCGCAAGCATCCACGAACTCCCTCGCTCTGTCCCTGTTAGGCTGCATGAGGACTGCATTAGACTCGAGAATGCCCGCTCGAGCTAGGCAGGAGGAAACACCACTTACCAGGCCTCCACCATCCAGTGGCTCGGGGGATAGTTGGCTGAACCTAGCCTGCCCGTTTTAGCCGACCCTTTCCCCTCCCTGAGATCCCAGCGACCGTAAATCCGGGGAAGAGGCAGGCCGGAATGTTACCCCCGCCCTCCTGTCAATTCACCAACGTCATCTCCGTCGGCCTGCTTGGTTAGTCGCGTATCGGCCGTCCTCAACGGCCCATTGGCGCGCTTCTAACTTTTATTTCGTCTCCCCTCGCGCTGGACGCCTAACATTTAGCCTCTTTCCGTTCCTGAGTTCCCGATTTTACCCTTGCAGTCGATCAACACTCAAGGACCGGTACGGTTAGGGACGTGACCCGGGTGTAAGTGGGAAAGCCGGTGATGAAAACAGCACACAGTTGGCGGAGGTATATAAATACAAACCACGCTCGGCGTTTCGTGGGAGAGAGAACAACTGTCGCTTCATTTGTAGACAACCCAAGACTAGAGCCCGAAACTATGCGTCTATCCCTTGCAACGATCCTCTGCCTGGCCGTCGAGGCCAGCGTAGCCTTGCCGCAAGGTCCTCCGGGACCCCCAGTTCCGCCAGGGCCACCCGACCCAGATCACCTCCCGCCGTTTAGCACCTTCAGTAACCGCATCATCTACACCCCTCCCGAGGGAGGTCGAGCGGTTTATCCGCGTCTCGCCGAGCTCCACGACGAAACTCTTCTAGTGACCGCTAGTGTTAGTGGCGTTACCGGCGCCGGGGAGCTCCCATCGTTCCCTATCTTTGAAAGCAAGGATGGCGGTGTGAACTGGAAGTGGGTCTCCAACCTCACCGACCAAGTCAACGGTTGGGGCATGGGCGCCCAGCCCGCCATCTACGAGCTGCGGAAGCCGCTCGGCGGATTCGAGCCTGGTACGATCCTGGCTTCGGGCAACAGCTGGAGCAGCAATGGAACGCGTATCGACCTGTACGCCAGCACCGACAAGGCACGAACGTGGGAGTTTGTGAGCCATGTCGCTGAAGGCGGACGCCCAAACACCACGAACGGCGCGACGCCCATCTGGGAGCCGTTCCTGCTGTATGTTCACGTCTCCTAGAGACGTCTGGAGGGCGTACGCTAAAACCTTGCAGTGCTTATGAGGACGAACTCATCGTCTACTATTCTGACCAGCGCGACCCCAAGCACGGCCAAAAGCTTGCGCACCAGCGTTCCCATGACCTCAAGACATGGGGGCCCGTCGTCAACGACGTCGCATATGATGAATACCTCGCACGTCCCGGAATGACCGTTGTCACGTACATCCCGCCTCTGAAGAAGTGGATCTTGGTGTACGAGCGCCCGGTCGGCAACTCTAGCTCGCATGGGGTGAATTATCCGGTGCACTACCGGTTGGCCGACGACCCGAGGGAGTTTGACTCGGCCGAGCACATTCCCATCGTCATCCAGCTTGCCAATGGAACGTCGGTGGCGCCGAATGCCTCTCCCTATGTCGTGTGGTCTCCGGATGGTGGGCCCAACGGGACTATTGTCGTGTCTGATGCTGACCGCAGCGCTGTCTATGTCAACGACGCCGGAGCCGACCCGGAGAAGTGGTTGATCAAGGAGTGCGGACAAGCAGAGGCATACAGCCGTGCGCTGCATGTGTTCGAGAAGAAACCTCACAGGTTGATGGTTCTCGGCGGAGATACATTTGACGGGAACGGTATTGGGGCGCTGACGATCAGCGTAATGGATATCAAGACGCTGATGGACGGGGACTTGTCGGCACCGGAGCCGCCTGCTTGCGAGGCAACCTGAGATTGCAATTAGGGGTTGGCAACTACTTAGGTAGTAGCTCCTAGAATACTAATACTACTATTACTTGGTTGCTCATTAACATCCACCCCACGCACCCCAAGATTCACTGTCCCTACGCGATTAACACCTGCTTCTCCTTCTGCAGCTTCTCCGCAATGTCCAAAGGGATGTTAAGCGTTTGAGCTACCAGATCGGCCGGTGTAAGTGCAAGCAACTGTGTTAGGGAAATGTCTGCAACGCGGTCCGACTTGTACATCTCAATCCAGACGAGGTCCTCCGTCTCGGACGTGTTCTCGATATAGTGACTGCAACATGCCATTAGCATGCTTCACCGTACCGGGGATCAATCGTAGGGAAGGACTTACCCGGAGTTGTCAGGGAAGGCTGCAGTGTCGCCGGCGCTGAAGTCAAAGGTGCGCGACGCAGCGTTGCCGATGAAGACGGTAGCACGGGCCGAGCCCTTATGAAAGTACAACCATTCCTCCGCGTTGGGGTGCCAATGCAGCTCCCGGAGGCCGCCCGGCTTGAGTGTCACGAAGGTGGCCGCAAGCGTTTTGCTGGCGGGGAAGTTGGTCGAGTCGATCTTGTAGAACTGACCCCCCTTGCCAGGCACGGCCTCGGGTTCGTGTTGCAGGGTTCGGTACACAAAGGAAGCGTCGCCAGTCAGCACATCATCTGGGTCCGCGGTCACGTTTTTGGTGCTGACGGTGCCGTTGAAAATGTTGGGGTTTGGTACGGGGACGTGATCGAACACGGAAGGGTCAAGACCGAAGTTCTTGGCCACAACATCACGAGGTGTGTGCGCAACCCAGTCGTCGATGTTGAAGGTGGTACTGTGCCAGGTTAGCTCCGGTAGGTACCTATTTAGTTGGGATTTCCAAGTGCCCATAGTCATCTTACCCGACTTTATCAAAATCCGCATCGTCAAACACCAGCAGGAACTCATTCTCATCACCTAAGCCCTGCACGGTATGTGCGACACCCTTGGGGAAGTACCAAATGTCGCCGAAGTTGAGAGTCTCAACCTGGTATTTCCCAAATTCGTCGACGGCCGAGATGAGAACGGAACCAGCATACACAAAGCCCCATTCAGCTACACGATGCCAATGCAGCTCGCGGATGGCGCCCTTGGAAAGATGCTGCTGCGCCGCCGAGATGTCATGGCTCTGGGGAAGGTCTTGAATGACTTGCTCACGGAGCCACCCGCCTTTGAAGAGCCTCGTCTTCGAGTCAGAGAAGCGCCACTTGAGGTTGGGAACGATCCCACTATCCGTAGACTGCCGTCCAAGGTTGTCGGGATTGGAAATGTCGATCTGCTGGTCCGTTCCGCCTGAATACCAAAGCTTGTCAGTTTCTCCCTATCGAGACACGTATCAGAATGGTACACGAACCCAAAAGGGGAGCCCCTTTCCCGTTGCCGTCAATGGGTTGCCCCTTGTCGAACTGAGGGCCGCTCTTGCTACCCGGGAGCGTGGCTCCTAGGGCAGCGTTCACGGCCGCGAGGGCAGAAAGGGGAAGAGCAAGCTTCATTGTGAGAAGTGCCCTCGAATAAAAGAGCGTCTGGTGTAAAGCGAGCGGGAGTGAATGACAAGGTAAGGACCGTGTGAGAGATGTGATGGGGATCAAGCAGGGGCGAACCGATGTCTTCGGCTAAAGGACCATATTTATAGGCGTTTAGGTTCTCTTAATCAATTCCACCGGGGAGGCAATTGATCGACCGTATGTGATTAAGGTACGTAATGTGAGAGAAACTGCTCATCCCGCCGAAATTGAATGTCAAGAAGAAGTTCCCCAAGCCAATGAACAGTGGCACTAACTCGACTCCTTGGTGTGTTCAAAGGGCAGTCCCGCGTCGAGAGTCTGAAATGACCTTTGGTGTGGTCCGAGAGTGGAAATGTTCCTGGAAGATCAGGATGGCAAGGATCTAGGGCACGATGTCGTGATCGTGGGGTTACGAGCTGAGTCTCAGCAGGACTTCAATCTTGACAAGTCGGGGATAGCGCGGTTTGGGAGACGGAAGCACGGCATCTCCTCGCCCCCCACCACTTTCAGCTCTCGGAGGAGCATTTTACTCACAGAGATAGAGCAAGATCCAAAATAGTGAATATTGCCAAAGTGACCCTAACCTACCTAGCTAGGTACCTACCTACCTTTCGACTTATTCTCTCCAAGCATTATCATGTCTCGACTCTCCTAATCCACAAACTATTTACCTCTTTTATTTTCCATTTTTAGCTAGTATTACGGCACCAACCGCAAGGTTGTAACCAAGTAGCGAAGAAAAGGAGACGAGGTGCCGAGAGTCCCAAGCTTAGAAGGCATAGAAAACTTAAAAAGCATAGTTAGGCCCGATCCTGGGGACAAAATTCCAAGGATGAGTTACGTTTAACCTGGCACACTCAGGGTGAGGAAAGCCGGGTGGGCGCGTGGTGATTGGGATGTTTCCCAACCAGTAAGGACTTCGCCACGATATTTCTTGAAATAGCTTAGGGCGTGATTGAATCTGACCAAGATCCTGGGGTCCGATGAATCGCTGCATTTGTTGTACATACAAACTACACGGGTAGACTATGCTACTTTCTTGGGGGGGGTTGTATACGGCACTCTGGTGTCGTCGAACCTGGCGCTTGGTATGGAATCCCGAGACACGTTTACAATCTGGAATCTCACACCCAAAGGATCTCTGGCCCATTGGTACCAGAGCTTCTCTCTCACGAGATATAGGCACCCTCTCCTTGTGAGGGTATCGCCCGCGGGCACTAGCACGACTCCTACCGCCACCGCACCCCCCACAGCGCCAGACTAGGTCGTACGACACACTGCCTCACAAGGCTGCAATGTAGGGTGCGTAATGTGCTGAACTGCCGGGTGACGTGGAGGTGCAGGAAGTGGAGGCCCACAGATGCACAGAGCTGCGAGCTCGGAGGGGACTGTTTGCGATTCTCTGACTGCCCCCCGAGGAGACGTGTTGACGGGTGATTCAAGGAGGAGTTGTTCGTTTTTGGAGGAACCTTGAGCAACTGTTGAGCAGGGCTGGGAGAAGTCGGAAGTATTGCGAGAGCTGTTTCCAGGAGGGCTTCGAGAGGGCTCCAAGGTCAGGCAAACTTGATCCCCCGGCCCTTAGCCCCTCCCTGTCTTGAGTGTCTTCTGGCCAATACACACTACTAATTACTACTAAGCTCGCTTTAACAGGTAGGACCAAGAGTCGTACAGCAGGCATAACAGGCCAATCCCCATCCGTTTGTCTCGACTTTGCGGTTGCGTGCAGGTGAGTGCGGGGAAGCTTCCCAACGCGCTTGATATCTCGGCGTTTGTAACGCAGTGCTGCCTTCCAAAGCCATCATCGGTTTCATCCTTCAACAGTGCTAGCATCAGATCGAAAACCAGAGATGGACACGGACAAGGTCTACATCCTTCAAGAGGTCTCCGGCAAGGGCCTGGGCCTCGTCTCCACCACCAAGATCCCGAAGGGCACGCGCATCCTCTCCGAACCTGCTTTGCTTCGGGTCCCTCGTTCTACGAACAACAAGGAAGAACTGGGTATATCGTTGTCCCAGAAGATATCAGCGCTCAGCAAAGACCAACAGCAAGCTTTCTTCGCGCTCCATAACACCTTCGAAGATGAGACAGGCCAAGCACTCGGCATTGTCCGCACAAACGCCCTGCCTCTCGGATCCGACGCTTCGGTGGGGGGCATCTTCCTCGACGCGTCGCGCATAAACCACGCCTGTATCCAAAACGCGCAGAATACCTGGAACGAGGACCTCCAGCAGCTTACAATCCATGCGATCCGCGACATTAACAAGGGCGAGGAAATCACCATCATGTACCTGCAGGATCGAGCGGACCGGTCTGCACGCCAGCTCGTTTTGCAGAAGAACTTTCGCTTCACCTGCTCCTGTTCACTCTGCTCCCTTTCTGGGCCCGAGCTGCATCTCAGCGACGCGCGGCTTGGCGAGATGTTGCGACTGGACAAATCTATTGGCGAGGGCATGCAGATTGTCGCTTCTCCCCTCCAGGCCCTGTATGACGTGCGCAAGTTGTTGACACTCTGCGAGGAAGAGGGCATCGACGACGCGACCGTCCCCCGGGCTTACTACGACGCCTTCCAAATTGCCATCTTCAACGGTGACTTAGCGCGGGCAACTGTCTTTGCTAGACGAGCCGCCACAGCCCGGGCCATAATCGAGGGGGATGACAGTTCTACCGTGCGGCGGCACCGGGAGTTGGCGCGGGATCCATCCCGGCACGCTTCACACGGTTATAGTTCGCAGTGGGCAACGACGACCAACGACATTCCTTCGGGCATCTCGGCCGAGGCATTCGCGGCTTGGCTGTGGAGAGAGGAGAACAAGACAGACGGTGCCGGCACTGAAACCCCCCCGCGGGCGGCGTGCGAGTATGCCGATCTTCGCAACGACGCCATGTTCCCTTGCTTCTCCGCGCTGCCTTGGGAGAATGCACTTGACCTCGACTTTCTTGAGTCCACCGACGGCTTCTCGTACCGGCCACGCAAGCATTGGTGCTTCCTCGCTGAGATCGTCGACATCGAACAATTCATACGCCTGAAACTCGTCACAAAGGATAAAACGGGACTTGAAGTTCCCGTCGCTTTCCACACTCCTGGGCGCGGGGACGAGCTTGATCCTCTCTGCGTGCAAAAGGGATTCACACTGGCCGTTCTGTATGCGGAGCAACACGGATTTCTCGACATGACGGTCGGTATCCGCCAAGAAGATCTCGCATCCCTGAGGGTAAGCCTGCCATTCCCTCGAGCGGGCCATTTTATCCCCGCTTCTATTAACTCTGATAGATTTTCCCCGTTGCGCTTGATGAACTGCTCAGCCTGAGCGACAGGGTACGGCAGTGCGTTACGCAGGGGAACGGTACGAGGAGATGTCAAGGCTGCGGTCGCAACGCAAACACGCTGAAGAAATGCGCTCGCTGCAACTGTTCCTGGTACTGCGACAAGGTATATGGATTGCCTGCCTCTTCAATCACAAGACGCGAACATACTAACCTGCTGGACGACTAGGTATGCCAGACGCTAGCTTGGAATGAGAAGGGTCATAAGAGAGACTGCAAGCTGCTCAAGGACCCAGAGTTGAGGGCGCTGTTCCTACTTCCACAGGGCCACTTTGTACAGCCTCATGGATTTTCCGTGAGTTGATTAGATCGGTAACAGTACTTCGGTGCGCCTCATCTAGCCATTGGAGCTTAGTAGGTAGAACTTGGGAGTTCTAAACTGCAAGAAGCAACACATAACACGCGCGCGTACAGGGATACATCTTGCAAAGAAATTGAGGATTTGGTTACAAACGAAGGGTGAACCCTCTAAACACAGTGTATTATCCTTGCCCGTTGCCACTATGCAATATATCTATACTACTCCTTACTTCGAGTGTATAATCTGTGCCACCCCAACTGTTGCTTTGTTGCTCTTGCCGTTCTAGCGCACCCAGTAGAGAGCCAAAGAGGTTATTACGACTATGAGCGTCCAGCGGTCACCTAGCTCCCCCATGAGGCCAGTCCCCTGGAACTCCAGCGTAAAAATGTGTTTCACGTTTATAACATTGCAGAACGCCAGCTTAGCTACTATCTGAGTGTTGTCCGGAATGGGAGCGGAAGAAGAAGAAGAAGCGACCGGACGGTTGGATGCGAGACGATATAGCGTAT
Organism: Chaetomium fimeti; assembly: GCF_033439085.1. NCBI lineage: Eukaryota > Fungi > Ascomycota > Sordariomycetes > Sordariales > Chaetomiaceae > Chaetomium > Chaetomium fimeti. The sequence continues at coordinate 60,241 of NW_026944339.1, forward strand.
ATCGATTTTGCCTTTCATGGCCCCTGATATCCTCCTTGCTTCCTTTGGTCTCTCGCCATTTAAACTCCTCTCTCTGTCTCCTCTTTATGCCGACCTCATTCGCAAACCGGAAGGTCACGCCGTGCTCTTTGCCACTGGACGCGCACAAGATCTCGGTGACTATGTCCCGCGGGTTCTTCTCCGTATCCAATGGCGGCAGCTTTATAGCGGTCTTGGGGTCGGACAGTCTGATAAGGAAGGGGATTGGGAGTTCGTCACCCGCAGCGGCGAGAACGGGAGCTTTGGTGGTCGTCCCATTGCGAAGATAGAAAGAACCTAGCCTTGCCCGAAATGGAGAGGCCCCTGCGTAGTGTAACCGAAATGCAACTCGACGAGAGAAAGTCGTCCTCGCTAGCACCGCAGAGCTTCTGGGTAAATGCTTGAAGAATTCCCGAGAAGTTGCCATAGAGGTTCATGACTGAAGGGAAGGGGCGATATCCCGAAAACGCGGCGGTGGTAGGCAAGTTGATAGTTGACCGGTCCGACTCACTGCTTTCGGACTGTCGTTTCTCTTTGCCAGCGTTGGAAATCATGGTCCGTTTTTGGACGTCGCTGTCGGGAAAAGTGCAAAGACACCTGGGACAGGAGAGAACTGTGCGAGAGCGGGGAGAACTCAGGAGGAAAGACGGTGAACGGCGGCCGTATTTGTACGATTACTTCGGGGACAGGGAAAAACAAAGAAAGAGGGGCCCCGGTGTACTGGGAGAGGTCCCGCGTGCTCCTGGGTATCGGGGGTAACGACTAGCACGATTCGGTGACCGCGCTCCTAGAGCCGTACCCTGAGGAGCAGGACAGCATGGCGACGATAATCGAGTGGATGTACCCGACGGAGGAGAACAGCCAGTGGTGGTCAGGACCCAACGGAGGAGAGCGGCCAGTGGTGATGTTGGACAAGTGTCCGGGGTTGTTCTGGTTCGCTGGCAGCAAGTGCTGTATATTTGCTTAGCAACGACAGTTTGTTTTTGTTGTTTGTTTCCTTAGGTCGCAGTATTTTGATATAGGCTTTGCAAAATGTTACTCTTGCTACGTTTCGTCCCCGTTTTCACCCGTACTACGTTTCTCCCCGTTCTTGGGTGCTTTGCTGGCCCTAGCTGCAGGGTGGCTCATGGAGCAGGCCGAGGAACAAACCGGCTGCTGCGGCGAGCCGTCGGTACGACGCCACAGCTCCTTCAAGCTGAGTGGAAGTGTTTGGTTTGCCAAGCGCTGATCCAGCGCACCATAACCCCCCCATTTGGAAAAGCTGGAGATGAGTGGCGCAGCCGCCTCTCGCACCACGCTTTTCCCGGTCAGCCCGATCACATAGTTTCTCCAAATCGGGCTAGGCCGAGCTCCCGTCAGCGCCGCCTTGGTGGCCTAATACATGCTCTACCGCGCGATCGTGATGTTCTGTGCCTTCTCGGAGCCAATGAATAGACAAAAGATAGGCTCGGCATTATTTCCAGCTCTCTATTGTTCATCGTAGTCCCATGACGAGATTTGCGAAATCGAATATTTAAGGGCTTTCAAGTCCGGTTCTCGATAGTACTGAATCAGAGAGCATCTCAACTCACATCCCCGACTCCTCTGCCGACTCCTCTGTATCAACAAACCACCTCCCCATTTATAAACCCCTCTTGTGTTATTTGCCCTAGTTAAGAATGTCGGCCTTCTTAGCGGCTGCCCTTCTCGCCTCCTTGGTGGTAGCCTCTAACCACACCATCGAGTGCGCCCCGGGCCTCCAGATCTTTGTCGCCCGCGGGACCGAGGAGCGTCCCGGCCCAGGCGTCTCGGGGGCCATCGCCGAGGCGGTCCTCAACGAGATTAGCGGCTCCGCCTTCCAGGCGATCGACTACCCCGCATCGAATAAAGACCCCGTCTACTTCGACTCGGTGCGCAACGGCATCCACGTCGTGAGGCAGAGCCTGATCGACTACACAGAGGCTTGCCCCAATGGCAAGATTGCTCTCCTTGGATACTCGCAGGTATTAATGGAACGAAATGTGGAAAACAACGGTTCTCGAGGGATCGTAGGCTGATTGGTTTGTGAAGGGCGCGCAGATCACGGCGAATGCGCTCAGCGGGACCGTCGTTGCGTGGTCGCCCTACCCAGAGACCGGGAAGAACCTCGATAGTCTGGACGACGACGTTACCAAGAACAGTGAGAGCTCAGCCCCGGAAAAAAAGGGAGTGGAAAAGGTTGTTAATGCTAAATATTTGTGACGAACAGTCGTGGCTGTGGCCCTCTTCGGCGACCCGTCCCTCGCCCCCAAAGCCAAGTACAGAAAGGGAACCGCCAACCCTGATTTCGAGGGCGTAAGTTTATGGGTTCATCTTCTGCAAAAAACGACCAAATGTCTAATGAGTTTCAAACAGGTCTTCCATCGCCATAACTCCAGCGGACTTGACGCCCTCGGCGGCCGGCTCGTCTCCTACTGCGATGCTGGCGACGTCTTCTGCGATGCCGGCTCGGACCCAGTCATTCCCGCCCACCTTCACTACCATGAAACATACGGCGCCGAGGTGGTCGAGTTCTTTGTCCGGCAGTATGAGGACCCAGATAGCAGCGCGCCCAGCCCCTCCGCCAGTGCTACTCCTAGTGTTTCGGAGTCTGGCGCGACCCGCCGGGCTATGCCCTTTAGGTGGTAAAGAACCTACCGCATCTTACCAAATATGTTAGGCGCGGAGATCACCTAGTCTTGGAATGTGGGGGTTGGTATAGCTGGAATAGGAGGTGGGCAGGTTTATAATTTTGTCTCTACTATTAGACAGAGTTATTTTAGAGTTATAGCTGTTTGTATCTGCACTGTGTGCCAATTACTGTCCTGACACCATATCCTCCATCGCATTATACCGCCCCTCCACCCACTCCGACTCCTTGATATAGTCAATCCCCTTAAAGTCCTGCGCAAAGTCCCTCATCAGCGCGTCGACCTCCCCCCTACGATACCCCGGCACGCCCGCCCTGACGAGCCTCAGGAACTTAGGCACGAACCACGCCCCGAACGGCCGGTGGCCCGCCTCCGACTGCCTCGCGAGCCGGATCGCATCGTCACACAAGTTGTACGATTGTAGGAGGAGGTCGATGTCGGGATTCACCCGTCTGATGGCCCGTATCACTCGCGCGCCTATGGACAGGAGGAGGCCGTAGGCGGTCTGGTAGGAGAGGAGGGCACGGTGCGCGGCGTCCGGCGCGCTAGGGTCCCGGCAGGTGGCTGTCCACGCCTCTACCTCGGCCCAGAGCGCGGGCCTCTCGGCCTGGATGAGGTTGTGGATCTGCGTAAGCTGGGGCAGGTTCCGGCGCGGGGAGCGGAAGTAGAGGGAGGCCTCGGCGTAGGTCTCTAGCCGGATGCTCAGGAAGGTCTTTCCGTAGTGGTAGGGGTACGGCCCAGTGTGCCTCACCACGCCGTAGGCTTCCCAGAACCACGGGCCCAGCTCGACCTTCTCGTTGACGAAGCTTTCGTAGACCTGGGGTTTGGTCTGTTAGTATCAGGGTTCAAAGCTGGCGCTGGAGATAGGCGGCTGACGTACTACCATCTGGCAAAGGGCGTAGATATAATTAGTGTCGATCTGCGGTAACTCCCCCCTGGCCACAACCTCGCGCAGAAGGAAGGCGAGCATTTCCCTATGCTTGGATGACCTGACAGGGTCGGTGTCGCACGTCCATTCCTATATTCCCTGTCAGAGCCCTTGAAAGTGCGTTGGTATATCGGGGCGGCGTCCCCAACGTACCTGGCAAACGTAGATGTTAAACACCATGTACATCTTGACGACCGTCGGTATCCCCCCCTCCGGAAGCGCTACCCGCGTAGCGGCCAGCGCGTCCCCGTACCTCATCAGAGAGGCCGTCCTGCCGCCCCCGCGGCCGTACAGCGCGCTGTACGAGGCCACCAGCGCCGCCACCGACGCGTCGTACGCCGCTGCCAGGTGGCCGACCCGCCGCGGCAGGTCCAGGAAGTACTTCCCGCCGATCGAGCGGATGTCGTGCCGGATGTCGCGGATCTCGAGGATGTGCACCAGGGCGCCCGCGATCCGCGTTGTCTCGCTGCTCGGGGCTGGTCGCGGGGAGGTGGTGCTGCGGGCGGGGGCGGCGTAGCGGGTTAGCGCGTCTTGTTTGAAGAGAAAGCGCCTGACGCCGATTCCGACGCATTCTGTCTTTAGGCGCACGCATCTGCCGCATTTTGGCTGTGCTTCGTCGCACTGGGGAGGTCTGTAAGCTTCTCCCGTGGTACTGGTTGTGGTGTGGGTGCGGTGGGTAGGTGGCTTACCAACTTCTTCTGCTTCCGGCAGGTGTTGCAGCCTTTGCTCTTGGGCACACCGGGCATGGTCTTCGGGGTACTGCCGTGACCACGAGGGGACGTAATTACGTCCAAGGGTTGTAGTTTAAATGCCGGTAGTTGCTATTTTCATAGATTCCCGCGGACTTAGCCTGAAGGAGATTCAGAGTTTTATATCGTAAACCATCTGCCTGTCAGCATTACATTTAAGATTCAGGGTTGGCCGAGAGTCTCCCCGCTCAGCCTTAGAGGCCAAGAGGGCTTGAAGGGATCGTCTGAGCCGCATTCAGCGCGAGGTGCAGGGGGGCGCAGGAGGGGCGCAGGGGTGCTACGAGGGGAGGCCATTGGCTTGCGGGAGGCTGCACTTGGGGTAAGCACTAGGGAGCTGGTGACGGTGTCCAAAACGTATTATATGCTTTTGAAGGAGCTTGAGATATGCGGCAATAGGATATCTAGGCTTACTGCTTAACATAATATCCATGCTCACAGGCCTTTGCGGCCCAGTCTGACGTCAAACGCATGCCGAGGCAACACACGTATGGCCCTAGTCTGCATGCCCCTAACATAACATACTATCGCCTAAAAACGGTATTTCCAACCAAGGGTATAACTAACATTCGGTTCGTACGAGACGTCCTGTGAAGCCAGCCTTCCCCCTTAGGCCACCGACGCAGCGGCTGCCGCTTTCTGCCATATAGACATACTGCTTATGAGAACTATCAGCGCCCAGCGCGCGCCGAACTCGCCCGTGGCCCCGGACCTCGATGGTGTGCTTCCCAACTTTCACACCGTGATGCACTAGCGAACGAACCGGACTGACTGTTTGACAGCAGAACGTGGTGCCATCCGTACTGGGCTGAGTAGCGACAGTTGTCAGCGGAGGGAACAGAAAGTATGTTTGTCTTTTGAGTGAGTAGCGTGTATTGTCAGACTATACTTCAGATTCTCGCGGGAGAAGTCGTATTGTTTGTGGTTGCCGGCCCGTGTGTTCCTCCTGTGTCGTGGTACAACCACACGGCGATACATGTACAACCACACGGCGATACATGTGCTAGACCCCCCCCCCCCCCCCCCCCCCCCACCCCCCCGTAATGGTACATACAGCCTCCAGGTAGGTACCTATTTCCTGAGGCACCCCCATTAATCTTACATGACTCGACGCACCCCGACGGCGCACGCCGCCTAAAACCGCGGCCACCGCATTCCGGCGCCTCTTTTTCCGAACGCCAGGGCCAGCCAGCCAGCCATGAGGCAGAGGCCCCCGAGAGGCGTGACGGGGCCCATGAAGCGGAATCTCTCGGTGTCAAGTGTCAGGGCATATATGCTGCCGCTGAACATGGTCATGCCAGCGGTGAACAAAGCGCCGGCAACCGGGTTGTTGCTAGCCACGAGAAGGGCGACCGAGTGAACGAGCTGTGGAGCGGGGTTCACTGGGTCAGTACAACTGTCTCACAACTCGGCGATGCACGTATGCGCATGCATGTATGGGAATAAATGAATGAATTGCGTGTACCTGATACTGGGCAGCAGTAGACCAGTTAGCCAGCTTATTGGGGTCTGAGATGTGCTTCTTAAGTCCGTGGGCGCCGAATGCACCGAGTCCGACGGCAGTGGCCCCGAACACGGCGCCTGTCTTCCAGAGTAGGGTGCTGCCCATCGTGTCGGTGTTGTGAGTTAAATCCTCTTGCTCGGCGTTGGGTAGAAGAGGGGTGGTTTCGTGGCTTGAGTCTGCCGCCATTCAGTCGTGAGTCGTGACGATGGTGAATTGACGGCGGGCAGGATTCGGTTGCGTCGGCGGAGTTCGGGTTTCAGTGTGGAAATGCACTGGGGCCATGGGGCGGTTCTGGCCAGTCGGGGCTGTTGCCGGCAACCCTAACCCGCCTCCAGGATCAACGACAACTGAAGCGAGGGAGCGACTGAACGACAACTCTCGCAGGAGCAAATGTCGTTCATGCGCGACCCTTTACCGGCAACTAGTTTGGGAAGCATTGGGTACCTCCTAGCCCGCCGGTAATACGTCTTTCTTCCTCACTATAAAAGGTGCAAGGGGATAGAGAGTAGACCCTGGCCCTTCCCGCCCGTCCTTGACTCCTTCGGCGTCGGTTATCACAGCAGTATACTTGACGGCCACAACCCAAACTGAGCTTGACTATCAAATACTTGCCGAAGGCGAAGGCTTTAAAAGACTCGAAGGGATTGAATCGGAAGGGCTTGGGAGTTAATAGGCCCTGGTTGTAATGCTTTTTGATCTTTCAATGTACTCGGATTCATTCAAATTTGTCGTCCACATCGCGATGGATGTTAATGTTGTTCAGTTATCGTCCAGCCCGCTGCTGTGCTGGCGTAAATATCATCAGCGGCGAGGGATGTCGTCGGCGGTGGGGCTTATCGTCTGTGGTGGGGCACGTCGGGCTTATCGCCTTGTGTCGCCCGAGCGCGCGTGCGCGCAGGGATTCGAGGATTTCTTGCGCCAGCGAATGACCGGGCTCGGCGTGAGTGTTCTGCGCATCCATTCACCCAACCAAACTAAATCTCATCGCCCAAACTCCAAGATGCCAACCGTCCCAACGACAAACCAGGTTACTCCAGGGACAGTGGTCGATATTGTTCTCAAGGCCGACCAGCCTACAGGGCGCACCGTGCAAGGGGTTGTGTCTCAGCTGTTGACCAAAGGCAATCACCCGCGGGGGATCAAGGTGCGCTTGACAGACGGGAGAGTCGGTCGAGTCCAGCGTATGGCGGGAGGCGCCGCCTCAACAGGACTTCACCCAATCCAACCGGACGGCAACATGGAGGCGGCTGCGGAGACGGGGCCGGCCGGCGTTGCCCCGAGGGGACAGGGACGGCGAGACTTCACCGATGTGAGGTTAGATCAAGCGCCGCAATCTACGCAGCCGCTGGGCCTCGATGCGTACATCAAGCCAGCCAAGAAGCGCGGCAAAGGGAAGGGCGCGCGAAACACTGCAACCGAGGCAGCAACGGGCAACAACAGCCTCGAGGAGGCTGCCGCTCAGGAGTCAATCTGTCCCGTCTGCGGCGATTTCCGAGGCGATGAGGCGGCTGTGGCACACCACGTGCAGTCTCATTTTGATGAGTAGATCGGCACGCAACACCACATGGGACCACGTGGACGCAGCCTGACCGTCGATGCGGAAATACGAATACACAGTAAATACTGTTTCCACGCACCACTAAGTCCTACACTGGTGACATCCAAAGCAGGAAATTCAAGGCACGGGCAACTATCCCCAAAAATGAAACCCCGGCAACAATGTGCCCTTACTCAAAACCCAGCATAAAACCCAGCTTGAGCGCCGCAATCTCCTTCTTGCTAAACGGGTCCCGCTTCTTGAAGCTGGCCGACCGCCGCTCGGCACTCGTCCAGGTGGTGATGTCGTAACGGTCCCCGCCTATGGCCGGCTTCTCCCCAGGCCCGCTCGCTTTCCCGTGGACCCTCTCGTACCGGCGGAACGCCTCGGCCGTGTTCCAGGGGTCCTCACTCGTCTGGGGGGGTAGCTCCTCGGCGGCGCCCTCGCCGTCCTGAGGCGCGTCCGGCACCGAAATGCTGTGGCGTTCGACATAGCCGAGAATGTACTCGTCCAACTTGCCGAGGTCGAAGGTGTATTTTTCCGTGGACCCGTCGGGCATCTTCAGCTCGACTGTTTCCTCGTCGCCGTCCTTGAGCAGATCGTTGACCTGCATGGTCCTGGCAGTCTCGATGTATAAGGACATGATCAGGCCGAGGTCCTTGACTTCGGAGTCGGGGCCGAGGCGGCGCTGGCGTTCCAGTTGGGCGAGCATGGCGAGAAAAGTGCGCCCGACGAGGCGGATGAGGTGGTTGACCGTGTCCGGATCGTCGATCCTGGGTCGTATACGTGTGGTTAGCTGCGAGCTGCGGCGGCAATGTCAACGTTCAACGGAAGCAATCAACCCACCCCATGAGATCCTCGGCCAAGTCCGTCTGCAGGAAAAACGCCAGCGCCTCGCACACAACCCATTGTTCTCTCCAATTGCCGTTCGCCTCGACGAAATCCAGCAGCAGGTTCTCGATTACCTCCACCACCCCGTACGCTGCGTGGTCGCTAAACGTGTGCATGTCGAAATTGCCGGGGGTCGCGAAATCGGGCCATGTCAACCTGGCACAAAAACTTGCGGCGACAGGCGTACATCGTTATCCATTTGTGATCGGGATGTTCCTGTGCCGGCTTGCCGCAGAGGCACGTCTTGCCACCGTCGCAACCATCTTCCCCCTCCTCTTCATCGTCTTTGTCGTCGTCGTCGTCGTCGTCGTCGTCGTTGTCGTCGTTATCGACGGGAAATGGCGGCTGGCACCAACAAATGTACGCGTACGACTTGTCCGGGTCATTCCAGAGCTGCCGGTAGCCCGAGTCAACGTTGGCGGAGCCCGACACCGGAGCCCAGCGCGCACCTCGCGGGACTGTGTTGGCGGGCATTGTGGAGTGGATCGAGCCGTCTGGAAATTCAGGTACCAAGCATGGACACCGCTTCGCGAACACGACCGCGCCGCGCTTGCGCAGACTTGGGAAACTCAATGCCGAACTGCCATGGGGCGCGCACAGACCACGCGGGGATTCGGTGGGGCCTTGGCGGGGTTTGGTACATCCATAACCGAGGGGCGCTTCTCCCACACTCACTCGGGGGCAGCAGCGCACTGGTACTCAGCAACCTGGATAGGTTGGTTATCAGAACGCATTGGACCCGGTAAAGTCGATGGGGGATTGCGGTTGACCCCTATAATCAGTCATTTCAATACTGTCTTCGTCGCTCCGCTCGTCATCAGCTTTTTGCGGGAGCGCTTCGGTGCTTCGTTCGCTCCTCAGCGTTCCAGTTTCCTCGGAACTAACAGATGTGCCCCGCCGTTGTTGTTGTTGTTGGATTCCTATTCCGGTTTCCAGCTGCCCAGACTGCGGGCGCCGGGAGCCTTGAATTGGCAATGAGACAAAAGTCGTTTGGCTTCGCAGGCTTGTCACCCCCTGCCGTTCAGATTCGACCATGGCTGTTCCATAACCCGTCTGGTATCCAAAATGGACAGGTCCTCGAAACCCTCCCCGCGAGAGCGCCCGGAGGATGGGTATCGATGCTGCGACAATGCACACGGCCGCTTCTGCGAGCGATAGAGCCACCAGCGGGATGCTGCCCCTAGCATCAGTGCTGCCTTGGAGCTGTGGGATGGTTGACGCCTTGGCCGCCGCTGTCGCTCCAGCGCTGGCAAACCTCGTCAGTTTGAAGTGACCTCTCGAAACGTAGGTACTAGGTACTGCGTCACCTACAATATCCCCATGCTCATTGCAACCATGGCACCAGTCTTCTCCTTCTTACTCATCTGCTGGCTCACCAGGTACTTCCACGGCAAAACCGCAAGCGCAACATCCACAGCCGCCGAGTATGCTACCAAACACACCGAGTGTCAGCTTCAGCTTCCGTTGTTTGCCCGCAATCAGCACCCCCTTACCACAGGAGAACACGTTGTACCTTATCGATACACCAACCGGGACACAATCCCCCGCCAACTTGAAAGGGCCGCATTCGATCCAAACCATAAGGACGCTGGCCGTGAGGGTCAGTGTGAGAGTCGTGAGAATGTACCACACGCTGATCCGCATCCACCGGACAGGTAACCTCAGGAGAGTGACGGCGAATGACGTTTTGCCCCAGAGGTTGGCGATGATCACCAACGTCGAGAGGACGTTGACAGGCAAGCCGAACTTTATGGCGTTGTGGAAGGGAATGAACCTCTTGCCGTAGTCGATGCTGACGAGGAACGCGACGAGACTGGCCGAAGCCGCCAAGGCCACCCATGAAGCCAGCAGGATCCAGTCATCCCACCAGAGCCCACGGTGTTGGCAGTGCTTGAGATAAAGCCGCGTGAAAAGAAAGAGGCCCGAAATGGATATCAACAGCCAAGTCAAGACATTCAGCTGTGGGCCATAGTCGACGTCTGAATTGTTGTCCATTTCTGCCGTTCATACACGAGGACAAGTGAGAGGAAAGGAGCACCCTCCAACACAAGGGGCTCAAATATGAGAAAACGATAAAAAAAGCACGACGCCCATCAAGATGCACGGCTCCGAGCCAGGGTCGGGCAGCGATAATAACGGCTACATCGGCCTGCTCCCTTCGTCCCGCCCTCAACTGCCGAAGACTGCTTTTCCTCCCCAACCAGCCCAGAAACCGGGCCTTGTGTCAGCAACATCGCACTTTACAAGCTGTGAGACGGCTGCTTCACGCAGATCATATCGGTGAAGCGCCCACGGGCGGAACCCTAAGGAAAAGGCCAAAAGTAGCAGCGGAGAAGATTGGTTGCCCCCCTTCCTCCCACCACCAGGACGGGCCTCGTCGCGGAACGCGGATCTTGCAAAGCAGGAGATCCCGTCCTATCACCCAGGCAAAACAGCAGATCTTCCCAAAAGAGCCAGAACTTCCCGACTCAGGTCCAATCCGGGATGCAATAAACCGAAACCTCGCCCCGTCAAAGGGTCCGTGCGCTTGTGTAAGTTATGCGTGGACGGAACAGGAGAGCTGGGTTTTGGAACACGGAAAGCACCGTGACTTCGTCTCTTAACCTAACAGGGCTCGGTCTGCCGCATGCTGCATGCCGCCGTATCCCTCATTTCACCGGGGTTACACCCCCAAGCAACCCACGCCCGGGGATCGTACCCGAGCTTTGCGCGTGTGATGCCCGCGTCCACTCCCCGCAAGGGGCTACCGGGTGCGGCCCCCTGCAGCCACGATTCCAGGATTTACAGAAGAAACAAGAACACCGAAAAGGCTTCGAGCGCTCGGGGTAACCGCACAATCTCGACCGAGAGGAAGGCACTCTGTAACCGCCCCCGCCCTCCCCGCGGCCTCGACTAGCAGGAGCCGGCGCATGCGGAGAGAAGGGGCAGTCCGGTTTCAACACTTTTGTTTCAGTTAGATCCAAATATTGACATACTGCCCATGTCAATATGGTGCGATTACTGGTCCTTTCTTGCACCACGATTCTGCACAGTGTAAACACGAGGGTTTGGATCTTGGATGACACCAAACGTGCCGTGGTCAGTAAACGGGCGGGTGGGAACAACCCGCGCATCTCTCCTTCCCGACAAACATGTCATCAACACATGACACTATACGGACCCTTCTACTCGTTTGCGAAATTCAAACACCAATCACCAAACCTTGCTGGTCGCCAGGTCAAGGTCGAACTTCGTCTCCCGTGGGGACATGAACCAAACATGTAAAAACGGTATTATTATGCTCTATCATTAATTGGTATTGGAGGTTCTTGCAGTCTTGGTAATGGACTTGGGGGCCCGACTGTGCTCGGTAAGCTAATGGCGTAAAATCCGAACCTCCGTGACCCGCGCTCCATGATATTCCCCTCTCCCAACCGATGAGCGCAACAACTCCCCACAAGTGGGCGGAGTGTGGGTATGCAAAGGCACACGATCGAACACACAACTTCCCCTAGGGACCAATATGCGGTAGAGGCTGACGTATAGCTCACATCTCGGTCCCGAAGCGCTGAGTGTAGCGTCGTCAAGCGAAGGCCAGAGATGATGCAGGTTCTGCGAGAAGCAAGTCAACGATCAGCCTTTAACAAGATGCACCAAAGACGGGGGGGGATGACAAACAAGAACCCTAAACAGAAAACGGCAATCAGGACGATTTTATGCAGCGGCGGCAGAGGCAACGTTTTCAACATGGGTAGTGGCATGATGAAGATGAGGAGGTCCGTGATAAGATGGACGATGCCGTGGGCCAGCCAAAACCAGAAACGCGGTTCACACGCCCAAATCGGATCTTCAAGGTCCCAGTTTTTGGAGACGGGAAGGCAGACGGTAGCACCTCCAATGAGGCCGACGACAGTCCACACGCCCAGGAAGGCTAAGAAGATATCACAGAGCCGTTGGAAGTTGGGGAGTGGGAAAACGCGCCGGAACTGGAGGAGGAAGGTCGACTTGAGCAGCATGAGGGTGACATGATAGCCCAAGGACGCGAAGAAGAGCAGCTACGAATAGTGTGAGCATGATGGTGGCGGTGTTGCGGATGGGGATGGCTTCGGCGACACTGTCCAGCACGTACCTTGAACAACGCTGACCTGTCATCCGTTGAAAGGACGTCGAGATGACGACCTAGCCCGAGCCGGCTCGCTATAAGGGGTCAATATTGGCCGATCAAAGACGAGTCTAGGGCTGGGTTCCGAGCACTATGTACCATAGGCGATTCCGATCATTGAACCGATCGTTGCGGTCTAAGGACCACTGTTAGAATGTTCGACTTGTTGGGTACTCCACCCGAAATAAACAGGAGACCAGGGGCTCGAACCAGTGTTGCTGCAAGGGCCATATCATCCACCCCAAACTTCCGAAGGAGGCGGAGCCGGATGTAGAAGCGCAGAGACACGACAATCAGGATTACGATCTGACAGACGGCAGAGTAGGCAATCAAGGGTGCAGCGATGTTCTTGTAGAGGTCTGGATGAGGGGGAGTGTCGGCCATGTTGCGACCTGTGCTGGCTGGTCCCAGCCAGGTGTTGGTTTCGGCTTCCAACACACTTGAGGTAAAGTGGTAAGCTTTCCCTCACACACCAGGGGCTCGCGCGCGAGCTTCGAAGTCGGGGGCGCTGGGACGGATCACCAGACTAAGTGGGTTCTCGCTACGGCTGGGCCATGATGGGGACGATATATTGTGAAATCGCTTGTGGGCTGCGCGGACTCGAGGGGAAGGTTTACAAAACCCTCACGCAAGAATTCAACTGTCGCTTTTCTTTTGTGTCATTGCCACCAATTCGTCCTCCAATCAACTAATTTCCAAGGACACCCTGACGCTCCAGCAATTGTCCACCCATCTGTCACCCCGGCGGACGATCTTCAGATTCGGTCACGCTATTGGTCGCTGGTTGTCATCTCCCGACGTCCCATCGGGGCATGGGGTATCTTGGATCTGCATGGGCCGCTCGCTGAGCCCGGCTTAACCGGCTTCGAGCCGCCCCCCGTCCAAGCCCCTGGGTCTCCATCTGGGCGGGCCTTCATAACTTGCGCAGCCCGCGGGGCATGCCCCCTTTTGGAAATTCCGTCCCGTCACCTCCCATACTGTGTAACTAAACGGCCGGGGATGGACTGTCAAAAGGGACGGTGGGCGCAAGGAATCCTCATGAAACTGGGCACCGTAACGAGCACAACCATCGGCGAGATTTGCCGTCCATATATATGTAATGAGGGAGGTAAGTATGTACCTAATTATTTTGCCTGTGCTTTCAAAGATGCCCGCCCGGCCTTTCAGTTTTGTGGAGCCCCAGGTTCCATCTGGGCTTCCTTGACGTTTGCGCCCTCGCTTCTTTTTTGTCGGTTTGGATGTGGCTGCATGAGAAAAGCTTTCTCAGAGCCTTTGGGCTGTGACAACCAAAACGCAACGAGTTAAGAACTCGCGCCTTCTTGCTTCAAGCCAAGGATACTGTGGAGAGAGGCGTGCACGATGCACTTGTCATTGACAAGTGCATCGTGTGTCAAGGATAGCAGGGGATGTTGCCATGTGGCCGACGCCACTGTCGTCTGCTCCGACTGGTTTCCCCAGCTTGGCGACATCTTCCCATGAAACCACATGGTCCAGCCCCGGTAACTCAGGCCCGGCTGCTTCCAGGCCAATTATCACGACAGCCACCAGAAAAAAGAAAGGGAGTTGCGAGTCAGGAATGTGTCAAAAGGAGCCACTCCCGAATCGGCTCGGCCACCAACCAAACCCCTGTTGTTTATGAGAGGCGAAGTCGTTGTGCATCCGAGGCGCCTGAGCATGTCTGGGGCGCGGTCCCTCCATGTCTGCCACCACAAGAAGCTGAAAATCTCCTGATCGACGGCCGGGTTACTCGCCAGACTCGCTCGGCTTCAACCCGCAATACCACCGACCGCATCCGCTCCCGCGCCCTCCCCAAATACCTTCCTCAGTGCCTCACGTATGTCCGCCCAAGGATAGTTCTCCGCCCCATAAACCCTCTGCCGCCTCAACAACACCACGCCCTCCCCGCCCATCAAACTCTCATCCTCCGCCCTCATCATCCCCCTGCCCTCCTCCCCCCACAACCCACCACACCCCCCAAACAACACCTCCCGACTCCTCAACCTCACCGCCCCCCACCCGCCTCGCAAACCACCCCCCAATCCCGCGCCCGGCCCCACCCGCCGATCCTCGTAATCCGAAGTCAGCACGGGCACCACATCCTCGATCCTCTCCACTTCCACCTTCCCCCCGGCCCCCGGCGGAGACCCCGCAGCAGCAGGAACAGCGACGCACAGATCCGCCGGCGGGAGCAACAAGTCGTCGGGGCGGGCCGCCGCCGCGGGGTCGAAGGGCTCGACCACCCACGCGCGCGCGTGCCACGCCGGCAGGTGGGCGAGCGCGGCGGGCACGGCGAGGTAGGCGCGGTTGCTGGTCGGTGGGGTGAGGAAGGCCGTGGTGGTGGTGGGGCCGAGGCGGGCGGAGAGCGGGAGGCGCCGTGGGTTGGGGTTGAGGAGGAGGAGGCGGGGGTCGAGGAGGGTTGTTAGGGCGAGGGTTGCGAGGTGGAGTTGTGAGGGGTTTGTGGAGGGGTCGGTAGGGCTGCTGGTGGTGGTGGTTGTTGTTGGGGGGGTTGTGGTGGTGCTGGTAGGGTTGAAGAGGGCGAGGAGGGCCGTGGCGGCAGGGGTCAGGGCCGGGTTGGTGTATCCGCCGACCGTGCCATGCTGCCAGGAGGACGCGGTCGCTTGGTGCATTGCGCCGGGAAAGGCGAGGAACCAGTCGAGGCCGTTGTCGAGGGCGAGCGAGAGGAGGAGGTGTCGGAGGGTTTGGAGTCTCGGAGGGTTTGATTTGATGCGCCCTATTTCTGACGTCACTTGGCTAATCACTGATCGGGTGGTTTCATCAAGAGACAGCAGTTGTTGGTCTGCAATGGCGTCGAGGTTATGTTCTGCAATCAAGCGGGCTGCTTTGGCTTTGGACTCAGGCGATGCTTGCTTTGGCGTTGACTCGAACACCAACAAATCCAGCTCTATGTACTCCCGCGTGATGGCGGTGATGGATTCTGGGAGTGGGTTTGCGACCTCGTTGTCCAACACACCTCGGTCAGGTTTGATTGCCCAAGATATGATGTCTCTTCCACTGTTAGTAGTGAATCTGAGCTTCTCCCCGACGGCGACAAGAGGAGATAAGTCCCCTGCGGCGAGCACCAGAGTCGAGAACTTCCAAATCACTTCTTCCACGGACTGAATATCTTCCCCCGCGTAATACAGCGGTATGCTCGCCGTGTTCAAGGCGATTGACATGAGATCCCCTTTCTTGAAACAGTTCGTCGACAGCACGTTAACGAGGTGTTGCATGGTCGTCGCATCCAGGTTTGTATCGGGCAACAGCCTGTTAGCTCTCCACCATAGCTGCCGCAAGCTCGTCGGGTTTGGGTTATTGAGCCGCCCCTGGAATTGAGACGAAGAGAGCGGGTCGAGCGGCTCTGTGCTTTGCAGGTAGTACCCTAGATAATGGATAAAACGAAATTCGAACGACAGGACTCGGCCGTCTGAGCCGAAGCACAGTAGCAAGGGATTGTTGACTTTCTGGTGCTTCATCATGCGAGACTCATGGGCGCACCAGGCTCGGCTATACCAACGCGCCCCGAGCAATTTCATCACGAAGGGCTTTACCGCTGCCAGCGTACCGGCATCAAGTTCTTGTGATCGACGAGGAAAGTATTGACTGACGAAGTGGCGCTTCTCCTCGCCTTCCAAGCCGAGGTCCATAACATCTTGGATGAGGTCCTGGTAAAACCCTACAAAGGCCAAGCCAACCGCCTCCTCGTCTTTCTTGAGTTGTACGTCTTCCAAGAGGATTGCGACCCGACGAGCAGAGCGATAGATGGTGTCCATCACTCCAAGATGCGCCGTGATGTCTGCGTGGTCGCTTTGATTGATGCACAACTTGTCGAGCCAAACATGTACGCCCTCGTCGGCGGTTTCGCGCAGTTCCAGGACGGCGTTCATCATGGGCTCCGAAATGTCCCAGCCTACCAAAATTGGTGTTGCGGCGGGGGCCAGAGGCCACTGGTCAGAGTGCCAGCAGTAACTGACTGCGATGAAAGAGGGGACACCATCGTTGTATGGCCGGGACTTGGGTGGTTGGAAGGAGATCATCCGGAGATTGAGGTTGGAAAACGCATCTCGCTTGGGGTGGAATTGTTGTGCGAGTTCCGGGTTCAAGTCCCTCAGCCGGGAGAGAATGGTAGTTGCCCGAGCTTGGCTCTCGTCGCGGTACACGGCTTGAGCGGCTTCGGAGAGCAAAGCGTTTTTGTTGGCGCCGGAAAGTCTCACCAGACGCTGGCCAAGGCCGGAAAGCAACACGTTGCTCGTTTGTTGTGCGTAAGAGTCTTGATTTGTTTCCATGGTGGGCTCCCGTCTCTCGAGGTTTAATCCAACTAGGTACGATCTATGCTGGTTGGGGGGGGTGGGGGGGGGGGGGGGGGGGGGGTTAGTGCAGAGTACCTTAAGTTGGATGATGTGTTGCAAAAGCGAAGGCCAGACGGCTTTTCCTTAATTTTCAACCCCCGCCCTTGGAAGGAGCCCACGAGAGTTTTGAGATTAGCCTCACGAAGAGAGACCGGAAGCACGAGAGTGGGGTTTGCGGCTGACGACCGAGGCTAGGCCCGGGCAGTTGCCGGTCGCCGACTCCCTTCTGATAAGAGTCTCGTCAAAGGCGAAGGGTAGAATCACCGGTAGAGGTGTGGACTAAATTTGAGGCTTGCTTTCTGTAGTTAATGCTACTAACATTAAAACCATGGAGGCGACACTTCGCTCCGTCCAGCCTCACAAACCATAGACAACGTGGACAGCAAATCGGAAACAAGCAATTGTTTCCATCCAACGGGTGTTTTATGCAATCCTCTTGAACAGTACCTCCTTCGTCGGGTCCGGTACAGACTGCCAAACTTGTCAGCCCTTCGTTTTGGCCAGAGATTCTTGGGTGCCACGAAAACTTACCGACGCGCCGAATGTGAGATTTGGGTATCTCTCGGTCACTCCTTCTGGGAGAGCCATGTCGTAGGCGAGGACGAAGTTGGCGACAATCATCTTGATCTCATTGGCAGCGAAGAAGCGACCAGGGCAGGCATGGCGCCCAAAGCCAAACTGAGCGAGGGTTAACCGAGTGCCACGACAGCTACCACGTCGTTCCACCTGCAGTACTTACGGTCAGGACAGTCGGGTTAACGGATACGAACTGGTTTTGGGCCGCAGCCTCCACTTCGCCGGACTGGCGAGCCTCCTCACGCAAGCGGGAGAACCTCCAGGGGTCGAACTTATCGGCGTCCGGGAACACGTCGGAATCGCGGCCGATGGCGGCGGAGGGGACCTCGACAACGACACCAGCTGGGATGACCTGACCGTTGGAGAGGGTGAACGTTTTCTTGACCTTGCGCTGGAAGGAGACGGTGCCGGCCGGGTCCAGGCGCATCGTTTCCTTGAGGAAGCTATCGAGCTTTTTCATGGCCTGCATCGCTGAGCTGGTGAAGACGCCGTTGTGCTCGGCGAGAACAGTGCGAATTTCGTCGCGTAGCTCTGGGATGTATTGCGGGTAGGCTGCCAGGTTGTAGAAACTGCACCATCTTAGCCCGAGCATTCCGGTGGAGATGAAAGATGAGACTTACACATTGGTAGCCGTCAAGGTTGTGGTGTGGATGGCCGCGAAGGAAATGGCGAGCTGGAGCATTGCCAGCTCCCTGGTCGTGCTCTGCTTGACCTTGTCTTCCCCATCCATCATCCACTGCAGCATGTCGTCGGGCTTTTCGCCGTCCTGCATTTGACGCCTGGCGGCCACAATGGGGCGCAAGAACTTGTCTGCCTGCAGTCGTCGTTGGTCGAGCTTCTTGACCTCGGGCAACCGGCTGCCGATGAATGGACGGAGCCATGGGCGAACTTCCTCCAACGCGCGGCGGGCTTCCATCAACTCCATCGTGTAGCTGATGGCGGCATCCAGGTACTCCTCTGAGCGGCTGAGCTCGGCGCCGATGAAGATCCGGCCTGACACGAGGGCGACGATACGCAGGAGTTTGCGGTTGATGTTGAGGGAGGTCCAATCGTTGCATGGAGGCAGCTCTTGAAGGATCGACTGTTGAACCTCTTCGGCAATGGTTGGGTTAAGGCGTACCAAGGCTGGCGTCAGGCTGGTCTTGACTGTGTGAGGAACCGTGCTCTCGCCGACGGGGAGCTTGGTGTACTTGGTGTGCATGACCTGGGTAAGGGCATCGTTAAAGCTCACGACATCGTCCGGAAGCTTCCTGAGCTCGCCGAGGAACTTTGGCGGCACGACAATGACAGTAAACTCTAGATGGATGTCAGCCGCCGCATCATCATGCTAAGGGCTGTCTGGATCCTACTATTGGTCGTTACGATCCGGAAGACACTGTCCTTGAACTAGGGAACCGTTAGCCTGCAGGGGTGAGACCTTGGGATCCATCGGTAACCAACCTTTTTATAGCCCTCAGCGTATAGGTCGGCGGCCTTGGTGAGGTATGCCTGTCTCCGTTTTTCATCACCACCCAGGTGCTGTCCCGCAACGGGGATATTCGCGAGGGGTTTCCGGCTCAAGACATTTTGGAAAAGAACGATGGCGAGGAGGGCGGCGAGGGTTGGAAGGATCAGGGGCAACCTCGCGCTGACGGCGTCTGAGATTGCTTGTACATCAGCCATGGTGCGTGGTGGTTGAAAGAGTCGATCGAAGGGGCGGGCTCGTCTCCAAGCTCGCTGTGGAAGATGCAGTCAGACGTGCGGGTGGGACAACGCCGCCTTTTCAACGCTCTCTTGCATTTGTTGGCTTCACCCCCCTGCTGCCTTTCAGCCCTTTCATCGGCATCTCCCCTTGTCAGGTGGGCCACTTCGCCCACTTCACCCACTTCACCACGGGCGCAAGGCGATCCGGGGGGATTTTAGGGTTGCAACGGCTGACACGGTGTTTGACGGTGACGTTTCAGACGACCCACTGGAGCCACTGTCCTTCAAACTGGACGACTGCGTTTGGCCCGGCTCGAACCCAGTTCCCAGTTCCCAGCATACCATGTCCTAACCAGGCTAAGCCGGGAAATTATTAGTGAGTGTAAGCGCAGATCTGACGCGGCATCGAAGAGTGGCTTGGACCCTGGATGAATTTCCGATGGACACATAATACTAGTACTTGTCCATACACACTGCAATACGAATAATGTGGTTGTACCCGTATTCGTCAACAGCTCGGGCCATCTCGAATTTGTCGCGCACCCCGGGCCAGGATTCCGGGAAGTGGTCCCGTGTCAGCAATCAAATCCGAGGGCGTACTGAAAGTAGAGTGCTGACATAGACTCCATGCTGCGTGGTGTCGGAGGTTGGTACCAAGCAAGTGGAAGGTGGTATGGCGGTTCGTGAAACGCAAAAAAGAAATGCATTCAGAGCACTGGACTGGATGTGGAATATCATGTAAATGGTGTCCAAGATCCAAACATGCAATCGGCGGCATCGTCAATCTGGGATAAGGCCGAGTCGCAGCTGTGCTCCACTTCGTTTACGGTTTCGGATCGTGTTCCTATTGGTATCTCTCTGCTTGCCGGGTTATCGCCAAGGCGGACGGGCTTGCCAAGTGATGATCTCGAGGCAAACCGCAGCAATTCCGGAAAAAGGGGCACGAGTGCGCGACTTTGTTTTGGCGAACGCCTTCTCCGAATTGCCCTGTGAAATGACGTTTGGGCCTTTTCCAATTTTCCTTGCCAGAAAAACCTCTCTCCGATTTGTGGACCGTGACAGCCGGAGGCACCTGTCGGACCCACCCGCTCGCAATGAATTGAAGTTTTTTGGTTGGTTGCGGTCGGATCATTCTGCATCCCCCCACCAAAAATTTCCATTCCTTTGCCGTGACAGATTCTGCGGAGACGGACAGCGACGAATCCCCCACAAGCTCGCTTTCGCTTTTGCCTCGTTTGTGCTTGTTACTCGCCGCCGCCGTGTCTGACCATGGCTCGCCTACGTCTTGGCTATACCAAGTCGCGGACTGGTTGCTTGAGGTGTAAACAGCGGAGAGTGAAAGTACGCAACGCGTTTTGTTTTGGCTCCTTTGTCCCCGTTTCCCGTTCCCGACCGCCCCCATCTCGATCCCCGAGATCACTCCCTGGAGCCTATCGCCGGGAACTCTGTTTGCGGTTGGTTGCTAACACCGTCAGTGTGACGAGACCAGGCCATCTTGCAAAGCCTGCCTCCGCCATGGCATCGAATGTAGCCTTTCCAACCAGCCGGAGGTCACTTCCCCGGCCACAAGTTCTCCTCTCGCCGCCGACACGCCTTCACCTGGCCCGGGCCCGTCACCGCTCCCGCCGACCTTCCGGAGAAGCCGGGTTACAAGTAGAGCTCTCAACCCGAAGCCTACGTTACTGCAGCCACCTACCCCCGGCCCAGCAGGAGAATGCGGCCCGGATCCAGGACCCTCCCCCAGCGGCTCGGCACACACAACATCGACCGACTCCCCTGTCGCAACGACCCCAGACCCTTTTCCGTACTTGACCAAGCTCGTCACTGGCCCTGCCGAGGAGGACACGGCCAACTGGGTCTTCGACCTCGAGTTGCTCCATCACTTTACCACATCCACTTATGAGACCTTCATGATCGATCCCACCCAGCTCGAGGTAAACCACTTGTGGAAGATGGAGGTGCCTCGGCAAGCCTTCGGCCACATCTTCCTACTCCATCAGATTCTCGCCGTAGCATCCTACCACCTCGCCCACTTGCATCCACAAAGCCGCCAAGCTTACTCGCTCCGCGCCTCGCAACACCAAAACGCCGGTATCCGACGCATGCGCCTCGCCCTCTCGGAATTGTCGCCCGCCAACTGCCACGCCCTCTTCGCCTCATCGTCGCTCCTCTTTATCGGCTCGCTCGCCGCCGCTTCCACGAACCGCGTGCCCGGCGGGCCCACCGTTGACGACATCGTCGACGTGCTGATCCTGGTCAAGGGCATCGGCAGCGTGCTGTACTCGTCCCAGGACCTGCTACGCTCGGGCCCGCTCTCGGAGCTGTTTGTGCAGCATGGTGGGACTGAGCTTCCCAATCCAGCATTGGACCGTGTCGTACTGGCTGTCGGGGATTTCTTGGTCGAGATCGCCGAGACCGAGACCGACGACCGGGTGCGCGCCATCATCCATGCCGATGCGTACCGCCTAGTGTCCGTCATTCGTGACTCGCTCGCCAAGTCCGCCAGCGCCGAGTACCGCGTGGTGGCCGCATGGCCGATCCAGACGTCGGATGACTTGATACCGTTGCTGAGGCAGCGGAACCAAGCCGCGCTCGCGCTGCTCTCGTACTACTGTGTCGTGTTTCACGCCGCGCAACTGCAAGGGTATTGGTTCATGCAGGGTTGGGCCGAGGGGGTGATACGTGATATTGCTCAGACCATGACCGGTCCGTGGAAGCGGCACTCTGCCTGGGCCCTGGGTTGGATCACGGGGCACGCGGCAATGGGGTGAGCCGCCGCACTACTGTCGCGCTGGCTCTCAAGCGGCGAGACAACATGCTAAGCTACCCACTTAGGATTCCAGCTCTCATTTGCAGTCTCGCCGTCGTGGTCGGGTACCACACCCGGTCTTAGGGATGTCGGGCTGGGCACGGTGTTGCAGCCCATGAATCAGGGACGGAGCTAACACTCTATTCATCTTTTCTTATCTTCTTCTTCGGCGCACCAAAATGCCTTTAGACTA
Source organism: Chaetomium fimeti (assembly GCF_033439085.1). Taxonomy (NCBI): domain Eukaryota; kingdom Fungi; phylum Ascomycota; class Sordariomycetes; order Sordariales; family Chaetomiaceae; genus Chaetomium; species Chaetomium fimeti. The sequence continues at coordinate 82,261 of NW_026944339.1, forward strand.
TCGAACCCCCCCAACCAACCACCGATGGCTCACGCATACCAATCAACCCAACACCTACACAAAACCACCCGGATCCGCTCTCACTTATCCTCAGGGAACCTTCGGAACATATCCCTCAGCTTATCCAACGGCGTCGCCATCATGCCCACCGCAGTCTCGTACGGCGGCCGGTCTGGTGCCGACGGGTGGCTGCGCGTCGGCACAAAGTGCTTGGTGCGGTCGAAGCTGCGAGCCAGTGCCCCCGACGCGTCGGCGTCGATGACCTTCTCGAGCGCCGGAAGGTCGTCCTGCTCCTCCTCTTGGATGTGCTGCGACAGCGACCCCCACAGCGAGTCGATCGTTGGGAGGAAGGTCGGGTCGGCGGGGGTCATGGATTGGAACTCGTAGAGCTTCTCTTTGACCTGCGGAGTTGGGTGTTAGGGGTTTGGAAATATGTTTGTGGGCTCGTGGAGCGCACGTACCTGTTGGTGCTCCGACCGATCCTTCTCGGCCATGACCACGCCGTTGGGGATATGCTTCTCCATCGCCGGGTACACGACAATCTCCTCGGCGACGGAATGCCGCGCGAGCTCCCACACGAACTGGTTCTGCCACTTCGCCTTGTCGTCGTCACGCTGCGCGTTCTTGATGTTGTTGTAGTACTCCCGCAGCTCCTCGTGATCGTGCTTGATGCGGTTCGACACACGGGTCGCGGCGCTGGCGGTCATGGTGGCTCCGGCCGGTGTTCCCTGACGGGTTTGCGTTGACTGGAAGCGGATGCTGGATGCGAAGAAGGGACGAGTAATTGTGTTGGTCAACCTGTGTCTAACTTGTTGTGTAATGGCCGGGGACATCCGCAATGCTTGACGATGCATGATTGAGCAGGTGTAATAACAGAGTGTAAGGCAGGTGGGTGGGTTGCCTATGTCCTCAACGATACTCATAAAGCCGGGCACCGTCTTTTGTACTGCTCGCTACTCTAATACGGAACTACGGCGTGGTTAGGAATGTCATGTCCGCTTCTCCATGGACGTTCTCGAATACTGGCCAGGCTACACGGAGCGACCGTGACGTCAACGAACATGTTGTTGCTGGAGGCTCTGCACGTCATGGTTTAGGAATCTGCGTGCTCTGAGTGGCTGCTCGTAGCTTTTCTTCCGGAAGCACAAGCATTGAGATTTGATGTCCAGTGTGTGTGGGTTACCTCTTGATGGAAGTTGGTGATGTCATGACACTTCTTGCTTCGGAACGAGACCCGGCAGCCGGGGCCTGCGATCACCAACTGCATACACTCTATATATAGTTACATCGATCGAGGATCACAACCCAGATGGGATGCGAGGCGTTGGGGGCGCGGGGCTTATTTTCCGCCCCCAAGGAAACCCCCAACAAACCATCCCTTTCGCCCTCTATCTGTACTTGGATTTCATGCCGTTGAACATGAGATTCGGTCACCATCTGCCCCGAAAACGCTGGGCACTGAAGGAAAACAAGATCGAGCCGCAAGAAACCCGAGGAGAAAGGATTGGGGAAGAAGAATCAAGCAGAAAATATCAAAAGAAATCGAGGAAAACAAGACCACAAGTGCATGGAGCAGGCAGGGTTTGTTGCGTGGTCATGTCACGTCACCTTTCAAAGCTCAGAAACAGGTCATGTAATGCATGCGCGAAATATGTACTTGTTCCGGCCTTATTTACAACCGGCGCCAACGGATTCAATACATACAGAAGAACTCCCCAGAATAACACCCAGCCGGCGCCATAGCACCGACAATCCGAGTATCAGAGCCTCGCAGCAGGATTAACAGCTAGGTGAACAACCGCCGCGTCTCCGAAACTGAACGACCACACACATCAAACTACGAACAATCCTTTACAGGCACTGCGAGTACCAGTCGTTCTGCTTCTGGCAGGTCCAGGGGCTCTCGCAGCGGGTGGGGCCCTGCCAGCCGTTGCCGCCGCACTGGCCCCAGTGGGTCTGGGTGGCGCCGCCGGTCGGGGTGGTGCCGGCCGAGGTGGAGGTCGGGGTGACGGTCGGGGTGGTGGTGACGGTGACGAGGGTGGTGGAGGAGGAGGCGGGCGGGTTGCCGCCGCCGGTGGCGGCGGCGGCGAGGACCGACGAGATGGAGGTCCATGCGGGCTTCTTGTTGTAGTTGCTGTCGTAGATCATGGCGTCGCCCTCGCCGGGGAAGGTGCTCGGGATCCACGAGTGCTTGTCCGTGAAGCCCCAGACGGTGACGCCGATGCAGCCGTCGACGTCGAGGCACGAGCCCACCACGTTGGCGAAGTCGTTGCCCTGCGTGACCGCCGCCTGCGAGGACGGGGGCAGGCTCGAGTGGCGGATGTCCAGTTCCGTGTAGGCGACCTCGACGCCGAGCGAGGTGAAGCGCTTGAGCGTGGTGGCCAGGTTGGCGCGGCTGGGGGTGCTGCCGACGATGAGATGGCCCTGGAAGCCGACGCCGTCGATGGGGGCGCCCGCGGCCTGGACGATCTTGACGAGGTCAACGGCGTAGTCCGTCTTGGCGGCGTTGTACTCGAGGTTGTAATCGTTGTAGTACAGCTTTGTGTCGGGGTCAGCCGCCTTGGCGAGGTTGAAGGAGAGCGGGAAGTAGTCGGTGCCGAAGGTCCGGAGGAAGACGCTGTCGCGCCAGCCGCCGCTGTCGTTGATGGCCTCGTTCACAACGTCCCACGCGTAGCACTGGCCCTTGTAGTGGCCCATGACGTTGTTGATGTGAGTCTCCATGACCGAGGTCAGGGTCTGCTTGTTCCACGACCCGTCACGGACCTGGGTGTTGGTTAGCGATGACACGGACCCGAAAGCGCACTCGAGAAGGATAGACTCACCCAGCTGGGAAGCTGGCTGTACCACACCAGAGTGTGGCAGCGGAGGCCCTGGCCGTTCCTCTTGGCGGTGTTGGCTGTGATATCACCCTGGTTGTAGTTGAACTGGCCGCGCGAGGGCTCCGTGGTCTCCCACTTCTGGCCGTTCTCCGGGACGAGCTGGCCAAACATGCTCGTGTCGCTGAGGATGGCGGCATACTGGCTGTCGCTGTTGATAGTGCCTTCGCCGAGGGCGGTACCGAAGTACTTCAGACCGGCGCGAACAGCGAGGTCGTTGAGCTGGGCCGAGACGGCGGGCACCAGAAGGGCCGCAAGGAAAGCGTTGGAATGCATGTTGCTGACCAAGAGGGGCGACACCGACGATAGGGTTGAGATGGACGGAAGGGTGGTGAACAGATAGCAGACGGCGGGATGAGGGGACCGGAGTCCTTATAGTTGCCCAGAATAACCCTCCATCGTTGTTACCCTTGGTGGGCCTGGCAGGTATTCAAATCTCGGCAATGGACCATCGGCTCGTCGTCCCCACGGGGCCGCATCGCCCACCCCGTGATCTATCGGGGGCGATGGGGTTGGTTCGCCTACCCGACGTGGTTCCAGCTCCGGCTTGCTCCGCCCTAGAAGCTTCGAAGCCGAGTCGAAGCTGGTCGAGACTGCTCGGGTCTCGCATGATGGGCCCACTGGGGCCGGGTCCTGCGGTGGGGAGCCTCAGGGGGGTTACCATTGCTCTCGTCCGAACGGTCACCTAACCCGGTTTTGCCTCGGAGGATGTTCCGTGCGTACGCAAAAGGGAAAGCCAAGGCGACGCCAACTCCTCGTCAACCCGGAAGCTGGTGCCCTTCAGAACCCACCGGCGCTAGCGAGGCCCCTTAATCCCGGCGCCCCCGGAGGTTTTTAGGTTATTCAGTGCTCCCCAACTCCGCCCTCCACGTGATAATTAGCCTGAAGGCCGCGGGCTACAACCTTGTTGCCAGTGTTGTGCGCTTGGCATCGGAGGCCGAGTCACGATGCCGTCGGGAAGAAGCTTCCAGGTTGCTAGCGAGGCAGGATACGAGGTGTGCGTTCCCTAACCCGTGCAAATAGCCGGCGCTCTTCGAGTCGTTGTTATCGCCGAATCAACGTTGGCTGGCAAGGGGATGCGGCTGAGGTTCGAGGGCCTTTTCCCGGAGTTGGTCCTCGGCTCAGGCCGCCTTGATAGACAACACCGTTGGCCGTTTTCCTGGGCTAAGTGCAGACGCCACTTCCGGATGGGGAAATCGGAAGATATAGGAAGCAGGTACAAATGTTGATGATTCATTCCTGACTGAGCGGTAGTCAGTCCGTGTCCGTTAATTACTAGGTACCTACCTACCCAACTCAACATGCATGTTGTGATTGCCAAACCGTCATGGATAGATTTCTACTCGGTGGTCAGGCACCCTTCTTTTTCGAGGTACGGATTGCGGAATCGTGGCTGCTCCGTCGCACATTCCTCGAAGCTGACGAGGGATAACATTTTCTTTGTACTTGTGTCGTCAAGTTTTGACAAGTCGATATGCTGGGAAAAGGATTCATACGGTGGCTATCCGTCACCAGCACCCCCTTCTGCTCGGCTTTCCTTCGTCCACCGTCACAGTATTCGGTCATGTACCTATGTACTCCCGAGTTCGCTGTTCGTATTATACCCGGATCTTCTTTCCCTTGTGCGAGCAGGTGTGGCCGTTGCTGGCCTCCTCGGCCAGTGCAGTCCACCTCTTGAAGCTTTGCATCACCCCGTGTCGGGTGCGAAGGTTGGGGCTGGTCTTCGCACGGGGGGGTACACCTTCAAGCGAGTTCGCTAGCCTCGCGGCCGCGCGAGCGGCGGCTCTAGCGTTGACAGTGAGGGCCTCCCAGTGGATGTTGTCCAGGTCATCACACGCCTGATGATAGCAAGCGTCATATGGCGCGCCGGCACCAGTGTGCAGGGACGCGGTTGGGATGCCGATCTCGATGAAGCCGACGAAGTCTGAGCCGCTGCCGAATTCACTGCGAGAGAAACGTTTAGTACAGATGTTGGAAAAGGGGGGTCTTGGATGGGACAGTTCACATACCCGTGGCGGACCTCCTTTCCCTTTGTCGCAAGATACTCATCGAGCAGTTGCGGACCGACGCCACTGTTCTCGTTGCTTGCAATGCTGAAATCAGGCTGGGGCGAGCCGATCATGTCGTAGTTGAAATAGTACCTGATGCTGTCGGCCTCGGCCTCGGTCAGGTGAGAGGTGTAGTACAGCGAGCCGACCAAGCCGCTCTCCTCGGCTCCCCACCACGCAAACCGAATCTTGTTCGGGAAGTTATCATACCGCCTAACCGCGGTCATGATCTCCAAGAGGGCCGCAGTGCCGCTGCCATCATCATTCACGCCGGCGCCCTTCTGCACACTGTCGAGATGCGCGCCCAGCATGACCACGTTATTCGGGTCGCCCTGCTTGGTCTCGGAAATGATATTCCAAGTCTCGCGGGTCTCGGAGATGGAATCGACGAGGAGAGTCGCAGTCACTTCCTCGCCAGCTGCCAGGCGGGACTTCCAGCTTTGGCCAACCTCCAAGGGGATGATACCGATAGGGACCATGCGTCCGATGTTCTCGGCGCCCAATGTGGGAACGACAATGTTGGTCCCGGGGACTTCGTCATACAAGATGACACCTAATTTCCGCCTCGAGGAATCAGCACGTCACCTCCCTACTTGAACCAAGGGGACCTCAGAGCTCAATACTCACCCAAAGCCCCGCGCTCCTTCGCGAGAATAGACTTGTCCGCCACAGCGCAAAGCCCCCTCTTCACGAGGGCCAACTTGCCCTTGACGTCCAACCCCTCCCATTGGTCGGCGAAACAGGCAGATCCGCGCTCGTCGTCGACGGGGGTGTCGACCAGGGCGGCCGTGATGCCGCCCTCCACCAGCGTGGGCGGGTTGTACTGCGGGCTGATGACGAAGACGTCCTCGCCCTCGGGGCCTGTCACGCTGATCTCGAGCGTCTTGTCGTAGGTGTGGTTGAAGGGCTGCACGAAGGTGTCGAACTGGTCGGCGAAGCGGGTCTGCACGCGCTCGAGCACGAAGTCCAGGGATGCCTTGAAGCCCGGCTCGCCGAAGGCGCGGTTGCCGCCGTTGTTGATGGCGATGTGGTTGAGGTTCCAGAGGACATTTTGGAGTCTGGGAATTGGTTAGACGGGGCAGGGCCGGATTGATGGGTTAGGGAGGGTTAGGGGATTAATGACTTACTCTTCTGTCTTGATATCCGCTTCGAGTTTGTCGGCGGTCAAAGGGTTATTGGTCGCGACGGTGCTTGATGAGAGGAACAGCGTCGCTGCAGCTGTTGCTGCCGTGCGGGGTGCCTTCATTGTTGCGGTGGTGGGACAAATGCGTTCCGTCCGAACTTCTTCGATCTCGCCGGCGCTGACCAAGACTCGAAGTTGTACGTACTGGAAATTGAGTTGCACAACCGAACTCACATTGACTGGACCGAGCCGCTCCTTTTGAACTTCCTACTCGGCCAGGGTCCCGAGAGTCCAACTTGACTGAAGGAAGAAGGTGCTCAATCAGCCTGCCATGTCGTCAGACTCCTTGCCTGTAACAGGCTGTTTTGATCCATGGCTGCTCGAACCGACCGATTAGCGGTCATGGTAGCCGGCAATCGGGCATTTGCGATAAATTGCCAAGCCGCTCTGCTGCAGACTGAACCCGCAAGTGGAAGGTGATGAGAGACCTTCCAACTTGGCTCGTGGGGCCGCATCTCCAAAAGCTCGGCATTGTTTTTTTTGGTCGGTTCATCAACCTGGTGGTGGTTGGGAATGTTGGGGTTGGCCTCTTCGCCATCCTGGTGCTCATCAATTACCCCCTCTATGTGTTTGTGCATCATCAAGACCCATGCATTCATTTAACTTCCACCGTGCTTCCTTTATTTCCCAACTGGATGCGAAGACGCCCGAATTGCTTCATTCCCGTACACTTCGCAGACAACCTGATGTAAAAAAAAGATCGAAGCTAGGGCTCGTTGGCTCGTACATTACACTTCACAGTATAAGAGGCACCCAAAGGCATGCCAGGCAGCAGCACTAAGAGTTCAAGGGATACACTAGACTTTGCAGCTTTGCTCACAGATGAAAGATATTCATGTTGACGGGTCAGGCATGAATGATAAGACCGGGTGCGCCGTGGTTTTGCCTACGGCCCCACTCCGGCTCGGCCCCATATTTAACGGCATCGGGGCTTTGACGTTTTCCTACACCTTGCCACCGGCAGTTCACTTTGCAGCGATGGTAATCGGAGAAATTGAAACAAACTAAAGGGATTACTCTCTGTCTCGAAATGCACCCTGCATTTGAAGTCAGCATCTCTAGAGGTAAGCATATAGAAAAGGCTTTCATCAAGGGATCTGTTCTTACACACGCATATCAATTGTTTCCCAATCCAAAATAAGATGCTCACTGGGACAGAGTTATTTACTTTTAAGAGCTAACAATGGGAACCATCCCCCCAGCAAAATGTGGTAATATGGCTGTGATGATATCCGACACTTGCTAGTGTGCATTATTCTTGATGCCTCCATTGAAGCTATAGTGGAGAATTGAAACAATGCCAATTAAGTCATGGAATGGGAAACACAATGCTGAGGCTTCTTGCACTGGAGCATGAAACCAGTCTCGCCATTCCAAATTTCATTGTGGCTCTTTCCCGGACGAGTGAAAAGTTGAAGCTCCAGACCGGGGTTGTGGTGCATGAAACTTTCAGTGTGGTGCTCCGCTTCCCAACACTTTCTTAGAAGTTTATATCTCCTCACCCTCCTGCACCCAACTCTTGCCTGTTGATGTGATTCTGGGAAAAACTTCACACCAACTTTCCGTAAACACCAGCAACTCACTGTGATTTCTTCCTCAGACCCGCATTTCCAGGCCTGGCTGATGCACACCCTGCTAAGAAGCATAAATAAACCCCCACCCTCCTCCATTCTTCCTTTCTCTTCCAATACCACAACTCCGACATCAACCTCGCTGCATCTCAAGCGATCGTCATAATTGCATCGCCATCCTTCACCATCTTGAGCAAGGTTGGATTGCCTCATCGCTGCAACCTCTTCATCAAGTAAGTAAATCTGCCAATTTCATCCTCTTCTCTGACGAAAACATCTCGACACCGATTTCAGCTTCACATGGTCCAATGCTTTCTGCATTGCCTGAAGACTTGTTCCCTCATTCCTGGGTTTGATCTGGCACTAATCAAGCTTCGCAGACCATCAGAAACAACAAATTACAATGCCTCCCAAGTCGAAGTACCAGAAGTCGGAGGAGGCTGTTGGCAACGCCGATGGCCCGCTTTCGGTCCTCACTGCTCGGGAGCAGACCATGATGTTACAAGGCCTGCTGACCGTCCCAGGCTTCCCTGGTGTAAGTCCACCCTTTAATTTGATGCCTATCCCCCGGGCTCCTTTCCCGTCTCACGCTTCCTTCCCCGCCAAACACCTGATCTTCATTCTTCATTTCATCATTGCATTCAGTCTCGGCTGTCAGAATGGAGAGAAACCCCGGCAGTTTCGGTTAGACAGGCTCAAGCTTTGCCAAACAATACTGACACGCATACTCCAGGGCTTCCAAATCGACTATGCCAAGGTTGCCGACCGCATGGGCCTGAAGAACCCCCGCTCCGTGGCCAACGCTTGGAGCCTCATCAAGAACAAGATCAACGCGTACGACGCGAAGTACCGAGAGGATAACAACCTGCCGACCGCCGCCGAGGAGGCCGCCGCGCAGGCGGACGACGGGGACGACAACCCGTCCCCAAAGAAACGCGCCCGCGGTTCCAAGGCGACTACCACTGCCGCCTCCAACAAGCCCGCCGCCCGCGGTAAGGCCGCCAAGCCCACCGTTTGGCCGAAGCACTCCATCATGGGCCCGCTTTCCGACCCCCTCGCCACTGCCGGCGACTCGGATGAGGCAGGTTCTGGCGCCCAGGAGGAGGAAGAGGAGATGGGCTCCTCGGAGGAGAAGAACGCCGGCCCCGAGCCGGGCGAGGTCTAGGCTCTAGCTGGCGCCACGGATGGGGGGACGCCCCTTTAGGTTCCTATTGTTTCTTTTTGCTTTTCCCACGCGGAATCGCCTGGGTTGGAGTTTGGAGGGGCTGGAATGGGTGGCTTCGTGTGGAGGGCGGTTTTGGGAGTGCGGATCCCTTTAAGGGAGGGGCCTGCACCATCGCAGACTGGCCGAGGGGGAAGGCCTGTAGATAGCAATGCCTCCACCCAGACACTGATCTGTTCTCATTATGACTTCGTTTAAGGTGCCCCTATCGCTGAGCTCTCCTCTTCATTCAACCAGGCTTGTTGCCGGGCACACTGGAGCATTGTTGTTATCATGGTTGGCCCTGAATTGGCGCCCAGCAATGGGGGAAATAAATCAACTTGTTGGTTTTGAATAGTTGTTGCGTCTCCTTCCAAGTATTATGTTGGTATACATCCCTGGGCCGACGTTACGATTTAGGGGAACAACACTGTGGAGTAATCGACTGTTACAAACGCCGTGTCCACCTCTTGGAGCCCCCCGTGGCAATACTGGAGCGTACCTAGGTAGTTGCGCCTCTTTCTGCTGCACGAACAGATGTAAGATTCTGAATCTAACAACGCACCGGCGGCACGGATCGAACGGAACACAGGAGTTTCAGCCCACACGCGATAAGAGACACACAAAAGAAGAGAAAATGGCTAAACTACAGACAATCTGTTCTTAGGTAGTCTCAGAACTCCGAGTAAATCTCCAAGAAACAAGAATCGAGAAGGCGAAAAAAGGAAAAAAGAAAAAAAGATGAAAGAAAAAGGTTCTTCTCCTCTGATATGTTTGCCCCCACCAACCATCTCGCACTCACTGCCTCTGCGCAAGAATCTCGGCGGCCAGCGCCGTCAAACTCTCGGCCTGAGTAATAGCACTCAACAACACCTCGACGCCCGTCTCGCGGCGGATCCAGTTCCGCAGCTCGACACTCACCAACGAATCCAAGTTGAACGTCGCCAGGGGCGTGTCGGCACCGACCTCGTCCCGATCGATGATCGTCATGGCCGAGACCTTGGTCCGCAGCGCCTCGGTCAGGCCCACCCGCGGATCCTCGGCCGTGGTCCAGCTCGCCGAGAACACGTCCCCGCCCGCTCCTCCCACGCCGCCGCCCTTCCCTCCCTTGGCCTTCTTGGCCCGCTCCGCCTTGAGGTTCTCCTTGGCGTGGACGGGGTGGAAGAAGGTCCACGGTCCGCCGTCGACCACCGGCTGGCCCTCGAGGAACATACGGAAGGCCAGCGCCTTGCCGTCGTGGTGGAACGGGCTGTCCGGGCCCATGACCGCGCCCTTGACGAGCGTGCGGATGTCGGCCATGGTCAGCGTCGCCCCGAGCGTCTGCTTGAGGATGTCGGTCAGGTTGTTGTCCGCCACGTAGCCCACGTCCAGCACGACCGGGAGCGCGATCGAGATGGTGTGCATGCCGAGCTTGTTGCGGTACTTGGCGAACTCGTGGTAGAAGACGGCCGTGCCCGCGTAGATGGCCTGCCCGGCGTTGCCCGTGTCGCCGAGGAAGGAGCCCAGACCGATGAAGAAGTCCATGTCCTTGGGCAGGATATTGTGCAAGTGCCATGCCGCGTCGACCCGAGGCTTGCAGATAATCTCCCAGTCCGAGAAGGTCGCGTTCTCGAACAATGTGTCCTGCGCGTACCAGGATCAGCTTCTGAACAGGAGGGGGGTTTACCTCAAAATGAAGGGCTGGGGGGGACCTACACTCAGGAGAAGAGCACTGTGTACTACTCCCTTGACCGGGGGAAGGTCGGCAATAGACTTAGTTAGCACGTCTTTGAGCATGCTGTAGTTGCCGACGTCGCAAGCAAGAGCGCGAACGGTCACGTCGGTTCCCTCGTACTGCTTTAGCACTTTCTTCACCGCGGGACCGGCGGCACCACTGCGGCCAAGCAACACAACGTTCTTCGCCCCGTGATCAATCATCCACGTTCCGAGGTTGAGACCGATACCTCGGGTGCCGCCGGTGATGACATAGGTCGCGTCCGGCTTGAGGGCCACAGCCGTCGGGCCGAGGTTGCTCTCCGCCATGACACGCTCGTCCGGGCCAAGCGTGACGACGACCTTGCCAATGTTGTCACCGGACTTGAGCTTCTGCAACGCCTTCTGGAACTGCGAGATGGGCAGCACCGTGACGGGCTTGATGGGCACGGCGACCCTGCGCTGGACGAGCCCAACAACGTCGGCGAAGACATCCTTGAGAACGTCAGGTCGGTGCCTGTAGAGATCGCGCAGATCGATGCCACTGAAGGTGACGTTGCTGTCGAAGGGCCGGATGGGGAGGTAGCCGTTGCTGGACGTCTCCTTTTTTCCGATCTCGATAAACCGGCCAAAAGGGGCTGTCACCGCCCATGTCTCGGTCATGAGCTCGGCACCGAGCTGGTTTACGATGACGTCTACCCCCTTGTTGTTGGTGGCAACGAGTATGGCATCTCTGAAGTCGGCCGTACGGCTGGAGAAGATACGCTTTTTGGGGATGCCGAAAGTCTCGTGTAAGAATTCCCTCTTGGCGGGGGTACCGGCACTGACGAAAATATCAGCGCCCAGGTGCTGCGCGATGGTGACACAGGCCTGGCCAACTGCTCCAGCGGCCGCGTGGATGAGTACAGTCTCGTTCTTCCTGAGCCTGGCCGTGTGGAGGAGCGCAAGAACAGCGAGGGAGTATGCAAGCGGGATGGTCGCGGCGTCTGTGGTGCTGATGCGGGCCGGGACGCGGGCGGCGTGCCAGACAGGCATTTTCTTGTACGTACAGAATGCACTGCTTTCGAGCGAGAGGAAGAAGACTTGATCTCCCTCTTGTAGGTTGGTCACGCCAGCACCGGCCTTGACCACCCTGCCCACACCATCGAAGCCGGGAGGCGCCCAGGGGATGGCCCCCAAAACGAGGTTGAGATCCCGGTAACTGACGCCTGCAGCTTCGACCTTGACGACAATCTCGTCCTCACCAAGCTGCTGTTGAAGCGCGTCGGTACGGCGGAAATAGATCGAGTCGGGACTTCCCGCAGCATCGATGGTCATCTCGAGCGCGCTGTCGCCCGCTTCCCACAGGTTCCGCAGCTTGCGGTGCTTGATGCCTTGCTCGGCGGCAAACTGTTCCTTGAAGTCCCTCAGCAATCTCATACGCGGGATGTAGATGGTGCCGTCATGGAAGACGAAGTCCATGTCCTGCGTGCGGGTGATGTCTGGGTCGCGGAGCGTCCCGACGAGTTTGACAATGCTGGGAAGAGCCTCTTCCGTAAGAGGCGTCTCGTCGAGTTGCATAAGGTTCTTCGGATCACCGGCCTTTTCCACGCGGAGGGTGCGAATCATACCCTTGACGAAGCTAACCTCCACAGGACCAGAGTTGGGGATGATCCAGAGCAGGCCGGTGTTGCGAAGCAAAAGGTTTTGCAGTCTCTCAAACTTCTCCTCGTTCATATCCTTCATCAGACTGTACCGGGGAGAGTCGATGACGATGTAGTACGGATCATCCGCTGGGTCGATCTCAGCGAAGGGCTTGATCTCGACCGGGATGCCGTACTGCGCTGCGATGGCCTCGGATACAAGAGTGGCGAACTCGACCTCCTCGTCATCCATAAATGGTCCCGTAACCGCGACGGTTTTGCCGTCTTCCGGCGCGGCTACCCTGGTGGACGCGTGAATGCTCATAGTTGCACCCGGGTCCCCGGGCCGATCTTGGATCTCGACGTCAACCCCCGAGAACCCCGTATCAAGAAGCAGCTGATTCCAAACCTGCTTAGGCATCATGGGGCCCGCATCATGGTCGCGGTAGTGATCCTTGGCATACCACCAGCCGGGGAGCAGGAAGAATGGTAATAGCACAGCAGGGTGGCGGTTGGCTTCGAGTAGGAAGAGCTTGCCGCGCGGCTTGAGCAGCTTGCGGACGTTGGTCATGGTAGTACCCATGTCTTCGGTGGCATGCAGAACGTTGGCGGCAATGATTACGTCGTACTCGTCCGGGTCGAAGCCTTGCTCAAGTGGATCTTGTGCGATATCGAGCTTCTTGTAGGTGATGCGGTGAGCAAACCTGGGGTCGGAAAGCTTGTTCTTGGCGCCCTCGAAGAAGCCCGAAGAGATATCCGTGAAGGTGTAGTTGAGAATGGTGGCTTCTTCCTTGCCACGCGCGAGTGCCTCGAGTACGGGGAGGGTTGTGCCGCCCGTACCAGCGCCGATTTCCAGCACCTTGAGGTTGGGTTCAAGATTGGAGAGATTGAGTACCAGCTCGCCGAGGACGCTGCTGAGATGAGCGTTCATCTGGTCGGCTTCATAATGGCGAGTAAGCAAGCCATCGGCAAGCATGAGCGCGAGGGGCTCGACCTCGCCGCGCAGGATGGAAGCAATCTTCTCGCCGATCACGCAGAGCATCTCACCCTGCGCATCGTGTTTCCGGACCGCATCGAGAGTCTCCTGAGACAGGTCTACACCTAGCTCAACGCGGCGAGTGCCACCATTGATATTCGCCCATTTGACAAACTGGGTATAGTGGTGTGGGTAGTCCGAGCGGTCGTCGTTGGCCGTTTCTTCGATGCCCTTGTTGATGTAGTACCAGGCGACCTTGTCCATGTTGGCAACGTGCTGCTCTTCTTCGGGGCTTAATCCCCCTCGAGGAAGTGACTTGCTGAGCTTGTCGAACTGGAGATAGTCGAAGCGCGGGAGCAGTTCCCACTTCCAGCTCTCCGGCAGAGCCGCAGTCGGATCAAGCTCCTCGTCGGCCGAGCCAATGGTACGGAAGGCACAGGACTCCCACTCAGCGACAGGGGTGAGGTTATCATCCGCATCTCGCGCAAAGGCTGCTACGCTGATGTTCATGCGGCCACCCTTGACATCGTAATTTAGTAAGCGCGTGACGATGTCGAAGCGCTGTCCGGGAGTGGTTGGGATCGTGTTGGAGATGCGGAACCGGCTAATATAGTTGGGCATTTGTGCTGGTCTCCGTCCGTCCTCGGTCACTTGGAGGGGACCACCACCCTGGAGGAACCCATCAATGGTGGGTGGGTCGACTGAGACAGGAGAGCCATAGGGGTTGGGCGCCTCGAGGGCATAGCCCAGGTCACGGAGCTTGTGTTCGAGGAGCGTGTACCCCTTGCCCTCGAAGAAGGCTGTCGAGTTCTGGAAGGTTGGGCCATAGCGGGTGGCGCGCACACCGGCGACGGCAAAGGCGTATGCCAAATCCTGTTCGATTAGGTCGTCGGTCCTCTCGACTAGCGGGAGTGAAGCTTTGAGGGTTGGCGTTTCCACACTCATGTCGGTGAATTCAGGCTCAATTTGGCCGTGAGCGTGGACTACCCATCCATTGTCTCTCCAGGCGGAGATCTCGAACTCCCACGCGGTTGACGAGTTTGCGGCCCTTCCGCCAGCAGCCGGTCGGATCTGGGTGATCATATCGACCTCCTCGTCTTCTTGGATTTCCAGACGGGACTTGACGTGAAATTCACGTACGAGGAACGCGGCCGCCGGGGAAGATAGAGTCCTCCTACAGGCCTCGATAGCGCAAGACATATAGCCGGTCATGGGGAAAATGGTAGCGCCGGCCACGACGTGGTCCCGGATCCACGGGGCTTCATCCAGTGTAAAGACCTGGCGGTATGCTTTCGCCTTGCCACCGTAACTGGGAAGGATTCTTCCCAATAGCGGATTATAGGCCTCAGCCGGGAATAGCTTTTCGTGAACCGCCCGCGGCTCGAGCTGGTAGCTCACCGATTTGTCCCAGGCGTACCCCGGAAGGCCGGTGATAACGTCGGAGTTATCAATATTGGTTTGGTTGATAGCTCCGAGCTGGATCGGGACTCCTAGAGTGAAGAGAGCGCCGGCCAGGTCGAGAAGTGCTGCTTCGGCGCTTGTATTGCGCATCAATGAAGGGAGGTAGGTGAATGTCGAAACCATTTGGGGATGGGTCAACTCTACCGTCTGCTTGATCGGACTTTTGAGAGCAGCGTGGGGACCGATCTCCAGAATAGTATTGGGAACTTCTGCCTGGATGCTGCCTTTGAGCGACGGCGGTGTGAGAATCGCCTGGATGGCATCTGCGAACCTGACGGGACGGACGAGGTTCTTTACCCAGTATGTCGCGTCAACGCTGTCCCGGTCAAGTACGCCTCCCGTGACAGAAGACACAAACATAACGTCGGCGGCGTCACCGGTGGTAAGGTCTGCTGCATCCTTCTCGCAGTAGGGCCGGATATGGTCCAGGTAATAGGATGCCACCGATTCCATATGTCGCGAGTGGTAGGCCATTTGGATTTTGAGTCTGCGGGCGAACAGGCCTTGTTCCTCTGCAGCTTTGTGAACCCGCTCGATGGCAGCCACGTCTCCCGAGACGGTGACACTCTTGGGACTGTTGATAGCGGCAACAGTGGCATACCCTTGTGCGGTACCCTGGATGAGCTCGGCCGCTTGCTCGGGTCCAAGACCGAGGGCCAGCATGGCCCCCTGCTGCCCCTCCTGGGACTGTTGGCGGTACAGCCGAGCAGCTGCCTGGCCCCTGAAATAGGAGATGGCAATGGCTGCTTTGAAGGAGATCAAACCTGCGGCATATGCTGCAGCAATCTCGCCGCTCGAGTGCCCGGTAACGGCCTTCGGAACAAGCCCCCAACTCTTGAGTAGCGCCACCAGACCCAGTTGAATAGCGGTACACGCCGGCTGACTGATCTCAGCATCATCCACGCGGGAGCTATCCACAGGATTGCTAAGCTCCTCTTGGAGACTCCACGTTGCACCCATGGCGCGAAGATGGGCATCGGCTTCATCCAATGCAGCCGCAAAGAGATCGTAGCGCCGTAGTCCGGTCGCCATCTGGGCGTATTGGGCACCCTGGCCAGTGAAGGCAAAGGCAAGAGTTCGGTTCTTGGCCCTGCCTGGCTTGATCGCTGAGATCTTCTCCTCGAGGGTCTCAAGGGAGTCCGCCACTACCGCAACGCGGTATGGGTGATGCGTGCGGCGCTGGCCCAAGGTGTAGGCAAGGCTTTGGAGATAATCCTGAGTCTCGGGAGCCTCGTCCTCTAAATACTCGCTGAATACGCCCAGGTATGACGTTAGACTCTTTTCGCTTTTTGCGGAGAGAACGAATAGGCGCGAATCGTCCGTGAAAGAGACACCGTTTTCGTTTGTGTGCCCGTTGGTGGTGCCGTTGGTGCTGCCGTTGGTGTTGCCGTTGATGTTGCCGTTGGTGTGGCCATTGGTGTGGCCATTGGTGCCATCGACGCCATTGAGGCTGGCGTGACTCTTTGTGGCACCACTGGATGGAGCTTGGTCGAACAGGATCGCAGAATTGCTGCCACCAAAGCCTAGCCGTCCGTCGCTAGTTAGCAAGTAATCAAAACGTCGCGTCGTAAGCAAGAACCTGGGGCTGCCTTACCGAAGTTGGTCACCAGTACTCGTCGTGGCTCGCCTTTCGGCCATGGCAGGGGGGCCTCTGCCACGACAATCTTCTCCTTGTCCGGGATCTTGGGGTTGATGGACTCGAAGCCTGCGGTGGGAAGTACGATTCCGTTCTTGACCATCAAGATTGCCTTGATCATGCCCAGCATGCCGCTGGCCCCTTCGAGATGCCTGTTCCGATGAGTTAGAAAAGCGCGCGGCTGTTGGGGATCGCGAATTTCCTACCCGAAGTTCGACTTGACCGATCCAATGTAGATGGGGTTGTCTGGTGTTCTGTCTTTGGCAAGAACCGCCGTAAATGCGCCGGCTTCGATCGGGTCACCGGCCGCAGTGCCGGTTCCATGGCCCTAGAGAAGAGCAAAATGTCAGAGACCTAGGCATTACACGTGCTGATCACTGTGCAGATATATTGGGCACGAACCTCAACAACAGGGGTATCGGCAGGGTCCAAGCCGACGGCATGATGCACCGAGCGGAGGAGCTCTCGATGAGCTATGCCGTTTGGCATGGTGATGCCCTCCGACCTTCCTCCATGGTTGCAGGCAGAATTGCGAATGACGGCATGGATTGGATCACCCGCTGCCACTGCATCCTTCAGGGGCTTGATAAGCAGGCAGCCAGCGCCCTCGCCACGTCCGAAGCCAGAGGCTTTGTGGTCGTACGAAAAGCTTCTACCGTGAACCGAAAGAGCCCTGTCTGATTGTTAGGCGACTGTTTGTAATCGAGATATCTTGTATCGTTACGTTACCCTGTCTTTTCCAGCGCGAGCCACCCGCCAGGGGCAACCGTGAGCGCACATGATGCGATAAACGCAGCCTCGCACTCTCCGTTGCGGACAGCCGACACGGCTTGGTGTGCTGCGTAGACACTACTGGCACAGGCAGCGTCCAGCACGACGCTAGGTCCGCTCACGTCGAAGAAGTACGAGATGCGGTTGGCGAGCATGCAGGGTGCCAGTCCGGTAGCTGTGAATGTCTTGGCTGCGAAGTGGTCCTCGCAGAGACGCTCGGAGTATTCGTGCTGGCCGGCACCCACGAAGACGCCGATCTTCTTCCCGGCAAGGTCAGTAAGGCTGTGACCAGAGTCGTCCACGGCCTCCAAGGCGCACTCAAGCAGCATTCGGTGCTGGGGGTCAGCGTTCTTAGCCTCCTCCGCTCTCATGTTGAAGAAAGCGGCATCGAAAGCGTAAATGTCCTCGGGCACAAAGTGTGCGCCTTCGGCTCTGAACACGCCGGATTTGTCGGCACCGGGCTTCCAATATCCCGACACATTGAACCGGTGGTCGGGGAACTTCGACCATGCAGACCGAGCTTGTGTAAGGTAGTCCCATATACCCTTGCCACCGGTACCAGGGGCACGGTAGGCAATGCCTACAACGGCAATAGGGATATCATTGACCATGACGACGGATCAAAGATAGGAAACTGGCGATGCGATATATTTGAAAGATTCTGAGGGTGTTGAAATGTGTGTTGAATATCACTCTGAGACACCGGGGAATAGCAAGCTAGAGATGCCAACTGCGGTATTGTCTCTTATTTATATCCATCCTGCCCGAGCAACTCAGGCACAGGACTCAAGAGGGCCCCTCCCCATCCATACGGTCAACGGCAAGCCTCGATGGCCCGGGGAGACTCGATCCTGCTGCCCCATCCGGACGAGAGCTGAATCACCCACGCGCCGCCCGACTGCAGCGCGGGAACCTAGCGTGGGTGTAGGCGATTCCTGGTTGTGGTGTAAGTTCGTTGCGCACCCCGCCTTTGGTACCTTTTACTACAGCCATGCCTTGAAACAAAATCTGGGGTGACTTCGGATCCAACTGGTGGCCGAAATATCGGTCGCTGGCTCGGACCCGGCAACCAGGATTTTCACGGTGAACAAAAATGGAACGCGTGGGACGGCAGGCTTTGTGCAAATGTGACCGTGATGGTTTGCAGAAGGGCCATGCCGCATGGCCTAGACCCTCCTTCTCCAGTCAAGGGCCAACCAGAGGTACTTGCCACTACATTACCCGGTAGGTAAGGTTGGCCCCCATCGCGATCCGACCTTTGTTGTCCGGACATGAAGGTGGGTTGGAATAAAGTTGGACACCAAGGGTCAGTACCTTGGAAGTATAAAAAACAAAAGCCGGGATCTTGGTGCTGATGGTGTGGTACATACCCCGACTTGTTTCATGATTATCAGCATGGCGTGCTCTCTCCATTGTTGCTTTTATGTGGGTGAATGTTTAAGCCGCACCCAAATGCAACCATTCCACGCATGTAATGCAACGTCAACTTGGAATTCCAGTCAGCGACGCACCGTCAATAATCGGCTGCATCTATCACAATATTGGCAGGAGCCCGCATACGCTACCGAAGATAGCCGCGACACGCATAACAGACCGCTGACTATCTCCCTCCATACCTACTCAGCAAGGCACCGAAGCGGGGGAAATACGCCACCGTGCTGACATCTATCGTCTCTCTATCAATGTCTATCATAAGTCCGCATGAACGACCAGTGCGAGCAGCCATGGATCACCTCAACCAACTCTCCCCCCCGTTCTCCCAGCCTCTGTTCTGAATCTTATCTCTTTTTCCTATCTCCCTGACCGAGTCCACAAGCACCAACCATGCCGCACATACTCACCATCAAGCACAAGCGTGGCAAGCCGGGGGCAGCGCCCTACTACCCGCTCCAGCTCAGCGCCGTACCCACACCCACTCCCGGGCCTGGCCAGCTGCTGGTGAAGACGGCTGCCGCAGCTCTCAACCACAGGGACGTCTTCATCCGCCAGAACCTGTACCCCAACATCTCCTTCCAGGCGCCCCTCTTCTCCGACGCCTGCGGGGAGGTGATCGGCGCCGGGCCCGGGTGCACGCGCACGGCGGAGCTGATCAACAAGCTCGTCGTGCTCACGCCCTTCCGCGGGTGGGCGGCGGACCAGGCCGGGCCCGAGGACTGGGCGCAGTTCAGCACCATCGGCGGCGTGGGCCCGCACACGCACCTCGGCGGCGGCCAGACCTACGTCGTCGTCGAGGAGGACGAGGTCGAGCTGCTCCCGGCCCACCTCACCGCCGCCGAGGGCGCCGCGCTACCCTCGGCGGGTGTCACCGCCTACCGCGCCCTGCTCACCAAAGCGGCCTCGGCGGCCGGCCCGGGGAAGAGCATCCTCGTCACCGGCATCGGTGGCGGTGTCGCCCTGCAGGTGCTCCAGTTTGCCCTGGCGCTGGGCGTCGACGTCTACGTGACCTCCAGCAGCGAGGCTAAGCTGGCCAGGGCGCAGGAGCTGGGCGCCAAGGGGGGTGTTCTGTACACGCGCGACGAGTGGCCCAAGAACCTGGCCAAGCTGCTGCCGGCGGAGAGGCCGTATCTGGACGCGGTCATCGACGGGGCCGGCGGGGATATCGTGGTGCGGAGCGTCCCGTTGCTCAAGCCTGGCGGGGTGATTTCGTGCTATGGCATGACCGTGGCGCCGGTCATGGACTGGCCCATGCAGGCCGTCATGAAGAATATCGAGCTGAGGGGCACTACGCTGGGCTCGAGGGTCGAGTTCACGGAGTTTGTCAATTTTGTGGCCCGCCACGGGATCAGGCCGGTCGTTTCCAGGACTGTCAAGGGGCTGGACTGCGTTGATCAGATCGAGGCACTGTTTGAGGACCTGAAGGGCGGGAAGCAGTTTGGCAAGTTGGTCGTGGAGATTTAATCTCCTCTACTCCTTTATCTCGGTAGTTTTTGTTCTTAGGATTCCGTCTTCATGCCACTATGAAAGTCTAGTTGCGCGTCGTGTTGCGCGTCCACTTGCGCGTCCAGTTGCACCAGGCGATATAGAACGAATGCCGAATGATTCGATGCTGCCCAGCTCGGCTTGTCAGCTTTGCAGATGTGGAGTCATGGTTGACTCTGCTCGTTGTCAAGGTACCATGGAAGTCGTCGGGGTGGGAGGGGCGGGGGCGGCAAAGCAAGCGCAAGGCTCTGTGTTGCATTGCATATAATATGACGAGAGCCCGATAGCTGCCAGTCTGGGAATTCCCGCATAGTGGGACGGACTGGACGTCCGCTTAAACATGCATTGCATTGCCATGTTGCCGGGAGATAGGGCGTGTACGTATATTATTGCATCTACCCCGATACCTTTCGGCCGCATGAGTACTGGACTGTATGTCAGTGGCAGTGCGGCTCAGTATCTTAGGCTTGGCGACCATATTCTCCTATTCGAGCCGCGGAGTATCCAAATATACACACAAGGACGTCGAGGACGTGTGTCTCAGATCGGCCGGGTGGGGGTTGGCCGCGCGTTTGTTGTCAGAGTTGTATGCGGATTTGTAACCAAGAGGAGATGCCGTCCAGCCAATCGAAAGGTGCCCAATTATCTTGGATGATTAGCTCGGTAGGAAGTGAAGCTTTCCAAACTTGACGGGATTTCTAGTGTCGATCTATACTCGCAATAGGTTCCCGTGCGTCTGCCAAGCGTGACATCCTGATATCGTGTCCCATCATGGAACGTTCACGACCGTAAGACGGGAAATTATTATTTGACAGATAGGCGGATTGAAGCCGGGGATTATGCTGCGCTGACCGAAGTGCACTATGAAGATCGCCATACGTAGGAATGTACGTGTTCCGAGCCGGTTTCTGCAAGTAGGAGCAAAGGACCGAACGCGAGTGCGATTGCGTACTTACTAGGTACTTTACCTACCTAGGTAGGTAGGTAGGTATACTCATAGGAAGCGGCACGAGTGTGACAATTTGCGTACCAAAGACCGCAACTTGTAGGCCTATGGTCGTCGATAGTACATACAAACGCGGTACCTAGTATTCATCCACGGCGTTGAGCTCGGAGAGCGTCGGTACAATATTCACGCCGAGACTTGGGAGAAAGCTTTCAGGTGCTGTTTGCTTTTGTTGACGGCACTCAGCGCAAGCCATCATGAACGGAGAACATCAAGAGCATCGTCCTCGCACTTTCCGCCACCGACTTTCCGTCACCGTTATCAAGCTAGGTAGTTTTACGTGTCTATCTACATACTACTGACATCATGGCTTACGCTTTCCAAGCCATCGTCACCGTCATTCTAATATTTTTCACCAAGTTCGCCTACAACTACGCCCGAAATGTGTTCCAAGCGCGAAAGATTGGGCTACCAGTGATTCTTACTCCGGTGGACCAGGGCCATCTCCTTTGGATATTGCTCGCACCCCTCAACAGAGAGCGAATACAACAACTTTTACTCAAAGGGATTTGGAGCCGGGTTTCGCTCACGATATTTGGGTGGGAATTTCACGAGAAGTTGCGCCCATTTGACGAGTACTTGCCCGGTCACCGTGATGGATGTGGAATGGGGAGGTCATTCGTTCTGGTGGGACTACGCAAGACTGAAATCTGGACTGCCGACCCTGTGGCCGCACAAGACCTCATGACCCGGGCTCAGGACTATGAAGTACCCAAGGCCATGAGTTACGCGCTTGGGACGTACGGTCCCAATGTTCTCACCTCAAATGGCGACAGATGGAGGAAACATCGGAAGATCATCACAAGCGTCATCGACGAGCACATTATCAGGTCTGTCTTCGAAGAGTCTATTCGGCAAACTTCGATGCTCCTGGGCGATATTCTTACGCCGACGGATGGGAAGCGGAAGCTCAATTCAGCGGAGACGGTGCAACTGTTTGACATGCTCAAAAAGGTTACCATCCATGTGCTCCTTGGCACAAGCATGGGGGTGGACGTCGGCGACTGGGACAGGAGCAATCGGACCGTGGAGCCTGGATACAAGATGCCACATGTTGAGTCGCTCAACACCATGGTGGTGAGCATAGTGGGGGTGGGAATGCTATCGAAAGAGCTCCTCACGTGCTGGCCGCGCTGGCTTCCGTGGCACAAGAAAATGACGACGGTGGGGTGCGCGAAGATGGAGGTTGAAAAGCGCAGCAGGGCCATATTGAAACAAGAGCGCGAGCGGCGCGCTACAGGAGAGACAACGCCGAAACCCACGATCGTCAGCAAGATCGTAGGAGCATCCGATGAGGGCAAGGGCTCGGGCGTCGTTCTTACGGAAGCCGAAATGATCAGCAACCTCTTCATCGTGACAGCGGCAGGTTTTGAGACGACAGCAACCACCCTGGCTTATGCCATGGTTCTCCTGGCGCGGCATCCCGAATGGCAAGACTGGCTCCTGGAGGAGGTCGATGACCTCAGTCTCATCAGTGCCGGTACGGCGGCCAACGAGAAAGGGCTGATGGACTACTCGGCCGTCTTCCCACGCGCAACCCGGACGTTGGCATTCATGTTCGAGACACTGAGACTGTTCCCACCGGTGCCCCATGTGCATCGGGAAACCACGGCACCTCAGACGCTGCAGACTGCGACGGGCACCATCCACGTACCCGCTGGCACGAGAGTCTATGTCAACTCGCTGGCGCTGCACATTCTCCCGTCATGGCGCCATGTCAACCACCAGTCTGATCCGCCCTTCGTACAGGTGGCAGAAGCGTCACGGGCCGGAGCAACGACGGCCACTGGAGGCGCCGAAGCCACGGATGAATACGTGTTTCGGCCGTCAAGGTGGCTCAACCCGCCCGGCTCGGCCCAAGCGCATTATCACCCGCCAAAGGGCACATGGGTGCCGTGGGCAATGGGACCGCGGGTGTGTCCGGGCATGAAGATGGCCCAGGTCGAGTTCGTGGCTGCGATACTCACGTTGCTGAAACAGCACCGCATTGAGCGAGTGCCCTTGGGTGACGAAGACTGGGAGGCGGCCGGGGCCAGACTGGACGCGCGGCTACGGGATAGCCGCTGGGTGACAGTGTTGCAAATGAATGACGTGTTTGAGCCGAACGAGGCCAAGGGTGAGGGTTTGCGCCTGAAAATAGCCAAGCGCAGATCGACCGAAATATCTTAGTTGGGCGGCCCCGATCAGGTACAGGGGACGGCCGAGATAGTGGTTCATTGGCTCAGGTTGAACCGTTGAGGTTAGGGACTATCTGTACGGTACACGACATATAATACTGTGTAGCATGGAATTCGCGTCAGTTCAATATGATCTGCAACTTGCCTCTGCAAAGTCAAACGGGAGATTGGATAAGAAGATGCCAAAGACGCGTCAGCACCTTGGGAGGTGAAGGGGGAGAAAGCAGCAGAGCCGAACCACGGCCATTGAATCCCAAAATGAGAGATCCCTTTCTCCCACATGACGTGGATCAAACGGCGAGGACCCAGTACGAAGTAAACGAAACTCAAACTTGGGGCGCTCAGCCGTTCTTTCTCCTATACTGTGTAACCTGTGGAACTGTGGCCCTTGTCCTGAAAGGGATGATCTGCAACAAGGATTCAAGTCTGGGCAGACTTGGCAAGCGTATTATCCTATTTGGGACGAAGCCGTTGTGCCTCATCGCTTGTTCATGGCGGCGCTCAACACACATGACGCGTCCGGCTTGGGCTGGGCCGGTTGGTTGTCCTGGAACAATTCCAACGCCCCTGAAAGAATCTTGCCGTATATTCTTATTTTGTCTTTGAGCTTGAGCGCGTCATCAGGGGCAACGCGGCGGAATAGGGATCATGTCTCAAGAAAGTTTGACGCCCCAGGAATAAAAGAAACCTGAACCCAAAAAAGTTCAAGTAATAAAAAGCCAGAGGAAGCCCGACAACAAGACGGTTCAACAGCCACCCCAACCAACACTAGGTAGTCGCCGCCATCACTAACAGCCACCATCCCACGGCCAGGCTCGCCGCCGTGATCTCACTTCTTTTCCTTGCGTCGCGACGTTCAAGATGGCGTCGCCTGGAGAACCCGGTAAGACTGAACCAACCCACAGCATAGGTACCTCCCTAAGTACCGAGGATCCCAGTGCTAACGTGTTGCAGTCCTCTGGAGTTTGTATGTCTACGCCCCGAACCAAGGAGCGCCCATTTTCTTCGCCATCGCATATGGCATCTCGGCCGTCTTCCACATGTGGCAGTGCGTCCGCTACAAGGCATGGAAGCTGATGTGGCTGCATTCGCTCTGCGCGGTGTTGTTCACCGTCGGCTACGCACTGCGAGAATGGGGATCCTTCAACTACCTGTTCAGCCGCACCGACAACACGCCCTTGATCATGTTTATTCTCAGCCAAGTTTTTATCTACGTCTGCCCGTGAGTACTTCGTCGCCGAGCCCGAGCCATCGACATCCCGACTCTGACTGACATGGTGGGTGTTTGTGCGTTCTAGGCCCCTTCTCGAACTCTCCAACTACCACGTCCTCGGTCGCGTATTCTACTACGTCCCCTACTGCGCTCCTCTCCCGCCCAACCGCGTCCTAGCAACATTTGGTGGGCTCATGGCCGTCGTGGAAGCGCTCAACGCGGTGGGGGTTTCGCTCGTCGCGAACCCGTCTAGCGACTCGCAGTCCCTCGGCAAAGACCTGACCATTGCAGCCGTCGCCATCCAGGTGATCGTCATCGTGATCTTCGTGGTCATGGCCGGCATGTTTCACTACCGCTTCACCCGCGCACGGCTGAACTCCAAAGCCGTCAAGACCACCCTGTTCGTCTTGTACGCGAGTATGGCGCTCATCTTTGCGCGCTGCGTCTTCCGCCTGGTCGAGCACACGGGAAACACAAAGATGGATCTGGATGATATCGAGGTTTTGAGGAGACTCACCCCGCTGATGCGGTTCGAGACGTACTTTTACGTCTTCGAGGCGAGCCTGATGCTGCTCAATTCCTGGCTGTGGAATCTCTGGCACCCCGGACGCTTCCTGCCGCGGGATCTTCACATCTACCTAGCCGAGGATGGGACCGTGGTGACAGGTGACAAGTACGAAGATTCGAGGCCGCTGCTGGCCAAGACGGCCCACGTCCTGACTTTTGGCATTCTATTTCGCGACAAAACCAAGGGCGCGCATGGCATGCAGGAGCTGGACGACCGCCATTCTCCCGCCTGAGTGGCTTCGGGGTGGTTAATGGGTACTGGGTGTTACAGAGATTGTGATGGTTTGTGGGACTTGGAGTGGTTTGAGGAGCGGGAATGTGTGAGACAAGGGGACGAGAGCGCGGCGGGAGTGGAGGGCTTTTCGACTATGTATCTATCGGTAAGGTAAATTGATACCATATTTGTACCTATCCAGTCGTGCCGAGAACAGGCACATAGAAAGCCGCTACCAGTAATCATTAATACCGCTTTTTCTTTCTTTCTTGAGTTCGTTTTCTTCCTGAGCGCAGTGTACATCACGAGTCATATGGGTGTTGAAACCTTGGTGCATACATAGGAAAAGCTACATGTAGTGAGCTGATAGGTACCTACCTACTTTACCCCCTTCATCTCTTCAACGTCTTCAACCACTCCTTCACCGCAACCCGATCAATCTTGTGCGACAGAGTTCTGGGCAGCCTCTCTACAGCGATCCAGCTGGCGGGCACCCTGTCAGCCGGCAGCCGGGATTGTGTATAGGCATGCACAACGTCAATCCCCCGGGCGGCAATATCTGCGTCGGGTCCAATCAACCGCTGCAGTGAAACCCCCCTCGGGAGGCGGGGGTCTGCCAGGCACACCAGGGCAACAATCTGGGTGCGGCCGGCAATGATCTTCGCCGCGGTCACACACTCCCGTACTTGGCTGCACCCAACGATGGTGCGCTCTAGGTCCTCCAGCTGCACCATCTGGCAGCCGCTTAACTTGACACGATTGCTGATGCGACCAACAAAGGAGATGCTGCCATCGCTGTTGTACTTGGACAAGTCGCCGGTACGGAAGAAGCGCGTTGCCTGGCCGCGCTTGAGATCGAGTGCCCACTGAGGTCGGGGAAGGATGGAACCGTTCCCAAAGGAGGCTGAGGCCGTACCAGGACCTTCGATCACGAGCTCGCCCACCCCGCCGAAGGGGGCTAGGTCGTTGACGTTGCTAGGATTTACGATCCAAGCCGCGCAACCGACCGGCATCCCGACGTTGTTGGAGGAGAAGCCATGATGCACATCCGGGGATATTTTCGAGACGATGCTCAGCGTCGGTGCCGCTGTTGCACCCCACCGGTTAAAGAGCTGGAAGCTCCTTGCCCAAGTCTTGTACGTCTCCGTGTCGGCTTGTTGTAGCGGCTCACCGACCGAGACCAGCGAGCGCAGAGTCGGAACACTGGCCGGGGAGAGTTCCCGAATCACGCTCGGAGGCAGCATTGCGAAGTCAACTTTGGCGGACTTGATGAAACGCGAAAGCCACGAGCCTGTAGACTCGCCGCTGTTTTCAAGGGCGAGGGGAGGAATGCAGAGACATCCGCCCGAGAGGAGCGCACCGAACACTTCAAGCGCGCTGTTCTCCGACGCCAAAGACCAGAACTGAAGCATCCGGGTGGCCGGTCCCCAACGAAACCGTTGCGCATGGCACGTCAACGCTGAAGCCAAGGAGCGGTGCTCAAGCAAGACGGCTTTCCGAGTTCCAGGGGTGTTGTTATAGCTGGCGTGGAAAACGTACGCCGGGTCCTCCGGTTGGCTGGTGTTTGTGACAACTTGCCGCTGCTCCAGCGATGGAGGTATCTCGGTGATGGATTCAGGGGTCATCACGAAAATTTCAATCCCACGGCCAACAATGGCACGGGCATATTGGGCCGATAAGGTCAAAATGAGCCTGGCCCCCGTTTCCAAGAGCAGATCCATATTTCTCTCCCCCGAATTTCTGTTGTCGATGGGAACGCACACGCCGCCAACTTTGAGCACGGCAAGAATGGCTACAATGGCCCATGGCGATCTGTCGATGAGCAAACCGACCCGGCTGGCGGTCCCCACACCCTTCAACTGCAATACGCAGCCGAGCCGCGAAGAGAGCCAATCCAGTTGGGCATAGGTCAGATTCCCATCGCCCGCAGTGGTCACTGCCATTGCCTTCGGCTGTGCTCTCGCCTGGGCCGTGAAGAGTTCATAGAGGGTGGCCTGCACGGGCTCAGGGATGGTCTTGTTCAGCTGAAAGACCTCTTCGCGCCCCTGTGGATCGAGCAAAGGCAAGTTGTCCAGCTTTGTCTGAGGGGACGCTTCTGTCAACAGGCGGAATGTGTGGCTGAACTGATTTAGGAGGCGATCGAGTTGGCGGTCATCGACCACAGTGGCGTCCACTCGCGGCCACACCTCGATGCCCTCCCCCGTAATGCTGAAGATGAGCTGCAGTGGGAAGAGGCCGTTGAGCCACACCATTCTCTCCATTTTGATTTCACCCTCCTCGGCTGCGTTGGCAAATACCGCCGGGCGGACGTTGAATAGTGCTGAGAATGCGCATGCGCTCTTTGCAGCTCCGCTCAGGGCGGCAATCTTCTCCAGAGGGTAGTGCATCAAGTGTGGGTTTTGGTGAAGTTGGCGGATTGATGCGGCCCGGTCCTTGATGAGCTTGTCGACCGTCATCGTTCTCCGCTGCAGATTGGTCTGCATGGGTATTTCGGTGACCGTTGGACCCAGCGTGTTCTCGAGGCCGTCCGGAGTGGGAGTGCGGCCCGACAGGACGTAGCCGTAGGCCACGCTTTCGCTATCGGTGTAGATGGAAGCTGTCAAAGCCCATGCCGCCTCTAGGAAGTGGGGAGCGTGCGTGGGTGGGAGTACACCCGTCTTGATGCGCTCCACATGGAATTTTCGAGTCGGTTTCGAGACAACTCGCGGGGAGGTGCGTGGTGATTCGGGCTTGAGGAAGATGGCCGGAGACCCCTTGAACCGTGACGCCCAAAAGCCTCTGGCTTCCGTCTCATCGACATTGAGACACCGCGAAACAAAGTCCTTGAATGGTGGTCGTGGGCTGACCTTGATCCGAGACTTTGGACTTTGCAGGTATGCACCCGCGATATCCACGTTCATCATGGCGTCCCATGACCAATAGTCAAACACGGCATGGTGTTGCGTGAGCACCAAGAACCTTCCGATAAAGGCAGTGCGGAAAAGGGGCATGCAAAGACCCATCCGATGGGGATCTTGCTGTAGGTAGCGCTCCACATCCTCGCCATCAACACCAGGATGATGCTCTGTAACATGTTCCTCACTCGTGACAACCTGCACGATGCCGCCCAGGCTTGCAGAGCGCACGAGTCTGGTGCGTAAGATGGAATTCGTCGCAACGACCTTCCGCAGGCACTCGCAAAACCGGTCGATGTCCGCCGTCGGCCCGAAGGAGATAATGAAGTGAAAGACTTCAGCCCGGTTCTCAGCTATCATGCTCTGCTGGAGTGGCAAACAAGTGTATAGGTCCTCGATGATGCCCGTTGGGATGTTGCACGCGTCGGCGATCTCGACAATAGTGTCGTCGTCCATCTCGGCGATGGACGTCACCGGGTGTCGTGGTGCCTCGTGAACTGCAATTGAGCCCATCCTATCTCGTTGATGACTGGAAATCCTCTGGGTAGTAGTTTGTGCTCAACCCTATTCTAAGTAGGTAGTGAAAAGCCCATAGGTTGGTACGTTGTTTCGCCTACAGTTGCAGAGCAGAGTTCGTGTAGGTACCTACAGAGTGTCGTCAGGCACGGGGGCAGAGGAGAAAAAACGGCACTCGCTCATGCCTCGATGCGCTCCAGCCTTGCTCTCTACGCCTCCACAAACAGTCCAAAACACCGTCGATCTGCCGGTTTAGGCCCCCACCGCAATATCCTACGGGTTGTGTACACAGCATACGTCAATTCCTTGAATGTCCTTCTCGTACTACCACCCGAACGGTTCCGAGGTGGGGGTTACCAACGGAAGTGGAAGTGAGGGCCCAGATTCTCACGGTGTATGCAGAGTAGACCTGCAAACCTGGGGCTCGGAGTTTGGATGGGGAGTCGACCTAGTGTACATACATGTACCTGCTTACGAGGGGTCCGCTCGTTCGACTCTTGTCCGCCACCATTGGAGGAGAGGGGTTGGCCTGCAGTACGACCAATGCTGGGCACACCGGGCCCCGGACATACCCCGGACGCATCACTCGGTAACATCTCCCACAAGGCTGCTGCAGATCCCGGGCTTGGCTGTAGCATTGACTGTTTTGGGGAGCGTTCGAGACATCACCGCGATGAAAACCGTCTTATCAAGCAAAGACTTGGCGCTTCTACTTTCCTAGTTGAGCCGGTATTTACACTTAAACAACCGGTCTGACTCATCCCAGGCGACCTCTCCATGGAGATCTTCTTATCCCGTACTACGCCCCGTTCCTACCGTGTCCTGCGCCGTTCATCCCCGTTGTCAGCTTTGTTACTACTGGTTACCATGGTGCACGGGTGGAGATCGCGACTCGCGAGACGAGGTCGGTCCCGAAGAATTTCATACACTGGGGAAACCAAGCTAGCGGTGGTGTTTTGGACCTGCAGCAACCTTCGGCTTCACCGGGTGCTAGCCAACGAGTTGTAGACGTTCGTTGGGGGAACCGGACGGGAATCATCAAGTTGTCCTCGCCCCCTCGAATGAGGACGGGAATATTGTCCCGAGCATTACGCAGTAAACCAAGTGTCGCGGAACACCTCTCTCTCGTCACAGTCAAACACTCTGACACTCTTGACCCTGACCAGTTGGTTTGATCCCTAGAATGGCAGTACCAGAGACATTCATGGCCGGTTCGGGCATTACTTTCAAGCCTCTCGCGCCGACCTTTGGCGCTGAGGCCATCGGCGTCGACTTCTCCCAGCCCGTGCCGAAATCAACCATCGACCTCATCCGGAATGGCATGGCCCTCTATGGCATGCTCGTATTTCGCGCAACGCAGCTGGATGACGCCGGCCACGTAGCATTCGCCAGCCAGTTCGGTGACTTGGACGACCAAACCCCCTGGCTCGCCCCCGGTCAGCCCTATCGTCTTGGACAATGGACTCAACTGAGCGATGTAGGCAACATCGAGGCTGACGGCCAGGTTGTGCAGAAAGACAGCATCCGCTACCAGATCAACCAGGGCAACAGACTGTTCCACGTTGACTGTAGCTACAACCCCCGCCGGGCGGGCTTTTCTATCCTGAGGGCTCATACTCTCCCTCCCAGCGGCACAGGTGGCGGCACTGCCTTCGCGGATTCCCGCACTGCGTACAACGACCTGGAGGCGCAGACCAAGGAGAAGATCAAGGACTTGGTCCTCTGGCATAGCCTGTGGCATTCCCGGCGTCTGGGTGCGCCCGACAGCGAGATTCTGCAGGGCATCGACCCGGAGGCGCACGCCATGGCGCGGCACAAGCTTGTGCAGCTCCACGAGCCCAGCGGTCGGATGACCCTGTACGTTGCCCGGCACGCCTTTCGGGTGGACGGGTGGACCCGGGAGGAGAGCGAGCCGGTGATCGGCGAGCTGCTCAGCCACGCCAGTCAGGACAAGTATACTGTACAGGTGGAATGGGAGAACGACGGTGATTTGATCATGTGGGTGAGTACGTTCGAGTAACATTAGACGTTGGGAAAAACGCTGACGACGAGATCGAAAACAAAATACAGGACAACACTTGCGTGATGCACCGTGCTACTGGCGGCGAATACCAAGGAAAGTACGTGCGCGACATGCGGCGGGCTACCGTTCTTGACTCGTCCTCTACTGCTTGGGGTCTGAACGATCCGAGCGGCGAGCGGTCCGGCATGTTTGCGTCCACCACCAAGAACACATCGTGGGTCAAGACTGAGGGAGGAGGCGAAACTGAGGTTCACGCCTGACGCGGAGGCTTAGCGGAGCTTTGGGAGAGGTGCTTAGGCACTCAACGACAAGATCGGTAGAATCTAGGTACACAGGTAGTTAGTCGTATTATTTCTGGCTATATTCGAATCTCAGAGGCCGTCACATTTCTTCTCATGTTGATGTGATGATTCTCGACCATTGATTGGGTCCCTGCTTCCGATACATATGAAAACAATTGAGGTGAACACACTCTAAAAAGACACAATACTCTACATGTAATGTAGTCTAAGGACTGCCTGGGGCTGAACCCTCACCTGGAGCGGCGCTCATGATCCGACTCGTGTCTACCGCAATCTGCATGACGAACGCATAAGGCCGGTCAAAGCACGCGTCCCACCGAGTTTCCCCCGACGCCCAGAACCTCTCCAACACGACCTTGGCCATGAGCGGCGCGTACGTGCCGCCGTAGCGGGCGAGGACGGGCAGCTGGGCCGCGACGAAGTCCCGCATCTCCTGCACCCCACAGCCGCCGTGGACGTCGTGGGCATGGGCATGGGTCTGGGCCGCCTGCACACCCAACACCACCAGCGGCCAGAGCGTGTACCGTTTGATGGGCGGGCACGTGGCCGCCCGCGCGAGCAGCTGGTGTAATAGGCGGGCGCGCTCGGCACACTCGGCCCGCAGGGGCGGGGTCGGGACTAGCACGGACAGGCTCTGTAGGGCGGACGCCCAGTACAAAGCCACGGCAGCGTGGTAGATGCGGCCGACCAGGGCCCAGTCCTCCCGCGCGCAGGGTTTGGTGTCGGCCCAGTGCTCCGGGGAGAAGCCGTGGATGCGGCTCTGGATTTCGTAGGCTTCTTGTGCCAGTTCGGCGTGGTGGGTGTGATTTGTGGCCCGCCACCGGAGGTGGTTGATTCTGATGACCTCGCCGAATAGCGGTGGGGGGCACATCTGGAAGGGAGCGAGGCCGGTGCCGTACGACCGTAGGATGACGTCGAGCGCGGCGAGGTGTGCTGGGGTCATGGAGAGATCGGACGCGGGACAGGTGGTGTTACCAATAACGGCCATGCTATATTATGGGACGCGTGACAGTTAGTATCAAGCCGTGTTGATGGCCCCTCAACCCCGGGTCACACCCGTGGACGGTGTAGATCGGGGGAAGATGTAACATACAAGCAGAGGAGGAGGAGCTGCGGCTCCAAGATTTTGGAGCTGGCCAAGGCGGCAAACCCGCCACGTAATTGGATCAGCTTGATGGCGCCCTCGAGGTGTGACCGCCAGTTTAGGGAAGCGCCCTGCTGAAGCTGCGGAAAAGCTTTATTAGGATTTTAAGGGCTCGCATTGTTCGGAAGTGATGGCACTTACGTCAACCAGTAGGAGGGTCACGATCCCGGCAATGACAACGTCACCTGTGCGGTGACTCTCCTGGTTCAGCAACTCTCTCAGAGAGCGAATGGCATTGCCCCGATGGACATAGAACCTCTCCGCCAAGGCCCTGTGGTCGACCCGCGAGTCGCCCCAGGCGCGGTTCATCCGATGGCTGAGGGCCATGCAAAGCATCCCGCGTTGCAGGTAATCGGGGAGGGAAACGGCCTCCCTAATGAGGGACGGCGATATCCGATATATGGCGGGGTTGTCTCCGAGTTCTCGGATAGGGATTAGATCTTCGTAGATGCAGACGTTGTCTGGTAAGGCCTGGTCAGCAATGGGGGACACAGCGACATAAACTGCAGTAGATACAACTTGCAGTACTCTGCAGCGTGAACCACGGCATCAGCGTCAGTATTCACGCCGAAGCGCGGGATGCAGTCGTAGACGACGCCATTAGGGTAAGCGTGTGGCGCCGGGCTTGGATGACCCGGGAGCTGGCTCGGCGGTTCGGCGGACAAAGCCGGTGACCCTTTTCGTCTTCGAACTCGAGATTTCACTTTCCCAGGCGCAAGCCATACCAAGCGCGTTGGCTTGACGTCGCCGTATCCAGGGCACACACCCCCGGCTGCCGTGCACCTGTTGCATGCTGGTCTCGTCGAGTCGCAAACAACACAGCGCCGAAGGCATTCCCAACAATGTCGCTTCGGATTCTCTCCCATTTCGCCATGGAACACTGGCTCGGTGAACGAGTGCACCCGGCCACCCCGAGGTGCTGCCGTACGGCTTGGGTCGTGGGTTCCAGGTTGGTAGGTGGTAGTAGGGAGAGGTATACGTAATTTCTCCAAATTCGGTGGGGACTGAGCCGAATCGAAAGGACCGGTGCCCGTTTGGTGTCGGGGACCCTGCAAGAACGGGCGGGAGTGGCGGGGCACGATATTGCCCTTTGTCTCATTGGCGAGAGAGGTGGGACACGGCCCAGGCAGCGGGACAAACTCCAGCCCGATTTATTGGTGCATACAGTCACAGGCGGCGTTAACACCGTCAACCCGATAAGTAATCGATCGTTCTTGCTCTCGTTAGGCCATTTTTTAGTATGTCGCTGACAACGCGTCTTCTTTCCGGCCTGGACTCGGGAGAAGCAACAGGGGGGTCGAATCAAACTCATGGCTGCTCTTTACCCGGAACTCTGTCAACCACACACATGCAGGTCGTTCTTTCCGGTGCCCCAATGGGCTTATCGGTGTTATCACTGGTCTCATTTTCCCCCGGAATCTCAGCATCAACCAGGAACTTGGAAGGAACGATAGGTACGAACTCTTGCCTCTTCCCCCCCCGTTTCTGCAGGTTGCCTGGGCATGTTGTAACTTGGAAATAAGGGAGAGCCATGTCCGGCCCGGCGGCTCCTGCTTTCTTGACTGGTGCTGAACCAATGCGTTTTACTGCGAGCTCGTTTGACAGACCGACCATGAAGTCTGCCGCCATCGCAACCGCCCTTGATAAAATTGCCGGCGCCTTGCCCAAACCCGAGGGCAGCTGCTACTACTACTAGACCCAGGTTGACGGTGAAGCTCAGACACTAGGAGACGGCGTGCGCAGCTCAGGTACCTATGTAAGTGATCCGGTTCATTACACTGAACAGGGTGAAGACAAATTTGGGGGCCCTTCCGATATGAGTATCTAGAAAGTCCCGGGAGGTCGACCCCGGCCTTGTTTTACCTCTCCCGCCGGCAATTCGTCACCCCTCTACTTTCTCATTTGCCGTATTCGCCGACAGCCTCGTTCCGCTTACGGGGTAACGACAACCACCCCAAAATAGCCCCGCTACATAGGTACTCTCAAGGAGAGCCGTGCCCTGAACATCAAACTTACATGCCAGCCAGTGCACGACATCCAGAACTAGTATTCTGTACACCGAGTACATGGCACCCCACGAGGGCTGAGGATCATTCATGTGGAACAATGGCACTAGAATAGATAGGTAGCCCGTTGACGGCGGCGACGGCGGAGAGCACCAGGGTGTATGTTGCCCTTGCATCGAGGCAGCAGTACCTCGAGCTAATCAATGAGATATATCTTTCGGCATGCGGAGAAACGCCCCTCGTTGAAGGAGCGGTACAAGGACGTGCGAGTGGTGAAGGGTGTATATTGGGCATTATGTTCGGCTACATGTGCCGAGAAAGCTCGAAGAACTAGGTACCTTGGTAATTATGCAAAGAAGTGTCGACTCCATACTAAATCTCAGCAATGGCCCTCCAGCTCCTTCTCCGTCCATTCCCACAACCTTCTCGCCAGCTCCTCATCCTTCCCATGCGCACTCGCTTTCCCGGCCACGCCGACCGGCTGATAATACTCCCCGCTCACCAAGCCCTCGGTCGCGACCGACGCCCACAGCTGGTTCCGCACCCCGCGGTCCACGGGCGTGAGCAGGTTCATGTTGACGGCGGCGCGCGAGAGCACCCGCACGACCGACGGCACCCCCGTCGCCCGCTCCATCAGCTGCGTCTGCACCACCCCGGGGTGCACCGCCGCCACCGTCAGCTGCGGCTGCGCCCGCGCCAGCTGCCGCGCCCACAGCACGTTGGCCAGCTTGCTCTGCCCGTACCGGCCCAGCGGCCCGAGCGCGTCGCCGTCGGTCTTGAGCGCGTGGAACACGATCCCCGCCTTGGGCGCCTGGTTGTGCCCGTCCGACGAGAGCGAGATGACGCGCACGTCCGCGACGGCGCCCGCGAGGGACGGCTGCTTCATGGCGTCGTCTGTGGTTGTGGCTGTCTTGGTGAGCAGCGGGAGGAGGAGCTTGGTTAGGAGTGCGTGGCCCATGTGGTTCGTGCCGAACTGCTGCTCGTAGCCGTCTGTTGTGAGCCCGGGCGGCGTGGCCATGATACCGGCGTTGAGCATCAGGATGTCGAGCCGGGGTGAGGTTGAGAGGACCGTTGCCGCGGCCTTTTTGATCGAGGCGAAGGAGCCGAGGTCGAGCTCGAGGACTTGGATGGCCGCGTTGGGGACTTGTTGTCTGATTTCGTCGATCGCCGCGTTCGCTTTTTGGACGCTTCGCGCGCCTAGCCAGATGAGGCGGGGGTTATGGCGAGCGTATTCGAGAATAGCTTGTTTGCCGAGTCCGACGTTGCCCCCTGTGACGAGGATCACTTTGCCATCGAGGGACGGGATGTCCTTCTCGGCTTCGAAGGGTACCGACTTTGATGGACAGAACATGGTGGTAGTTGTGCTGCTCCGGTGGGAAGGTGGTGTACTGATGTTCTGGTGCAGACTGAAAGAAATGTCTTGGAGGGTGATATTGTCATAAAAAGAAGATTGAAATTCGGAAGACTGCCTTCGACAACCAGCCACCTTTATAGAAGGTGACGCGTCACAACTGTCTCCCGAACCCGACCCCTTCAGGCCGCATTCGACCGTCCTCGGACCAACCATTCATCTCGAGATCGGACAAAGCGAAGCCCCGAACGAGGCGGCCAGTATGATATCTCCGTCTTCAGCGGGCCTAACCTTTCCTAAAACGGAATACAATCGAGTGGGGCCATTGACAATGGATCCTCTTGGCTGCCAATCATCTTACTTACAGCCCCGTCTCCCCTGAGCGCCGAGTCGGCTGAGTGAGACGAGACGAACGTCACCCCTTTCTCGCCGTCAACATAAAAACCGCCAGTCCCTATCCGGAAAACAATGTAGTCTGGCTAGTGAAGGTCCGAAAGAAAATACACATCTTAACCCAGGCTGCATCATTGGCAGCACCCGAGCCCGGTTGTGGCTTTCGTATCGGCAACATTCCCTTTTCCGAGCTGCGTCCACGGTGACATCCCGCCCATATCCCGAACATATCATATTGCGCGACCCCATGGCGTCCGTAACTCAGAGTGCGTTCAGTGTGGACATCTATACATCGTACGTATCTGAGTTGACGGTCCAGCAGACTCGGGTGACCCCTTTATCGTTACTACCTCCCTTGCAAAGCCTGATCCGACAACACGCCGTTTCATCCGCAGCCATGTCATGCGCGGGAAGAATGCGGGCAAATTCAGGAATGAGCACATCATGCAGGGCCTGCAGACCGGGCCGAAGCGCAGAAGTGCCGTGGGCCAGGCTACGCGCACCCCCGGAGCCCGACACGAAGGAGACGAAGCTGAAGAATCTGTGGACGGCTGGACATTGGTAACGCCCCACAGAATCGCATCGGAACTTTCTCTGCAGGGATATGGCGGTGAAATGCAACCATACGTGTTGCGGCTCATACACAGAGGTAGGTGATGAGCCGCTTGGAGTGTCTTGTCATGTTAGGGGGACATGTTTGTTGACGGATTCAAAGCATTAACCGTCATCAAGCCGGAAATCTACGCAATGCATCACCTGACAACCGCTCACCCCGACGACGACAAGATGTTCTGCTTCCCCGACCTTGCCCAGCACCCGGGCATCCTCCATTCCACCCTCTTCGCCGCCCAAGCCTTCTACGACTTGGCCACCGCCCAAACTTACGGCCCCATCGCCCGACACCACTTGGCAAAGGCGCTTACACACTTGCAAATGAGCCTCGAGGACAAGAAAGAAGCCGTGGAATTCTCCACCATGGGCGCGGTAGCGTCTCTGGCCATGTCGGCTATTGTAGCCGGGGATTTCGAGACGGCCGTCAAGCACATGGACGGCCTAAAGAAGATCATCGACCTCCGCGGCGGGATGCCGTCATTCAACCAGGGCAGCATGATCGGCCACAAAGCTCGCGTGTAAGCCAACCCCTCCCCCCATATCCACACCCCCACCCACGCCCATCCCCTACTAACCACCCAACCCTGGAGACAGCATCGACATCGGCCTCGCCATGGGCCTCGGCCACGACCTGCGCTTCACCGCCGACGACGACATCTCCTGGTCGCCTCAGATCGCGCGCGGCCAATCCGCCGGCCGCTTCCCCGAGCTCGACGCCGCCGT
Organism: Chaetomium fimeti; assembly: GCF_033439085.1. Classification (NCBI taxonomy): domain Eukaryota; kingdom Fungi; phylum Ascomycota; class Sordariomycetes; order Sordariales; family Chaetomiaceae; genus Chaetomium; species Chaetomium fimeti. The sequence goes on from NW_026944339.1 coordinate 119,358, forward strand.
GCCGCGCCACATGCGGCCCGATCCGCGCCTGCTGAACGTCTGGGCTGACCTGCGCGAGTTCTCGCGCCTGGTCAACGACGCGTCGGAGCGCCGCACCAAGATCCATGTGCAGGTCATGTTTCGGCTGCGGACGTCGGTGCCGCATCGGTTGTTGAAGCTTAGGCTTGGGGGGGAGGGGGTTGGGGTGCTGAGTCGGGGTGGGGTTCGGGTTGCGGGCGGGGTGCCGAGGTCGCCGGTGTTTCTGCATGAGTTGTTGAGGCTGGCGATGATGGCGTATGCGAAGATGTTGTTGATCAAGCTGCATGGGATCGGGAAGAAGATGGTTGTTTTGGTGGATGGGCTGACGAATGTCTTGACGACGTGGGAGGCGGACTTGGAACGCCGCGAGGCAGATGATGGTGGTGTGGCTGGAAAGATGGTGGGCGCTTGGAAGTTGGTGCTGTGGAGCGCATTCGTGGCCCATGTGTCGATCTTTGAGGATTTTGGCGAGCACTGGCTGAACGAGCTGGTGACGCGGGCGTTGTCGGTTCTGGGGCTCCGGACCTGGGATGAGACGAGGGAGATGCTGAAGGAGTTCATGTGGATCGATCTTATCTTTGGCCAAGCGGGGGAGTGTCTGTTTCAACGGTGCTCGGTTGTGGGAGGTAATTAACGGGGTACCCTGCGATGGGGTGCAGGGTTACGGTTATGGAGGCTGGGGCGACGAGAAACTAAGCCATAGATAGAACAGCGAAGTGTTATTCGATTCAACCGTCGAATTGCGGATCAATAGGGATGAGAAGGACAAGAGGGACGCATGTACGGGCATGTATTAAACATACAAATGAAGCTATGTACACGAAACCACCCCCCCCGAGACCGTAGTAGGTCTGTTCCACCCCATCGCTAGCATCGAGTCGTACTTGACTCTGTACACCCCCCATGGCTTACAGGCACTGAGAGTACCACTGGTTGGAAGCCTGGCAGGTCGAGCCGCTCTGGCAGCAAGTAGCCCCTTGCCACCCCTGACCGCCACACTGTGCCCACTTGGCAGCGCACTAGGGGTTCCGTTAGCATGCAATCCTGTGTAGTCTGCGTCAAGATGCGTCTGGGGCCCTGGACTCACGTTCCCGGTGTTGCCGCCGCCGTTACCGCCGGTAGGCTCCGGAGTTGACGGCGTCGTTTGCGAGCCACCGTCGCCACCACCGCCAGAAGTGCTGAGCTTGCTCTTGACAAAGGTGAGGGCCTGCTGGCCGTACTTGACGCCGTATTGCTGGTGGGAGTTGGCGTCGTTGCCCGTGCAGCAGTAGGGGTCGGTCGAGTCACAGTAGTTCTTGATCTTGGACGCCGAGTTGGAACCGCAGACGTAGCCGCGGGGGCGGGGGGCGAACTGGGCTTGTGGGTTAGCCTTTTGGGGCATGGATGGAAAAGGGGTAGGATTCAAGGGGGCGCTTACACCCTGGGCGGAGCAGGTGCCGACGTTGTAGGACAGGCCGGCGACATAGCGCGGTGAGCCCATCAGAATGACGGCCTTGATTTGGTTGAGGGCCGAAGACGAAATGGGAGGAGCTGTCGAAGTGATACCGGAGCCGCTGTCGGGACCACCGCAAACGGCGTTGTCCATGATTTGACCGCCCTATTGCTTGTCGGTTTACTACCGCCGGCTGTGACGCGAAGACAGGATATCACTCACCTGGGAATACCCGACAAGCACAATCTGGGAGTTGGGGCACCTCTGGTGGAAGCTGTTGACAGCCGACGCCACAGCGCCGGTGCCTTGCCTTGCCGAATCGCCATAGCTGACGCCACCACAGCTACCCTGGCCTCCGCATGCTGGGTAGCTGATAGGCTCAGCGGTAGCCCCGGGGTAAGCACCCAGAATCAGGTTGACGACCTGACCGGCGGTGCCGTAACCCGGCGACACGGTAGTCTCGCGAGCACCGAAGACGTGGATCTGCGGGCACTGGCGCTTGGCGAGGACAGCAGCATCCACGGCGTCCCCGTCGACGGGCGACCCGCTGACGAGCAGCGAGCGCGCCGTCAAGAGGAGGAAAGCAACCTTGGGAGTGGGCCACATGTTGGTGAAGTTGATGGCTGTAGTTGGGGGGGGAAGTAATCCGAGAAGAGGATCGAGTCTTATACCCTTCGCCACGAACGAGCCCCTCCTGCCTTTACGACTGTTGCTAAACAGGCAATTGTGATCAGGGGTATTAATGCTAGCCTATTGTTCCACATGCCCGGTTGCTACCTACCAGACACCAGTAGCGTCCTGCAGGACTCCAACTCCCGTCTGTTGCATTCCGCTCCCCCGCCGAGCCATTCTAGCTCAGAAGAACGGCCCTGCAAGACTCGTTGCTTCCCCTTTTTCCTCGTGGCTCCCGTTTATGTGGACCGCGGTGGGCCGTTGGTCGGGATGCCGTTCCGAAGTGGGACTGGTGTTTGACATGAGGCTCGGAGAGCCTTCGAGACCGTTTCCTTGCCCCGGACAATCCCTGTGAGCAAGCATCCCCAGCCAGCCAGCCCTACTATTTTTGTTGATGCCATGCATGTGGTGAGTTGCATTGGTGGGTCATATCCGAGGTTCAGGGATGTTTGTGGGGAAGTCATGTGGTGGTTCGTGGTTGTCTCCCAGGTACGTGGGATGTTGCATGAATCTCCCTTCCTGTTTAGTGCAATCCCCTTGGTCCCAGTACCCGGTTATTTGAACGCGAGCTCAGCGTCCGATGCGGGGAGTTCTGCTGCAGAACGGCACGACGGCGCCCCAAAGCCCAGCCGCGGCCAGGGAAGATCCGAGGCTGGGGGTTAAGCCTTTAGCCTGAATCGCTACCCAAACTCTCAGCGCTGTTCGATGCAACGGCAAGTTCCATTGAGCGGTTGCCACGCAATGCTTCCGCCGTGTCGTTTCCAGGTGCGGACGAACCTCCGGCGGTCAAAACGGGCTGGGTGTAATCGCAGGAGGAAAGTGCTCGAGACGGCCATAGAGTGCCCAGCCTCCCAAATGTCCACCGTTAATGAACGGCGAGGGGGCCACTTTGTTGCCGAAGCGGGCAAACGCGAGCCATCTAACGTGTCGGAAGCGTGTTGAAAGCTGGCTTTCATTGTTCAAAGGCCGAAAGGAAGGTAGGCAACCAATACACCATCAGGTGTATAAAATGCCTAGGTGAGGACCTCGGTCCCCAAGGGCGAGGGTGCTCCGAGAAAGGCCACCCGTTCCAAATCAACCGCTCATGACAAACCTGTTACATGGACCCACGGGGCCACTGTACGCCAGGGCAGAACGCATGGGCCTTGATGAGAAGGTACCGTCTCGGTATTATTACTTGAGCTCACTTGAGCTTCCATACCTACCTAGGTACATTTCACGCTAATACCATGCCCTTTTTTCAATCTTGTTTTCTTTATTCAAGCTACTTATCTCTTCTACAGCCCCAACAACCAACCTACTTGAAGTTTGCGTGAGACCGAACTCTTGACTATCCCCCCCCTATTTCGTTCGGTATCGATGCAGATTCACTTTTTTTCACCTTCCATTTCGACTCTTCCGCGAACCGGGTTTCCAAGTAAGCACACTCGCGCTTCAAGCCGCCCGCGGCTGCGCCATCAATACAAGAGGGGCCACTCAACCGGGGCTCTTATCTTTGGATACACCTTGGCGTCCTCCATACCGTAGTTGACACCACAAATGCCCCAAGGGCTCTCGGGTAACGGCGACCTCGCTGTGTCCAGTAAGTCCAACAGCCAATCAATAAGGTTGGGCAGCTGGCGCTTTTCCTCCCCCTCTGCGAGTATCGCCCAGTACGTCGCCTCCTGCACATGAACCGGCGCACCGTTTGCAGCCGGGTCAATGACGCGGAGAACGGCGAAGTCGCTCATCACGGGCCTGGTGAAGATAGCCCCGTCACGCGCAAGTATGTCGGTATAGGAGAGCTTGGCGCAGTATTCCCTTGTAACACACCCCGAGAAGAATTCCTTTGGGTTGGGGATTGGGAGAGTCGGACGGCGTACAATGCGGTACATGGACGATTGCTTGTTGTAGCTTGACCAAGGATCGGTTGGAGATCTCGCTGCGTCCATGATCCTCAGCGTCACCGTCTTCAAGACGTCGGGTGCTTGATCTTTAAGCAGGCTATTTATGAACGACCACATCTTCTCGATCCCAAGATCACCGCTCTCTCTGAGGATGAAGAGGTCGAGATGAATGTGGCGGAGCTGGTGGAAAACGTCGAAAGAGTCATCGGTCAGCGGTCGTTGGCCCCTGAAGATGTTGAAGAATTCCACAGGTAAGGGGTCCCAATCACACCCTGGAGGCCGTACATAAGCCGTCTGCGAGTTCATGGGGACGGCCTGGAAGTCCTGGCCCAGCACGTCCATCCGAGGATGGAAATAAACTATCGCCATGGGTTTTCCTCGCGCAACCGTAACAGGATAGACACAGCGTAACATTTCGTATTGCCGAAGCCCAACTTGTCGGGCTTCGACCGACACCTCGAGTAGGGTTGGGATACGCGTAACCCGCCAGGAGACGGTCCGCTTGTAGGTCACGGACCAGAAGTCAGACGAGCTGTGAGACAGAATGTTAACCCTGACAATTCGCGGCTCGATCGAGTCCTCCCATATCATCATCCGCAACTCAGCTGGAAGTCGAGAGAATAATGGGAATAGCGGTTGGCTTTTTTGCTTGTCCATCGTCGGGTTCTGGGCGTCGAGGGAGAAAATGAGGGGTCGATGAGTTAATGTGGATGGGTGAAGAATATGTTGGTGTGAATGGGTCAAGAATGTTGGTGTGGATGGGTCAAGAATATGTATGTTATTTGAAGTATACGTTTCTTTTTAATATTATCCCGTTCAAAGAACCCTGTACCTGAATAACCATTGTGTTGGTAAACAAGATTTCTTGCTTTTAAGCCGCAATGAGCGAGGCAAAGCCGTGAGTGTCACTTCCATTGTTAGTGGAAGCATATCGGTACCATACGTGAGCCACGAGCGGCCACGTGAACCGCCCTTCTTAGCTCAGCTACAGCCCTGGTGTCTTGAACTCTAACACTTTCACGGCCGTACGATGTGAACCACTAACCCCCGCTTGTTCCACCTACCGTCTCTCGTATGATAGCTTGAACTATGGTCTCGAGGTTGAGCCTGGAAGAAGACAAAAGAGATAACTGCCAAACAAAGGGCAGCCTCCAAACACAACAACAAAGCAACCGCGTAAGGAGCACAGCTGGTGGAGTGGCGAGAGAAAATATGAGTGTCCATTGTCCCTTCAGCAGTCCATATGAGTAAACAGAACCCTGCTACGCAATAACAGGCAATCCCCCAATGTGTGGCGACTCCTATCCCATCAGATTCTTTTTCGCCTGAGAAAAGGCGTTGCTGGCAACTTGGAGGTATTTGCTTGTTCTTTTAGACGTGAAGCGAACGCGCTGAAGGAGAGGGGTGGATGATTTAGGGGCAGCCTTTTGGGATCATATCCCTGAGGCCTTGAATGGGTCAGTCAGTGAAGTATCAACATCTGGTTTCATTAATTAGGATACTTGTTGAGTAGAGAATGATATCAAATCGGACACCGGAACAAATCTATTGGCTGTCTCACAATCTCATGTGCCACCTATATCCCAGTCAGTCCCTTGACCTCGTGTAATTCGGCTGTAACGACCTAACTACCACTAGAATGCGGCGAGGTCAACCGGTCTCGATGTAGAGTCACTTTTTCGCGGGTTTCTTGTCAGCGACAGTTTCCCCGAAAGCTTTTCCGGCCGCTTCAAACAGCGACTGGCCGGTTGCCGCCCCGAACACGCGACCAACGATAACCTCGGCCGGATCAACGCTACAGTCCTCCTGTCCCCCAGCAGCCCAACCCCTCCCACCACCAGCCTGCCCCAACCCCTCCACCGGCCCCCCCAACACCCCCTGCACAGCCCGCAGCCCCTCCCACGCCACCCGCACCGCATCCAAATACCCATGCTCCAGCACAGGCACCTCGGCATGCAGCAACAGCGCCGCATGCCTCAGCGGCGACGGTTTCGGCTTCGGCTTCGGCTTCGGCCCTGCCTTACCCTCCTCTCCCACACTCGCACCCGCACCCCTATCCACACGCCTATCCGCACCACGAGCACCCCCGCCGTATACCTTCGCCATCAGCGCGTGGCCCGACCCGACCAGCATCTCAACTAGGTCGGGCTCGCTGAGCGAAAAGCGGCCGTGCGGATCGCGTAGACGTGCGATCACGGCGCGGGAGAAGGGGGCTGGGGGGGTCAGCTCGAGCTTTTGTTTGCGGGTTGCGAGCGGGGTGTTGTTTCTGCGGTTGCGGGTGTTGGCGGGTGCGGTGTTGGTGATGGATTCGCCGATGGCGAGGCTGTAAGCGGATAGGTACTGGGACTTTTCGGTCGGGCGCTTGCCGCCGAGGAAGAAGGCGGTGGCGGGTTGGCGGGTGGTGGTTAGTTTGAGGGTTCCCAGGGAGGGGATGATGCCGGAGGTGGTGAAGGCGTGGCCGAGGTGGATGGCCGCGGTTAGGCCGCCGAGGTTTCGCTCTAGGGTGAGGGCTGTGTCTTGGGCGATGGCGCGCTCGGCGAGGAGGAACAGACCGCAGAGAACTGGGTGCCGGCGGAGGGTGAAGAAGGAGGTGGTGGAGGACACGCCGGCGTTTCGGTTGGCGCGCTTGAGGGTCTGGAATATGTCGGTTTGCGCCTGGGTTGCATGTTGGCGCATGCGCTCAAGAATCATGCGGTTGGCATCGCCTGGGAGAGCCGTGGAGAGCGCCGACATGCTTTGCGTTGTGGAATCGAGGAAGGTTTGCAAAGCGATCAATGGGCTTCCCGACCGGCCGGAGTCGTGGAGTTTGGTGTGGATGGCGTGGAGAAGGTCGATCCCGAAAACGACGGATATATAGAGCTGCTTTTCTTCGATACAGCGGAACGTACTCCTGCTAAGCTCATCGAAGAAGGGTATCTGGTCCTTTAGCGACCCGATGAAGTGAAGCTCGGTCGCCGTCTCCATGACGAACGCGTTTAGCTTGCTGCGCTTGTCGCCGACATCCTGCTCCTCCCACGGCGCCGCGTATGAGTGGTCGCCGTGCTGACCCTCCTGGGTACCCAAGCGGTTACCGGATGCATTCTGGCGGATGCAGGCGTTGGCAAACCAGCTAGTCATCGCCATGAATGTGGTGTAGTATACCTTCTCCTCCAAGGCGTAGTCGTTGGGCATGTTGGTGGTTTGGCTTGGCCCAAGAAGGAAGTAATAAAGCGGCAGGTAAATGTTGCCATCTAGAAAGGCAGCGGTCGCCCGTTTTGACATGTTCATTCCCCCGGACAGCCCTTGGATCGCGTCCTGGCGCCGCGCGGTGTCTGCCGACATGATCTTCATAATGCTTGCGTGAGCGGTGTCCTCGAGACCTTTGGCGAAGAGGAATGCCATATCGGTGGTTGCGGCCGCCGCCGCGAGGTCGAGTCTGCCGGCGATATATTTATCCCACTGCTCACGGACATGGTTGGCGAGGCTTCGAAAGTCTTCCAGTAAGAGTTGGAAGAGCAGTATTGCTTCTTCGATGGGAGGAATGTCCTCCGCGGCGTAGGTGTATTCGACCTCAGGATCTGATAATAGAGCATGTCATTAGACAAGACACATAAAGTCAGGACTGTATCAAACTTACCATTGGATGAAATAAATTCGTGGCGTTCCACAGTGTCCAAATCCTCTTCTTCTGGGATGTCTCCAATGTCTAGAACCGAGAAAGTGGCTGATAAACGAGACTCCTGTAGCGTCCTTTTGTCCACTTGGGCCACCGGAAAGCGCTGCAAGACCTGTTGTAGCTCGCGGAGAACACCTACAAAGTGGCCATGGCGGTTGTCATCAGCCGTGGGTGGCCGGGTCCCACTCAACCCTTGGGAATAGCGAAGGCGGAGGTCAATGACACGGCTAAGGCCCTTCAGGATGGATCTTGGCACGTGGACTCGCCCCTGCTCTTCAAGCCACTGGGCTAGCGAAACGAACTTGACAAGTGGCAAAGGGTATGCGTTAGCTGTTCTGCTTTCCGGACTCCGCTCGATTAGCTCAAGGGCGCACCCTTCCGCTCTGGCGGTGACCACGAGCCAAGATACAATGTAACTCGTCAGGTCCTTGTATTGGCGATAAACGGACTCGGAGTAGCTCATGGTGGTTAGTTCCTATTCGGTTAGGTTGGCGTAGGTGTGTTGGTAAGATATGGTGGTAAATTCTCGATATTGCTGGTCTAGTTGCAACAAAGACAACAGTTGAGGGATGGGGAAAGAATATGAAAGTCTCTGTCCTTTTCTACCACCCGCAAGGTATTTAAAGTGCGTCTTTCCCAAGCCTTTGGTATATAGCTTCGTCTCGTCCAACACAGTGAACACTCACGCTGTGTGCGATCTTAGGGAAGGGCAGGTCACCATTGCCAGTGAATAACATGTTACAAGGTACTCGTTGTCGGGATAAAAGTATGAAATAAAGACTGGCTCTTTCCCCTTTTGAGTGAGAGGTGTCCCTTTTTAGTACTCCTGGAATCATAACCGGTCAATACCAAGAACAGAAGAGTTCATTCACGTTCGGAGCCGCCTAGTTTCCAACAATTTGTTTACAAGTCTTGTTTGTGACAACACTTCACAAACCCTATACCCGGATAAAAGCGCTTTGGTAGAAAACAAGCTTTCTACGGTGTGAAACGTAGTCATGGTGTTAATTGGCCTTCCAACTCACTAACAAGCATCCTGACCACCGGTGAGGATCAAACATACGTCAGGTTTGGAGTAGCACGTACCTAGGAAGTAGAAAATGACTCCGCCATGGTATCGGCAAACATCATCACATTGCTGGGAAACCGCAGTTTCTGACTCTGCGGCTGTGTCATTGCAAGTAACACCAGGCCTGCGTATCGAATGATGATGCTGGGGTGTGAACAATAAGTCAGTTTGCTGCCGTGTTGATAAGCAGATTGTGGCATCAGAAAAGCGAGTGGAGTCAGAAACCATGAAACAGTACACTTGTTGTCATCCACTTACAACGTAAGGTTAGACATAGGGTGACACAGGCATATATGGTTTCCCGGGGGGTGTGTGTTTTGGAGACCACAGCAACACACATGGCATGGCGCGTTTGCGTGTGTAACTATTGTCTATCACTATCTAATAGGGTGGAACACCGATGCGGTCTAAAGAGACGACTCAATACCCTGGATCTCCATTAGGAACATCCCCTTTGCCTTCTCCCATGCGCCTTCTGGCGATTTCCCGCGGATCGGCAGGCGACCGCCCTCAAGATTGCCGAACCCAGCCACGCGGAAACAAGCCTCCTTGATACCCAGCACGCCATATCGCATGACGAATTCCTCGCCCTTGCTAACAGCAAACTGTAACCGGTGGATCTCGGCCTGTGCCTCGGGAGATGAATCCCCCTTCAACATCAGCTTCATGAGCTCGACCACTGTCTTGGGGTAGAAGGCGGCCATCCCGTCAATGACACCAGCGGCACCGAACGCCACGATCGGACCCAGTTGGTTCCCAAAGCCGCTGTACACACGGAACTGGTCGTGGTCGATTTCCGGATCGAGGGACACCTGAACGTGATGCGAGACATTACCATGCGACCTGTTCCAACGTCAATTAGCCAAACCTATCCCCACACACAACCCGTCCCGGGAACCCCAGGAGCAACCCACATCTTGCACCCTACAATATTGGGGTGATTCGCCAGGGCCCTGTACGTCTCGGGCAGGACCTGCACGCCGTTGGTCACGCCGGGGTAGTTATACACCAGGATGGGGATCGGGCTGCGGTCGGCGATCAGGGTGAACCACTCGACGAGCCCGTCCTGGGGCACGGCGGGCCCGAAGTAGCCCGGGCACAGCACCAGGCCCCATTGCGCGCCGGCCTTGGCGTAGTCGTCCAGCCACTGCACCGTGTCCTCCAGCTCGCCGTTCGTCAGCACCCCCGCCATGAGCGGGTAGTCGGGGAAGCCGGCCTTGTCGAGGCCCCGGCGCACGGCGGACACGAGGTCGCTGCGCTCGGAGCGCGAGAGGTGGACGGCTTCGCCGGTCGAGCCGAGGATGGTGATGCCTGTGATGCCGGCCTTTGCGAGGAAGATGCTGTGGTTGATTTGTGTTTCGGTGTCGACGGGGGCTTGGGGCGGGTTGTGGGATGCTCCGGCGGACGCGGGGAGGAAGAAGGTGGGCGAGGGGACGAAGACGCCCTTGGGCGGGATGCGGCCCGTCGGTGACATGTTGGAAGTTGGTGTCAAATAGGTAGTAGGTAGGTCACGGTAAGGGGCGAGCTGAGATAGGATTCGATCGAGAGGTAGAATTATCGTCAAGAAAGGCCCGGAGAAGGTGAAAAGGTTCGAGCAAGGTCAAGATGATGACGGAATAGGGATGGTTTGAAGTTCATGAAGGGTGCTAGAAAATGAAAGAGCCGGAATTTCCGGGTGTACCTATGTGACGTTGCTGGCGTGAGCTTCCGTCGCTTGAATGCGGGCACTGCGGGGTGCACCTTCGGCATTGTGGCCCCGAGAGGGGCAGTTCGCTACAGTCACCACCGAGGCCACAGATCCACTTGGGATCCGGTGGGGAAGGTGACGATCAACCGAAGGGCGGGAGAGGAAGGAAGTTGCAACCGGGCAAAGTCAGGAATGACCAACAGTGTTGACCGTACTAGTACCTTCCAGGTTGTTGTATCTCCAGGGCGAGTTGCTAGGAAAGAGCTACAACTTTCGTCTTGACTCTGACCTGAGGAAGAGTCGTGTTGTACATCTTCGGCAATTATTCACCAGTCCAGCTTGAATGCCAGTAAAGACACCAAGGAAACCTAAGGAGTCTAGGATACCTATTTATGTGGCAGTCACCCACCAATATGATTGATGTTCAGGTTACCATATTCTTGACTCCTTGCCAAGATCCACGGGGTTTGCTTCACCACCCCTCGGGCTCATTGTGACTGAGAGTTGTGAGTCAACAAACATTACCCCACCCTTCAAGGGCAACTCCCCCCCGTGAATTGCTTCTCATTCCTGGTGTACCACGTTGCAAATTTCCGAGTCCATCGAAGGTTCCTTACTGAAATCTTAACTCGACTTTCCTCGTCTTTCCGACACCACCAACATGGCAACCGCCCTTTTCGTAATCGACATCCAGAACGACCTCGCAGCTGACCCAGCGACGCAAATCCCGCACGCCGAGCGCGTCAAGGCGGCCGGGGACCAGATTCTGTCCGCCGCTCGCATCGTCCTAGAAACCCAAAATGACGAAGTTGCCACACCATGCACGATCGTCTTCGTACAACACGAGGAGAAACCGGAGAGCGGGCCTCTAGTGCGGGAGAGCGAGCCGTGGAAACTGGTTTTCGAGCCACGTGCTGGCGCGGAGGAAGAGCGGTTGATTTCTAAATGGACACGTAAGCTCTGGGATGGGATAGAAGAATGACAAACCCCATTTCCGAACCCATGACTCACTAATTGAGACAGGCGACACGTTTGAATCGAACCCCAACCTTGCTTCGGAGCTCAAGGCGGCTGGGGTGCAGCATGTTATCGCCTTTGGCATCCAGAGCGAGTGTTGCGTTGAGTCGACCTGCAATGGTGCCCTCGCCGCAGGATTCGGGGTCACCCTACTCTCCGGGGCACACTCCACCTACGATTGTGGACGCAAGACGGCCGAAGAGATTGAGAGGGAGGTGGAAGAGCGTCTCCGGGATAAAGGGGTCAAGATTGTCCCTTGGAAAGAAGCTGTTGGTCTGTGGAAGTAACCGTTCGAAACACACCTTGCTTACGCTTGACTACGGACGAATCCCGAGATACAATAACACTCAGCCCGGGACCAATGAACTGGTAAAAAAATGAAATATCCAACAACAACACACCCTCTGCATCCAACCTCGAGCTCATTGCAAGAACGTGTCCGGTAGCGGCGGCCCCCAGACATGCAGACTGTCCGGCCCGGCGGCCGACCTGCTGATTGGCGTGGTCTCGTCAACCAGGTCTCCGTCCACTAATGCTGCTTGTCAGTTCTTTCCTTTTTCACTTGACGAGCATTGAGTTTAACGCACCGTAATGTTCCATGACGAATCCCGAGCGGTCCCACCAGTAATCGAAGATTTGGGAGCCAAGGACGTGCCTCCCGACGCCCCAGACGAGGTCGTAGTCCTTGTCGCGCAACCATTGGTGTCCCAGCGACTGGATGTCGAAGTCGTGGACTTCGAAGCTGGAGTGATGGACATGGTATTTGGGACCTGGACGTGTGCCAATGTGAGTCAACGGCGTTCAAGCATGTTCGAGTCTTGAGGTCACTTACCCTCGAAGAAGAAGAAAGTATGGTGGTCTACCTGCTCCATCCCCCTATCCAGATGGAAAAATACTGTGATGTCCTTGCCCGTGGGGTCATGGATGATGTCGCTTGGCTTGAAGTTGAAGTGCTTAGTGTAGAACTCGAACGCCTTGGAAAAGTCGGTGACGCAGCATCCGAAATGACCAAGCTTGTGCACCGGTGCGGGTCCCTGCTTGAAGCGCTGCTTCTTGTTGACGGCTCGGTGCTTGGCCTCGGGGTAGTTGTATTCCAGCTCTGGAAGGTGTGCTGACTTGGTAACCGCGGTCTGGCCGTGCACTAAGTGGAACGGGAAACCGTCGACAGGGTCCCGGAATGTCACCCGCTTGCCGCCGCCGGGCGCGTCCGAGTCCTCGATCCCTGTGGCCTGCGGCAGTGTCTTAGAAGCAAGTTCCAAATCGGCCATGGATTCGACGACGAAGGCGGCACCGCCAAACTCGTTGGCTTCACCCTTTTTGGCGCAGTAGACGAATGGCTCGGTTCCATAGCCCTTGAAGTACACGGTGTCGCCCCGGTCGTCGGCTACCGTGAAGCCGAAATCGAAGAGGAATTCGCGTGCCTTGGCGAGGTCGGCATGTGTGTAATACACATGTGCGATGCGCACTAGCTTGATTTTGGGGTTTTGCTCCGCCATGGTATGGTTGCTGTCACTGTCGCTTTTGGCTGTGGTTGTATTGTGTCAGAGTGGTGTCAGCCCGGGGGGTGGTGTTGTGTTGTGGGAGGAGACTCGGGGGGTAGCGAATATGCAAACTAGGATGGTTATGAGTAAGAAGGTGGGAGTAGAAGTATTGCCGAGTCTTGGAAGGTGTGGATATGGACAGATCAGAGAGGAAAGAAGATTATATTGATGTCATTGTCCCGGACCTGTCCACGGGCCCATTGGAAGGAGAGCTCCGTTTCACAGCATCAGCCCGCAGTTCGACCGAGGAATCTCCCCGAGCGGCGCATTTCTCCGCATTGGGGCGTCGGCAGATGTTCCCCACATCTTGGCATGTCAACAAACAACCCCTGAAAGTTGCGTCACGAGCTGACCGAGCTCTGTCCCCTCAACTGCACAACGCAATAATATGCACATGCAGTTCTTTTTGTGATCCATTTGTCATGGCTGACACTTGACCGACATTCATTCTAGACTCATGTTGGAACTAGGGTACTCCTGCCCATGGCGGGGAGGGATGTGGGTTCAAGATGCACGAAGCTTCAATTTGAGGTTTGCCACCGCTATTAAAGTCGTGAAGATCGCCCGTTGATTTACCCCGTCTCTGCTATGTCGCAACAATATCACAACACCTGAAGAACGCCGAGTCATCCGGAAAAGGCTGAGATACTCCGAGGTCTTGTTGCTTGACTGGAAGCCTGAGACGGAACCGAATTCGGTGCACAATGGAGAACGAAATCGTCAAGACGGATCTTCTCATCGTCGGAGCTGGCCCTGCCGGTGCAGCTTTGGCCTGTTTCCTCGCTTCTCATGGTTGGTGCCCAGGAATCCGTGTTTCACGTCGCAAGACACGTTTGCTGACCTCGTCTCGTCTTCAGGGTTGTCGGGAATCATGATCTCGGCTGCGCCGGGGACTGCCGAGACACCCCGAGCACACATCACCAACATGGCCGCTTTGGAGTGCCTCAGGGACATTGGCCTGGACAAGCAGTGCATCGAGGCCGGCGCCAGCGGAGACCACATGATACATACGAGATGGTGTCATTCCATGGCCGGCGAAGAGTACGCCCGTGTCTACTCCTTTGGCAATGATCCGAAGCGGAAGGTTGGTATTCTGTAAAGTTGCTCACATGCCCATGGCCCTGACTTCTTTGAACCGAACAGGCCGATTACGATGCCGCTAGCCCGTGCGACCACATCGACCTCCCGCAAACTGCACTCGAGCCGATCCTAGTCCGAAGAGCCGTAGCCAAGGGATGGACTCTCCGCTTCAACACGACCTTTTTGACCTTCACCCGCCCCTCGGACACCCCAGACGTCATCATCAGCACGATCCGGGATGACCTATCGAACAAAACTTACAAGATCCAATCTCGCTTCCTTTTCGGTTGCGATGGCGCACGCAGCCAGGTCATCCGCGAGCTCGGCATCCCTCTCATTAGGAAACCGAGCCAGGGGCTGGCGCTCAACGTACTGGTCAAGGCCGATTTGTCACACCTGATGAAGAGCCGCGCGGGGAACCTACACTGGGTGTTCCAACCCGATCGGGAGCTCCCAGTGTGGGCGTGGTTGTGCGTGCTGCGAATGGTGAAGCCATGGGATGAGTGGATGTTCGTTTTCATGCCGCGCCCCGGCGCCGATCTCAACGGCGACGACATGATTGCCTCACATGAAGAGTACGTCTCCAGGGTAAAGGATGTGATTGGCGACCACTCGGTCGATGTCGAGGTCCTCCATGTCGGCAAGTGGCAGATCAACGAGGTTGTGGCCGAGTACTATTCGGACGGGAACATCTTCTGCTTGGGCGACGCCGTGCATCGCCACCCCCCCTTCAACGGCCTAGGCTCCAACACGTGCATTCAAGACGCCTTCAACCTGGCGTGGAAAATATCGTACGTCATGTCTGGGCGCGCCGGGCCTCAACTCCTTGATAGTTACAGCGCCGAGCGCCAGCCGGTCGGTTTCGACATCATCACACGCGCTAACCAAGGGCTGCGTGATCATCTGCCATGGATGGATGCCATGGGGATAACGGAAAGCGACGTGGAGAAGCGTAAAGCCCTGCTCGCCGAGCTTGAAGACAAGGGCGCGGCCGGTCGAAAAAGGAGGCAGGACTTCCGCCATGGCATCGAGAAGACGCGGACCGAGTTTCACGGTCTGGGCATCGAAATGAACCAGCAGTACCGCTCCGGCGCCGTCTACCTCGATGACGAGCCAGAGGCCCCGCTGCTCCCCCACGAAGTCGTGCTTGAGCACCTCATCAGCACGTATCCGGGTATGAGGCTGCCCCATGCATGGCTCAATACCCGTGTGCCCGGGAAACAGCTTTCTACCATCGACCTCGCGGGCCATGGGGGGTACTGCCTCATTACGGGCCCCGGGGGGGCGGCGTGGAAGGAGGCCGCGGACCAGGTTGCGAAAGCGGTCAATGTCGCGATCAAGAGCTATTCCATTGGATGGAAAGAAGATTACGAGGACGTATATTTTGACTGGGAGAAGCGCAGGGAAGTCGAAGAGGATGGATGCGTGCTCATTCGGCCTGACCGGTTTGTTGCTTGGCGGTCGAAGTCGATGAGCGAGGATCCCAGGGGCAAGTTGGAAACGGTTATGAGGAAAGTTCTATCTCTTTGATGATTACGGGTTAGACCGGTAGGGAGTTACACTGCAATCTTGGTTTATAGTATAGGTATTGAGTTTCTCGAGCCGCCTAATTGTAGTTCAACACATGGGAAGACGTTCAAGCTTAGACTTTTCCCCTGTTCTTACTGACATCTCACGCGTGCCTCACGCCTCATCTCTCGCCTGTGTTTCCTATTACTAATGGGGCGGTTTCCATATGTCCGTGTGAAGTTGTGTTGGCCGTGAGAACGACATTCGCCCCCTCAGGGGCAACAGTCCCTTCCAAAATCCAGCACTAGCACCAATGGAAGCCCCTGAATTGCCAACTCCTTGCTCCCCACACCCTTCCCCAACTTCCCCGCGTTACCCCAGATTGGCATTGATTTACCCCGGATTGCGGGGAATCGCCCGAGACTAAGGAGAGTCCATGACCAGCCTCGATCAACATTCGACCGATGGGTGTGTGCTCCTTGAAAGGGGCTAGCCAGTTAGGGAGCTCGACACGCTTGGTAATGGTACTAAAGGGGGCCTTGGAGGTGATGCCAGCCTCACCGTCATCTACGAGTTCTTCACCTTCGGGATTTACTCACACAAAAGACTTTACTACACCGCCATGTCGAATATCGTAGCCGGACTAGCCGTGCTGGCCGTTCTCGTAGCCGTTTATCTGCTCCTCACCGTCGGAAAACGAGACCCCAGATTGCCGCCAGGTAAGCTCCAGGTGTAGCTCAATCTGTCTCAGTTTCAATGCTGACATGACCATCAAGGACCACCTACCTGGCCAATTCTCGGTAACCTACACCAAATCCCCACCAAACGCACGCACCTGCAGTTCGCAAAATGGGCCAAGCAGTACGGCGAGATCTACTCGCTCAAATTTGGCCCGGGGACATCCATCGTCATCTCCTCGCCGCGCCTCATCAAGCAGCTGGTCGACAAGAAGTCGAACCTGTACAGCCGCCGGCCGCCCTCGCACGTCGGCGGCATCATCTCGGGCGGCGACCATCTCCTGCTGATGCAGTACTCGGACCAGTGGCGGACTTGCCGCAAGCTGGTGCATCAGTTCTTCCGCGAAGAGATGGTCACGAAGCACCACATCGACGTCGTCGACGCCGAGGCCGTGCAGATGCTCCGTGATTTTGTGGTGCAGCCCGAGGGTTGCATGAGACACCCCAAGCGGTTCAGTAACAGCATCATCATGAGTTTGAGTAGGTGATATACCGGGAACATGGTACCCTCGGAGACCACATGCTAACATGCAGACAGTCTACGGCACACGCACGCCGACCATCCAGACCAAGCACATGGTGAAGCTGTACGCGCTAATGGAGAAGTGGTCCCAGGTGATGGAAGCCGGCAACACGCCGCCGGTGGACATCTTCCCGTTCCTCAAGCTCGTGCCCGAGCGGTTCCTGGGCATGTGGCGGTCGCGCGCGCAGGGCGTGGGCCGCGAGATGAACGCGCTCTACAGCGAGTGGCTAGAGTACGTGATCCAGCGGCGCAAGGACTCGGGCAGCCGCGACTGCTTCCTCGACCGGGTGCTGGACCAGGGCGAGAAAGTCGGGCTCGACAAGCACGGGCTGTATTTCCTGTGCGGGACCGTCATGGAGGGCGGCTCCGACACGACCAGTTCCTTGGTGATTGCCTTCCTGCACGCCATGACCAAGTGGCCGGGGGTGCTGCGGCGGGCGCAGGCCGAGATGGACGAGGTGGTGGGCGAGGACCGCACGCCGACGTGGGCCGACCACGCGCGGCTGCCGTACGTGGCGGCGTGCGTCAAGGAGGCCCACCGGTGGCGGCCCGTCACGCCGCTGGCGTTCCCGCACTCGCTCGCCGAGGACGACTGGGTCGACGGCATGTTCCTGCCCCGCGGCAGCGACATCTTTGTCAACGCCTTCGGTATGCACCACGACGAGGCCCGCTTCCCCGACCCGGACACGTTCGACCCGGCGCACTACGAGGGCGTCACGGCGCTGGCGCCCGAGCTGGCCAACGGTGACTACGCGAACCGCGATCACTACGGCTATGGTAGCGGCCGCCGCCTGTGTCCAGGAATCCACTTGGCGGAGCGGAATCTGTTCCTGGCGCTGGCCAAGCTGGTGTGGGCGTTCGATATCGGGCCGGGCATTGACGCCGCGGGGCATGTCATTGAGCCTGATGTCAGTAACGAGAAGGGTTACTGCTCGGGGTTCCTGGTATGTGCGGAAGACTTCCCGTGCACTATCACGGTGAGGTCCGAGGCCAGGAAGGCGACAATCTTGAGGGAGAGCGACAAGGCCAAGGCTGAGGTGTTTTCTCGCTATGAGACACCCAAGGAATAACCGGTCGGAATCTCGAGTCGTGTATTGTTTCCCCATGTCGTTCTTTCAGTTTTAGTCAGGCGTCTACAAATCCGAGTGTCAGTATTTCGTAAGCTACTGCGTAAAGCTTGGTAAAGCTTGTTGTGCGGCACTGGGGTCAGGGGCGGAATTGCCCCGGCAAGACACCCAAATTGGCCCGAAGTGGAGTAAGACAACGGGCAGACTACAGATCTGGAGACCTGGCCGCGATCGTCGGGGTGCTCCCGTCTCGGCCGACAAATGACTGCCGAACGACCGAGTTTTGACAAATATCTTGGATAAGCTGGCTTGCTTCTGTGTAAGCAGGTAGGCGTCCGTATATAGATACGGTGGACTGCCCATCCCCTTACCACTCACTCTTTAACCACCCAATTCTTTCCATCCTCCAAACACCCACTTAAGGGTATCCATACCATGTCTTTCCAACGGCTCGTGCGATTCGTCAATGCCCAGGGGGCCACTGCCTTCGGCGACCTCAAGAGCGAGCCCAGCGGCGATTTGACGGGCGCCGAGGTTGAGGTGCTCGAGGGAGATATCGAGAACGGGTTTCGCGGAACTGGGAGGACAGACAAGATCACGAAGCTGCTGTCTCCTTTGCCTAAAGTGCCCCTGGTCATCTGCATCGGTTTAAATTACCAGAAGCACGCCACTGAGGCAAATGTATGACATCCCGGGTTTTCTCACACTCCTACCTACTGACACACACCCGCACAGCTCCGTGTCCCGCCGTACCCCGTCGTCTTCACAAAGCCCGCCGATGCCCTGACAGGCCCATTTGACGATGTGTCCATCCACCCCGACGCGCAGGGCATGCTCGACTATGAGGGCGAGCTGACGGTGGTGATCGGGAGGGACGCAAAGAACGTGGCTGAGGCGGATGCGCTGAGCTACGTGCTGGGCTACACGGTGGGCAACGACGTGTCGGCACGCAACTTCCAGCTGCCGGACACGTCGGGCGGGCAGTTCTGCTACGCTAAATCGTTCGACGGCTTTGCGCCTGTCGGTCCTTGCATCGTGTCACCGAGTTTGGTGCCCGACCCTCAGAAGCTCCGTCTCGAGACGCGGGTCAACGGTGGCGTGCGACAAACAACTGGCACCGATGACATGATCTTCTCTGTCGCCAAGATTATTGCGCATCTCAGCCGCGGAACCACGCTCAGGAAGGGCACCATCATCCAGACGGGCACCCCGAGCGGGGTCGGCTTGTTTATGGAACCTAAGGGGTTCCTGCAGAATGGCGACGTGGTTGAGGTCTCGATTGAGGGAATCGGGCAGATCCGTAACAAGATGGTGTTTGAGGAATGTTGAGGTGAGCGCGTCTGGGGTCGTCGGGGATTAAGAGTGGTGGGGTTCCATGAATACAGTGGGGAGGTGGGGTCGGTTCACGGCAGTTGCCCCGCATTGGTGATCACCGCCAGCCAGGTGGGGCCTTCAATTATGTAGGGAGGTACGAATAACGAGAGAAAAAGGAATGAATGACCGGTCGGTCGAATTTTGGCCATTTCAATTGCTCCGCAATCCGCCATCCCACTGTTTCATTTCCACCCTCGCTTGCTTCCATTCCGCCCGCCATGGCCAGCGATGCAGCAAGATCGCCCGAAACCGACCTTCCGGCCACACCGGCATCCACAAAACTGGCTTGTTATGCGTGCAAGAGGTGAGAGTCAATGGATTGATTCTGCGGCATCAATAATGGAAGCCGAGCCGAAGCGCTGACTTAGAGTTGTTGCGAAACCGCCAGGCGCAAAATAAAATGGTAATTCAGTCGCCCATGTCTTGACCAACCGCCAACCGGCGCAAAAGGTCCAATGGCTGAAATCCAATCCCAGTGACCGTCAACACCCCGTCTGTGTTCTCTGCCAAAAGCTCGACTTGGTGTGCGAATATCCAACCCAACCCGAAAAGCCCGGCCCGAAGACTGGTGAGACTGGACCCGGTCCGACAAAGGTTCAGGTCGGATGCTGATGACCACACGTCGTACTAGGCTCTTCCCAAAGGTCCAAGCGGCGAAAGCTTCAACATGCCCCCAGGAATTCTGGCGATGGCAGCGGCTCGCGCGACCTCCTCTTGTTGAGTACCGCCGCGGCGCAGTTGTCCCCGGCCAACCCTGCCCGACGCGACCCCGAATCCACTCTGTCACCGACCCATGGCGGCCTGCCTCAACATGCGTTGCTTACTCGAGATGGTGTTCCCTCGCACGAGGTCGCACCTGACTCGCTACCGTCGGCCGGTGGCCTACCAAGTGATGACCAACCGGCAAGCGTGCCGATATTCTCACGCATCATGTATCCCTCACACGAATCACAGACCCGGCCACAGTCCCCGTCCACGGCCGGTGCTTCGCCCGAAAACCAAACCGGAGCGACGGCTGGAATCACCGTTCGAAGTGTTTGCGCGGCGTTGCATCTTTCTAGGGCTACCTATGACTTGCTGTCAGTGGACTTTCACCCGGTGGGCTTCCCGCTTTATCAACGTAAGGCTAACACTTGGGTCCGGTGCGCAGGATGGAGTATTACTTTACCAACATGACGGCCTTTTCGCTCTTTCGGCCAGGCAGCATCGAAGCCAAGTTTGCCATGATGCAGCACCACTCTGACGCAGAAGCCCTTGTGGCCTCCATCTTCTCTTTCTCGGCGAGGTATTGTCGGGATGAAGACAACTGCCCTAGCCCATCCCACTTTGCCCAAGTCGCATCGTTGAAGCTAGACGAATCGCTCGATCACTACGGCGACATGCCTCCCCAGCTGTGGCTGTTGCAGGCCAGCGTCTTGATCTCCTTCTACCAGTTAACGTTGAGCGTCCGGTCAAGGTCGTGGAAGAAGCTCGGGGATTGCATTCGATACGCCTATGACATGAATCTGCACATCGTCGATGCAAATCATGACCCAGGGTCGACGTCGAATCTGGCCGCGGTGGATGTCTCGCGCTGGGCTTTACTCGAGGAACGCCGGAGAGGTTGGTGGGCCGTGTGGGAGATGGATGTGTTTGCCTCGACCATTCGTCGCCTGCCTACGGCAATAGATGCCAGCTTGAACCTGACCATGTTGCCAGCTCCGGACAACTGTTGGTTTAACGACAAGTACCAGGAAAGCTGCTTTCTTGCAGAGGACTCCAGCCTTCGGTGGAAGCACCTGGCGCAATCGGGAAACCAAAGCGCAAAAGCCTGGTTTATCGTCGTGAACTCACTGATGCGGAATACCCAACGGATCGTCTACCCAGCCGGCCCAGTGATGCAGTCGCTCAATGGCTCCAGTCAACCAAACCAGAACGAGGAGCTCGATATCATGGCGAACACTCTGTACTGCACTATCACCTCACTTCCCGCCGACCTGGTCTACCAAGGAGAGACTCTCGACTTCCGC
This sequence comes from Chaetomium fimeti, assembly GCF_033439085.1. Taxonomy (NCBI): domain Eukaryota; kingdom Fungi; phylum Ascomycota; class Sordariomycetes; order Sordariales; family Chaetomiaceae; genus Chaetomium; species Chaetomium fimeti. The sequence continues at coordinate 140,634 of NW_026944339.1, forward strand.
GTAACACACACCCTCCCGCGGGATGCCGACAAGGCCGTTAGCCCGCGCCAACAGCACGCCGATAAGTACTCCATCCACTTAATGACCCAGCTTTGCCGTTTCATGGTCTACCACCATAAGATCTGCGCCCGGGCCCCATGGTTGGCGCACCGGCAAAAGGGCCAATCCGATGGGGACGAGGCGGCAGAGCGCTCAGATGGCTCAGCCGCCGCGCAGAAGGCCAGCTCCGAGTGGTCCAACTATATCAACGCGTCACACGAGATTGTCACCGTGGTTCGAAACAGCGCCCGGGACCACTACCGCTACGTAAATCCCTTTCTCACAAACACGCTGTGGTTCGCCGCCGCAGCTCAGGTGGCTTGTAATGTCTTTGGGCCCGCCTCGTTCAATAAGCGTCTCGCAAGCTCCAACCTCGACCTGCTCAAACTCACCATCGAGCGCTTTATTTCCTTCTGGGGCGGCATGGAGAGTTTGCGGGGTAAGCTGGCTCGCATTGAGACGGGGTTGCAGAGTCTCATGGCCAGACCAAGTCATGCTGGCCCGGTGATGGCACAACGGCAGCAGGAGCAAGCATCGACGCATATCAATCATGCCACAGCCAGTACTGCAGAAGGCCTGGGAGAAAACAGCGTGACGGGTGACTTGACGGGCAACTTGGCCCACGTGTCTACGAACAGCCGAGAAATGGGGCTGCCACATCACAACACGGCCGTGGATGGGACGGTACCAGCAGTAGTTATGCCCGGCAGTATCAACACCGACTCTACCGGGTGGGTCGATCCTCACAGATGGCCGGGTCTCGGGCCGGAACTGGACGGCTTTGTGCCACAGTTTACTCCCCCGGCAGGTCAGAACTTTTATCCTGTGGCTGCTGCGGACACGTTTGACTTTTCGCCGTTTGGGTTGGAGGAGCTTTTAGTGGCCGGGATAATGGAATCGCAAGTATGATGATGGCTGAGATAGCACTAACCTACTATGCTTCACCCAACATTACCACGTTTCGGATCTCAGAAGTGGCTGCATCTGCCAATCCCGGGTTGTGCCAATGTTCTGGAAGCTCGGCATGGAAGACATGATTGAGCCGAATGGGACCTGCAGCCCAGAAAAGTACAAAAGCGATGATTTGATACGTTGGTTCAGGTCCCATTTTGACCGAGTGGTTGATCAGAGGGGCGGTTTAATATCGATGCGGGTATTTCCCGTGCCTAATCTATGTCTTGGACGCCAACCGCAATGAGTTGATATTGAGATGAGGGGAACCCAATATGGGGGAACGACATGTGCTTTGCGTCCAGGGAAAAATATAATTGCAACTTCCCGGTTTACCTCGGAATTTCCATGCTTCTCCCCCTATTGTGTGCCCCAAGTTCAGAAACACTCCACAACCGCCACAACTTTCAAGATGCGTCTCCCAACCGGCCTCCTCATCTGCCTGGCGTCACTGCCATTCGGCGCGCCGCAAGCAGGAGACTACGGACCGTGCGACTACAACGGAAACCCCGATTGCAAAGAGATTATGGACAACACGGCCTGTTTCTTGGAGCCAGTGGGAGCGGACGAAATATTCAAGTGCATTTCCGGAGGGCGAGAGGGGGTACGTTGCCATCCTCAGAGTGGCACCACACCCGTCCGTTCCAATTATGCTGACACGGTTTAGGTATGCCGTTGCTACGGATGTCTAGGATATCCGCCGGTCGGCGATGTTATTGCGGAATCCAGCGCTTGCGCGTAAGTCTGGCTGATTAAGACAACCCCGAGCGTGATAGTCGGACAAGCATTGACTTTAAGCCTTCACAGCGGAATTGCCAGTACTTCGCCCGTAAGGCTCGGCGACGTACCTACGGTCACGCCAACCCCAACGCCAGAGCTCAAGTATTACTAGGACTTGATGGGGTTCTCACGGCGATGACGGACGACGGGGGATGGATGCGCCGATAAGCGCAAGCTCCAAAACATCCCCACGAAGACGGGATGGTGCAGTTGATAAATTCACAGTACGGTGGATAGAATACAGAAGCCCGTACTAGATATCTTGTTCAAATTGGAGAGAAGAGGGTTATCCATGAACTGGCGTGGTGCACGAGAGTTCAGGGGTTTCGTGTGAGCTTTAGGGTTAGGGTACTGTGCAGACAATCCAACCGGATCAATTTGCAAGTCGCGTTCAACACCGAAAGACAACAAACATTGAGAGATGACGACTCGAAGAAGCGCGCGCATCGCAACTCGGGCTTCCGTGGTTGAGCAACGCACTTTAAGATCGCACCAAGAAGATGAGGATGACACCGAGTATCATTCGGAACGGGAAGATGCATCATCATCCGAAGCAACCGACGCGGAAACCCGCCCAGCCAAGCGCCGCAAAACACAACCACCACGACGCCCAAAACCCAGCGTAAAACCCACACGCGCCACCACAAGCACCACCACACGCACCACAACCACCCGCCATGGAACCACCACCACCCGCCATGGAACCACCACCACCCGCCATGGAACCACCACCACCAACAACCCACCCCCCATCCCCCCTTCAACCCACCTCCACGGGCACCTCCCCCCCTTCCCCACCCGCACCCACCCCCCAAGCTACCACCACCCCACGCTCCTCACCACCCCCCACACCCGCGCATCCCTCCTAACCTGGTTCACAACCGCCATCCCCAACCGACCCATGCCCTGGCGCAAGCCCTTCGCCCCGCCCGCATCCCTCACCCGCGCCCAGCTCGCCCGCCGCGCCTACGAGGTCTGGATCTCCGAGGTCATGCTGCAGCAGACGCGTGTCGCGACGGTGGTGGCGTACTGGACCCGCTGGATGGCGCGCTGGCCCGGGGTGAAGGAGTTGGCGGGCGCGACGGAGGAGGAGGTTTTGAGCGGGTGGCAGGGGTTGGGGTATTATTCGAGGGCGAGGAGGGTTTGGGAGGCGGCGAGGGTGGTTTGTGCGGCCGAGGAGGATGGGGATGGGGTGGGGGTGTTGCCGGGCACGGTGGAGGGGTTGATGCGCTTGCCGGGGGTGGGGAGGTATACGGCGGGCGCGGTGGCCGCGATTGTGTTTGGGGTGGCCGCGCCGATGGTGGATGGGAATGTGTTAAGGGTGTTGAGCCGGCAGATGGGGGTGTTGGGGGATGTGAAGGGAGATAAGAGGGTGGTGGATTTGTTGTGGGAGGCCGCGGGGGATTTGGCCAGGGCTGTGGCTGGGGATGGAGACGACGGGGAGGTCAGTGATCGGCCGGGGCGGTGGGGGCAGGCGTTGATGGAGTTGGGCAGTACGGTTTGCACGCCGAAGCCCAATTGCGCGGCGTGTCCCATCACCGAGACTTGTAGGGCTTATGCCGAGGGCCTTGCTTTGGCAGAGGGGAGGCGTGATGGTGGGGCATTGACGGATATCGAGGATCTCTGCGCTCTCTGTGGCCCCTTTGAAGAGGCGGCTTCTGATGGGGATGATGGAGGGTTGGCAACAGAGAAGGAGACGCGACCGAGCAAGGGGGATGGGAAATTGTCCCGTTTCTTTGCGGCCACCAAGGCCGCCAAACAGCCTACCGTTACGGCTGAAGAGTTGGATGCTCGCACCCTAGCAGCCGTTGTGGATCACGCGAGAAAGTTCCCACTCAAAAAGCCAAAGAAGAAGGTCCGCGAGGAAGAAACATTGGTGTGCGCTCTCCGCCGCTCCGACGGGCGGTATCTTATCCACAAGAGGCCGGACAATGGACTGTTGGGGGGGTTATGGGAGCTCCCCAGTCACACGTTACCGGCATCAAATGACAGCACGGCCAAAGCACGGAAAACGAAGGCGATAGCTTATGTTGCGGATGTGGTTGGGGATGTGGGACGGAAAGGTTCCCGTTCACCGCTGAAGCACGTCGCAGAACTTGCGAGCGTACCCTGGTTGTTTTCACACCTGAAGCTGACGATGCATGCCCACCTCTTTGAGATGGATGGTGTAGGGTCGCTGCCGGAGCTGGGCCCGCGGGAGCAATGGGCCTCCGTGGAAGAAATTGACGCCGAGTCTATGGGCACCGGTATGAAGAAGTGCTGGTCACTTGTCAAGGAAAGGATAGTCTAGCTGGATATCGAAAGTAAATACACCTTAATATGTTACATAATCTTGTATACACCGGGTAGACTCAAATACCCCTTGGGCGATGGCCCAGCACCCAGAGGATCGGCACTTTCCTGCAAAACCACGCTCCTCCAGTTTGCCACTGCTTTCTCAACACCCTCTCGCGTTAGGGCATGGGGACACACCCGTGAAAAGGAGTAGTGTTCCGGCTTCCCTTTCTTCTGACGTAACAGCAAGGCCAATCCGGGGTGGACTTCAACCAGCACCTCATCCATGCGCAGTTGGCGGACGTTTTCGATCGACCGCATCGTGCCGGTTAAAGCACCATCCCTGGCAAAGAAGCCCCTGACGACCCTGGGCCGAACGAGCGTCATTACCAACTGTCCGTCTTCGCCCACGTCGAACTGCAAGCCGTCATCCTTCTCGTTTGCCGTCCTGGGCAGGCGCGGGGATTCCATGTCTACAAGCGCCCTTTGGTCCGGCCACGGGACAGTCCAGTCGGTAGACCACGATGGCAAACCCTGCACGTTTGGTGGAGACTTGATGAGGGCGAGTATAAACCCCAGCCCGTGGCTTTTGATGAACAGAGACGAATAGGTGGCGTAGACCTGGGCTACCGTTTGTCCGTAGTCCGGCGAATACCAGGGGGCAAAGGCGGCCTTGTCTAAACGCTTGGCGATGTTGAGAACCGCAAAGATCTTGTCCCTCGGGTCCTCGCACTGGAGATGCTGGGTTTCGAGGAGAATATCCAGGAGACACGAGTGCTTCTGCTTGCCATGCGTCCCTGTGGACGGGGCCAAACGGGATAGCCTGCCGACATCCCACCCCTTTCCCTGATCGAGTTTCGAGAGATGGGCTATCCGCGCTCCCGTTGTCGTTTTGTCCCCGCACATGAAGCGCACCCTAGCGAGTTCCGGAAGCGCTACCTCTTGCAGCGGCCACAACTGCTTGAACCATAGCCGCTCGAAGAACGCACTCAGCACGGCTTCCAAATCCTCCGGCGGCCGCGCCCGCTCAACCGGAGCCAGCCCAAGAACCGCAACACGGTACTGCTCCTGCGCAATCTCCCACGCTCTGGCCCCCCTCCTCCTCCAAACCCTCGCCACTCGCTCCAGCCCACCCATCACCTCATCCGCCCTCTGCTGCATGACCTCCCCTCCAACTCGTCCCACCCACTCCCTAAACACCCTCCCCACCCCCCTCTGCATCCCTCCTCCATTCTCCCTCCCACCAACCCCAGCCCCAACCCCCAACAAACTCCCCTCCCTTCCCTCCCCCACCACCTCCCCTAGTGGCAACCCATTAACCCACTCCAACAACCCATCCGACCCCTCCCCCCGCTCCCCGACATCCACCACCACCCGCCGCGCAGCACAGTAGATCTCGTCCAAGGCAGCGACCTGGCGCGACTTTTCCGCCGCATCGGCGCGGTTGACGCACACGGCATCGACCCAGACGCGGCGCGGTTTGGTGGGGTGGCGGAGGCGGCGGAGGGCGGCGGCGCAGGGGGGCGGGAGGGGGAGGGTTGCCCAGGTGGTGGTGCTCGCTTGGGGGGCTGTTGGGGGGTTGGGGGTGGTGAGGAGGAGGAGGGTGTTGTTGTGGTGGTTATGGGGGGTTGGTGTGGAGGTGGTGGTGGTGGGGCGGGTGTAGGAGAGGGCGTCGTAGGTTGGGGAGGAGGAGAGGGTGGTTGTGGAGATGGTGCCGCGGATGGGAGCGATGGGGGTGTCGGGGTGGATGGTGAGGAGGCGCATGGCGGTTGGGGATGTGGAGGGGAGGGGGGTGAAGGTGTATGGTGGGAGGGATGATGTGTCTATGGGGGTGCTGTTCGGGGTCGGGGTTGGGATGCTGTCTAGTCGCTGGGCGAGATCGAGGTGAATAAAAAACCATGTGATGGTCTCGCGGAGGTCGCGGAGTTGGTGGACGAGAAAGAGAGGCGTCAACAAAACTTGGGCCACGACCATCAGGCAGAGAATCAGGATGGCCACCCATGGCAGTATAACGCTAAGGCCGATCCAGCGGCCTATGGTTTTGGCGACTTGCCATGGTTGTTCCTGTCGACGGATGAGTTGCGATATGCCGGTAACGGTTATCCAAACCCAGACAGCGGGGATGAAAGGGGTGGCGATAATGGCAAAGGAGATGAGGGTGACGGCGATGGGGATCGGGACAAGGTGGAGACCCGCCATGTTGGGCGAGGAGTACGAAGTACCGTCCTCAATCAGCCCGTGTTGCTTTCGCGATCGGGAGTAATGACATCCTGGTGGGAGTGGAAGGGAGTTGCGAGGCGCATGTGAAATGACACATGAGGTTCAATTTGTTGTTGGGTTCGGGAAGAGCCGAGGCTGCGCCACGGGGATCAGCGGCTGGAAATTGGAAATCCAACAGCCAGGCACAACCCTGTACAGTTAAATCGAATATTCAGTTGTTTACATATGATAACTACTTAGTAGTTTACTTTATCTATAGCCTTCTATCACACCCAACCCATTTCATTTTAATTCTATACTGCTTTTCAAGCAGTCTAATATACTTGTACCTATTTAAGACATCTCTCGTAGACCCCGTATTACCAACGCCTCCCCCCCTGCCCCCCGGGCGCCCTCTCTCCTCGCTGCTGCCTTGCATACCGACTTGACCGGCCCCATAACCGACCCCTGCACGTCGACATCCGTGGCGTCGGAGTAGTCGGGGCGAGGGATGAGCATATGCCCGCCACCTGGGTTGAGGTACTCAGCCCATTCGGTAATGAGCTGTTGGTGGGTATGGGGGCCAATGTGCGCGAGGACGTTGGTGCATACGATAAGGTCGAACTTGTACCCTGCCCTCGTCGACCGCCTAGCCTCGTCCATATGGGCTGGGGCTGCGCTGACGATACGAGTCTTCGCTAACTCTGAGCCGGGGGAGGTTTGGTTGGTAGGGATGCGGTGTGAAGGCCGCCGGGTACGGGCTCTTCGATGACCCTGACGTAAACTACCGTATTGTTCTGGAAGTCCTCGTATCGAGCCATCAGAGTGTTCCCTTGTTCGTCCTCAAACTTGATACCCTTAGAGGACGTGGGGTCAGAGTAGATGCCATAGAAATTCCTGATCGTCTTAACAATAGCGTCGGCGGTGTCATGGGGATATATCCGAACCCGCATCGGCAGGCGCGCGCGGGATTGGGGAGAGTCCGTGAGAAGCAGCTCGAATGTGACGGACTTGTGCGTCGCCAGCTCATCCTTGCTCACCAGCTCATCCTTGGTCTCCTTCTCAGGGCGGAAGAACTCGGACTTGGGTGTAGCCAGCTCGTTCTTGCTCTTCTTTTTCTCATTGCGTGAGAACTCGAGGTCTGTTACGTTGGTCAGTCAAAACTGCTTCAAGGCACAGTCAATGCGGATGGGATAACTAAAAAAGCACTCACGTATCTTACGGCCTTTGAGATCAGCGCCCTGCAGGCTCTCTACAGCAGCTTGGGCCTCCTCCAGGGTGTGATACTGGACGACTCCGTAGGCCAACTCGAATGATATTTTCGCAACACGGCCATAGTGATGGAACAGGTCGAAGACATCTCGCTTAGTGGCTTTACCCCATGGGAGGTTCCCTGCAACAAATTAGATCTCCACTGCTGAAGACAAGCTGCGGGGCATACATACCAATATAAACCCTGGATCCTTTGGGAAAGCGGTCCCACTTCTTCTCAACCTTATATCGCTTCTCGTCAGCTTGATAGGCATCCCATTTGCTTTGATATGCTCTCCTGTGACCGTCCTCCCCCCCAGGGCGGGCGGGAGAGTGCAACGGAGGGTCGCTCACGATAGCTGACATGGCTGGTTGGAGGGGGGGTGACGGATTCGAGGGACCAGGCGGAGGGCCGTCGTGACTAGTTGCCGATGTATCATCGCTATATGAGTCGGACTCATCGTCCATCTCGATTCCAGCCGGAAGCGCCGCGAGTGAGATCTCCTCCATGTGGTTTGATAGATGGCGAGTGATAGCAATTTTGCCATTGCCGGTGTTTTCGTGGCATATGGGACAAGCGAAGCTCTTCCATTCCGGATACAAACCGTGTTCGAGGCCGAGGTGCTGGATCCAGCCTTCCTGGTTCCGGAAAGGCTGGGTGCCGTAGGTACAGTCCAGCTCGTGGCACATCCAAGGACAAAGGTCCATGTAAAGATGTTTCCTAGAGACATGTCAACACAACACAATATGCCCGAGAATGGATACCTATTCCCACGTACTTCCAAGCAGAACTGTCCGTTATGACTAGCTTCCGGCCACACGCAACACACTCAAACGGCTTCCCCTGTTTCGCTTCTTTTGGAAGTGGAGGTATCTGGACAGACTGCCCTCCCTCCCTGCGGTAAGACATCACGGTCTCTGCGTACGCACTTCCCGTGTTAATAGATGTTCCAAGGCCGGAATCGTGGAACTTGGAAACGGGCTCGGTACAATCCGCAATTGTCCCAGCGGCATCGATGCCAGAAGACTCAAAACCCCCCTTCTCGTTTTTCTCCCGGTCTGCATTCCCCTTAAGGAAGCGTTCCCAGTTAGCACGTCCGAGTCGGTCAGCCAAGCTCGGATCAGCGCGCGGGAATCTGGCTCTGATGCGATCGGTATAAACCACGTGGGGTTTCCACTCCACTGATGCTTTCTGATTGTCTCGGCTGACCTGGACGATGTCTGGGGCCGGGGATTTGATCAAGGCATCGAGGTCCAGGAGGCATTGTACGTCAGTCCATATGTCTTCAGCAAGTTCATCCCAGTCGCTGGAGAAGGGGATAGACGAGTCACTATCACTGTTGTCGGTGTCGGAACCATCTTGGTAGCCTTCGTGCATGCTTGTCATGGCTTCTGCAGCGGTAGAGCTCAAAGCTCGGTAAGGGCCGAGCTCCTCGTCTTTTAGATGATTGATCAGGTATGGCAGGCCTGGAGTCGGTCAGAATATGGGGATAGAAATGAGATTGACAGGGTCCAGAGGTTGACAAACCATCTGCAAGTGCTGTGCTGATATTAATCAGATGTCCCAGGGCGGAGCGATGCAGCGTCCTCGACTTTTCCAAGACGTCGTCCAACCCGCCTTTCGCAACATCGTACCCTGAATCCCATAGTATCAGGGAGCTGCAGCTCCTCTCAAGCCGCCGAAATGTTTCCTGTGACATTGCTGTCTCCTTCGGGAGCTTCTTCATGGCCTTCCGGAAGACTGAGACGCATTGTTTGGTAAGTCGGCTTGTAACGCTTCCTTGGTCCGGTTCGGCGTCTTCGATACGCCACTCCAGAACAGGGGCAACGCTACCCGCGTTCGAGGTCCGTAGGAGATCCATAGACACCGAGTTATGAAGAGGTTATATCCAGCCTCGAGATGTTCAGCGATATATTATGCTGACTTCTAGCGTAAATCGAAGAAACAGGGAGAAGTACCGAGTCAAGTGACGAACACAGGGGAAAACGAGGCGAGATGGAGGAAGGCCTGTCCGAGGTGTGATTGGCGACGAAGCAGGGGAAGCGACCCGCATGCAGCACAGCCCAGCGCGTTCTCTTCCTTCGATTTCAAGCCTAACACGGCCCCGCCTGAGACATAGCCACTCCCTTTCCAGCACAGCCCCCCGGTCGCCTTGAAAGCCTTATTTGCTCCGGGGGGTCCAAACTAATCCATCCTCCACGCAGCTACAGAACGATATCTATCCGAGTCAACACGCGCTGAAATGGCGGAGCTCATCCTTGGGGCGGTGGGCGTCGTGCCTCTTATCGGCATCGCTTTCAAGTCATACAGGACCCTACATTCCGAGCTCAAGACCTTCCGACACTGCTCTAGCAACTTGAAGAGGTTCCTCAAGCTGCTGAGGATCCAGCGACAACTCTTCGAGAATGAGTGCCAGCTACTCCTCCGAGACTGTCTGGGCGACGAGTTGGTCGTCCAGGATATGGTGGCCGATCCGGAACACGGGAGTTGGAGCGACCCTAAGCGGGACGAGAGCATCAAGAAGTTGCTGAAGTCGAATTACGAAGCCTTTGAGGAGCTCGTCGGGGATATATTGGAAGCTATTCAGAAGTTGGAGAGCGGATTGGCCTGTTTCCAGATTTTGAAGTCCATGAGACAAAAGGTACCGCCTCCGCAGTCCTCGTCTCCTGGTTACACTAACTGTAGATGCAGGGTGAGAAGATGAGGGATACGTGGGAACGCGTCAGGAACGGTATGGCTCTCACCTTCAACAGGAGGGACTACGAATCCGACCTAGACAAACTTCGCTCCGCGAACGCCGACCTCAGATCCCTGCGCGAGCAGGTAATGCAGCTCCAGACCCCGTGCAAGGTCGTCTCGATCAAACGTCGCGGAACGTCACAGAGGTGGTCGGACATCCGAAGAGCAGCGAAGGCATTCCACGAAGCTCTCATTGGGGCGTGGTCGTGCGGACAAGCAAGCCATCTCCGGCATTTTGTGAAGCTCTTCCTCGAGGCGGAGAAGGCAGATGAGAATGTCTATATGGACATTGTGATCATGTGCCATGGCTATGGACAGGATCCGGGGGATGATAGTTTGATCCAGCTCCAGGTGAGGTCAGGGTACGTAACCTGGATGCAGACCCCAAGACCCTTCGTGCCAGCAAGCTCCGGGAACGAACGGCCGAACAAGCGGATCAAGAGCGTTCGGTTCACCGAGGAGTCTTCGACAACATATACCATCACCTCGACACCAGCTTCGACAGCGAACTGTGCAGTACAGCCCAAAGTCCAGGATACTTCCTCAGATCTACGAGCCTCAGGAGACTTCTGCTCAGAGCTAATAACCCGCTGCGGGCAAAAACACCCACCCGGAACGCGCTGCCTCGGCCATCTCGACGTCCACTCCTCCGATACCCTCCGCCACTCCTTCTACCCCTCGCATACCATAACCCGGGGCATCTATCCCAGCGCCGGTGACGTCCTCGGCATGGACTCCTTTCTGCAGTCGACAACAAACTTCTCATACGTCGACCGCCTCAAATTGGCGAGAGCCCTTGTCCTAGCGGTGCTCAAGTTCTACGACACACCCTGGCTTTCCGACGAGTGGCAGCTCGGCGACTTCTCCCTCTTCCGGGCCCAAGATGTCTCTAGCGCCCTCCGAACCTTGCACCTAGGCGTGGAAATCAACCGCAGCGCGATGGAAGACGTGCAACTAGGTCAACGCTTACCAGAAGATGAGCTTATCTACTGCGGCATAGAGAACATGGCCCTGCACAGCCTTGGCGTGGCCCTCCTCCAAATCGAAAGGCAGGAAACCATCGACCTAAAGGATGTGCTAGCGGTGAGGAAGGCTGCGAAGGTACCTTCAAGGTTCGGGCCGCGGTACCAGGAAATTACGCGGAAGTGTTTGCGGTGTGATTTCGGGTTCGGGGTGGATTTGGGAAAGGGGGAGTTGCAGAGGGCGGTGTATGAGCGGTTGGTTGGGGAGTTGGAGACTATGATTTCAGCCTTGAGTATTGACGACGAGGACTGAGAGCACGTATGAAGCGCTACAAGGCTGGAAATCTGCACTGTACCTGGGACCACGGAGCCGATGTAGGTGTTTGGGTGAACTGGCATTGAGCGTTTAATATTCTTCCATAGCTGAAGATAGCCTAGGTGTTACCCATGAACGCCGAGGGACGTTGGCCAGGGCGTCCACCTTCAGGGACACAGGCATGAGCGAGGCCATCTCGATGTCCCCTGTAGCAGCCTGGTAACCGATGTTATGTTGTGCCCCTTCCCCGGTCGAACTGCCTCCTCCATCCTTGCACATAAAGCGCAGACAGCAGTGAGAAAGAGACAACCATGTTATTCAATTGCCGGACGAACCTGCTGCTGCTGCTGCTGCTGCTGCTGCTTGGCTTCTGTCTACGGCTATATATTCGTGCTCTGTCTCCGTTGGCAATCAGGTACTAGTCGATGCCACGCTCGCCAACGATCTCGACAGTGTCGGCAGCGGCCTGCTTCACGCTGGCATCACTGAGGAGGTCTACATGGAGCATGTGGACATTGAAACGGTTGCCCAGCTCTGCCGCCGTCTTCTTCTCGGTCGCCGCGGACCAGGCTGACAATTAGGCTCTTCGGGTCCTCCAAGATCTGCCTGACGAACTCGAACTAGGCTGGATTAAGCAAAGGCAGTGCGCAACACGGCATGAGGCAGACTCACCTCGAGTCCTCTCAAGAAACATTCTCAGAGAGAGGCTTTTTTTGGATTTCCCGGACAAGATGCCGAAAAGGAATGAAGTCGCCTTTACTAGTAATACCTGCTTCTGGGCCTAATTACTTCAAAGTATCTACCACCAAGTACTTGAGCAAGGTTTTCAGCTTCTAGAACCGTGATAAAATCGGCCGTCAGCATTCAGAACATGAGCACGAAACGACGGAAAGGGGAAGGGCTAATATACAATGCCATACCTTGTACCGTAACCCGGCGTGGTTTTCCATTAACATGCTCCAGGTCACAGTAACCGGGCTCGCCGCCAACTAGGATAAGGGGAACATGCTTCTTCGCTTTGAGCTGGAGTAAGAACTCGGACTCGTCCACGAGTTTATCAAACGATTCTCTCTGTTTGACGCAGAAGACGAAGACAAATCCATCTACGATTTGTCGCCACTGCAGGGCCGCTGGCCGTGCAGACCACAGGTCCTCACTCGGCATGTTCAAAAGCTCTAGGAGGATTGGGCGGCCATCTTGATCGGTAAAATGTTGACGGTAAGGGTCTGTGTACACAAGAAACCCACCCTCTCCCGGTGAGCCTCTGGGTTGAAGATTGAAGTAAGGGATATCAAATACGTAGGGTGCTCACATTCCAAAGTAGGCTCATGGAAGCACCAGCCAAGAACAATCCTGTCCAGTACACACTGGCTCACTCTGCCACCTATGACCAGGTTGTATCTGTGGATTTCGCGGCGGGTAGGGATATGATTGTAGCCGTGGGGGTCCGGGTGATCCGAAGAGCGATCCGACGAGTGATCCGACTGCGCGTGGGTGAAACTCCTCTACAGCTTCTTTCCCTTCACTACTGAGAAGAAAGAGTTCCACCATTGCATCGTGAAAGACAGCCGTATACTGGCGGCCGTGGGCGGTTACCTCCGTTGCAGCTAGATTGCAATGAGAAAAGAGTTGGCTTGCCCCGCTTCATCCTACCTCTGCGCTTGATGATAGAGTAAGCTTTCTACCCCCTGGTTGAGAAATTGTAATGATTAGGATCCGGGGGATCGCAAAGCACTGGTCTCCATGGGCCGCCGACCGTGACTCATATCTAGGTATTATGATCCTTCGCTACATCTGGTCTTGTGCTTGCCATTGTGATGCTCCACCGGCCGTCTCTCATGATGATGACTAGATGCGCCGCTGCTCGCCATACGCTGCTTATCTCAACAGGCATATGACGCGCCGCCCATCTTGAGATAGGAAGCCTACTGACCACCTACAATTCTGACTGGGCATGACAAGGTTGCCCCAGCTAGGTAGTATAAGGCGGCTTCTGCGCCTAGCCGCACGACGACTCCGGCCCCTTAATCCGGTCTCATGCGCTGACGAAGTCGACGCAGCTTTCATACGTCTGCTCGTTCTCGACCGCGTACCAGTACCACTGCATCACGCATTTACCAGCCTTGTTGCAAGAAGGTCGGAGCGTATCGGGGATGGTGACGTCGAAGTTGACTGGGATGTCAGCTCACTGGGGGCGACAAAGATGGCGGCTTGAGTGCAATGTGACTTGCTGTCGGTCCGGTCGCCCCCGTGATTACTGCCGGCCATTGATCCCAGCTTCTAAGGGGCTCCCCGATCGCCGAGTTTGTAGTAGTGTCGATGATGGACGTGTTCTGGTTCCGGGTGTTAGGCTATTCGGTCATTCAAGCGGCTTCAAACGGGGCCTAGGCGAGAGGGAGAGGGGACCTACGGCGCATTTGCCCGTCGACACGACGGCGATCAGGTCCTTTTTAGTGGCCACACGACAGATCTCGGACGACTTGCCGCATCCCGGCACTCCGTTGACCAGACTGAACACGCGTGTTGGATTGACTTCGTTGATCCGCCTCTGCTGATGCACTTGGAGTAGCCTGTGCGCCAGGAAATCGTTCATGGCGTGGAGGTAGAGGATTGCGGACGGCGAGGTACCACTCGACCTTGATGGTGTGCTTGGCCTCGTCATACGACGCTCCAACCAGCTCGGAGGCTCACCGCCCATGGTCGTGCCAATGGATCGACATGATGGTGCTTACGCGACCTCGGTCCACGGGTTCGGGACATGATATATAAGCTCTTGTGTGCCGGTGTATATCTTTTCTGTCATGTTCCTCATTTATATGTTCGGTGAAGGCCGACCTTGACGGCGACTGTTCCCATTCTGTGATGACGGTCCATGAGGCGATCGCGGATTCTTGGTGGGGTGTCTCAGCCCCATTTTCAGGGGCAATCCCTGAGACGTCCCTGATATCCGCAGTCCGTGGTTGTTTTATGTATGGTTACAAAAAGAAGATACACGCGGTTACCTCAAGCCGCAACATCTGAGGCTCACCGGACAAAATCATTCAGGTCTTTCGCATCCTCAAAGCTGACCTTCCCACCTTTGCCAACGCTAGCAACATGGACGGCAACCTTTGGCTCCGGCCCCTTCTCCTCCAGGATTTTGGGCTTGCTCGCCAGTTGAACCGCAGCCGGCACGGCGCCAGCCTCGGCATCCGCGATCTCATTCACGTTCTCTCTGGTCAGCACATCCCTCACCCTCACCCCGCGACTTGACATCAAGACGGTCATGGGTCCCTTGAACTGCAAGAACAGGCGGTCCCCCCATATCGTCCGCCTCGCCGTGGTCCTCAACCCGTAAAGCAGCCTCGCTACTGCCTTGTATGTTTCCGTATCGCGCATGGCATTCCAGAACCGTGCTACCCGATCCGGCATCAAGCGCCCAACGGCGTTCGTAATCGAGGTCGGGACGGCGGGGACCTGCAGGCCGAGTCGCGTGCTCTTGAAGCGGAAGGGCAGCGGCGGGTTGCGCGTAACGGGGTATGCGACGACATGTGAGGGATGCAGCACCATCTCCTCCCCCTCGCCCAGCGTTAGCTCATAGATTTGCCCCGGCGCGGCGAGGGCTGCCAGCCCGCGGCCCGTGAGGTGTGTGTTGCCCCAGTGGGCGACCGACAAGCCCTGCTGGATGCGCGGTGACGGGCTCAGTGTGTGGCCTGTCCAGGCGAGGAGGGCGTTGCGCTGCGCAACAATCCAATCGGTTGTGCCGTCGAGGTGAAGGGCGGAGAAAGTGGTGTTGGGAGATTTAGTGCCTATTAAAGCGGTGATTGGTGTCGTCGAGGTGATACGCTGGTAGAGGAACGGGATCCCGAGAGCAGCTCGTTGGAGGGGGGATAGGAGGGAGAGTGTAGATTGCGCCTGTCAATGGCAAGTCAGCCAACGACCTTTGAATCGGCGATCGGAGGGCATGAGCCTACATTTTCCACATCCCCCGCGACAGACACCAGTGTCCCCCGTCGTGTGTAGAGTCGCTGAGAGGCGGAAAGAGTTACGGAGAGGAGGGAGTAAGGCGACCCAAGAACTTCGAAACGGGCATCTAGACATTGTCAGATCAACTCGTCACCGCTCCGTACTCCATGCCTGCCTACCTGCTGAGTCTCTTTGCGAACCGGGGTACGGTCCAAACGCATCAGCGCCTGGTCGGGAGTTGGTGGTGGGGGACGCATTAAGTTGGATGGTCCTGCATTGGTAGCAGACGAAGCCCGGTCGTATTGAAGATTGAATCAGCGCAGGCCGTAGCCGCTGAACCAAGGGCGCGTGTCTTCTCATGGTGCGCGGCCACGAGCGGCGTTTTTGGAGAGCTTGAAAGTTGAATCCATGCCCGAGCTAAAAATGCGGGACATCCATTGCAAGGGTTGAGCTCTTCGGAGAAGCACGGGCCACTTCAAATTCAACTCACCGCGCTCTTGCAGATTGAAGGTGGAACCCCCTGCAGATTTGTTGCCTTGGTGATCTCCTTCAACCCTTGAGCTCACCGCATCTGAAGCTTTGCCTGCCAACACGCTCTTGCTCACGCGTCGTGACCTCTCCTCCCTTCCGTCCCCCCCAATTCCTTTTCTCCCCCCCCGTCCGCCATCCGTGAGAGTTTCTACGCCATGCCCACCGTAAGGACTGTTGTTAGATTTCGACCGCTTCTTGAAAAAGAACTCGACAAGGATGTCATCGTCCGCGCCGACCGCGTCGAAGCTGGGAAACCATTGACCCTCGTCAAGATCCCCAGTCCCAAGAACGGAGCTGAAGAGTTCTCGTTCGCCTTCAACAGCGTCTATGAGCAGGCTACTTCACAGGAGGAGCTGTTTACAGCTGAAGGCGGGTACCAGAACGCGTCTCTTGCGTAGTCCGTTACTAACTTCCAGCAGTGGCTCCACACATGAAGGCATTGTTCCAAGGCTTGGATGTGACAATCTTTGCCTATGGCGTGACGGGTACCGGCAAGACGCACACCATGCGCGGTGGCCTACGCCTCGCCGAACGCGGCGTAATTCCCAGGCTGCTGAGCAACGTCTTCCGGAGGGGGAAGAAGATCACCAAAGACACCGACGGGGCAACGATGGTGGATGTCGCTCTTTCGTACTACGAGATCTACAACGACAAGGTGTACGATCTCCTTGAACCGCCCGAGAAGCGAACACCCGCCGGCCTACCACTCCGAGAGAAGGACGGAAAGACCATGGTCGTCGGCCTGTCGGAACGCTCGTGCGAGGATCTCAAGGATTTCGAGAGGCTGTACATCGAGGCAAACAACAACCGCGTCACGGCGGCTACGAAACTAAACGCCCACAGCAGTCGAAGCCACGCCATCTTGCGGGTCAAGGTGACCCAAACGACCGGGGACATGGTCAAGGAAAGCACAGCGTCAGCCATTGATTTGGCCGGCTCGGAAGACAACCGGCGAACCGACAATGGAAAGGAGCGACTGGTCGAGTCTGCGGCCATCAACAAGAGCCTCTTCGTGCTGAGCCAGTGCATCGATGCGATCTCGCGCGGCGACAAGCGGATCCCGTACCGCGAGTCCAAGATGACGCGGATTTTGTCCTTGGGGCAAAACAATGGGATTACCGTCATGATCCTCAACCTCGCCCCGATCCGCAGCTACCACCTCGACACGCTCAGCAGCCTGAACGTGAGCTCGCGGGCGAAGCGCATCGAGGTGCGCGAGATTGAGAACGAAATCGTGTACAAGCAAGCCCCGCGCACCAACTCCGGGCTTGGAGGTATCAGCATGTTGCGTCAGCCACTCCGGCCGCTAAACAACGCCCACAACGTCCACACTGGCACGTTGGCAGCCAAGGCGGCAGAGAAGGCCGAAAAGGCTGACAAGCCCGTCAAGGCGTTCGCCGTCTACACGGACAAGAAGCCCTCGGTGGCTACCCGAACCATCATCGCCCCGTCAGCCAACACCTCCGTACCACGACAGCCCCTCCAACCGAAGCGACCGTCCGAAACGACATCGGACACCCTCCCGCGGCCCTCGAAGCTCGCCCGACCGACAGGGCAATCCCTCCTACGCCAGCCGCAGCCGGTACAAATCCCGCAATCTCCCCCCAAACAAATCTCCATCACCCCCGACCAAATCGAAGCCATGGTCGAGAAGAAGGTCGCCGAAATCCTCGCATCGCGCGCCGCCGCCGAAGCCGCCGAAGCCGCCTCCGCCCCACCCCCGGCTCCGGTAGCCGAACCAACCCTCACCACACCCACCACGCCCACCTCTGCCACCGCTTCCGGAACCCAAAACGAAATAAGCGAGGAAGTCAAGCGCCGCCTGGAAGCCCTCGAGCGACGCATCGACAGCGAGTCGCGCGCCGACGACGGCCGGTCGGAAGGACTGCGCTTGCTACTGCAGGCGCGCCAGGCGAAGGAGCAGGGCGACGACGAGGGCGCGCTGGCGCTGTATGAGCGGGCGCTGCCGTTTTTTCCGGGGCAGGCGAAGCTGTTGGGGAAGATTGAGCGGTTGAGGGTTAAGCTTGGGGTGGTCGTGGGTGATAATGGGGAGGGGGGAAGGGTGGTGGTGGAGGGGAAGGGGAAGAGGGAGAGGAAGGGGAGGGTGAGTGGGGATGAGGATGGGGAGTATCAGGATGGGACCGAGGCGGATATTGATGAGGAGGAGGATGTGGCCGGGAGGAGCCCGGTGAGGGGGAAGGGGCAGAAAAAGAAGGTTGTGAGAGTTGGGGGTTTGGAGGAGGAGGATGAGACTGCCTCGCCACGCGTGAAACAGTTGCTTCAGATTGTCAACTCGAAGGATTTGGTCTTGATCAAGGGGTTGCATGGGTTTGGCGCGAAGAAGGCGCAGGATCTGGTCGACTGCTTGACGCTCCGGGGTGACGAGGAGTCGGGCCGCGTTGAGTCGCTCGCCCAGTTGCGGACATTGCCTGGCATGGGCGGCCGCGCTGTTGAGAGGGCCTTTGAGGGATTGGCTATTGCTGCGGTGTAATCGTTGCTCGGCATTTTCCGGCGAGGTTTGTTTTCCATGCTTGTGGGTTTATTTGCATACCGGTCTGTCGGTGCATTTTGCCTCGGGGTTCGTCCCTACATCGGTTGGTCAGCGTCTTCCGCTCGGTTCATCAACCGGCGTTGCATGGCAAGGAGTTTTGGGCATTGGCGTTCTGGCTGAGCATTTGCTCGGTTCTTTGTTTAATACAGGGTGCATTTTTCGTTTCTTGGTTGGGGCAAAGGAGTCAAGTTTTGCGTGTTGAAGTCGGGCATCTGCATAGCAGCACAGTTAATAGACTGATGTTACCCGTTATGCTCCCTTCTTGAATCATCGGAAAGTCAGATCTCCATCCTCGGGCGGCATCAAAAAAGGGAAAAGGGGACCATTTGCATGGCGCTGAGGGAGCCCCACATTGCATCATCGCTGGCCGACCCACCCCGGATCCGAGCATCGCAGCGGGAGCTCTCTCGGAGCTTCCACTTTTCTTTCGCCGAGGCCGAAGAAGGCCGGAGACCGCGGAAATCACTCAGACCCCGCGACAAGAGTCAGACGGTGAGTCTGCTACCTTCGGTTCCGTCGAACCCGGTGCTCCAGGCTTGGGTTAAACCGAAACCCCACCTCGGTGACTTTGCAATCTCGCACAAATCGCGCTGGCGTCAACCGAACCCTAGGGACCCGTCGCCGACATCGACCACAAGACGCTGTCGCTCCCTCCCGTGGAAGATGACGCCCCGTTTCTCATCGCAATGGCCTCACAACCAAGAATTCTGATGGCTTCAAGCCTCAACCGGGCCAAAGCAGCCCAGTTCCTCCGACCGCGAGGCCCTTGCGCATCCCTTTATCGGCAACCATGGACGCCCCGACTCGGCGCGTTGAGCGCGACCGCTGCGTCTCCTCTACGAGCCGTCTTCCACACGACCACCCTACGCAGCTATGGCCCGAGAACGCCGAGCGTCGAACCGAGCCAGTCCCCCGCCGGACAGAAGACGGTCGCCCCTCCATCACAAGACCCCCTCGCGACAATAGACAAGAGCGCGCAGGAGCAGCGCAAGGCTGATTGGGCCATCATGAAAGAGATGTCGCGATACCTATGGCCGAAAGATAGCTGGGGGGACAAGTTCCGCGTACTGCTAGCCGTGGGGTTACTGGTCGGCGGCAAGGTGCTCAACGTGCAGGTGCCCTTCTTCTTCCGGGAGATCGTCGACTCGCTGAATGTCGACATCGCCGCGACGGGGGGTACGGTGGCCACCGTGGCCGGGACCATGATATTTGCTTACGGCGCCTCCAGGATAGGGGCTGTCGTGTCGCAGGAGCTGCGAAATGCCGTCTTCTCGTCGGTTGCGCAAAAGGCGATTCGGCGCGTGGCTACCAGGACATTTGGGCACCTCCTAAACCTCGATCTCAACTTCCACCTGTCCAAGCAAACCGGTGGTTTGACCCGTGCCATCGACCGCGGTACCAAGGGTATCAGCTTCCTGTTGACCAGCATGGTGTTCCACATTGTACCCACAGCGTTGGAGATCAGCATGGTGTGTGGTATCTTGACGTATCAGTTTGGCTGGGAGTTTGCCGCGGTCACGGCACTCACCATGAGTGCCTACACGGCCTTTACCATCTGGACAACCGCGTGGCGGACCAAATTCCGCCGCCAGGCCAACGCGGCCGACAACAAGGCGTCCACTGTTGCCGTGGACTCGCTCATCAACTACGAAGCCGTCAAGTACTTCAACAACGAAAAGTACGAGATCGGACGCTATGACAAGGCCCTCCACCAGTATGAGAAGAGCTCCATCAAGGTCGCCACATCACTAGCCTTCCTCAACAGTGGTCAGAACATCATCTTCTCGTCAGCCCTCACGATCATGATGTGGCTCGGCGCCAAGGGCATCGTCGGGGGCTCGCTCTCGGTGGGCGATTTGGTACTGATCAACCAACTGGTCTTCCAGCTCTCCGTTCCGCTGAATTTCCTGGGGTCAGTCTATCGCGAACTGCGTCAATCCCTCCTCGACATGGAGACGCTCTTCAATCTCCAAAAGGTCAACGTCTCAATCAAGGAGAAGCCCAATGCTGCCTCCCTCGTCCTACCCAAGGGCGGCGAGATCCGCTTCGATAACGTCTCCTTCGGGTACTACCCCGACCGGCCCATCCTCAACAACCTCTCCGTGACCATCCCTGCAGGCAAGAAAGTGGCCGTTGTCGGGCCGTCGGGCTGCGGCAAATCCACACTGCTCCGCCTCCTCTTCCGCTCCTACGACCCCCAATCCGGACGCATCTTCATAGACGACCAGGATATCCGCGACGTCTCGCTCGACTCGCTCCGCCGCTCCATCGGCGTCGTCCCGCAGGACACCCCCTTGTTCAACGACACGGTCGAGCTCAACATCCGGTACGGCAACCTCGACGCGTCACGCGAAAACGTGCTGGAGGCCGCCCGCCGCGCACACATTCACGATAAGATCGAGTCGTGGCCGCACGGGTACCAGACCAAGGTCGGCGAGCGCGGCCTGATGATCTCGGGCGGTGAGAAGCAGCGCCTGGCCGTCTCGCGTCTCATCCTCAAGGACCCGCCGCTGCTGTTCTTTGACGAGGCCACCAGCGCGCTAGACACGCACACCGAACAGGCGCTGATGTCTAATATCAATGAGGTGCTGAAGGAGAAGCAGCGGACCAGCCTGTTTGTGGCGCATCGGTTGAGGACCATCTACGATGCAGATGTGATTATTGTCCTGAAAGAGGGGCGGGTGGTCGAGATGGGGAGCCATCGGGAGCTGATGGAGGGGAACGGCCTGTATGCGGAGCTATGGATGGCCCAGGAGATGTCGATGCATGACCAAACCGTGGGTCGGGCCGAAAAGGAGTTACCGGTGAAATAAGGACTCGTGGAGAGACCTAAATTTCCTGTAACGGGACGGATAGACGGAAGAGCGGTTCCAACTATGCTGTAGACAAAAGAGTCGCGGCTTGTATTGGTATAACTTACACTTTTCAAGCATCACAAACAGTACTTTCGGTCATGGACCCGGGCTCTTGCCCGGTACATGTACTCTCCCACGCAATCCAGGGGTTAACTCCAAACATTTCGGTTTGTGTTGGCCCAACCCACAACCCCGATGACGACGCGCAAAGCACAGTTCCTCGCCTCGCGGCTCGTCACGAAACGAAACTCGAGGCCGGTAAACCACGGTGCAACATGGGTTCGGATCCTCGGGCTCCTCCCTTTCCATCGTACTCCGTATATGCAGGCAAGTGATTAATAGTCGAGGCCACGGGCTGAGGGATTCGAAAGGACCTGGCATACGACAAGTTCACACAAACAAGTCATATTAACGCTTCGTCTCCTATGTACGTTGCCCACCGCGTCGGTGATCCTCCGGGCTCCAAATTATGTCACGTCAAGGCCGATTTGTTCAAGATCTACATGGTTGGGGGCTAAAGGATTCTGCAATCGGCGCCCTCGGCGACCTAGGAGATGCAAAGAATCAACAAGCCAACAAGGGAGCAAGGCCACCGGCTGACCCCAAGGCTCTCTTGCCAATCGCCAGACCAGCCCACCCTCTGGCCAGAAAAAGCCGAACTCAAATGGGACGCAAGAAGTCAAAAAAAAAAAAAAAAGAAATCAAGCAAAAGCAAAAACGAAAAAAGGGAAATCAAGAAAAGAAAAGGAAAAAAAAAAAAGAAAGAAAAAACAAAAGAAAAAGAAATCAAGGAAAAGAAAACAAATAAAAATAAATCAAGCGAAAAGAGCAAATAAAAAAGAGGGTAAAAGAAAAAGGAAAAGCAGAGAAAAAAATAAATCCAATTTCTTTGGGCTTCAGGGTGGCTTTGGCGTCGTTCCTACGTCGACATCTGCGCTTGGAGTTCGGCTTTTTTTGTCCTTGAGGTGCCGCCCTAACCGGCCTGCCAATTCGCTGAGAGCCGGGTGCACTTGGTAATAGCCGGTAGCGCAACCCGCGAATGGCACCAGCACAGTTGACAACACAGCCCCGTTGGGCTCCCGGCGGAACGAGGGATAGTCATCAACGCCAAGGTATGGGATCGCGGGGGATAACCAGGGCTGCCGCAAAGGATGAGGCTTCCAGGGACACGCAAAAGTCATATAAACAACTTCCCCCGACATTTGAACTCGGCTAAACCGAACGCGGTTATAGCTTTCCCTAAACCCACGACAACGTGGAAACCGCAGCTATGCATCTGAAAGCCCTTGTTGTCGCAGCCACGGTGTTGCCGCTTTGTTCTGGAGTTCCCCGAGACTCTGGTCAGGATGCAGCCCGGCGTGGCGAGGAACCATGCAAGCAAGTCCGTGACCACGTCGCCAAGTGGATGTCGGACAACAACATCGGTATATCACCCCGGTGAAGCCGGCAACAGTCTCCAAGCTGACACGGAATAGTGCCAAATATGGACCTTAGTGAACTTGAACGAATCCTGATTCCTTCATTTCCTCGCGTAGCGATAACGCCTAGTCTCGCCTTTGCATGTCTCAAGTCGGTACCCTTGTACAAGGATACGGCACTCGGTCAGGTAGACTTTCTCCGGCCGCTGTTTGAGTGGCAGAGCACCCTCGATGACCTTCGCGACCCCCCCGAAGGCTATCTCTCCGAAGGAGTTGACCTTCTCGGGGGCCTTGACGACATAGCGGCGAAATTACAAAAGGCTCAAGGAGGCTACAAGAACGAGTTTGAGTTCTTGGCCGACCTATATACCTTGACCACGGTTCGACCCCGAGATTTCCATTTCATATATACCAGTTCGATTTTCGATCTCTTTAGCTTCCCAAGACCAGCCCGGTTTGTCTCGATTTCTGCGGATGGTGTCTCGGCTCCCAAGATCTATCTCCATGGTATGTGATCTGTGTAGTAGGCCTGTTGAGACAGTCCGTTGCCTAATTCATCTTGTGTTCAGCCGATGTGGATCATGTCGAACATGGGTACACCCCATCGCCGGTCTCAACGATTGACGGGATCCCAGCCCTAGAGTTTTTGCAAAAGGAGGCCGTCAAGAATGGCCGGTGCCACGATCCGGACGCTCGCTTTAACAGCCAGTTCCCGAGTCTGGCCAACGACGCAGCCTTGGTCTACACGCCGGCGCAGCCGGCCACCCTAGACCTCCGCGACACGACATCCGTGCAATGCCAGAACGGTACAAAGTTTGAGTTCAGCAACTACGCCTTTGTCCGGGGCAACTTCACCAACATCACGTCCGGAGTTGACCTGTACAACGATTTCGGTCGGAGCAATGGCACTGGGCCGCGAACGAGTCAGTCGGAGGTCTACGGCTTACTCGAGAAGAATTACACCAGCCACTTCGTGGGATACCCCGAGCCTATCAATGTCACCATAAGTGGAAGCGTAGCAGGATTCCTCCCCGAGAGCCCCGACTTCTCTGACGTGGCAGTGCTCAATGTCAACACCTTCCAGGGGTCCCTCGGTCCACGCACATTCACAACACCACCTAGCGCCGACTTTCAGGAATTCTACAATGTCACGGTCGACTTCATCCGCGCCGCCAAAGCCTCCAACCGCACCAAGCTAATCCTTGACGTCCAAGGAAACAGCGGTGGCCTCATCTACAATCTTGTGGCCCTCTATTTCGCACTCTTCCCCGGAGACACCACCCTCCACCAGTTCTCCCAAGCACGCGCCCACCCCCAGCTCGCATGGATCGGGGAGCAACTCTGGAACGACACCGAACGGGCTGCGGTGTGGCCCGTACTCAACTTCATCCGCCCGGACAACAAGCCGTGGTCCTCTTTCGAGGACTTCTACGGGCCCCACCCAGGCCCGCGGAGCGGCGAGTACACCACCCCATCCCTCTTCAACGTCACCGACTACGCGCAAATGTTTGTGTCGCACGAGGACCCGGCCACGGCCGACCCGTCGCTGTACGAGATCCCTTGGACCGAGCCACCCTTCGCCCCCGAGGACATCCTGGTCGTCACCGACGGCCAGTGCGGCTCCGCCTGCGCCATGATCGTCTCCATGCTCACCCACGCCCACGGCGTCCGCACTGTCGCCCTCGGCGGCCGGCCCATCCTCGCGCCCATGCAGGCCGTCGGTCAGACCAAGGGCGGGCCGATCATGAACTTTGCTTCCCTGCCGGATCTGGATCGGGATGCCGTGCCTGATGGCCTGGAGATTCCCCCGCCTAGAGAAGGATTCCACCCGCCGTTAAGGGTGCCCGAGGTGTCGTTTATTGGGTGGAGTGGTGCCATACAATTCAACTCAGTAAACATGTTACCATGGGGGGAGGAGACGGAGGGGGCGTGGCCGCTGCAGTTTCGCTATGAGGCGGCTAATTGTAAGCTGTTCTTTACTTGGGAGATGGCGAGGGATATCACGGCTGTGTGGAAGGCTGCTGCTGCCGCCGCGTGGTTGGGGGGTAACTGCGTTCCTGGATCGACAACTAACTCGGATGGGACAATGGGGGGCATCCCAGAGTACACCAAGGAGGTTGAGGATCAGTATCGATTGGGGGAGGGCCCGGGTGCCTTGAGGCATAAATAGACTAGGTTAATTACGGAGAGAATACGATGTCCGTGTCTTTGAAGGGGTTACACTGATCAGGTAGTTCCACTCTCTTAATGTCTCAAACACGTTTTCCTGTTGTCTCAACCTCGCTTGAGACATAAACGGTCGGGTAACTCTGACCACAGGTAGTGCTCATATTGTATTTTGCATGAACTCCAGCGAGCAATTAACATATGAATGCCCTCTCAGCTTCGATGATGTTGGAACTGGGACCGAACTGAGACAGGGATAAGTCGGGACCCCTACTTTCGGACACCCCCCCAGTTGTGCCGAAATTGAACGAATATTGATTCCATCGATCTATGAGGAGGACACCGTCGATTTAGAAGGATCGAGAATAAAGTCTGCATTTCCTTGTAACTACAAACCCACTATAAGCTATGCCTAACTTCAGCTCCAAGCTAACCTGGCCTATCCGGATGCCCGGGCTTAGAGCATCTAGGCTCCGTACTGGGGGTGACAAGCCTCGAACTGATATTCGAAGACACTGGCATGATGAGTGAACGTGATGTGAAAGGCCGTCAGCTAGTGGTACTTGGGCGCAGCAATGAGGGAGACTGCTGATTGCGACTGAGGGAACGGGGCAAGGGGCGCTAAGCTGATAGTATTGAACTCAACAAGGAGATTTATTACCAGTTTTGGAAGGCAGATGATGGGGGCAGTCAGTAGGCACTGGGAGTCGAGAAGTACGAAGAACAGAGTTAAGAATTCCTAAAGTAAACATTTAGCTGCCCGCGGCCGGGCCAGGCAGCCGCGCAACACGCCCATGCTTGAGCATGCTGGCGTGGATATGCTGCAACATTGGGGCGGCCCGCCACTGCCTCTCACCCTCAGGCGAGACAACCAAAAACTTCGCCTCACCCGCACGGCCACCTCTACCACCACCACCACCGCCCCTGCCAGCGGCACCTCTCCCACCACCTCTACCACCCCTACCACCCCTACCACCACCACCCCCACCTCGGCCACCCCTGACCACACCCCCACCCCTTCCGAC
The DNA here is from genome assembly GCF_033439085.1 of Chaetomium fimeti. Lineage (NCBI taxonomy): Eukaryota > Fungi > Ascomycota > Sordariomycetes > Sordariales > Chaetomiaceae > Chaetomium > Chaetomium fimeti. The sequence goes on from NW_026944339.1 coordinate 166,637, forward strand.
GCCGTGGCCAGCACCCGTCGCGCCGTTGCCGTCCGCCGGCCGAATGTCGATGTCGCCGACAACGACCAACCCACACCTCTGACGAGTGAGGAGAACGTTGAGGCGGTGCGGGTCCGTTGTGAACCCGGGCCCAGGCTGCGGGAACGCCGTGCCCATCACGACGATGACGATGTCGTTCTCCTGGCCTTGGAAGGCGTCGACTGTGGACGCGTCGCCCATCGTCATGAGGCTCCGGTACGCGGGCAGCTTCCTCATTCGTCGAATAAGTTCAACTAAAGCCAACATGTCAGTGATCGTCCTCAAACGTGTAGATAGAAGGTAAGGACAGCGCTTATATCGCCAATCGATATACAAATGCCATAATTGACGTACCGTTGGCGGCGTAGGGGGAGAGGATGGTGATCTTGGCGGCGTTGACGCCCTCCCCGGCAAGCTTGGCCGCGAACCTTAGGGCCTCCTCCACCTGGTCCGGGCACCTCTTCGACCCAGTCCGAGGGTCGACGTGGACGTACGCACCCTCACAGTGCAGGAAGACTGGAAGAAACTTGCCAGGGGGCGAGGGGCGGACGCCGGGATAACTTCGGAGCAAACGCTCCAAGACGTGGCCAGCCTGGAACTGGGGCCGGACGATAGCGCAGGACGGGCCGTAGGTAAAGTTCACCTCGCTGTAGAGGTGCTCGGCGACCCAGTCGAACAGTCCTTCAGCTATCCGAAGCTGTATCCGGAGGCGATAGACCGGTAGCCCGCTGGCTGCCAGGAAGCTCAGCGGAGAGATTCCACCGTCGGTAGCAAGCCGGTGGTAAAGGTTTCCATCGGGGTCCTTTTCCATACCTGTTATGACAGTAGGCCAGAGCTGGCGTGGGTCGCCACCGAAGAAGACGGGAGCGAGGCAGTTACCCCAGAGACAACCAACATCACTACGATGCATATTGGCAGCCTCGTCGATGATGACGCACCGGGCAGTGCGGTTAACCCACTCATGGTAGGCTGGCGATCCCGCTTTGGCCGGGGTGATGGCCAGAATGTCGGTGATGTCGACAATCTGTTTCATCAACCCCCCAAGGACATTCCGGTAGATGCTACCAACATCTTCTGTTGTCCGGAACGTCTGCCACATCATCTCCCCAGCTGCGACCGCGCGAATGCTCCGTAGGTCCCCGCGGTCGTTGAACTCGGCTTGTAGGCCGTGTAATTTCTCGCTGGCGTCGGGGTGGAGGGTGCCGAACCGGTCCTCTGGACACCCAAGCAATATGAGCAGCCAGTAGGCAAGCGAGAGCTCGAGCGTCCAGGAATTCTGACGTTGCCCGGAGACTACAGGCGGGACCCAGTCCCGGTTCTCCAATAGCCTGAGGAACGCGGTCTTCTCCAGGTCCGGGGTATAACCCCGAACGACCAGCCTGTAGCGTTCGCGGGTCCGGTCCTCCTGGGTCTTACCCTCATTGTAGCGGGCACAGACGGAGCGGGAAACTCGGTCCAGACGACCAGCGAGGTTGTCGACAGCGACGTTCGACGGACCAGAAGCCAGGACTTGACCGATTGAGGCCTCCATTGCGAGGCCAGCCACTGCCATCAGCGTTGTCTTGCCAAAACCAGGGGCCTATATTGTAAATAGGTTAGCAATAGAGTTAAAACATACAGTTAATAAGAGCCTAACTTACAGCGGTAACGATACCGATTCCTAAAAACCTGTTTGTAAGGTATTCGCGGAACGGAGCCCGATCACCGGGGAGGATTTCCTCGAATAGCGCATTGATATACGCTTCATTGTCTGCCGCGAGGAAATTGACGGCAGGGAGCCGGCGGGCGGGGCGTGCAGGAGGCGCGCTGACATCCGAGACGGACGCCATGGCCTCGACGAGATGGTCCTTGGCTGCCTGGTGGATCATCCAGTCGTAGAAACCCTGGCCTCTCATCACCGCGCGATGCAGCTCCATCCGCTCTTTCCCGTGCGCCTCAGCAGGATCGCGCCGGTAAGGAAGATCACGAGTCGGCCCAGCACCGGAGAGGTATACGCAGGTAGAGTCAACCTTGCGCGCGAGCTCGCGAAGGTCGACGGAGAACGCGAGGGAAGCGGAGTACTAACCCGCATCCTGGTTCCTGTTGGCTACGCCGCGGTTGGAGAAGGTTGTGGGTACAAACTTCTCGCGCTCGGCCAGGGGCTGGCAAAAGGACAGGATCACCTCGTAGTCCTCGACAGGGTGGTTGGTGCGGATATCCTGGTCCGGGTGGTCCACGATTGTACAGAGCCTGATTGGAATTAGCAGCATGCACTGTGCCACAGACCAAGCAACATACCATGACTGCCTGCAAGGCGTGGCCCCTTCAACCTCGATGTTGAGGCGAACCTCGTTGTCCTTTGACAGCCGCCGCCAAGCAGCACCGTACTCCTCCATCAACGACTTGCGCAAGGCGACGATGACGTAATATCGGCCCTGACCGTGGTCCACGAAATAGGCCGGCGATTTCACCGTTGCTATCTCGCCGGCTGCCCGATGAAGCCAGAACTCGTCTTGGACGACGGTCTGCGTCACGACGGCGACGTGGGAATTATCGTCATCGTAGCTACATCGCAGCCGTTAGCCGGACATAAAAACTATCATCAGACCCATCACAGAATGCCTCTTACCTGAAGGCCGGGCGGAACATCTCCCTACTCTTGGTATCCTCCAGGAGCCTGGCATACTGGCTCATGTCGGGGATCCCCTTCTCGTCGAGCCGCAACGTGTGTTCAGTACCATAAGGGTAGCTGAACGGCGGAGGAAGTCGCGCGTCGTTCCACTCCTTCTCTACGGCCGAACACGACACGGGAAGGACGACGTGAAACGTCCTCTGGGCTAGGACGTCGAGCAGCGTGATGCCGTCCACGATCGGGGCGTTCCGGTTGACCCAGCCATCAACCACGGGATCTTCCGGGTTCCTGAAGGGCATGCCAAAGCCAGTGACCTTGACGTTCGCGTCCTCGTGGATGGTAACCGAAACCAGGGATACCGCGGCAGGAATTCGCTTGACCAGGGCTGGAGTGGCCGCCTCAACCGACATCCGAGTCTGGCCCCGCGGGAATCTAACGGTCACCTCGTAGTCTTCCGCCTGGGCGAGCGCCACGCCACCTTCCGCCTTCCGGTCCACTACCAAGCTGGTTAACACCACCCACCATGGCTAATCAAGAACAGGCAACTCACGGTTGTACCGGACACCGAAGCCCGCCTGCTCGTTCACCGCTTGCCTTTGCGGCAGCGGGAAGTTAAGGTCGAAGCCCACCCACGGGTTGGTATGCGGGAACCTGCTGGAAATCGCGCGGGAGCGAATCTTGTGAGCGCTGCCGGGCGCATTTCTGCCGGCGACGGCGGGGGAGTCTTGGCTGCCACCAAACAAGATCACACAGTCTTTGAACCAGACGGCTTTTTGCTGGGCCGGAGCCGGGCCCGGGGCCGCGGCGGGGGCGGGGCCGGGGCCAGGGGTGCTGAGTGCTGCGCTCATTTGGCGTTTGTATCAACAAACTCTGAAGACAGCCAGCCGTCAGCGAGAGCACCGGTCAATCCAGAGGTACAGCGATCACAGCTTACCGGTAGTGCGAGGATAAACCTGCACAGAACGTCTGTCTCGGACGAGCACAGACAGCGACACTAGTGTCGATAAAAATCCGTGGGAGAGTGAGAAAAACGGAGCTAGGAAGACGTGCAAAATAAAGAAACACTTACCGATTTTGCTACGGATAAACCGTGCAAATGAGCCGACTCTTGACGAGCACAAGCTACCGAAGAAATCTGTAGTTTCGCCAGCGGGACGAGAAAGAAGAAAAAAACGCTCGAGACTGTCACGGTGGTGAACTTGGTGGTTGACTTGATCGAGCGATGAAGAAGCTGGCGAGGAAGAATTTGGGAAAGGAAAAAGGAAGCGAAATCGCCAGAAGAGAGTTGAAGTTGTCAGTTTGAAATTGCACAACGCGTGTGGACCAATCACAGCTCAGCGCAGAAAGAGCGCCTCGTAATTCAGGGAGAGTTTAGGCCGGACTCAACTTGACAACGGTCAACGACAATTTACTCCAAGGCTTGACACAAACTTGACAACGGTCAACGACAATTTACTCCAAGGCTTGACACAACGCAATCAACTCAAATATTGGTGTGTATTTATTTGAGTTGATTGGGCCAAAACTCAGGTTGACCAGATTTGACTTGATTGTATTTGAGTTGACTGGAGTCAAATCTCGTCAAATCCCCACATACAACCCTAACCCCTACAAACCCACCTCTTGATTCCTGACTTGCACCCGTCAGATCTATCAACTTTATCAAAACGCAGTCAAACTAATTGATCTTACAATGGAGTAAGCAACTATCTGTGCGGAAGCCCTGTAACCGAGCTCACAATTCACCTGTTATGGGCGCCCAGTGGTTACACAGGGTCGAGTTGGATGTGGCTGTTGTGACGGTTGGGGGCATTTTGCAGGGCTCAATTGCGATTACCTGGCTTGGCAAATCTCACAAAACAACTCAAATCCAACTACTTATTTGATTGACAAAAACGTCGATTTGCGTTATATTTGGTTGAATTGAGTTGATTGAGTTGACGAGATTTGCGTTGTGTCAGACTTTGATTTACTCATGACTTGCAGCCCTGGAACTACTTAATAGCCTAGCTTACCACTCTAGGGCCTTTTCCTCGCGATGCAGGCAGTTCAATGCAGTTTACCTACCTAGTTTTACCAATTCAATTTGATGCAGCCAGTTCGATGGAGTCAGTCTGATGCAGTTCAAAAACAGTCAGTCTGATGCAGCTCGGAAAAAGTTAAAGTGATAGTCAAAAAGTAAGTTTACACTCCCACCCATGCGTTTCCAGCCACTCGGTCGTCTGTCTTCCTTGCAACGTGGATTTTGGCGTTGTCTTGAAGAAAAAAGGTTTAGGTACTTGTTTCATGCAATTCAGAAATAGTCCATTATATATAGTTTAAAAACAGTCAATTGCATCCAGATCAAGATCATTAGTTGGTTGGATGTAATTAACTATTTTCGAACTACATTAAACTGACTGTTTTTGAACTGGGTGTAACTAACGGACTGGAATTGAACTCTAGTAAACTGACTGCATTTAACAGGGTGGGATTGAACTACATTAACTGACTGTATCAAACCGCGTGCAGTTGTTTTTTTGGGTGAAGGAATAACGTACATTATCAGCGAGCCAGGCATATCAGTGAGCGAAGAACTTCCGACTACCTAGGTACCTAACAACAACACCCCTCGATTACAATACAATAACACTATCAACTGACTATAATTGCAACAGAAACAGCTGAATCAGATGCTTCTGCAGCCTCCTGGCAAGTGCGTGCATTATGGCTAGGCTTGTCACACACACCACAGCACCGAACCTTTATACGCACCCCCCTGCACCATTACCATCTAGGTGCGTTTCTTGCACTCCTTCCCCGCCCACAGAGCTCTGGTCCAGTAGATCCATTATATCTTGCATAGTAAGTGATCCTCCAAGCTATATACGCGTTTTCTTGGCTCTCCGGCGCTTGCTTGGTGCCTCGTTGGCTTCGTGGAGCAAACAGACCTCTGACCGAAGGAGTAACACCTCGTGCGTTATAGCTATTGTACCCTTGGTAAGCTGGTCCATAGTAGCCAACATTAAAGTTGGGGAGCTATTTTGATGGTTGGCAATGCGAGTTTTGATGAGCGTTGACTGCGAATCAGCTTCTCGGGGGTTGTGTGGCGCCTGAAACACCTAAGGTTGTGGAGTGCCGGCCCGCGAGTTCAAGGGTGTCGGTGTACGAAGCTTTACCTCCAGCTTGAAGAGCACCCTATCCGGATCCCACGGCACAATACTAGCACTTGTGAAACCGCCCAATATGTTCTTCTCCGTTATAGAGGTAAAGAAGGCTTTGCGGAAGGTACAGAGGAACTCGAGCCCGCTCACGTGGTTGATATATATACGCATCAAGTCCTCAACCTAACGACTATATACCCGCTTCAGTAGCCCAAAGCAGCCAACATCGAGTGGCTGGAGTAGGTGGGAGGAATGTGGAGGCATATATAACGTGATGGTGTTGTTCTGCTGGCAGTAGAGCTCGAATTCGGTTGAGCAACGGCTGGGGGGCATCCCCGAGTACACCAAGAAGGTTGAGGATCAGGATCGGTTGGGCGACGGTCCGGGTGCTTTAAGGGGTAAATAGACTAGGTAATGGAGAGGATACGATGTCCGTGCCTTTGAAGGGGTTATACTGATCAGGTACTTCCACTCTCTCATTGTCTCAAACAGACTTTTCCTGTTGTCTAAATCTCGCTCGAGATATAAATGGCCGCGTAACTCTGAGAACAAGTAGTGCTCGTATTGTATTATTTCGCATGAATTCCAGCGGGGAAGTAACATAACAATGCCCTCTCAACGCCGATGATGTTGCAACTGGGCCGAACTAAAACAGGGATATATCAACCGTTCACAGCAAAACCCTTTTTACCAGAGAAGCACAACAGGCCCACGGCAGTTGATTAAAATACCAGATCTAACGTGCCACCTTAGCACTAGTTGCAATCCTCATCCGCTTTCCAAACATCCACAACGGTACAGTGACCAAAGCAAAAATACCCATCAACATGCCGAAGATGCCAAATGGCTCCGCTGCCCCCCGGTCCTGTACCCAAGTGGCAACGAAGAATGTCCATGCAAAGGCAATGATAGACCGAAGAATCGTGACCATGGTAAAGCAATCCGCTGCCAGGTGGGTGTAGGCATCAATAAGCTGTGGAAGGTTAGCGACACAACAAGAAACATAACAACCAGACAGCAGCAGGGAGACTCACATAGTTGAACCCCACCGACGGCACTTGAGTAAGCCCAAACGAGACCATGCCATAGCCGAACTGCAGCCCGACCCAGCGAGTGGGACCCGGGTACTGTGCACAAAACCCAAACACAAAGAATCCTGAGGTCGCAACGAAGAGCGGAAAGAACAGCGTCGGAAGCCGGTCCTCAGCCTCCGCCATACCCCGTCGTTGCTGCTTGGCCTGGCTCTTCAGCCGACTATCGGCGAGGAGGTACGTATACAAATACCCCACAAGACAACCAACCACTCCACCAACGTTGATCAGGCCGACGTTGGCGCCCCAGAGGTAAGGGGGCATGGCGAGGATCTGGGGGGCGATGAGCGAGATGGTCACGATACCGCCCACGAGGCCAGCGTAGTGCAGCATGACAACCCATGTACCCGGTAGAGCAAGAGTCTTCCACGGCCGGAGAAAGTACGACACCAAGCTTTCGCGGGCGTGGGGATGTTTGCCGACGTTAACGCTGAGAGATTGGAGGAATGTGAAGGGTTCGTGAGTGGAGTTCGTGGTTTGCTGTTGGATCTCAACTTCCGTGGTGTTTGTTTCCTTGCCCTCGACGACGGACGAGGTGCTCGCGTTGTCCACCGTGTTTCGATCGAACAGCGTCTCTGGGACGAAGAAGGCCACACCGAGGAACACAAACGCAGAGAGCGCCGTGCTCACCCACCACACGCTCGTCCACCCGTGGCCGTATCCGAGGTACCCCCCAGTAAGGCCGCCGAAGAGCGAGCCCGAGGATAGGAAGATGGTGTACACAGCCTAAGGCCCCCTGTCAGCGCCTAAACCCCACTCTTGCGGGACTCCAGATGTTCTCCTACCATAGCCCTGCCACGTTGGTGGATAAAGAACAAATCCCCGATGAGTGCCGGTGCCACCGTCTCGGACGCGCCGGCGCCAGCCCCCTGCAGTGCTCTCGCGGCGATGAGCGAGGCGAACGTCTTGGCCTCAGCGCACCACACGGAGCACAGTGTCATGAGAAGCGTGGCGATGAGGAGCACTGGCCGACGCCCCATCCAGCTCGACAGGGGCACCCACCAGACGTTGGACGTGCCGAGGCATAGGAGGTTGACCTGTGGGGAGAGAATACATGGTTTAGCTCGTTGTTTCTGAAGGCAACTGTTTTTGCTTGGTGGCTGAAAAGGGGCCTGCGTACCGCGATGATGTAGGAGAGCTCAGAGAAAGGCTTCGGTTCTTGCGGGTACGCCGAGAACCAGAGCTGCAACACTGGGGCGATGGAGGATGCGGTGTAGTTACCAATGAAGGCGTAAAGCGATGCGACCAGTAATGCTGCAATCTTTTGCCAGAGGGGGAAGTTGAGGGGATCCCGCGGGCTGCTGGATGGTTTGGGGAACTTGACGAGGTGACCGCTGATACTGCTCGTCGAGTCTTCCTGTTGGCCTTTTCGTGTGTACCTGGTAGTTAGCTAACAATCGGTTTCCAAGGCTGAAAGGTGCCCCTTTGACTGACTGAGAATCCTAACTGTTCCTGGCGGCGTCCGCTCGTCCACCTCGGCCGCCGAAAGGGCGAACGCGTCACGAAAGGCCTTCATGTCGACGGTAAAGCACCCAAACAACCCAAACCAGGGGTCAATTGGTGACGAGTCTCCCAACAGGGTCCTCTACCTGGTGGACCTGTGGATCTTGTATGTGGTGATGTTTCCACAACTGTTCAACTGCCTTGACGGTGTCAATACCACTAATCCCTTCTCGTTGTAGGGGCCATCGGCTTGCTCCCCCCGCACATACCCGAGGGTGTTGGAGAAGCGGCTTGGTCTCTGGCTTCTTCTGACGTTGGGGAAAACGCGGGGACCCCAGACTTGGCGCGCTTGCTCTTAGCCTTGTTGGGGAAACAGAGTCTGGGGAATGGGCTTGGGTTCTGGGGCAGGTTTGGGGTTGCTTTGGGGAAACTCGGAGGCTTATCAGTACCAGTGCGGCGTCTTTCCCTGGGGAGCATCAAGGGGGGGCGAGGGATTATGGGGCAGACGTGGCGTTTCAACAGTTCTGGCCCCCATGGGGGCACAGGTGCAGTTAATTCATGTCTACCGAGATGCGCGTCACACCCCAAGACAAGCCGCGGCTGGTTGCCGAATCTCTTGCCTTTCAATATCCCTGACTTCGCTCGCGACCAACGGCACGTTTCATTATTAGCTGCGGTGGGACCTAACCGAGAATGAAAACCACGACTTGCTGAGCATGTGCAAGCAAACGATACGGCAGAGAGGAGTTATTCTGGCTGCAGTGATGCGTCGCAATGTCTTACGGCCGGTACCGAAACTGGATCGAGCGTAGCCCCATGCAAGTTCCAGGGTCAGAGCCTCGTTCGGGGAAGCGAGTCATGGTCCAGAACGTGGAGCCGAGTCCCGATGGGCCACCCATTTCCCGGTACCCCGACTGGTCCGATCTTTGCAACTCCTTGCTTCTATGTGACGGGCTTAAACCATTGCGCGGTGCTCGAAGTTGCGTCTGAGCCTAGAGGTACCCAAGTCTTGACGATACGCCCATCATTGACTTTGTCCCACTATTCTTGGTAATTCCGTGCAGGTCGGTTCCAATTCGTCATGGGAGACGCGACAGTTTCATCCCAGCAGCCATTGAAGGTGTTGGTGGTCGGGGCAGGTACCTACCCCCCAAGTTGATGCCCCTGAACCACCCCGGGCTTGGCTGATCGGAAACTGTACCCAGGAATCGGAGGTCTCAGTGCCGCCCTCGGCCTACGTCAACAGGGACATGAAGTGACGGTGAGTATAGCCAGGGTTAATTGGAATCGAACATTTCGCTAACCCTAGCAGCTCTTTGAGAGATCACAGCTTGCCCAGGAGACTGGCGCTGCCATCCACCTGGCCCCGAACTGCCATAGCATCCTCAGGAGGTTCGGCGTCTTGCCCGAAGTCTTTGGTGCCAATCCGGTCAATGGCGTGAGTTAGAATAAGAGTCACTCGGTACAATAATGGCCCTAATATATACTTCAGGTCACCGAATACGATGCCGAAGGCAATTTGAAGTTCGACTTGGACTTGAGAAAGCCCTTGTCGATATGGCAACATGTGCGTTTCGCACGCTCCAGTCCCTATCTATTTACGTACAGTTGCTAAGCTAACATAATGCTTTAGCCATGGGTACTCTCTCACCGTGTCCGGCTCCACGAGGAGCTGAAGCGTAAAGCACTATCCACGGATGACGAGGGGACGCCTGCCGTGCTCAAGACCTCGAGTGTCGTAACGGCCGTCGATACTGATACTGGAACCGTCACACTCGAAGACGGCTCGTCATTCTCGGGAGACTTGGTGTTGGGGGCAGACGGAGTTAGCGTAAGCCTGAGCTTTGTCATTTTTTCACTTAAGTCGCGTACCAACTCACACCTGATAGTCCATCACACGCAGCATCGTTGCCGGACCAGATATCAAGCCTTTTGGTTCGGGCAAGAGCGCATTTAGATTCCTCGTTCCCATCGACCAGATCCGTGATAATCCGGTAACCGAAGCCCTGGGGAAACGTGAAGGATACATGACCATGTGGATGGGCAACGACCGCCGACTCGTCATGTACCCCTGCTCCGATAACACCATGATGAACTTTGTTGGTATCCACCCAAGCGAGCTCTCGGCTTCCAAGGGAGAAGGTGAGTTTGCCTCTTTCATTGCAATAGTCGCCTCCTCCGTATGGTGTGATACTAAGTTCTATCAGGCTGGAGCCGCGGAGTTAGCAAGGACGTTCTCATCAATGTGTTTGGCGGCTTCGGGACAACGGTACGGGCCCTCTTAGAGATGGCCGATGTCAATGCGCTCAAGGTGTGGACTCTGCTGGATATGAACAGAATTCCTACCTGGTACAAGGGGCGGTTGGCGCTGCTGGGAGACGCAGCGCACCCCTTCTTGCCGCACCAGGGTCAGGGAGGTGAGTGAATAACAAGCTCGTGAACCTTTGGAGCCTGGTTAACCCAAGTTCGCAGGAGGAATTGCCATCGAGGATGCAGCGTCCCTATCGGCTCTTCTACCTCGAGGCACAACCGTCGACAAAATTCCCGAGCGGTTGGCGCTCTACGAAAAGGTCCGCGACGAACGAGCGCACAAAGTTCAGGCCCTAACCAGGATAGCGGGAACGGATCTCAACGATGAGAACCGCGAGAAGTTCAACAGTGAGTATCCATCTAGCTGTTGTGTTGCCCCCCCTACCCCTACTAGTCCCTAACACAGGCCACAGTCATGGAGTTCATGCACTACAACTTCGGACACGACGAGTGGCACAACTCAACCCGTGCTTTGAAGGAGAACCTCTGGTACCTCAACGGCACCGGAATTCGCCGGCGTGTACCACTATCCTTTGGGCCAATGCCCAGTCCTCGACAGGACCATTTCGGCCGACCGATCCCTGCTCACGACTCAGGCTTCACGACGTACTCGGTCCGCTTCCGGACTTCGGCAACCTACCTCAAGACGTGGTTCCCCACCCCCGAGTTCAGCTTCTCCTCGCCCGGCACTGTGGCTGAGGCCAGTTTCCGATGCACTGAGCTGCGGGATATGAAGTGGCTCGGTGGTGGCGGGTACAAGTATCTCGGTCTCTGGATCCACGGGGTGCAGTACACGCGCAAGGATGGAAGCAAGATCCATGGCTCGTTCTTGGTGGTCTTGCTGGAGTCGTTGGCCGATCCCATCATCACTGGGCGTGACGAGCTTGGAATGCCGAAGGTGTTCAGCGACATCGACATCAAGAAGGGAGACGCGGAGGGTTCGGTCAACATTGAGTGCAGCTGGAGAGGACAGAGCTTTTTGCGCTTCCACCTTGATGATCTGCAGGAGGGCGCCGCTGACGAACCCGAACCCGAGCCCCAAGGCCCCATCAACCCCCACGCTCCTCCCAAGCCCAAGGACGAAGGGACCATGTTCTACCGCTATGTTCCGGCGGTTGGCAAGCCCGGTGAGGCCGACGCGGCGTACGCTGTCCTGATCCGCGAGGGCAAGGAGTCGGCCACACCACGAGTCGTGCAGAGAACCTGCCGTAACCAGAGCAGCCGGCTTGAGTTCACGGAAGGGAACTGGGACAACCTGCCAACGCTTCATAATATCGCGGCCGGGTTTGCGGAGATTCCGGTTTACGGCATTGTTGAAGCGAAGACGGAGGAGGGCACCGGGGTGGATGACTTGGCGAATGCGGAAAGGATCGAGTAGACTACATGTTGATGGAACTACCCCGTCGATCATGACCAAAGAAGAGTCCTCATAACGCGTTCATGGTACAGCTTCTCTATTAAACGTATTGCCTGTCGGCGTATGCTTGAATATGACCTCCAACTCTGTCATGTTTAGGGGTTGCTGGTTAGTGGTTATGGTTATCCAAGATGGAACTTCTGATTATGGGCCCAAGAGAGCGAGGAACGGTAAAGAATATTACCGCTGCCGTTGGTTATTGCCTGTTCAACTGTCCATGAAACTCCATCATCCCCGCCGACGACCTCTGCAGCGCTTCCATCAGCTGCAACAACCTCTCCACCAAATTCGGCCTAGGCAAGCCCTCATAATTATCCCTCAATATCCCAATCACCACCCCCAACACCCCCTCCGGCTCACCCAGCGACACCTCCCCTCCCCCCCTGTGACTTCCATCCGCCGTCCCCATCCCCAACCCCGCCAGACCCGGCGCACCCACCCCGAAATGCGTAAACCTCTGCAGCGCCAAATCATCCTCCCCATCCAACCACACCGCATCCGGCCCGGGCCCAACCACAGCAACCACCTCCCTCCCCCCCTCCTCCTCACCCGTCGGCACCGGGACCATCCCCCTCCCCCGCCCCCTCCCCGCCGCCGCCCCCGCCAGCAGCGCATACACCCACAACACCAAACTCGCCTGGTACATCACCACAGCCGCCGGACCCAATAACATCCCCCTGCCAACCCCCCTCGCAAACCGCAACACCTGCCCCGCATGACAGATCGCGCGCCGCGCCGCTTCCGTGCCCGCCCACTCCAGCACGGCGGCATACGCGCCGCGCGCCTGCTCGGGCCCTTCGATGCCGGCGAAGATTTGTATGTCTTCGAAGGGGGCGTGCAGGTGGAGCAGGATGAGCTCTAGGCGCATGCGTACTTCGCGCGCGGCGGTTTGGATCCCATGGTGTGGTGGTGGGGGTGGGTGGGGGAGCGGGGGGGTGTCGGGGGTGGCGAGGCTGAGGCGGAAGTGTTCGAGGAGTTTGAGCAGTTCCTCGCGGCGGGAGGTTAGCAGGAAGGTGTTCCAGCGGCGGGGCTTGGTGGGGGATGAGGCGCTGGTGGGGTTGGTGGCGGTGTTGTTGTTGTTGGAGCGTTGGAGGGAGGTGAGTTGGATGCATTCCCATGCGAGGGACCAGGCGCAGGCCAGGAAGGCTTCGTTGGCGATGGGCAGGTCGAGGATGGGGTGGGCGTGGTGGAACTGGGATTGGGATTTGAAGGCGCCCGGGTCGTCGAGGTAGTCGGCTATGGAGGGCGGTTGGTGTGCCAGTGGCGGGTGTTGGGTGAGGAGGGCGGTCCATTGGTGTGAGGATGGTGCTGCCCAGAGTGAGGGCGCACAGGGGAGGGGCAGGGAGAGCTCGGCGTAGGAGACGAGCGGGTTCACCATGAGGTACATGGACGAGTTGAGGTCATGCTGCACGAAGCGGAAGGCGGTGCGCTTGAAGGATTCTTGATGGATCCAGGTTCGCCAGGCTGTCTCCTCTGACGCGGTGGGGTCGTTGGTGTCGAGGATGACGGGTGGGTAGCTGGACTTTTTGAACCGACCGCCCCGTCGGACCATGGTCAGGGGCGACTGGAGGAAACTCTCGGTGATCTCTACCTTGCGGCTATGGCCGCTCCACAAGGCGATTTCCAAGTTGATTAGAAAGGCCTGGGTTAGCTCTAGGTTCCGCACCATTGTGTTGTCGGCTTCCCAGTGAAAGGGGATCGCCGTGCGGAGACATTCTTGCATGGCGTAACCCAACTTCGTCAGAGTCGAGTCCGAAGTCAGGACGGCACCGGCAGCCGCCATGGCAATGAGGAGCTCCGGCTTCTTCTCATTGGGGTTGAAGCTGGCTGCATGGATGAAGGAATCCGCCCTCGCATGGGGAGAAGTCAGGTAGAACTGGATCAGGGTGTCGAGCAACTCGACGCTTGGGAACGAAGCCACTGCCTTGTGCAAGTTCTCGGGACGTATCGACTTGATAACAATGGTCAAGATGTTATCACGCGCGGCGGACCCAAGGCGGACCGGAGTAACACGCCGGGAAAATGCGATTTGCGACTCTGGCGACGGGTGGTCGCGGGCATCCGAAGGCAGCGAGAGGTTGTGCTCCTCGGCCGCTCCATGGTCCTTGGGATTTGGTCGGAACCGCCAGTGATGGTTCCGGAATGCTTCGGAAGCACTGGTTGCAGGATGAGGCACGCTCGACATGCCCATCGAGGGAGCCATGTGCGAGGGTTCGGGGAGTGGAGGACCACCAAGCTCGAACGGGATGGTGGTGTTGTAGGTATCAAGGAAGCGGAGGTCTAAGTCATCCAAATCGATACCCGGGAACGGTTGCTCAACCCCCATGCCAAGATTGCCTGCGGACCACAGCCCTGGGAGAAAGTTCCACTCCGCAAAGGTAGGGGTGCAACAGCCTGTTGGGAGCTCAGGGTGGGGATCCATAAAATCGTCGACTAGGATAGTGAGAACTAAGGTTCGAATGGGGCACAGGAGTAAGTGGAAGGTGGAGGACGAGGCATACCGAAGGGTTGTTGAACGACCGGGCCCATGGAAGGACCAGGACCGGTTCCCTGGTAGGAATTCTGCGGGGGCACACCCCGTTGCAGCGGCGTAGAGGGCCCCATAAGAGGTTGCGTGGGGAACCGTTGCGGTACATCCCCAGCATCGGTGTAGTTGGCGTTGAGCGGCATTGCGTCTGTCATCTGCGCCTCGAGACTCGATGGCATCGGCGACGGGCTCGGCTCTTGCTCACTCGCCTGTGAACCCAGGGGGGATGCCGGCGTCAACAGGTCGTCGCTCTTGTAAACACACTCGAGACCCTTTTCGGCGCACCGTCTACACGGTTTTGCCTCGGTGCATCGGACATGGTTTGCGGCACAGGCACGGCAGGCTTGCGACACGCGGCCGGGGACATCGTCGGCGGCACCGCGGCTCAGGTTGTTGACTTTTGCGCTCCGTACATCGTGCGCAGCAACATGTCGTTTGAGAAGATCTCTGAATTACGGGCGTATAGTCAGCAATCACGGACGCCAAGGGCCATCGTCGGCATCTGGGGTAGGGCTGGGCCTGAAGCTGGGCGGAGCTGGGCCCGGATGAATAGTGGAAAGCGGCCTACGTCCGTGAGAATGATTTGCCGCAAATGGAACAGCGGTGCGGTTTAAAGTTGGTATCTAGCCGGGAATAGACTTGTCAGATCTCCGAACACGCCCAGTCACATCGGTGTTCCTTACGAGAGCGAACGTGACGGGCAAGATGATCCAAGCGGTTGTAGTGTCGTTTGCAGGATCCGCACTGGAAAAGTCCCTGGTCGTTTGCACGTGCATTGGTCGAGCTCCCCGCAACTTCGATGGTGCTCATCGTGAGCGTCTGTCTTTGGTGCTGTGGTGGGCCGAGTGGGCTGTGTAAGGCGCAGGTGGAGGGAACCGGGACGGGAGGGGGAGCAAGTGGTGACACCAGACGTCGTGGAAAGACCAAAAGACGCGGAACAGGAGAGGGAAGAGATGTGGATCATGTGGCCTTCGGCTCCGTGTCCCCCACATGTCCCGATCGGCGGCGATCGATCAGGGGTTAGGGGTGGTCTTGCGCGGACAGTCTCCCAAACACCCAGAAAAGGCAAGCAACGACTGTACTGAGATGTTTAGGGATAGAGTCAGCCTTTTCCAGGTTGCGTATTGTCGAATTGGACCGAAAGAGTCCACTTCTTAACGCTGGAGCTGATCGGTCCCTCCGACTCAGGGGCCTCACCTACTTATTGTCATTTGGTGTATTATCCAGTACCACCAACGAACAAACTTGATTCGAAGCACTGCACATAACCAGTTCTCAGAAGCCCCTAGCTCAATATGGGTCAGTGTTGCAATGATTACCGAAACTTGAGGCTTTGAACTAAAGTTTCAATTGATAGCACCTCTCACCCCTGTCTACTTCTTCTCCCATGGCTCGACCATGATGCTTGGCGAGGAGTCCGAGTCCGCCACATACTGGAAGAAGGCGGGTGATGAAGCCCTCGCCAATAACATCAAGGGTGTGATCATGATGGTAGGTCGTTCTAGCTTTCCCATTTCAACTTGACTAAGCCGCATTTAGGGAGCACACTGGGACGCCCCAGGCGACGAGGTCCACGTCGCCACGAATCCCACCCCCAGCAAGTCGCCCGTAGCCTACGTGCACCCCAGCAAGTACGTGGACTACAAGCTCAACCCGGATCTCCCAACAGCAGAGCGCTGCATCGGGCTCCTGAAGAAAGCCGGATTCGCCGCCTCGGGGGACGCCACCTTCGACTGGATCCACGACACCTACCTGATCCTGATCCGCATGTTCCCGGCGGGCTGCCCGCCGACGACGCTCATCTCGGCCAACGAGCGCTACGACCCGCACTTCCACATGAAGCTGGGGGCCACGCTGCGGCCGCTGCGCAAGGAGAACTACCTGATCATCGGGTCGGGGGGCGCCGTGCACAACCTCTACCGCAACCACTGGATGCCGATGCTGCGGTTCTCGGACAACTTTGCGCAGGAGCGGCCGCCGGAGTCGTGGGCGCTCGAGTTCCGCCAGGCGGTGGAGGACGTGATCAGGAACAACACCGGCCCCAGGCTGAGGAGGGCCATGACGCGGCTGATGAAGCATCCGCTCTACCGCGACGCTCACGGCACGGATGACCACTTCATGGCTGCCATGTTTGTGGCTGGCGCGGCAGGGGATGAGGAAGATGAGGGGGTTCAGGGGGAGTTGGCGGCCGAGACGTGGGAATTGACGAATATGTGTAACAGTCAGTTTGTTTGGGGGAGGTGGCCCAAGGGTTCGGTGTTGGCGGCGGCGTCGTAATTTGGAGGGTTTTTGTGTAGCAATAAGATGAAAGCTGTATCCGGTGAGGCAGTACTCGGCCCCGACTCTGAACATCCATTGTCAAGGAAAGACGTTGAGAGAGAATGAGACCTCATGGCGCGGGTCTTACTCAACTAATACCTACACAGGTACATACCGAACATACCTAAGCTAGGTGTACCTTACCTTGTAGCTTATTCTTATCCACACTCACCTGCCTACTTATACATAATCCAGGACGCGGCATATGGACTTCATCCCTTTTGTCATTGGAAGTGACGCGCGAAGTCGAAGATTCCCGTCTTTCCCCAATTACGATATTGACCAATGACATTGTATCGGGATATCAAAGGAAACTCTTTTGTGGCGGACAAGGGGGGGCGGTAAAGTGATTAAGAGGTGATTGTTTGTTTAATGTGACAAAGTGCTTGGTGGGTATGTATTTGAGTGTTGCTGCGCTGCTGTAGCAACTGGGCTGGTTAAGCAGCCGAATGCCAGTGTTGAGAGCGTGGGCATCGGGGCGACATAGGAAATTTGTTTGTATTTTTGTATTTAATTATGTAGGTACAGAGGTAATTAGGTATTCAATGAGAGCAAACATTCATATATATTCTCGACAGGTCAGCTCCACTCCAGCTCCATCCTGTTCTCCACACTCGAGACCAAACCTTCTATAACCTGAAAAGACCTCCATAGTCGTTGTTATACGGAATGGAAAGGACAACGATGAGCTCGACATGCGAATGGAATGGGTCGAATGAATGTGTGTAGGTGCAATTGATCGAAAACTGGCGAGAAATTGAAGGGAAGAAAGGTTGTTGATATCTCCGTATTAAAAATGGGCCATTTAGGAAAGGGTGTGCCGGTGAGGCAAGATGAGTGCATGCAGGCCCAAGAGCATGAGTCGGGGGTTGGCTTAGATAAGGGTGGGTTGTGGTGCCGGAGAATCGCTGCAACTACACACGGCTTCAGGAAATCCAAATGCCGCCCGAGCATGGAAACACTTCAGTTCCGCCTTTTGCAGTTCTGGCCAGCAGCAAAGGCTGCCTCAAAAGTCGCGATGGTGTTGGCTGCTTTGGCTTCGTAGACCGGTTCGCGGGACGTGGGGTGCGCGGGGAGCCCTTGGGTCGAGTTTGACACACGATCGTAGATCGTGGCGTCGTCGAATGCGGATTGTTCGAGGAAATATTGCAGAGTTGTTGATGAGTCGCTTGTAGAGATATCAACCATTGTTGTTAGTAAAAGGGTAGGTAAACGAGAGATAGAGACGAGAGGTGAATAGTTGGGGAGGATTTGTGCAACGGGGACTGAGACCGGCTCACGGTTTTCTAGAGGCACTGGCGCCGACGCCAGAGGAAATGCCAGACATGGTATTCGTCCAATAAACAGGTGCAACTGCCCAACAGCACGCGGTAAAGACCCCGAGAGGTGGATCTTGAAGGAAAAGGAAAAGGAAGGCTGATGTCGAGAGGTTTGTTACGGAGCCAGAGAAGACATACCTAACAACATGCTTGAGTGCTCGGGGCTTATATTGATCTTTATATCAATCAGTTGAACCTTCCCAATCCGCACCTACTGTCCAGTGGCCATTGTGCCTACCTCAAGCAGGTACCCAGGTAGTCGTTCGCGGAACCGTTCCTGGGAGGCAGACACGCACATTTTCTGCCAGCTTCCCGCGGTTGGGCACCAACCATCACAAGATCAAGAAGTATCGCCACATCCAATGCAAGGGAAGAACTTCAATCGCCGACTCTTGTGTGCATCGAAACGCGAGCAAAGAATTAAGTTGACCGCGTGTTGTGGTGGTTCGGGGGATTGCCCGCCTGGTTCGCCGTCTGATTGGCCGTTTTGTATGGAGGTACTGGTAACAATTCCTCGACCGTCATCCGTCCCCACAGTTCTTGCATTCTGCATGCAGGCGGGCATGCATGTTGTGGAGATCGCCTGGCCTGCTCGGTGCAACAGATAACCTTACTAAAGCCACAGGTGCTCTCGCGTTTAATGCCCAACCGGGCACTTTGGCATCCGCAATCGCGTCCAATGGGACGCTTCTCCAAGGCGGCACTCACCAATCACCGCGTTGCGCTGCGACCAGGTAGCCGGAGTGACATGCAACATGCACTGGTTTGGATAGTGGACTTCGTTTGCTCGGGGCTCTACACAGTATACTCCCCTAACACCCACATCCACCTTCCCTGATCACCCACACCCAATCCCCTGACACCCACACTCACCTTCCGTGCCACCCACACTCCCGTCACCTCCCCTCCACACCCACCTAAGACACCCACTCCCCTGACACCCACACTCACCTTCCCTGATCACCCACACCCAATCCCCTGACACCCACACTCGCCTTCCCTGATCACCCACACCCACCTCCCCTCCCGCCCCGCGCGCCTCCCACTCCCCCGAAAAAGGGAAAAAAAACAGTTGTTACCCAGCCAGTCACGAGCAACCTAGCCACTTCAGCTGCCGGTTCCGCCGAGTCAACCTCGAACGTCATCCAGCGCAGATCGCAGCCGGACTCAAGCCTCATTCGCACCCAGTTACCTCGAGCCCCGGCCAGACCGGATGGGGGACGGGGTCCTGCCAAACATTCCGTAAACACCGGATCCACATAGGTACATACCTTCGTACCTAGATCAATGAGCCAATGACAATCTCATGATTTGCCACCGACAGTGACAGTCTCGCAAGCCGAACCACCTAGCAGGCAACCAGAGCAAGTGCTGCGACGTTCACAACACGCTTGACACACAGCGCCGGCGACAAGCGCCCAGCTGTGGCTTTCATTGGAATCCATGGTAGTGGTGAGCCTTGAGCGGTGATGCTTGGTGCTGCGTATTTTCAGGGCTGTCTACTAGTACCTAGGTACCTATCCATCCTCCGACCCTCCACCGAAGTATCTTGTCTCACCTCTCGCTCCCCTGCTCCGCCGATACCGGCTGGAGCCTTGTCCGAAGCCAACGACGCAAGAGTAAGAATGGGGTATTTAAGATGCGAGAATGAACCCATCCTCACTCCAATCAGATCTCAAACAGTTTCGGTGTTCGTCAGAACGTCCACGTCCACTACTCCTTTCTCTGCGGAATGATAGGCAGCGTGACATAATTCTCGAACCGCGGCCCAAAATGGACGTGGTTGAACCCCTGAAACTTCTCGACCGACCTACGCCGTGTTAGCATTGTCCAAGCCAGGCTCCAACCCCCCCCCCCCCCCTCGCCCCTAGAAGGAAGAAACAAAAACTCACCTATCCACGGGATCATCATGCAAGAAAATCCCACTCCCCTGCGTATCCCCCGAGCTCACCTCCAGCACCACCCGCCCCCCCTTCTCCACCACCACATTCGTCGGCCACACCTCCACATCCACCGCGTACACCTCGCCCGGGATCACACTGAGCACATCCCGGCTCGTATAATCCCGATGCGGCAGCCACTCTCTATGCTTCGGGTGCTCGACATTCACCTTGCGCAGCGACGCCCGCAGCCACCCCTTGGTCAGCGGCACCGGGTCGCCCGCCGTGCCCGTGTAAAAGACCTCGGCGCCGTCGGGGCCTAGGTAGCGGAGGGTGATGAAGAGGTCGATGTCGGAGGGGATGGTGGGCGACGCGGGGTCGGGGGACATGGACACGGAGAGGTGCGCGACGATGTGCCCCGTGATTTCGGTTTCGGTGGGGAAGGGGGCGGTGGTGAATTGGAGGAGGTGGGGGTTCTGCATGGTGCCGAGGGCGCGGTAGGTTAGTTTGTTTTTGGGGATGGGGGTGGTTGGGTTGTTGTCGAGGGCGAGGTCGGGGGTGAGGTGGTAGCGGGTGTATTGTGTGCGGGCGATGGGCCATTCGCTTTCTTCGCGGCGTTCGTAGACCTTTTCTTTCTCGGCGTTGTTGAACCCGACGTTGCCCTTGCGGAGGACTAGGCTGACGGGGGGGACTTTGCCGGGTTGTGACCAGCCTACGCGGTCGTCGCCTTTGAGGAAGGCGTCGAGGAAGCTGCGCTGGACTTCGACTTCCTCGTCGTAGTAGAAGGGTAGGTCGTGACGGCCCGTGATCATGCGCAGGTACTTAAACTCGGAACCGGCATGGGTGAAGCCCTCGATGTTGCCCCTGAGATGGAGGAGGATGCCGCCCCAGTTGCCGACGGAGAGGAGCGGGACCTCGATGTCGCCCATGTCGTACTCCTTGGATGCGTAGTATGCTTCGTCACGGAAGAAGTGTTTCTGGTTGTCAATTGTTTGGTCTTGACGGTTGGCAGTCAGCTCTTCTTCGGGGAGATCACCTTCCATAGTGTCTGGGCTCGTGTTAGTGACATTTCACACTCTCAGGCCGTTGACAGAGGTGTGGCATACCCGGACCCCAGTTAGAAGCAGCCCGGCCGGGCCGTCCGTATTGGTTGGTGATGACTTGTCTGTTCCACCAGAACTTGATGAAAGCGTTGGACAGGATTCCACCGTGCCGGCACCGATCCCGGTAATAGTCCGACATGCCTTCCCACGGGACGATGGCCGCGAGACCCTTGGGCTTTCGGGCAGCCACCCGCCATTCTAGTTTGCGTCAGTTACTGTGACCTAAAGGGATGTCACGAGACCCAAAACAGGCGCTGTGAGGTGATACATACGGCTTCCAGCATAGTAGCTGATGCCCAAGAGGCCTACCTTGCCCGAGGACCACGGTTGCTCGGCCGCCCACTCGACGACATCAACAAATCCATCGGTAGTCCCCCGAGACATGGTGTCAAGAATGCCTGGGGACTGGCCAAGACCCAGCTCGTCTGCGCGAACGATGGCATAGCCATGCTCTGTCCAGAACCCGGGGTCGGGTGTCTCCCAGGCTGAGTGTGCGGACTTGTGACGAGGATTGACCTCCGAGTACTTTGGAATGAAACTAGAACCTAGGTTAACCGGTTGTCTCATTATGCCTGGGCGGCTTGGCTCACTCCTTGTAGTGAATGTCCTTTCCGTATGGCCCATACGTCACCAAGACCGGGACGGGAGTATCCGGCTTGGGCCGGTAGACGTTGCAGCGAACCACGCCACCGGACTTTAGGGGGACGGTGACATTCTGCTCAAAAACATAAGGAAAGTTACTGCTGTCAACAGTGTGGAGGTCTTGTAGCTTGTTCGGCATTGTGACCAATTCTAAGACTTTGTTTTAGATGTTGTGGTTGGATAGACTCGAATAGCGGAAAGTGAACCGGGCCGTTTTCGTCAGCACCAATTGAATCAAATATGCAGTGGCGGGCGTTCTTCCGGCATTCAGCGAGGTAGGAGGCGGGGTGTGAGCGTGTCGGTCAGTGGGAGGCAGGCGGGGCGGGAGGGCCACATCCCGGCCGGACCCATCGGACGTCCGAAACGCCGGCATTAACTCGGAAGAAGCCGGCTATGCAACCTCTAACGGGATGACATCTGACGAATGCCGATAGGAGGACGGTGTTGTTTTCCGGCGACGTGTTTGTATGTTGAGCATTGACGCTTTATGATTCGAGGTGCGCCGCTGCAGTAAAACACTCCATCATACCCCGAGCATCACGCGTTGAAGTTTGGAGTATAGGGTGGAATAAACCATGATTAGAATGGCGCGTCGCGTGTTGTATTCTATCCGTTAAGATCGACATCTGTCTTAAGGTCGGTGCGCAACAAGTCTGCCAATACACTCTCCAAACCCAACCCCTGACTGCTCCTCACCGGCGACGGCCGTCATTCTCACCACATCCCCATCATGCAAGAACCCCCTTTCAGTGCCGTCGTTCAGTTTGAATGGTTTTGAACCCCCCTCCGTAAGTTCCAACATGCATCCCCTGGCATCTTCCCCATCCCCGCTCACTGTGCCGGTCGCCATGATGTCTCCGGTCCTCAAGGCGGCTCCAGCACTGACAGCATGCGCGACCATCTGCCGCGATGACCAATACAAACTTTGCACCCAAGATGTGCCCGCCATCGTAGCTGTCTCGCCCGATAGGATCTCTACCTGCATCTGGATAGCGTACGTCCGAAGCTCCGGATCCTGGAGGTGCTTCGGGATATCAACCACAGGTTTCTGGCCCTCTGCCTTGAACGCCTCGAGGGCGTCGAGAGTCACGATCCAAGGTGAGATAGATGTGCCAAAGTTCTTGCCGTTGAAGGGGCCCAGTGGGGTCATCTCGAACCCCTGAATGTCTCGAGCTGTGTTCGAATACCGTGAGCATCAACTCGTGAGAGTATTTTCGGGAAGAAGACTTACCACTCCAGTCATTTAGAATGACAAACCCAAAAATATGCTCATCCGCATCGACCGCATTCAACCTGCGCCCCATAGCCAAGGGTTTACCGATGATGGCGGCAAACTCGAGCTCGTAGTCAACCGACTTCGAGGGACCGTACACCACCGGTTTTGGCTCGTTGGCCGTTGTTGGGGCGGATTTGTCGCGATACTGGCCCATCGGACGCTCGATGTCGGTTCCAGACACCACAACAGAACTGGCTCGCCCTTGGTATGCGATGGGGAAGTTGAAGAAAGCTGGCGGTGGACGGGCATCGTTGATTATGATGCGGCCGGCGTTCTTGCCGTGCTCTAGAGAGCAAGAGAAGTCTGATGTTGTTAGAGGAAGAGGTTGCGGGTCGTAAGACAGGGGTGTTCGTATGTACCTGCAAAATCGCCAACTGTGACAGGCATGTGCATCCGGACTTGCGTGACGTCTTCGAAACTGCCTGGCGGCAACTTGGACACGTCGATGGCTCCATTCTGGCAAGCAGATTGGATGACCCTGCGGACACTTTGATGAAGGGCCTTTGGGAGAGCCGCGAATTTGTTGAGGGTGTCATGGGCAAACACCTCGTGGGGTAATTCTTTGATCTCCCCGAGCAGGTTACTACTGGTGTGACAGTCATGAAGAAAGATAACTGAATTTCCCAGCCGGGTGACCGCTTGGAGCTTGGGATGAGCGTCTGATGATGCAATTCCAAACGGGATATTGCGGGCTGAAAAGTGATGAGCATAGTTAGGGGAAGTCATGGTTGGAAATGGGCTGAGGTGAGAATGTAGCACATGTGTTCTTTGTACACCCTTAATATTGATCTCCTGATGGTGTTTACGGCCTTGTATGATGTGTTTCCAGGCTGTTGCTAGTCACACGGGTCTTATGACCGGCGAGCTACCGGCCATCGGGACATGCCCGGTCCACATGAGCCCACTTCCCGGCGCGGTAGACGGTTGCCGAAGTCAACATAAACAAAGGTACTTAATCGCCTTTCTGAGTAGGTCCTAGCATAACTACAGCACACTTACCATTCGTCACGAAAGAAAGCCAAAAGCTACATACATTTATCTACATTCTCAATCAGCCTCGCAAACCCCAGTCCAAGATGGCCCTTCAAGGCAAGCTCTCCCACCCCAACCGCTTCATCACCACCCACAATGCGGAAGGCAAAGCGGTAATCGACGAGTCCATCCCGGCCCCGGCACCGTTCTACTCGCTCGGCGAGGGCGACGCTGCCTTCGCGCAATGCTACGTGACGTCGACCTTCCCCGTCGACATCGCCAACGACGCCGACACCACGGCCTACCGCAACTTCCTGGCCGACCCGCCCGGCCTGACCGTCAAGGGCGGCACCGTCCTGCGGTACGTCGACATGCCGCCGGGCGCGACGTCTCCCATGCACCGGACCGTCAGCATGGACTACGGCGTGGTGCTGGAGGGAGAGGTGGAGCTGGTGCTGGACTCGGGCGAGACGCGAGTCATGAAGCGCGGGGACGTGTCGGTCCAGCGGGCGACGATGCACGCGTGGAGGAACTGCAGTCAGACGGAGTGGGTGCGTATGCTGTATATTCTGCAGCCGGTGCAGCCGCTGGAGGTCGCGGGGGAACCGTTGAAGGAGGACTACGGGGGCATGAAGGGGGTTAAGGGCTCTGAGTAGACAACGGGACGGATTAGTCTAAGACGGGGTACGGCTGCAAGTTAAATAAAAGTCATAAAGAAATTCTACGCGATGATCAGCATGTTTACTTTTAATTACTGTTGATTAAGCGGCACATTGGAATGCAGGTACCGTACATTCGCTTGGGTAGCCGATGGGGAGAACACGTGGGATTTGAACCATCAATGCACGAAGCACACCTCCATATCCACATTGAATAACACGAGAACGGCTCAAGACTGAAAAGATATCAAAACCTATCATTATACCTTCATAGCTCCCCGCCTATGGCATACTTAAACACGCCATCGTTAAACCTGCCAAATGTACCCCTCCAGGCCTTCGCCGCGGTCTTTCAAGGTGGGTTAGAAATAGAACCAGCGAATAGCTAGCAGGCTGCTAAAATGGATGGTATGAACTCACAGCATAGATTAAAACGCCTGTAAACATAGTTCCAACAAATACCTGCTCGGCGGGGCTGGTATACACCCGGACTTCAGACTGATCTCGGTCTCTGTTGATCGGTCTGTACGGGGGAACTCGACGATGTGTTGTGTCCCAGTCCGGGGGGTTCCGCGAGATGACCTGATCTTCGGTCGGTAGTGCCGCTTGGTTGCTTTGGGCAGCCCGAGGGGAGCTCGACGAGTGGTGTAGCTCGTAGTCCCTCAGCACCGTTTGCCGTGTGCGGGTTTGAGTTTGCGTGGTTGTGGTCGACGACATTGTGGTCAGCGTGGCGGCGTCGAGGTGTGGGAGCAAAGCTAGGGTATCGCCGTCGAAGGTGCTTTTCTTGCAAGCGGGCATGATCACGACCCCCGGCTGGGCAAAACAATGCCCGAATGTGACGGAGTGGTTGTTGGGGCAGGGCCGGAGTGTGGGGGTGGAGCTTCGGGATGTGGAGGGTTGCTCACCGGGAGCATCAACCCCTGAATGATACGCTCTCGCGCGGCAACAGCTTTACGCCCGAGGTAGGACAAGACTTGGAAAGCTTTAATTTGGTGGGGAATAGAGCCTCCTAAACGTCATCTCCTTGAAGCAGCTCGATTACACCGTCTAAGCACCATGCCGAAGCCTTTCAGCAACATTCGGTCTGCCGCCATTGACGGCCGGGCACTGAATCCCATCTTTCGGAAAACGCAGCTGAAGCAACTGCACGACGTACTTCTGGAGAAGGCATCTGACATTCAGGATGCTATTACAGCCGACACGGGCTATGCCTTAGCCGAGGTGCAGATCGAGTACTGCCTCGCCATGCGGCTGCTAGCTGAAGCTTACACGGCCATCGACACCGGCCAATCCCTTCGGGATGAGTACGCAGTATCAAGAGGCCAGAATATGCCCCAGGCAAAAGAAGCCGTTGGCATTGTGGTCATCCATCCCGCCAAACATGCTTTCTTCTCCTGCCTCATGTCTGCGTTGGTCCCTGCGCTGGCAGCTGGGAACTGCGTGATCGTCCACGGGGAGCAATCCCTCTTGCGGACACCACGGCTGGTGCTGGATCTCATCACCAAAGCCCTGGACGACGACGTATTTGGGACAACCACTAGCCCTATCGGCGAATCCGACCTGGACCACCCTCACATTCGCGTCCTGCAGAACGGCAGCGAGAGCGCCCACCTTTCCCACCACCTCGTCTCGGAGCCCGAAGCACGGGTGGTAGCAGTTGTGGAGCGCGATGCCGACTTGGATGTTGCGGCACGTGAGCTGGTTCGGTCGCGGTTCGCGCTGCGCGGGAGGTCGCCATATGCGCCCGATTTGGTGCTGGTGAACGAATGGGTGAAGAAGGAGTTTCTTGAAGCTGTCGTGCGACATACCATTCGGTTCGTTTCTGATGGCGGCAAGAAGAGTCCTCCGAGGACCGCTTCCGGACAGAGCCTATCCGAGTTGGTAAGGACGGAAAAGGCGGTGAATGTTTTGTCGTGGAGTTCCGCTGGGGCGGTTGTGGAGGTTCAGGATAGGTGAGTTCTAAGAAGGGTGGATTTGTTGTCTGGTTACCTTGGAACTAACGAAATGGCAGGAAATCCCCGCTCCTGCGCCGTAAGGTCCAAGAAGGCTGCCTGCTCGTCCATGCGGTGACAAGCATAGACGACGCCATTGACTTCTCCAAGAGGTATGTCAACACCCAACGCCAAACCGAGAACAACATCGCTGACAGGCCACAAAGCAACGGCCGCCTCGGGGCAGCCTACGTCTTTACCAAACCTTCAGCAGCAAAGTACATCTGCCAGTTCCTCGACTCACCGATGTCATTCGTCAACCACGTTCCCACTACGCTCCTTTGTAAGTGTCACTCCTGGCCTCCCGTGGAAGCCCTTCTAATTCCTTGCAGTCCTTCCCATGGCACCATCCAACATTTCAGTCGATCCCCAAACGCATTTTCCCTACGACAAGGCGCTCTTTTGCCGACCCAAAGCCTGCGTCATTACTCCCATGGCCGAGGAGGGCGTATTAGCGCAGCTCCTCGAGCAAGCTTCGCCGCAGCAACTCAGCGCGTTGGCCCACCGGACACTCGCAAAACTGCCCCCAGTCAAGAGGGCCAGCCAGGGGATCACTCATATCGGGTTCTTCCAAACTGGGATACTTACGGGAGGGGTTTTACTGTTGTCCACGGTGCTTGGTGTCACTGGCGTGTGTTCATATTATGCTTTCGGGTTGGTTCGGAGCCGTGTATTCCAAGGTTGAGGTTAGTTACAGGTAATAAATAGCGGGTTATCATAGTGCGGTCGTGATAGCGTACATATATGTCGGGTTGTATTCCACGTGCCCTACCGGGTTACGAGCAGGTTATTGTCCCTACTCCCTAGTGCTAATCTTTTAAACGCAGAGATTAGAAGATGTCACAAAGTCTCATAAACACTGTGGCCTCAATACAGTGTATTTCATCTACCTGGTGTATCGCCATTGTAGCAGTAAATCTTTCCATATTTAACATACAACTCCGAAACCATTGGGACTCATCTCAAGACGGACTCTACCTAGGCTGAATCAGAGGTTAAACCCGCGGTTACAATGAGTGATTACACTTGGCCCTTCAAAGTCATAAAGTGGACTGGTCGAGTTTTTGAGACAAACACAAAAGTATCAATTTAGGAGGGCATAAAACCCCAGCAATCGCGAACTAACTACCTAGGTGCCTAACTCGGGAGTAACGGCTAACAGGAGACAGTGAGTATCTGTTGCTCCACTCGTACAGTGAAAGTCTATATCCCGAATCACCGATACCCTTCGAGAAGAGTGGAATCACCGTGAGCAACCGCCTAAGCGCGCTTGTCGATGAAGTGGTGGAACTGGAACTTGCTGCCCTGTCCGTCGCCGACGTAGAAGACGTGGTTGCCCTTGGCGGAGGGGATGACAGTGAGCTGGCTCGCGTCGTCGACCTGGCCAGGTGCCGGGCAGGCTCTCGAGGAACCCCACTTGTCGCCATCCTTGACGATGAGGCGGATGCTCTTGCTGTTGTCGACGTAGTAGAGGTAGGCTTTGCCGTCGACGTAGGTGACGGCCAGCGGGGTGTTGAGCCTCGCGCTACCCGAGGCGTCGATTTCCTTGTCTGCGAAGCACCCAAAGAGAATCAGTTGGGCCCTTGTAGCATACAATGTTTCTAGAGAATAGACAAATGATACGGCTGTAAAAAGAGCCCCCCACCCCCCGGAAAAGAGCCAGAACGAGAAAAAGGAAAGGCTCACCATTGATGGACCCGGCAATGGGGCAGTAGCAGTGCAGCCTGTTGGTCTTGTTGGCCTGGTAGATGATGAAGCGAAGCTCATTGTCCGGGACGTAGTAGGCCGCGAGCGAGGAGTTGGGCACAATCTTGACGGTATCATCGAACTGGCCCGGAGCATCATCACCGACGGTCAGCTCGTTGATCGTGGTGCTCTTGTAATCCGTGCCCCTGCATCATGCCTGGTTAGTTTTCATGTCATCCCAAGCAACCCCCTAGGTCTTTAGGTGACTCACGTGAGATAGTAGACGTAGGCAGTGGTGTCCGAAGAGGTGGCGGCAATGGTCAGGTTGGCGAGATCGGTCGCGCCGAGGGGTTGGTAGACCGGGCTGATGATGGAGATATCATTCTGGGTCGGATCATCGCACCTGCAGCCCGGGGCAGCGGCCGTCTTTGGTTTGTTTGTGAAACCAAAGACGAGGTCAACACCCGTCAAGTTGGTGGTTGCAACCTGGGCCGGGTTGAGGATGAAACCGGTCAGGGCATCGGTACCGGCCGCAAAGGCTTCGGTTTCATCCGAGTGCTTGGTCTCGTCAAAGAACTGGAAGCCAAGGTTCTTCGTGTTGGTGTTGTAGAACAGATGAATCTGCTGTCCCTCGGGTCCCTTGAGGTTGATGGCGGCGGCAACTCCAGTGGCAGGCATGATGGCGGCTGTGAGTAGGTAGGTGAGGTAGACTGTGATGATGTTGATGTTCAGGCAAGTGATGCGTTCTTGGAAATGTACTGAAGGCTTGGTGAACAGAAATTGTGGTTTGAGCTGGACGATGCCGCCAGCTTTATACCCCGAGTCTCGAAGATGCACAGGCGATCTCGGAACGCCTCGTCAACCCTTTCCAACCTCGCACAACCTCTCGATATCCCAAGATTGTTGCTAGCCATGGCAAAAGAGGGAGCTCGGGTGCTCCTCTGACGTGAGGACTCCTGCGGCAGTCGATGTTGGCACACATGTCCTCTGGCCCCAAGATCGTATCCCGTACAATCCTCACCACTCGTTGCCGTAGGACATGGTGGGGTTGTTCGTAGACATGGAAGCCATAGGTCGAGAGGGCTCCAACTCCAGAGCCACTCGGCCTTCCAAGGAGAGATAACGTTGCGCCGACATCAGAATGGGAAAGAATCCTCACTAGCGTCGAGCTGAGACAAG
Organism: Chaetomium fimeti; assembly: GCF_033439085.1. Taxonomy (NCBI): domain Eukaryota; kingdom Fungi; phylum Ascomycota; class Sordariomycetes; order Sordariales; family Chaetomiaceae; genus Chaetomium; species Chaetomium fimeti. The sequence goes on from NW_026944339.1 coordinate 196,223, forward strand.
TTCAGCTCTCTCGGCAACGAATAACCAAGCGGGCTTTTCCGAGAGAACTTTGAGCACATCATTAATGTATGCGGTGTAACTCGTTGACGATGATTGCGTAGGTATCTGAGGTTATTATTCACGAGCAGCTACTGGCCCGGTGTGTGCTGAATAGCAGCAGCCCCCTAAGCGCGCTTCCCGCGCAACTCCAGCTGATTGGATTGGACCTTTTCCTCCATCACTCGTGCAACGCCAAAGCAACGAGGGAGCGGCCGGAAGGAGGCCCATGCACGCATGCTTCAGCTGGAATCGGGTTCGAGGTCGGAGGAGTTCATGCAGGTTACCTGATGCATCTATCCGAACATGCTCCCTTGGACGCACCCCCTGAGATGTCAACTTCCCCTCCCCTGTTTCCTACATTCTTGTCTGATCCCTTCCCCGCCTCACACAACAAAAGATAAGGTACTTCTCTTTGATACGTGAGGACCGGGCTCCTGAGGGGATAAGCTGTCTGTTGTGGTGAAGCCCATTCCTCCGCCAGGACTGAGTTCCATTGCGTCCGTCAAGATGGTAGCAAGTTTGAGTTGGGGGCTATTCTCGGTTGTTTATTCTGGCCAAGTTCCTTGAATCACAAACTCTAGGGGCTTTTTAATAGCCACAGGCAAGACGATTCCGAGTACGGTGTTAGGGCGTGTCTCTGTGTCACCTTAAAGTTACACTCAACACGTCGGCATCCTTCTCAGCTCGCCTCAGTGCAGGTGATGGTGACGCACCTCGCCAAGTAAACCTCACAAAGTGCCCTATCATGACTCAACTCCCATCCTGCGGAGAAAACTCCGGTTTATGGCTGATTGTGGTTGGTTAAGCGGCCATCAGGAAACCATGAAGATATTGGCCGCCATGCTTACGTCTCCTATCTCATCACGGCCCTCCCGGCTTGGATCAGCACTGCGGGTTTTGAGAAGGGCGCCGGCATTTCCTCGCAGAACTGGTTTCAACCCCGCATTTCACGAAAATATCACTGTGAACGCAAGAGGTGCGGTATTTTGGGCCGAATGGAACGTACCTAGCCATGGCCGCCCTCCTAGCTGGTCACAAGAAATACCTACGTGTATATACGCCTCAGTCCCTGTCACGGTGGTAAGGTGAAATGGGGGACATAGGAACGTGATTTTGGAATGGGGTTTTCTGTGAGAAATTGTGGTGCTTGTCCACGAAAGAGACTCGTCTCAGTAACTTGCATTACTGGCGGAATTCCTCCCCGGGCTTTCTATTAGTCTAAGACGTAGCCGTTTTGAGAATCCATGACGACACTTCCATGACTTTTCTCAGTACCACTGACAGTCCCTTTGCTGTCTTGCACGGCTGACTTTGGGTTATTCATCTCCTTGCATGAGCCACTGGTCTCCTCAGGCACGTGTTGATACCAGGCTTTGGGGGAACACCGCCGAAGACAACAATGTTGTCGACCTATCCATTGTCACTATCAGGCGCAGAGGCCCAACCACTCCCATTCATACCTGCCGTGCTCGAGATTACGCCTCGTCAACAGCGTCTCGTAGACCCCGTCCCGGGAGTGACGGGGCCCCTGAGTGTAGTGGCAGAGGACCCGGGGACGAAATATACCATCTACTCAAGTAAAGCTGGAAAGTCCCCAGGTCACCCGCACCCAAAGAACATTGACAACATTCTCTCCTCCCATCCTCCCAGATGAGGCTTTCATTCTCAGCGCAAACCCTCCCGGCACCTCTGAAACTTTGCATGTCAGCGACAAGTGGGCAAGATGGATCACAAATTGGGATCCCAGCAGCGAGCTCTCGGCCACGTATGACGACACCACGCAGCAACCGGTGAAGAAGACGAGAGCGGGCCGGAAGAAGGCGACCCTGGACCACCAAAGTCAGATTCGGATGGCAAAACAGCGTCGGCTCCCCTCGGGACCGAGCCCTTGTCCATCAGCAACATCGGGCTCAAGTACGCCGAGACGACGCTGCACATCCAGTTTACAGCCACACTTGAGCTGGGACCGATCGGGTTCTACGGAGAGGCCTTGCCCAAGGGTGTCACGGATCCTAAAGCGGTCTTCAAATCCGTTTCTGCTTTTGCCCAGCTGGACGGCCCCCTCGTGACGCTGGAGTTCGCCGAAATCTCGGGTGTCACAGGCGGGTTCGGATACAAGAGCGAAGTGCGAGTCCCGACAGCGGACCAAGTGGCTGCACTTGTGACTTCCCGTCCGCCAAGCCCGCCAGCCTGACCGGTGCCACCGGGAATGCCATGAACACCCGCGCGAGGCTCACGTCGCCGAGCTCGAATGGGTGGTTTAAGTCGCTGGACGACACGTACTGGGCGGCAGCGGGCCTTCCAGATGATCTCCCTACAAGCAATGGCGGTGGTGAAGTTCGGGCAGTCCATCAATATGGGGCTGTTCACCGTTGCACTGGACGACATACCCACATCGGCGTCCAAGGCGAAGTTTGGTCACGTCGAACCGGGCATTGCTGTGGTGGTCGATCTCGACTACGGCACCCCCAAGGCTGAGGCGCAGCTCCCGCCCAACTCGTACATCCTCGACCCCGACTGCCACCTAACTAGTGGCGTTCCCCTCTACTACTTGTTCGAGGCACCCCATTGTGACCGCCTTTTGGTGGGGGACTTCGTCTTCACACTCGGAGGATACCACGAAGCCTTCGGCATGCCCCATGGCTTCCCCAACCGACCCCGAGTGGGCATCAGCTGGAGCCTGAGCAGTGCCCGCCCTATCAATTACAAAATAGATCGACTTCGCCATCACACCAAAGGCATGCATGGGCACTGGGAGGCTGCATGCGGCGTACCACCCGGATCTGATCGAGGCGTGCGTGGTTCGATGCCTTTGCCGACTTCCTGATCAACTACAAGCCGTTCGACTTCACGGCCGAGGCCGGGGTGGGCGTCGGGGTGTGCTTCAACCTGGACATCCTCTTCGTCCACATCCACGTCTCGGTCGAAGTCGTGCCGAGCTGGAGTTGTGTGGTCCGCCGTTCGCCGGGACGGTGTATATTGACAGCAAGGTCACCAAGTTCCACATCCCCTTTGGCAGCGCCAGCGACAAGACGCCCCCCTGCCAACCTCCTCAACTTCTACAACTTGATGCTGCAGGCCAGCAGTAAAACCGACCCACCCAGCGCATCTACCGCAGCCCGGCCCTGGTAGCCACCGCCGTCCATCCAACCAACAGTCCTCGCGTGATAGAACTTGACGACAACGATGAACCCATCGCCATAGCAGTGGAAGTAAAGTAGGGCGACCCCCCGAAGAAGGACGAGGCGCACACCTTCCTAACCCAGTTCGGCCTGATGAACGACTCGGGGGTTCCGGAGCGGGGCCACAACCAGGCGTGGACGGTCTGGGGTGGCACGTTCGCCTTTGTGCCGGGGTGCAAGATGGCGATCGGGAAGGCCGAGCAGGTCAGCGAGACGGGCGAGCCCGTTCGTTACGACGGTGCAGTACACCAACCGAGCCATCTACGCCAAGCCGATGCAGCTGAGGGAGTCGCCTCGGCGAGCGGATGCGACGAGTCATAAAATGTATGAATAGGTAGGCTGTCTGGCTGACATGAATCAACAGACGAGACATCCACTGAGCCCTCAAAATGGCAACAACATCCCCAGCGATCCAGCCTGCTCGATTCTACCGACGGCGGCGTGTCGTTGGTGATGGGGAGTCTGCTCTACGCGCCACCGCCGTTCATGGCGGAGGACAAGCAGCAGACGTTCAGGATCCTCGACGCGGACTGGAGCTAAAGGATATTAACGCACACGGTCCATTCCCGGTTCCCGTGCCAGCGGATGACGAGGAGGTTGGCGCGCCGCCATTGGCGCACGAGGCGCAGTGGGATGGGCTGCACAAGGCTTGAGCCAATCCAGATTGGGATACCGCCCCCCCCGCTGTTGCTGCCACCGCCGTTGTTGTTGTGGAGGGAGAAGACCGAAAAGAGGACGAGCAAGAGGACGAGCCGGTGAGTGCGCAGATGATGTTTGTGAAGGATTGGGCAACTGCATTTGACCGGGACAAGGCCTTGGCTTCGGTGGCGAAAATGCCGTTGTTGCTCAACTGCAGGTTCGATCAGCTGTATGTGGCGTCGTCGTTGGTGACAAAAGAGGAACGGACGTGGGGGGTCAGAGGTATTTTGATGAGAGAGAGATGGAATAATCTGGAGCTTCTTCGGACGAACTTTCCCTTCTTCACATGATCCCAGGCCCTGCAAGCCCTCAACTCTGGCCCAATCTTATACCCTGTTGCAAGGTGCTCGTCTCGGCCGAGCTGCAGTAGCGTTGCAACCCGAACAACGAACTCCCCTGTTCCAGTTGTGCCGATTGGACAGCCCTTCCACGTTGCTTGGATAACGGATGAGCCTTCCGAGCCTTTGTCCCCGCCCACAACACGAGGTGACAGCCTGGAAAGTGCGGACATTTCTCCACGGATTTTCCCTGCTGACTGTGAGTGTGCGGCGTCCAACTCCTCACCAAGGCCAAAAAAATAAAAATAAAAATAACCAAAAAAGCAACAAAAACGAAACACCACACTGTTACGCACACAGTATACGCAATACTCGCGGCCACCATGCCTTCTCCGAGCCCTCCGCTCCCGTCGTCTCCGGACCACGTGGAAGTGGACACGGTGCCGGAGGGAGACGAGACGGACTCGGCATACGGTGACGACGGCAGCTCGTCAGCCTCAACCTCGCTCCGCAGCAGCGTCCTCCGGTACGAATGGAAGCACGGGCGGCGGTACCACGCCTACCAGGCCGGCAAGTACAGCTTCCCCAACGACGAGCGCGAGCAGGACCGGCTGGACATGGTGCACCACGCCTACTTCCGCACCATGGAGGACCGCCTGTTCCTCGCCCCCGTCGACCCGGACGCCGGCCTGCGCGTGCTCGACGTCGGCACGGGCACGGGCATGTGGGCCATCCACTTCGGCGACGACCACCCGGGCGCCGCCGAGATCGTCGGCAACGACCTCTCCCCCATCCAGCCCACCTGGTGCCCGCCCAACGTGCGCTTTATCGTCGATGACGTCGAGCTGGACTGGGCCGAGCCCCACCCCTACCACTACATCCACTGCCGCTACATGGCCGGGTCCATCAAGGACTGGCCGCGGTTGGTGCGGCAGATGTACGACAACCTCAAGCCGGGCGGCTGGCTGGAGATGCAGGAGAGCGCGAATACCCTCTACAGCCAGGACGGGAGTCTCACCAAGGATGACCCTTTGATGAAGCTGATGGATGGGTTGATGGAGGCCTGTGACAAGATTGGGCGGACCATGGATCCGGCGCCGATGATGGAGGGGTGGGTGCGAGACGCCGGGTTTGTGAACGTCAAGGTCGAGACTTTCAAGATGCCGGTTGGCGCGTGGCCTAAGGATCCGAGGCTGAAGGAGATTGGGACATTACTGGGGGTGAACTTTACCGAGGGTGTTGAGGCCTTCACGGCGGCCTTGTTTGCGGATGTGCTGGGGTGGAGCAAAGATGAGATTATGGTCATGAATGCGGGCGTCAGGAATTCCATCAGGAAAGGGGAGGCACATGCCCTTTTTGACTTTATGGTTATTACAGCTCAGAAACCGGAGTGATCTGGGTTTTACTCGGGAGGGAGCGAGGGTTACTTTCGTGCTTATTATCATACCAGCGAGGACAAGGTCACAAATGGGATTGCTTAACTGCCACTGTTGATTTAGGAGCTTAGCTATTTCGAAAGAGCATTTGCGGCGGGGCTAACACCGGGTTGAGAGGTTTCAGGCAGTTTCTTCTATCCGCCCGCTCCTACGACGGCCTCCTCCCGCCGTGGTGGAATCCACAGAAACGCCGCGAGTGTGAGTGCTTCGGTAGGAACCCATTATGGTTTCAGAACCTATGCCACACCGCAGACAGCATCGACATCAGCAAGCACTACCACGACTTCCGGTTCCCGGTGTAACTGCGCCTTCTAGCCGAGATGGTCTACGGTGTGCCGCCGGAGGGCAGTATACGACGGGCGTGTTAAAGCGTCTGGCGCGTGCGGAATATGAAAAACTCTGAAGGGCTGGGAGAAGAATGGACACCTTACGGTATATAGAATGGAATTAATATGGCCAGTATATCGCCGCGAAACTAGCTGTGTGTGTAGTGAGAGGTCACTATATGGGTGGAGGAAGCCAGACTCCAACCGCGAATCTATTGAGGAATATCATCCCAACGAGAGATCCTCCCCTCTCATACGCCCCTGTCTAGCATACACCGCTGAGGACCAGCTACCGAGAAAGCAACACGTTGGCGCCTATCCGCGAAAGCTCAGGCACGTAGGGGGCGCCCTCGGCCGCGCCCTCGAACGCTTCATACGCGTCCCCAACCCGACTCCGGTGGTCGGCGCGATGGTTACGGTCGGGCCAAGCGCACTGGTATCCCGAGCGCGCCGCCCACTTGGCGTCGTGCTTCGAGTCCCCGCTGCCCAGGTCCCGCCAGCTCGTGAAGACGAGCACGCGGTCCCACGGGCTGCGCGGGTCCGCCAGCGGGATCGCCGTCGCCGCGTGGTCCAGGAAGCAGTCCCGGCTGCCGCCGACGTGGCCCGGGAAGTCACCCACCCGGCGGCACCCGCGCGAGCGGCAGGGGACGTTGTGCATCAGCATGCAGCGCAGTTTGTAGGGGAGCTCGGAACGCGGGGGGCCGGCGTCGGCGCGGTAGCATCCAACAGTGTGGCGATGGATGGTCTTTCGGGATGCCGCGTCCACCTTGGCGAGACACTTGGGCGTTTTATATTTTCGCGTCGGGCGTTCATGGGCTTTTGTACCCGTCACCCAAGATTGTGATGCCCTGCGCAGGATGTCGTCCAAGGCAGCGAGGTCGCGTGCCGCGGGAAGGCTGGTGGGACGGGATGGGGCTGTGCGTGCCACAAAGATTTGTGTTCGCACAACGACCGAGCCGCCGCAAACGCGAGCCCGAAGGGTGGACAAGGAGCGGTACGGGGAATCCGGGGGGTTTGGGTTGGCGGTGCTGCAGCTAGCGGCGGCAAGGAGCGAGTCCGCCTCGAGTCCCTGGCGGTCCCATATGACGGCGCGGCGGATGAGAGGCAGTGTGATCTGGAGAGCACCCCAACAGCCCACGGGTGGGGCGAAACAACGAGTAGGCTGATGGCAGGGGCGTAAAACGTTGTGCGCGCTTGTTGAGAGCGGCGAGTGGAGCGTTCTACAGTAATCGCACCGCGTGAGTAACTGCGATTCGTGCTCGAGCAGCTCCAGGAGCATCATGCGCGGCGTTGGAGGCGGGTAAGCGTCGTCGTCCTCCTCGACCTGGCTTGGGGGATTCTCGTCCAACGCAATGTTATTGCTGCCGGGGCCGATCCCACCAGACTTGAACATCAGTATGCGGCTCGCCAGGGCGAGCGTAACGCGCGATTCCACGGGCAGGTGCTCGCCGATAATACGGATGAGCTCGCACGGGAGTCGTTCCATAGGGGTGGTGGAGTGCGTGTGGGTTAGTGACGCCTACGAGTGCGTTAGTAAATAGTAAAGCCCGCGTCTTCGGGTTGAATGGTGTTATGTGACTAGACATACGGCTTGCTCAAGATCTCCATAGCTTGTTGCATCAGCCCCATCACCGCCGAGCTCGGCTAGGAGTCGTTCAATGGGCACGGGATACCGACGGCCCGGGGATATCTGGAAATGTATCAGTAAACCAGTGTCTTCGTTACGGGCGCGGTGATGTAACTAGGCATACGCTTTGCTCTACATTTTCATGGCTTGTCCGTGTTGCATCATCCCGGGTAGCTGGACCGCGACCAGCCAAACGCTCGCTTCTACGTGTCCCCTTTGTTTGTTGGCGGCGGTTCCGAGCCGACTTTCCTCGCTTTTGACGCGGCATCGTGAAGTTAGATCAACGGCGGTGTGTGCAGCGATGAGGTGCGAGTGGTCTTGGGATAAATCTCGATGAAGGCCAAAAAAACGTCACCATAACGGCGTCATGAATGTGACGTGTTCTAACCCTCCGCCTCCCCCCTCCCCGCTGAGCTGACCCGGACCCCGCCGTTCTTTTCAGATAAAAAAACGCGCGTGCGAGCCAACTGCGCAATTATCCGAGTCACGCAGGCACCCTCCAGTTACGAGCTGGAATGAGTGAAGGATGGCTTCTCCGGAAAACGAAACGTTTGAGGTATCTTCAGCTAATATCAGAACAGGGATTATGAAAAGGGAGTACATGGGAAGTAGTATGGAAACCATTAAACCATCTCCTCTCCTCTGCCATAATATTGCCCTCCGTTAGACCTCACAGTAGCCGGGTCGGGGTAGGCCACCGACGGCCCGTGTGGCGCCATCCCATCCCCATTGGGCACCGCCTGCCCGCCACTATGCACCCCATAACCATCAGACACCCCGTGTGCAACCGGCGCCTCCACACCCGCACTCCCAGGGCTCCCATACGGCGCGGCACTACTAGCCTCGCTTCCCGGCACCGTCTGCTTCTCCCTTCCCACCACACCACCACGACGCGCACCAGCCCTCCGCCTCCGCCTGCGGCCCCACCCCAGCTTCCGCACAAACACGGCCCTCTCCATCACACCCGACCCCAGTCCCTCACCGGCACCGGCGGCAGCAGCGGCGGCGGCAGCAGCAGCATAGTCAAACACAACGCGGTGGCGCAGCGGAACATGATTAAAGCGCCAATCCCACACGGCAGCGTAGCTGACGCGGTAGACCATGAAGGCGACGAGGGTGCCGACGACGACGCCCGCGCAGACGTCGTACCAGTTGTGCGCCTGGTCGACCGTCAGGCAGGCGGCCATGAGGGTGGCGCCGAGCAAGGGGGCGAGCAGGGCGGCGAGCCAGTAGAAGCTGGCGTGGAAGTTGGCCCAGACTTTGAGCTTGGCGTTCATCCAGAGGAAGAGGAAGATGTAGGCGGCGAAGGCGGTGGTGGCGTGGCCGGACGGGAAGGAGGTGATGGCGTTCTTGATGGCGTCTTTGTCGGGGTTGGTGCAGACTTCGACTGTGTACATGACGCTTTGGAAGCCGACGCCGTTGAGCCCCGTGGTGTTGCGGGCGCGGGCGAGGGAGGGGTCGGGTTGGCAGACGTCGAGGAAGATGGGGCGGAAGCCGCCGATGAGGACCTTGATGATGACTTGGAAAAGGGAGGCTAGGATGAGCGAGTATAGGAGGCCGAGCACGGCGTTGTTGAAATCCCAGAAGGAGCGGATGCGGAGTTGGGCGAGGGCCATGATGCCGATGGGGATCACGGTGCAGATGACGCCGGAGAGGGATGGGGAGATGATCCAGCCGCGGTTGGGGTAGGCAAACTGGGGGTAGACGATATCACCTGACTCGTCGAAGGTTATGGGAAAGTTTCGGGTGGCAGCGTAGGGGGCACTGTAGATCTAGGGTGTTCGTTAGCAACCTGCTACGGTAAAGGGGAGAGAAGCCAAGGGGTGGATAGGAACTTACACCAAGGGTGGCTGCGCCCAAGGCGGCCATGGTGAGGATGTCTCGCCACGAGACCTTGATCCAGTCGATCACAAACGGTACCAAATTCTTCCGAATAGTTGCATAGCTGAGAGTCTTGTCGGTTGGACCCGGCGCCGGTGCTAGGTCGTGACGGACTTCCCGCCGGTGGAAGGGCAGCATTGTGAACGGGGTGTATCGTCAAGTTGTGGTGGCCGCCGAAGTGCCCTGTTGCTCCCTTGGCAGGATAGGGGGGAGTTGCAGTCCAGAGTCACTCACCGATGAGGAGAGTGACGGAAAGGTGCGATCAAGGTGAGAGGTCGGCGTTGGTTAGAGGGAAAAGGGGTATCGACCTCTTGATCCGGACCCAAAGGTCAACTGGAACTTGGAGCATTTGAAGCTGTTGCAACACGATTATCCCGCCTCAAGAACCTGCTTTGCCGGCTGGTGGCCACGGAAACCCTAGGCGATTCAATGCCATCATAGGTAGCCTCCATGCCCGCGTGCCGTTTGTGGCTGCTCTTCCGTGTAACTGAGCTCTTCGACAAGCTTTGCCTCCCTAAACTGACGTCATGGTCAACCCTCCTGTGGTTTGGTGTCAAGCCAGGCGCGATGACACAACCAATTCCCGCGTTTGCTTGGCACTTCTGTTTTCCCCTCCAGTTTGCTCCATTTGCGATGTTCTTCGTCGCATCACGCCAATCATCTTCATAACCCGAGCTGTGACCCCGCTCCTCCAACAATTCGGAACCACACACGATTCAAATCGGGTATGGTGTAGCGGTAACATCGTTGACTCTCACTTCTCAGGAGTGACTGCTCTCTCAACAGCCCCGGGTTCGACTCCCGGTATCCGAGTTCTGATGTACTTTTTGCTCTCCTCCACAAAATAGGACGTTACCTTTTTCTGTGGGTGGGGGTTCACGAGGGGAATCCGAGTAGAAGAAACCCTAGCGGCCCCACCAAAAAGTTTGAGCAGCACCCGGAACAGCACTAAAAGAGAAGGAGAGCCTCCAATCTGAGATGCTCTCCTACTGGTTGTTGCGTCAGCCGCGAATCGAACGCGGGGCCCATCGATGGCAACGATGGATTTTACCACTAAACCACTGACGCTGGTGGTGTTGTTGTTTCGGCAGCACTGCGCGAGTTGTCAAGCAGAGTCTCTCGTTCAGGGGTTGGCGGTGGGGTGGAACACGGAAGGGGGCCGAGAATGAACCCCTGCCCGCAGGTGCAGTAAGTGGGCCTTGCTGCGGAACCCTGCAAGGGACTCCAGCATATCGATAAGGTGAGGTGCCTCCTTCCCAAGCCAGCGCTGGTCAAACAAACGGGCGTTTGCAAATATTTCATCGCAATTGCAGTCCTCTTTCTTGCCTGAGCCTTCGAAGTGGGAATCGCCCGTACTGAGCCCTAAACTTGGCAAAAATCACCCGTCCGCTTCAGCACACCATCCCATCATTCCCTACGGTCTAGCTAGCAGTCTAGCACCCTTCCCTTTCTCTCCTTTGCCATGCCGGACTTATGCTACGGCCAGGCGGAGACATGTCCCGTGTTCATTCCACTTCCCCGACATGCTGCAGGATATCCGGAGCCCCTTCCGGGGTGGAACAAGCAAGCTAGAAAGCAACGGTCCAGCCCAGTTTCAAGGGCTGGCGACTGAGCCCGCAGCCAGAGGAGCATGACCGCCGCTTTCCGACCATTGTCCTTCGCCCAATGTCTCAGTTTTCACTGACCGCCTCATGCCCCTCATTCCCCTCTTCTTTCAGCTTTTCAGCCTTGTCGTGGTTTGATGTTTTGCAGTTTCCATGAACCACCCAGGCAGATGTTTAATGCCTGCTTGGTGCCTGTAATTACTTGCCAACAAGGAACTCTTTCGGCATGATTCCATTTCAGGGGCTCAGGCTAGAGTTATTGTGTGCTACGAGGAAAGCCGTTGCGCAGCTACGTCACTCTCAGTTTTCCCCATGGCCACGGCTGGCCAGACCGCCGTGGTGCAGATGCGGCCTTCGTTGTCGTGCAGGGCGTCTGAGACATCCCTTTCAACCAGACTGAAGGCCGAAACAAACCCCTTTCTTCTCTCCTGTCAACACCACTTTGCTGGACCGGGAGCGATCCCGGATTCACCTGCACCAGAAAGGAAACGGTGAGAAAGCCGGATAAGGACCTGGGGTTGGGCAAAGTTGCGTACTTCACGGTCAACATTCCCCTCCAGCAACCCCAGTCTGCCGCTTGCTCATCAAGCACGCTCTGTCAACTACAGCGAGTAGATGGGATTGACCTATTCTCGTCCGTCCGGTAACCACAAAGTGTCCTGGCTCGCCCTGTCCACAACTAAGCCGCGCCGCCACCGTCGTCACAAACAGACCGGCCACACGTCCGAGTCAACAACTCGCAGCCCCAAAGCGAAACAAACCGACACCCACCAACCCACGTGAGTTCCCCTTGCCCATGCTACAACAACCACTAACACCACCCAGCATGCATTACACCCGCGACATCCCCACGATCCATCCCAACACCTGGCTCCTCGAAGACACCCAGAGCCGCAACCTCCGCCACCTCAACCCCTTGCCGGAGGTTACGGCGATCCCACACGCGACCCCCACCCGCACCCACACACGCACCCGCACCACGACCACCACGGCAACACCCACAAGCAGCACGAAAACCATATCATCCACCGAGACCATGTCCCTCCCCATCCGCAACGGCGGCAGCGCTGGCAATACCAAGACCAAGCCTAAGGTCAAGAACAAGTCATACCCCGCCGTCACCTCCGCCGCCAAGCACACACACCGGTCCGTTGGCTTCGATGTCCACGCCGATACCGATGCTGACGCCCTCGTCCTGGCAGACGCCGCTTCCCTCCGCCTGGCGCTGGATCTGGCGCGTCGGACGGTGGCGGAGCGCCATGTTGCGGAGGAGCAAGAGCAGGAGCGGTCGGTGGGGAGTTTCTGGGAGGTTAGGGGGCGGGAGAGGGAGAGAGTGAGGGAGAGTCGGAGGGCTGAGAGGGAGAGTGTGGAGAGGGAGAGGGAGAGGGAGAGGGTCGAGAGGGAGAGGGTCGAGAGGGAGAGTCTTGTACGGGAGATTGAGAAGCAGGAGGAGGAGGCTGCACTCCGTCGGGCGGTGGAGGAGGGCGTGAGGCTTGAGATGGCTCTGTGGGAGCGGGAACGGATGGAGGAAATGAAGGTCGAGCGTCAGAGGGAGCTGGATAGGGTGTTGAAGGAGGCCATGTCGAAGAATGAGAGGGAGGTGATGAAGAAGAAAGCTCGGGAGCGGGAGGACGCGGCCGTTGCGAAGGCAATGGAGAACTCCATCATGTCGGGGCGTCCCGGAAGTTGGTGGGAAGGCGAGAGATAGAGAAAAGCCGGGTGGTCTCGGATCCGGTCAGACTTGAGGCGGCGGCGGAAACGCAGACGGAGAGGCTGATGCGCCGGATGCAGCGACACTCCGCGTCGCAGTGGGCAAAGGATGGGACCAAGACCGCCGGGTCGAAGGCCGTCACAAGGCTGTATGGTCCGGACCTTCCCCCCTTCGGGCCACGCGTCGGCGATCCTCAGGCTTCTTCGGTACCTTCTACATACTATGGACAGTTTCTCCCAGCCGGGTCCTACCCCACAACATACACCAACAGCACCGCAACTGCAGGTCCGCCGCTGGAGCCGACCTGGTACGGATACAATCCCTCAACCACGGCCGATCCTTTTATGCCCCAAAGCGACTTGGACAACGACAACCAACCTACGCGCTGGAACAGCTATACCAAACCTGACCTCGTCGGCAGAACCCATGCTGCCGACTGGAACAACATTGGTACGGGCGCTCGACACTGGCATGAGACGACGACCCAACGCTGGGATGCCGTCATCCGCCGGAAAGATGGTACGCGCGGCGCATACGAGGAGTCTAGAGAAGTGTCCAAGTCTACCAGGCGCTTCCCGTAGGGTACGGCTTGGAAGAAGGTATCCCTTTGAGAGTTATTCACGCAGGATATCGGTGAGGGGTGACGAAGGTTGTCCTTGTCCAGAGGCTACATGATTTCTGAACAAGTTTAGGTCTTCCTTCATCATCTGCTCACCAACACTGTGATGATTGTCGATAGAGATCCAAGTCATCTGTCCCTCATGGTGGGTTGTCATTTCCATCTCTCTATCATTGTTATCAACCCCACAAACCAGTCACCCTTTGCCATCTTCAAGCCAAACAACACAACATCCTCAAGTTCATGGACCTGCGCTCTGCTCTGCTCCCTTTAACAAGCATTCTCTCCGTCTGAGGTGTTTCGTCCGCGTCCGAGGTCTCCTGTCCTTGACTCTCTAATACCCTTTCTCCCCTTTCGCCGTTATCCCGTCGACATTGACGACTATCCTCCAAACCTTCATTGCCCTTTTCATATTGCCCTTCTGTACTTTCCAAAGGTATCGCCAGCGCTCGACAACTATGTTCGGTGCAAATTGCTCCCTGGCGAGCCGTATCTTCGTCTCGTCGTGGAGGCAGGATGCCAACGCTGCTTTCGCTACCTGTCGTTTCTCCGATCTCCAACCGGTTCAATATACAGACGGTCTCCTCGAGGAGTTGGAGTTCCTCATCCAAATACGCTTTCGATTCCCAACTTGGTTCCCAGCGGGGTTTATTATACCGAGAGTGCAGATATGACCTCTGCTTTTCCAGCACGTCTCGGAGGCCCCACTCGGTCTTGGGGGGCTGATGCTCCCCCGTGTTAAACTTATCTTCCGGTTTCATCTCAGCCTCGCGGGATTTGACGACTGGCACCGACGGTTGACACCGCCCTGGCTTGAACTCTACCAGTTTTACAGTCGAGTCAGCGCCATGGAGAAGTAACAACTTGATGATCCCCGTTTGGATAGATCCGCCCCGAGAAGCACGTCCGCTGGAGTCGGACATGAAGGCGTGCCAAAGTGTGGTGCGCCCATGCCTCTCGTTTGGGTCGGCGCCCTCCTCCAACAAGACCTGCACGAGGGTGGGGCAGAAAGGATATTCTTGAAATCCGACGTAACCCTCAGCCAGCGAGTACCCAAGAAGTGAACTTGCCCTCTGCTTCATATCTGTCGAGTCGAGGGAGCTGGCTTTGAGCTTCTCCTTCACAAATAGCCCCAGGCTGTAGAAAGTGCAGAGTGAGAGAAAGTCGCACGTCTCTGGGCTGCCAACCGCCTCACCGGCCAGCTCTGGAACGTAGTTCCGTAACACGCCGGTCCAATGTTGCGTTGGGTGAAGCGCGGGTGAAAGGAGTGCCTGTTGGAAATGAAGCATGACTCTGTCGAGTTCCGTAAGGACTTTTGTGGCAGGGCATCGGGTCGCTTGCTCAAAATGGCGCGCAAGAAACAAGCAACGGTCGACTGCGGCCTCCATAAAACATGAAAATCGTGATGTGGCTCGCGAGTCATAATTCGAAGCCACAAAGTTCCAGTCCGTCGTCTTGAGTCTCATTAGTGCAGCACGCAGAAGACCATCCTCCGGATGAAACGCGATTTCCGAACCCGCTGCGGCCGTGGTAATGGCCGGTCTATGGTTTGGCGACGAGAGAAACTCTTGTACTGTTCGGTGAATGAAAGTAACAATAGGGTAGCCGTGCTTTTGGTCTACGTTGTCTGGATAAATGCAACGCGTCAGATTCAGGTACAAATGGGAACTTCTGAGGTCTCCATCCTGACTCAACCATTCTTTGACGTGGCATAACATCGCCGGCATTACGGTCGAGTCGCCAACCTCCAAAAAGCCCATGCAACGACTTCGGAGGCGGCCTTTCATCATCTCGAGTGTCGCCTCAGCCGTTGCCTCCTTCAATGGTTTGACTGCAGCCGAGAAGGGCAGTTCTGGGCCATCTATCTCAGCGAACGCCAATGATCTGAGGTGCAGTTCCTGGTTGAGAGGGCCAACCTTGATGTTGCATTCCACGAGTAAGAGAAGACGTGCCGCCTGGGTGCGGTAGTGTTGAGGGATCCTGTTCCAAATGTGCCAGTAAAGATCCTCAAGATCGGTGGGAAGCCCACGAAAGCGGTTTTGCAAACTCTCGATAATATCGTAATTTGTAAGACCCTCCAAAACTGAGTGGACAGCGAGGCGAACCCAAAGGAACACACCGCATGACGCATTTACGACCTCGATCACGAGGCTCTCCTTCGCTCTCTCATATCCAGGCATGAGGTCCCAGAGCCGCTGATGCTGCCTGAACTTGTCTGTAACGAAACGGGCGATGTCCGGTCGGGTAAGATCATGCACTTGTAGGCGTGGGCAATTTGCAAACGCCCGTTCGAAGACAATCCAGGGTCTGCTGGATAGAAGGACTTTCACATTCGGGGAGGTGGAGAGACTCCGCAATGTGGTGACCAAACCTTCCAGATGTGCACTGTCGGCATTATACTCGTCGAGACCATCGACAAGGAGGAATAGGTGGGTGGACGGGGCGTCCTGGATAACCGTATGGAGGGCTGTCTTGAGCTCGATGACGGTGGGCTCAAACGGGACAGGCCAGTCCTTCGACAAACTCAGTGCTCTGAATCTTTCCGGGAAAGCCACCTGGATTAGGTCGCGTCGTTGGGAGAGGATATGGTAGAGTAGGCCACGAAAAGCGCCAAGCTCGGACTTTTGGAGGCCAGAACCCATGTAGTGGAAGAAGAAACCGGCTATCACAAGATCTTCTCCGCCTGCCCATTCTTGGAGGAGGTGTTTTGTGGTTGGATGACGCGAGATGAATTTCATGAGCGTGCTTTTTCCTGATCCCGGCTTTCCGGAAATCCAGTAAGACCCCGAGGAAGTGTTCTAAAGAAAGTCGCTGAAGCTATCCCACGGCTTCTCCGACTCCGTTGGGTCTTGAAAGACCCACTCGAACGTCTCATGGTATGCGCTGAGGATGCTTTCCTCCCGGTCGGGCATGAGAGGAAACCATAGGGATGCCAGGATTTGGTCCTGGATGAGGTTGCCTTGCTCGTGTTTCAGCCGCCATTCGCTGAACCCCCGTGTGTAGGGTTCTCCGCGAACCGTGTTAAGAGAGGCGAGAAGTTCGTGGTGACGACTTGTTGCAAGTTGGTCGGTCCGGCTCTGGCGCTCCAGTATTTCCTCGCAGTGGGCATTTAGTTGGCTGAAATTAGCCAAGAACGACTTGGAAGTGAGCAAGCTCTTGGTGCGGGCGTCGAGAGTTGCCAGGGCGTCGTTCAACTGGATTGCGCCCTTTTCCAGTTTGATCTTGACGGAGACGGTTGCGTGTAAGTGCAGGCTTTGCTCCACGCTCGACAGTTCCTTTTCCAGCTCTTCAGTGACCTTCTGATTCCAGATAACCTTGAGCGTTTGGAGGGCGGCCTTCATCGTCGATGGCTGGGACTGGTCTTTACCCCCGTGGACTTTATTCGAGAAAGTTGTGATCCTTTGGGAAATGCGGGCGGTGTCTTGGATAATTCGGAAGAGGACGACATCTTCTTGCTGCTGCGGTGTGTGATTCGACCCGGGTAGGTCGGGACTCATGTTCGCCTTGCCAACAGCTGACAGCAAACTTGCCGCAGCTGCTTCAAGTTTGCTGAGCCGGTCGCTGTCTCCAGAGTCGCGAATTTGACGGGCTACTTCGACAACATCCCTGGCGAATCCAACAACAGCAAAGATGTTGGCCACAAGACTCAGTGCCGACACAGGATCCATCGTCGCCTCGCGGTTGGGTAAAAGTCCGAGCCACGGGCTAGCGACGAAGGTGGAAGGGGAAAGGAGGAAGGGACTCGAACCGTCCATCCCGCTACTCAAGGTGACAACGAGGCAAAGCGTCAAGGCAACCTGTTGTGCGACTCAGTCACATGCAGCTGCTCACATCAAGGCGGACATGAGCATTCGTTGAACCAACATACATATAGCCAACCTGGCCCAAGACCATCCTGATTCAGTTCCTGATTGGTGGTTGAGGTTCCTCCGCAGATGGTTGCGGTACCAGCGGCGGCGCAAGCTGGCGCCCTGCATGACGGACAACTGTCGACTCACGGTTCCAGAGTCGAAGCTCAGGGTGCCCAAAACCCTCAGCTCGTGACACACGCGTTGTTACCCAGGCACCTGGCACTGGAACAGGCTGTCCAGATTGTCCACGCAAGTCTGTACTTGGTGTTGCACGAAAGTAGGTACCCTCGCGCCCTCGCACAGTCAGGTTTTGTGCAAGTTGTTCACCTCCAAGCGGCACGAACTGGAAATGGGGGGAAGGCTGTTGTGAGGCCGCCGGGAAAGTACGTCTAGGTTGTTCATTACTTGAAGTATCCCATCCTCTTCTCGATGTGGATTAATCAGGACAGCACCTCAGGCTGCGCCAACTGCGACAAGAGGATAACTAAAAGTAGGTTTATTCCAACATACCCAATACCGGAGCGGAACTCCCACGAACCATGTCTGTATACATTCGGCCGTAACAATGCTCCACGCCTCTACCCGGTCCCAGTCCGTTCCCTTGACGGGATGCTTGTCGTCGCAAGCGGAGGGAGGCCCCCCAATCTCAACCCCCACAAGAACATGGGGGATGGGTTGAAAAAACAAATTCGGAGCGAATCCCTGTTCAGCACGAGGGACCCAGAAGTTGGCCGGTTGAGGTTCGATACCCCAGGATTCTGGAGAAAATCCAACTGCCGACAAGGGTATGACGATGGTGACAGTGCCCAATCGGTCCGTTGGCACCCACACTCATTCACCTTTCTGGGCATCCATCTGTAGGTGTTGTTTCTAGAAATCGAAAAGAACCATTCCAGCTGGGTTGTCAGCCCGGCAGAGTGAGCCGGCGCCGGGTCGCCAAGCGGCCCTGTCCATGACGCCCGGCACTGCTTTGCCGGGATGCTTCCGTTGGACTTCGGGGCACCTTGATTTCTCGTGAAAGGTGGGAAGCTCAACCCACGTGTGGTCGGCCAGCACGCAGCCGGGCTGCCGGTTAAAGACATAAAGAAGCCCGATGCGGCACAAATCGCCCCGTCAATCTCGGCAGATGCGTGCGCCGGCAGATGTCGGTGTTGCCAAGGCCATCTTTACCGGAACCAAGCTGTCAAGACGGGCATCAAAAGGTCCAAGGCGACCGTTGAGTGGCGCTCGACAAGTTGGGCGATCACCTTCCCTCCTGAGGTTGAGTAATAGAGCCGGCAACTAAGGGCAGGTGTGTTTGGCTGTCCATTCTCAGCCATTCCTGCTGTGTCTCGTGGGGTGCTCTGGGGTCCGGTCTGGCAGGGAAGTATATTGGGCGCTGATCTCCTGGCCAATGCCGACCTTCCAGAAGCTGGGTTGAGAAGCGCCGTGTATAAACATACAAGCCTGCACACCACTCAGGGGCTGGGGCCTCCCAATCAAGAACACCCCCGCCCCGCATCTAAATAAAGAGATAGATGACCATGGAGCTGGGCAGTCGACGGCGGCAAGTCCGGGTGGGAACCTGTCGGGGAGTTACAGCGGCGAGGTACCGCGACTACCTATATATCGCTGTTCAAGACCCGCTACCCCGGATTCTGAAATCTCTCCTGCTGTTGAACCAACTCGACCGTTGCCCTCTCGATCGAACAAGTTCAACATGAAGTGGCTCTCACTCCTCGCCCTTGCCGGGTCTTCCCAGGCCGCCCTGCGCTTCGGGTGCTCGACCGTGAGCATCCAGCGCCTCGACCCCCTCGTCGAGCCGGGCAAGCTCCCGTCGTCGCACGTGCACCAGATCGTGGGCGGCAATGCCTTCAACGCGACCATGGAGGGCGACATCGCCGAGCAGGCCGACTGCACGACGTGCACCTTCTCCGAGAACTTCTCCAACTACTGGACGGCCGTCATGTTCTTCAAGCACTCCAACGGCTCGTACAAGCGCGTGCCCATCATGCAGAACACGGCGCTGCCCAACGGCATCAACGGTGGCATGACCATCTACTACACCCAGCAGGACTTTAGCTCCAACGGCAACCAGAAGATCACTGCCTTCAAGCCGGTGAGTCCCTCTCTGAGAAAAGATACCTGGCGAGGAAGAAGGAAAGACTGACTTGACCTCCGTAGGGCTTCCGCATGACGGTCGGCAGCCCGACCTACAGCGCCGAGCCGGGCTCCAGCGGCAACCCGGGCCTGCGCTTCGTCTGTCTGCAGAACAAGGGCACCCGCTTCCCCGAGCTGCCCAACTTCCCCGAGAGGCCGTGCCAAGGGGGCATCATGACCGTTCACCACTTCCCCAGGTTAGTAGTACTGCTACTACTACTAGCAGTAGTCCCCCTTCTTGCTCCTCCCTCTCGACGAAGCGGATGGACACTAACGCGGTGCGTGCGTACGCAGCTGCTGGGACGGCAAGAACCTGGACTCGCCGGACCACCAGTCGCACATGTACAACACGGTGCGGGAGGCGTTCGCGCCGGCGGGCGCGTGCCCGGCGTCCCACCCGGTGCGGATGCCGCAGCTCGCGTTCGAGACGCTCTGGGACACGACGCAGTTCAACGGCATGTGGCCGGCGGACGGGTCGAACCCGTTCGTGCTCAGCTACGGCGACGGGGTCGGCTACGGCACGCACGCCGACTACGTCTTCGGCTGGAAGGGCGACGCCCTCCAGCAAGCCATGGACTCGTCCTGCATGTTCAACGCCTGCGAGAACGGCCGCCCGCTCAAGAGCCAGAACGTCCAGGCCATGAACCAGTGCGCCGTCCAGAGCCAGGTCCGCGAGGACATCGACAGCTGTGAGTTCTTCTTTTTCGGTCTTCTCTCCCTCTCTTGTTTTTCTGTTTCCCTCACCGACCCCCCGCCCCGCAAAAAGGTGGTGAGTGTTGTTGTTGATGATGATGACGGTGGCTGACGCATGTGTTGCAGGGCTCGATGCCCTCCCGGGACAGGGCATGGATGGTATGTAAATGCTAAAGGCGGGTACATACAAGGGGCGTGTCGGTGGATACGGGGGAGAGTGTTTCGGGTGAGAAGGTGGTGGTGGTGGATGGAAAGGGTCGAAGAGTTAATTGAGACGCATTCGCTTCTGCACAGTTTGTTGGGTGCACTACCCTGTTTCTCGTCAGCGGTGTTTGTTTGTTCAGTCCATTCGTTGATACCAAACTGCGGATCAATATCCACATACCAGGCTGTGCCAGACGTGAGCCGGAAACATCCGATGAGATGAGCAGTGTGAAACAATGATGGGCAAGGTCCACTTGGCCGCACTCGCTTCCGGGCCGGGGCAACAGTCCTTTCAGCACCGTCGACACAAGCCCCAGCGAAGTCAACAACGATAAGCGAAACGGGGCAGGTATCTCAAAAACGGTAGATGGGACGGACGTCGTCATTAACCCATATGTACATGAAGCGCGCCCCTGGGCAGCGTCCTCGTCCATCCGAGCCGTGGCCGAAGCCAGGAAAAGATCCTCATGTAATTACAATGACGGGACGACATCGGGACCATGCAATGGTGTCAACCATGCCCGAGTCCCGCGGCGAGACCGCCCAGTATAAACCCCAAACCAATGGTCATTTCCCCTCGTAGCATAGCATGCTCAGAACCTCGGGAAGTATCGTAGAAAGAGTGGCAGATCGCGGCAGCGATCAGGCCGGTCGTAAAAAGCTCCGCAAAATGTCGAGCCCAGGCGATGAGCAGAAACTTTTGTCATGAAAGCGGTAGCAGAAGCAGTCGCAGAGCCGCCGAAGCGAGCGGCACCTGGGCCGAGCGTGTCGCACTGGCGTCCCAGTGGGCAACCACGTCGTGACGCGGTGCCACAACGGCATGACCACCCGGGAAAACACTCCATGAGTGCTGGCAGATGTCCGATGTAAAGACGACATCATCCCGGGTGCAGTCGTGACATCCCAGCGTGCCGACTGCATCTGCTTGAGCAAGGCATGGGCGGAATCCCTTCCGCCCGCAAAAAAAAATAAAAAATTGAATATCCAAGAACACCAAACCCAATTGAACCCAATCCGGCATGCGGCTCAGTACCGCCTCTCGTCAAAACTGACCCTCTTCCTCCAGTCGTGCTCCCCGACGGGCGGCAGCCCACTGCCCATGCCGTCTGGCTTGGAGCTCGACCCGAACCCGGGCATGGACGACCAACGGTTCAACCTCTTTTGCTCTTTGCTCGCAGCCGAGGATGTGTTCTCAAACCTGTCGATTGTTGGAGGGGGCGATGGCGCTGCTGATGCCGGGGAAGAGTTTTGTGTGCTGGCGGTCCTGCTCGTGTTGGCCGACGAGCCGGTTGTGTTGGGCGACTGGTAGATGTACTCGCCGTCGACGTAGATTGCGTTGGAGACGAAAGTGGAGCGGCGATGACGGCGGCGGGTGTAGCGCTGCTCGAGCCGGAAGAGCTCAATCTTTGCTTGGATGCGTTCGAAGAGGCCCATGGTGACGGTGTGCTATGGGGACGGGGTGAGGCTTTCGTTCGGGAGAAAGCGAGCGAGGAGACCGAAGAGTGGTTCTCGAAATTCGTGTGCTTGTCGAGCGAGATTGTGGGAGACAAGGAGAACAGAGGATGGCAGTGAGTGATTGATGGGGATTGGAATGTATCGCCTTCTAATCTTGCAGAGGACGATCGTGTCTTGGTCGGAAGTATGGCGTCTTCGAATAGTTCGTGAGCTTTGGAAGATCGTCGGGGTGGTTCAGCGGGAAATTTCGCTTCGGGAGAACTTTGGGGGGTCGGCGTCGGGCCAAGGTTTGCAAACTGCAGAAAGATCGGAAGAAGAGAAAAACCAATGAGTGGCGGTCGGACTGCTCTGCTGAGGTCCGGTTACGTTATCCAAGAGATCGTGGGGTTGACCCGGGAGGTTGGGGAGAGGAAAGAGGGAAAAGTCGAGAACAAAATGGAGGCGATGGGACCTCGAGGCGAGTGGATGGATCCGTGGATGGTCTGGGTCATCCCCTGGAGGGTGAAGTTCAGTGGAGTCCGGTTCTGGAGCTGGCATCCCGGTTGGCTCTTGGTCGTTCCTGGCCGGGGGAGTTGACTCCACTCTCAAATCAATTCCCCAAATCGGCCCACCGTGGGTTTTGTGGCTTCGCACTTGCCTCTCTGCATTTTGGAGCGGCCTGGCTTTGCGCCTCAGTGCCTGGGTTCGTGTTTTCCCCCCAGACCTGCTGATTTCCCCTGGCGATCGCAGATCAGAGCACAGGCTCTGCAAACGCATTGACCACTCATCACAGCTCAGGACCGCGGGACAATGGGCCCAGACAGGGGTTCGTCACGACGCTAAGAAGCTAACGTCGCTCTCTCCCCACCGGGTTGCAACCACACAGCGCACCATGGACAAAATGGGCAAGTCCGGACGACGTCGGAAGAACTAGCGATGCAGGAGAACATGTCGCGAAGTGCACGAAGGATGGCGGGGGTTCCCTTGAGTGCGAGCTTTTCTGGAGCTCTTTCCCAAAAAGATAGTTCGAAGGAATGAGGGGTTTTGACGAACTTGAACGAATGTTCTGGCTGCGTTCGGTTGTCTTGTTCCGGCTTCAGGTTGAGAAAAGAGATGCAGTGGAAGCTGCAGTGCAGTGCTGCAAATCGCTGCAAAACAGTTCCTCCGAGAACCCAAAACCCCGCAGCCCCCCCCATCTGCGCCAGATTGACTGTTCTTGCACATCCCCAAGATCCACGACCAACCAAACGCTGCTTGCTCTCTATCTGCCCAAACCGTGTCCCCAAGACCCGATCAATGCCGCGTTTCTGAAAACTATTATGTTGGCGGCGCGATTTGCTCTTACTGGAGTTTTCCGTTTGATCACGCTGTTTCGTCCGGTTTATGCTTCCAAGCGGGCGGCGGGGATGGCCCTTGTTTCCCACGTGCGACACGGCTCGATTCCTCTGCTCTGCATCTTGGTTGGCGAAAATGATTTGGCATTGAAACGGCATCCGCAAATATGAGACGGTATCGACTTGTTTGCTCCGCCGCGGGAAGTGCTGATCAGGTTCATTCAGTGCACCTGCGCCAAGTGCACGACAAGACGGAGCCCAACGTTGGAGACTCAACCAACCCCTTTCATCGGCAACAGATGTTGATTACGTTCTACGTATTCAGTCTAACGAACCGGTATCTACTAATGTATCGATGGGGAGACCAGCCCTTACGCCCTCCTGGATGTCCGCATCCTACTAGGTAACTCTAAGCCGCCAGACGCAGCTTCGTCCGCGGCTCCAGGCCAAATGCCCCCAAGTCCTGCCCACACACATTGAACTTGGCCGACTTCATCACCTCAGCCCCCATCAGCATGGCGATCTGCTTCGGGGACAGCTCCGGCTGGGGCGGGGCCGCGCCTTTAGCCGGCGGCGGCAGTCTCGGGAACACATCGGTGTACCTGTTCTTCCAGTCGAGCGGCGTCATCTTGTCCACGAACCTGCCCTTGGGGTGCTCCTCGTCGTTGAGCGGCGTGCTCGGCTGCAGCCACTTACGGAAGTCGCGCCCCAGCAGGCCGTCGATGACCCCCGCCGTGAGGCGCCACGCCTTCTGCCCGTGGGTGTCGCGCAGCGCGATCGTCTCCAGGCCGTTCGAGTCGGCCCGCATGTCCACCCACCCGCCCAGCGTCCAGTACTCCCAGTAGCGGCCCGACTCGCCCACCTTGTCGTCGCCGTAGGGCCCGTACGACACGTGCGGCGGCGTGTGGTTGTGCTGGCTGCCCTGCAGGTACAGGTTGAAGACGTGCACGAGCTCGTGCGCCATGGTCAGGGAGAGCCGCAGGTGCAGGTTGCGGAAGTGCCGCATCTGCGCCTCCGAGGGCGCTGTCTGTAGCGCCTTGCGTGCTGCAGCGAGCCGGCCCACGAGCTATCATCACGCGTTAGCCGGGTTGTTTTCGTCACGGTGGGGGACGGGGTTGGGGCGGAGGGTGGCGGTTTCTTTACCATTGCACTAAGCTCGATGACTGTCGCCGTCTTGGGTTTGGCCCCGTCTTTCCACTCCTTTTTGTTGGTACGGCCATTCTTGCCGGCCATCCCATACATATCAGACACCAGGACGTGGGGGAAGCTGGCGCGGATCGCTGCGAGATAGCTCCGGATTGTCGGCTCGATATCATCATCCTGCATGTTTCTCAATTTCGGGATGTGCTGGCTGGCATCGAGCACTCTGGTCATGTTCATCCTGAGGGCGATAATGCTGGACCGCGTCTCCAAAAGGTCCAGGGCCAAGCCAATGATCGATGCCGTGCAGTCGAAGACAGCATCCCCGGGTTGGACACCCGAAAAACCACCCTTGCCATCCGGCACAAACACCCGAAGGCCCCTGACGTCGGAATCGGAAGCAGCCACAAGCTGGGTGGCAGCGCTGGTGGTCTTTGCAGGCCCGGCTTTCTGCACGCCCGTGGTCTTTGTAGGTGTAACCTTCTGCCCGCTAGCGTTTGCCCTCTTGGGTGCTCCGGTTGGGGGATTGGCACTGCTGCTAGTTGGGACTGGCGCCTTGGGGACTCCCGTTGGGGGTTTGTTATTGCCCCCAGTTGTCTGCTTATCGCGAGAGGTAGACATGATGAGGAGAGAAGAGTATTTACAGTTAGATCCAGCTGACTGCAAAGAAAGTTTGTTGTTATTGTTCTTATTCTTGTTGTTTCCTGCATTTCCATAACAGACCCAGTGGCATTATATACGATATATCATACATCTCGTACTACGACGACCGCATATTTACCGACCTTCTCCACGTCTCGGTTCCTCTTTGCGGCCTACCTAGGCGGGTTCCATCCCGCAGCCACAATTCCTCCCATCCCCCCGGATCACCAACATAGGTCCGAAGCGGCCCGCAAGGGCGTCTAGCCATTTCGATGTCCGAACTCCTCTTCAGTTGTGGAACATTTAGGCGAGCTTCATTGTTTTGCTGATTTCACTACGAGCGCTGACTAAGTTGGTTTCACAGGCGGTGGGTTCATTCTTGGCCGTGATCCTATTTGGTAAGAGATCGTGATCGTGGTATCCCTCGGAAAGACGTTGCAGGATCATTCTGGGGCCATATTGAATCCTCTCCGGGCCTACACAGTCATCATATCGCGAAGACCCACCAAGAATCATCCACCAGGATTGGGCTATGGGCGGCTTGGCAGATTCGTTTCAAAATTCCCGTGCCGCCAGGAGACACGGAGACAACATAGGTACCTAGGCTCCGCTCCCCGGTTCATCGTCAAAATCGGCTTTCCTCACAGCCACATCCTCTACATCCATCTTATCCTCCAATCGGCTTGGAACAAGAGAATCAAGCATTCCGAGGCTCGTACAACATGTTACGGCGATCGCCACAGGACAGCTCCCCATAAAATCATTTACCAAGCTGATCGGATCCCGGCCAGGGACAGCAACCTTACAATGCAACGCCTTACGCAGGAAGGACCCAGCCTGACAGTCGAGGTACTCGATGTTGACCACTACCACCCTCTCGTCCGCGCTATCCGCAATGTCTTATCGACCCCTCTCGCCGAGGTCACCTATGCCCAGCTCATCGATGGCCTCCCAATCGTCGATACCGTCTGGGACATGCGAGGGTCTCTTTTACTGAGGGGACACCCTCTTATCGATCATGACAGACTGTGCGAGGGCGCACTAGAACGGGCTTTAAGGTCCCGTGACACTTTCGACCCTGCAATCCTTCGCTTCGACTCAATTGTACGTGAAAACTTCCCGTTTAACGCATTTCAAGTTCCCTAACAGCGACCAGGTCATGCAAAGCTACCAGAAGGCCACACTAGGGACTCGTGAGTTCAAGCTGCGCCTTGTCGAGCTTGTCGCAAAATCGGTACACCAGATCGCCGTCCTCTTGTCCCAGTTAGATGACAAGTTGCACAGCAAAGAGGACATACACGCAGTTGTCTCTTGGAAGAAGGAGTCTCAATGGGTTGTGGAAGGTCGTCGTCGGGTATTCGAGGAGGCGCTAAAACCCCGCCCGACTTTGTTTTATCATGTCGACTACATGGATTATGAGCAATACCCGGAAGGGATGGCTGACGTGGCGGGCTACTGGGCAGAAGATCGCATCTTTGGGGGTATCGTTGTTTTTGACAGAGGGGAGTCGGGATCCGAGGTAGGCCGTCAGCCCCTGAGCTCAACAACATCAGAACTAAAGGAGAATAGTGCAACGATATTTACTTCCATTCCGGCCGACAACAAACAACATTCCGTGTCTGGAGGCTTCTCGATGACCAATTTACGGATTTAGTGGACTTCTTGCTCGCCGATAACCCGCCAAAACCTCCCTTTCCCATCCTAGCATCTCAGGCGAACCGGCATCGGCACGATCCATGGGATGCAATCGCTCTGCACCACGTGTTTCGCGACCCTTGGGAGCGAAGGTTTCCATCCACAAAACCGGAAGAGACAAGGGATGTACGGACTGTAGGGGACTATCCCGAGCTGGACGACATGTTTGACGCGCTGCAATCCGCCGATGAGGCGGGTCATGATGCAGACTCCAACTAGAATTGGGAAGGGTAAAGGACGGAAACAACTAGTTGCTGCTACGGGAGGCCGTAGAGGCTTTGTGGCGGGGTTTACATCACAAGATTGTCCTAATGCAGAATGTTGTGTCCGTGTTTGCAAGTATCTTCCGGCCTCGTTCGGCGGCTGGCCGGCACTAGTGGGTCTAGCTCGACGGAGCCCGGAGCTAAAGTGGGGCCAAATCTGAGTTGCGGACCGGAATGCGGAACTGGCTGAACACAGTGCCGAATCTGAATGTCGGGAGGAGAGTGTGTTCACCTCCAATAAACCGGGAATTAAAAAAGGTCACATATTTTGGAATTGAGTGGACGAGTGCACGACAGGGTTGACAAATCCGCTGCACGGGCCAGATGACGGCTAATCGACTCGGGGTGTTTACCTAGACTACCCATCAGGATAGAACGTGCGACTAGGTAAGCGATGACGCGGAAAGGAATGGTCCGCGCAAACGAGGCACTGAGAAAAGAAGAAGGAAATCTATGCTTACCTGGGCAGTAATGGAAGGGACGTAGACGTTCCAACGGAGCGTTGGCCCAGATGGTTTGTTAATTTAGTCAGAGTTCAAAGTTTGGCGCGTTGTAAGTTTGGGAGATTGTTTGGAAACGAATGACCGGGGGCCAGGGAAAAGGGCAAGAAATTGCCAGAAGGCGTGTGCTAAATGAGCAGAGGGACCCATAGAGTCTCTTCCGTCCAACCATCACCGACCGTGTCGTCGTTCACCCAGCATGGAGTAAACACCAGATCTTATATATTATAGACACTCCCTCATATCCGTAAGGTAACCTGCCGTGTCTTGGTACCATTGACCTCATTTCCCCCCACCACGGAAAGTGAGTGCCCGTTTTGAGTGCCTCGCTCCAGACTCTTCCATCTCGAGAACGACGTGGTTGTTTTCTTGACCCAACTTTTGCGGGGTGTTGATGGGCTGCCTCTTCTTACTATTCCATCCGTCACGCTTCTGTTGTGGTCATCCCCTCCTCAACCCCCGAACATACCCGAACAACATCCACGGTAAACGGTGTTATGCTGTCCAGCTAGAGCCGGTGCCTATAAATTCGACCCCCCATCGTTGGCTGTCTATACCGCCTTACCTACCCATGTCTATCTCATGAATCCATTTCCCTCTACTCGCCTTTCCTTTACCAGCCTCACAACAAGCAGCTACAACGATGACCCTCTTCTGGACGGAGCCTTCGGCTCACTTTGCCGGTTGGGTTTACATACAGAATGAACCGGCCAAGGCAATTATCCAGGCGACTTGGGCATCCTCTCAGCCATCGACTTATCACTATGTCAACATCAACCTGTTTTGCGACTGTTCGAGATCTAGAACATCAGACGAAGGCGGTATTGCAGTGGTGTACCGGCCCTGGCTGCCCGGCCTACGAGTCTCCCTAACTGAGATATTAGTTACGGAGGCCTGGCCCGTCAAGCCTTTGTACGACACCAATCTGGGCGAGTTACTCGCGATCTCGGAATCCTTGGTTATCGCTACGCAGCAGATCCGCCAGTTCGCCGAAACATCATCGACGTCTGCCCAGCCCGTTATAGTTAGGATCTTCAGTGATTCGATGAAGAGTTTAAACCATTTTCAGGGCCAGACACTCCTTCGCGACGACATCCAGGTTCTTGCTAGCCCAGTCCTGGATCTCATTGCCCAGCAATCGGCGGCTCTCCACCAACAAGGGGTTATGGTTCACTTGGAACTGCACTGGATTCCTGGTCACGGGCACCACGTTCAGCCGCATGTCGAGGCGGACGCCTTCTCGCGTCTTGCCAGCGTGCGCCAAACTGCGTATTCAACCATCACCGGAAATCGCTGGCCCCTCCACGAAGAGGCTTCTGTAGTGCGGCACTTGCATCAACAGATGGCTGACGCGGCTTACAAAGCGGCTGATCACATCGCCGGGCTTGGTGATCGACTACCCTCCCGCCTTCCACAGGCCGGATCCCCGAGCACTACCAGTACCGAGACAAGCTCGGAGCCTGACCCGCGGTAGCCACCGCGCGGGTTTCGTCCAAGGTTCACCAACCGCAGAAGCCCAACCTTTCCCCCAAGGAATGACCTGGCAGAGATCAGCCCAATATGGGGAATATACCGCGAACAATGCACGCAGACGGGATTATGACCGGAGGAAACCTCAACCTAGACCGCCACATATGGAAACAGCAAGAAAGACAACAGCAGCCAACATAGGGAAGAAGCATGGGGGCATTTCTAGGAACACGCTACCAGAGCACCAGATGCAAGGACTAGTTGGTGATTGGTATCACGAGACTAGCTGAAGGCATGATAACGTTCGAGGAAGATGCAAGATGACAAGACCATTGTTATTGGGGCAAAGTCTCAACCAGGCGACGGTCGTTCTCCTGTAGCCTGTGATTTAGCGCAACAAAGATGGACAATAGTTGCGACTCTCTCGGCGGTTGATACCTTTCTTTGACGGGGATCAAAGGATGACCTATGCGGATGATCCGAACTGAGCGTGACAATAGATTGAACAACCAACCGCCAACAATGACACGAGTAGCAGATCGTAAACAATGGCCTTGGGCAGAACCAGAATATAAACACACGATCGGCCTGTCATTCCTGATCTTCTAACGTGGAGAGCAAGACAGCAAGGGATTTCGACAAAATAGAGGGAAGAATAAGTTTCAAAGAAAAGCATCAGGTAAGGCTCATAGCCATCCAAAACTGCTAATTCAGGGCAGAGCTTCAAACGGTACAGTTGCTAATACCTCTGGTTCCAACACCCAAACCTTGCAGGACACCAAGCACTCTAGTTATCGCTAGGACAGCTGAGCCGTCGACAAGGTCAAGTATCGGTAAGGCACTATTGGAAGTTTCAAGTGTTGACCGTCTAGTACATACCAGCCCAAGCCTGCCACCATGGACCCCTCGCAGCGTGAGCGATTCACCGGACGGATCTATGTCAAGCACAACCGCGACCACGCCGTAGCGTTCGCCGACATGGCCGCCTCCCAAGGGTCCACGGACGAATACACCATCCTCAACCTCTTCTGCGACGGCTCCATGGACGTCACCGACACCAACCGCGGCGGCATCTCGGTCGTCTATCAACCCCCGGCCCCCGGGCGCGGCGGTTCCCACCGGGACCTCGTCGGCGCGGCCTGGCCCGTCAACCCGGTCTACGACTGCGCGCTGGGCGAGCTCCTCGCCGTCTCGGAAGCGCTCACCACCGCGCTGCACCAAATCTCCGAGCTCGACAGCACCACCACCACCACCCACCACCGCAGCGGCAAACCAACGCTCGTCCGCATCTTCAACGACAACATGTTCAACATCGAGTACCTCGCCGCCGCCACGCCCCGGCAGCTCGCGCCCCACCTGCTCACCCTGGCCGAGCCGGTCCTCGCCCTCATCGCCGTGCAGTCGTGGGCGCTCCAGAACATGCGCCCCGGGATCCAGCTGGAACTGCACTGGATGCCGGGCCACTTCCACCGCGTCCGGGCGCACTGCTGGGCCGACGAGCTGGCGAAAGGGGCGCGCGCCTCCGGCTGGGCGTTCGATTCGACCCGGAAGGGGAGCCCCTGGTTCCGCGGGGCCGAGTCGGAGTCGTGTGTGGTGCCGTTTTTGAGGGAGGAGCTGGATCTGGCGGCGGCGAAGAGCGGTAGGTGTGGGGGTATGGTGGTGCAGGCTGGTAGGGTGCCCGTGGAGGTGTACTAATTAGGGGTGTGTTGGGTGTGTGCTGTGTTGATGGGTAGGGTTTGAACGGAGTGGGGGTGGGGGTGGTCGGTTGCTTCAATGGTAAAGAGGAAACAGGGGGGAGGAGCTACAAGTTGTTACAAGAGACAGCATTGGTGCTGTATGGAAAGAGGAGGGAATGGTTTGAAATTTGGTGCTTTGTTAGAATTTATAGACTGTACGATTACCGTTATTATCCAACTCTGTTCGAGTTTTTGTGTTTAGGTGAACAATGTTCTGTTCTGTAATTAATGCCTCGGCATGGTATCTTTCCCGGGGAGATCAAGCAACCAAGGCTGGCCCCAAATCGGGCCGCCATCGACAAAAGCCGTCTCGCATCATGTGAATCCATCCCTGGATAACTAATTATCAGCAGCAGTGCCTACATTCTCCACTTGCCCTTTCAGGAAACCCCGGCCACGGCCACCGGAATGGAGATAACGGCAGACGTCTTTCGCCCGGCCGAAAATGTGGGGCCTCCCGGGCAATCCGATGAGGTGGAGATCCCGGGCCCGCCCATAACCCGCCGATGCCATCTCACCTGAAGTTCTGTTCGGGAGGACCATGTTGGGGCGGATCACTCGTTGTTGACTGTGCTCAGAGAAGATAAAACATCATTGCTTGGTACGAATCCACAAAATATTTCCGTCCCAACTGACCATCCTCGACGTCACGTCACGCTCACATGCCCTCAAATACCAGACTCTGCAGTATTAAACGAATAATTTGTTACTCAAACCCAAGTAAAAGGCGCCCCGCGGTGGGGGAAGAATGTCTATCCGGGTATTTTACGCCTCCAGATCCGGCCCCAACCAAACATCCACAAGCCATGTATCTGCACCCAGCCCCCAAATCAAAGCCAAACAGCAAAAGGCAAACGCAAACAGCAGAAAAAGCCACCGCGCAAATTAACTCCCCTCTCCCCCTAGATGCTTCTATCCCTCCCCCATCAAGCAGCAGCCTGCGGCAACTTGCCACCCAGGCCCGGCGCCTGCGGGGGCGACGAGACATCCGTCTTGCTGCTACCGACCTTGCCCTTGACCTTGCTCTTCTGATCATGCATGTACTCCCTGAAGCCGCGACGGATGTGGGTGGTGGCGCGGCGGCCCCGGATGCTAGTCAGGGTGCGCAGGGGCGCCTCGGGCTCGAAGGCGTCGCTGTCGCTGGACTCGCCGCCCAGGACCTTGCGGCGCTCCTCCTCCGACAGCGGGCCCTTCTCGGCGTCTGCGGCCGCAGCGCGGCGCTTCTTGATGATGCCCCGGAAGGGCCAGATGTTGGGAAGTGGGATCGTGACGTGCGGGACCATGGCCGCGGCCCACTCGTCGGGGAACGTGCGGATCACGGCGCCCCATGGTAGGGAGATGGCGCCGAGGCCGATGGAGAGACCCCATTCTGTGCCGTTGAGGGGAGTGATCTTGAAGGCTTGGCCGCCGACGAAGATGATGAGGACTTGACCGCCGATCATGATCAGGTTGATGATGACGAAGAAGTAGTTCTTAGTGATACCCTCGAAGATATTGTACTTGTTGTCGAGACGGCGGTTGCTGGATGGCTATTAGTCAATGGTCAAGGAGAGGAGGGTATTGTGAGGGGCTTACTTGAGCTCGTTGAAGATTTGCAACCAGACAAAGGTGTTGAAGACGAGAGTCCGCAGACGCGTCTCCTCGTGCTCGCGGATGTGCTTGGTGGCGTTGTGCAGGTCGTAGCCGAGAAGGGTGGCGCCGGCGAAGTGGAGAACGAAGGTGATGGCAAGTTGGCAGATAGCTTGTCCGATGATCATCTTCATCATGCGGGTGTTGATGAGCGACGCTGACTTCTTGTCCGGCTTCCGGTCGAGAATGGACGACGTGGGGGGATCCGTGGCGAGGGCAAGGGCGGCGAAAGTGTCCATGATCAGGTTGACCCAGAGAAGCTGAACCGCATTGAGCACAGACTCTTCCTCGTCGCTGGCAACCGAAGATACAAAGGTCAGGACCACGGCGGTAACGTTGACGGTAAGTTGGAACTGTGATGCTGTTAGTAAGCCCGCAAAGCATACAACCAAGGCAGCTCACTCACCTGCAAGAACTTCTTGACGGCATCATTGACCGCTCTGCCCCAGCTGATACCCTTGACGATGGACGCAAAGTTGTCATCCATCAGGATAATGGACGCAGCCTCCTTGGCCACCTCGGTACCCGCGATACCCATAGCAAACCCGATATCAGCCATCTTCAGAGCCGGCGCATCGTTGGTTCCGTCACCAGTCACAGCGACAGTCTCACCAAGTTCCTTCAGGGTCCGGACGAGAATGCGCTTATCCTCGGGAGAAGACCGGGCAAGCACCTGCAGCTTGGGGACAAGCTCCTTGAGCTCTTGCTCCGTCTTGCGGCGGAATGCGGGGCCCTCCATGGCGATGCCGCCCTCCTCGGGGTGGTAGATACCGCATTCCTTGGCGATGGCCCGGCCGGTCAGGATGTTGTCACCAGTGACCATGCGCACAGTGACACCGGCGCGGCGGCAGTCCTTGATAGCGTCGATAACGGTAGGGCGGAGAGGGTCCTTGATGCCGAAGATGGCCACCAGCGTCATGTCCTTGTGTACCTTCTCAAACACGGCGGCCGTCAGCTCCGACTCACCAGCGAGCTCCGGAGGCGGCCACGACTCGAAATCGCGGTATGAGGAACCGATAGTACGAAGGGTCTGTCCAGCATAAGAGGTGATGGTCTCGGAGAAAAGGGCGTGGTCCTGCTCGGTCATGGGGGTTGTCGTCAACTCCTCACCAGCGGGATCGGCCATAACCTGGGTGCACTTGGCGAGCAGGATCTCGGAGGCACCCTTGACGTATGCGCGGAACTTTCCGTTGGGCAGCTTGACGACAGTCGCCATGTACTTGACGGCCGAGTCGAAGGGTACCACCTGGACGACGTTGGCGTTGGCACGCTCTTCCTGGATGGGTCCGGCACCGAGATGATCGCGGCAGAGAGTGAGCAGGGCAACCTCGGTCTTGGAACCGATGAAGGTCTTCTCGCCTTCGACGTCACCCTCAAAAGCAGTCGAGTTCACGGCGTTGGATTGTACCAGGAGCTGCTTGGAAGAGGCGCTTAGACCTTTCACGAAGTCGGCAACGGGCATGTTGGGGATGTCGATATCGATGGCCTTGGCAGTCTTGTCCTCAGCCTCCTCCAGCGGCGCCTCGGTGCCACCAAAGCTCAGGCTCTTTCCAAGGGTTGTAGCCACGACCGTCATCTTGTTCTGCGTCAGGGTACCAGTCTTGTCGGAACAAACCGTGGTAGCATTGCCCATGGTCTCGCAAGCCTTGAGAACACGGACAAGGTTGTTGTCCTTCAACATACGAGTGGTCGCAAAGGCCAGGGCAAGGGTAACGGCCAGAGGAAGACCCTCAGGAACGGCAACCACCACGACGGTAACCGAGGTGATGAACAGCCGCAGGAAGGTCTGGCCCTTCTGGTCGGGGGTGTCGGTGCTGGTGGGCAGCTGAGCGAGGAACTTGATGAAGAGAACGACAAAGAGGAGCAGGGCAGCGCCGCCACCAAACTTGGCAATCCAGTCAGCCAGAGAGTTGAGCTTCTTCTGCAGGGGGGTGTCCTCCTGGTCCGTATGCATCGACATCATGATGCGGCCGTAGCTAGAGTTTACGCCGACGGCGGTAACCAGGAAGGTACCGGTACCCTCGTTGACTTTGCTGCCGGAGATGATGAATGGGTCAAGCTTCTCAACGTCGGCGGGGGGCTTGCCTCCCTTGGCGATGTCCTCCAGGATCGAAAAGACGTCGTCAGCGCCAACCTTCTTCAGCAGATCGGACTCGCCGGTAGCAGATGACTCGTCGCACTTCACACCGTGGCCGTTGATGAAGACACCGTCGACGGGAACCAGGTCGCCAGCGAAAAGATGCATGACGTCGCCAACCATGATATCGAAAACCGAAACCTCGACCGACTTGCCGGAGCGGATGACCTTAACGGTGCGGTTGCCGGCCTTCTTGTTAAGCGTGTTGAACTGCCTCTGCATCTGCCAGTCATTGACGGTACCCACGAGCACGACGATGACGATGGCCACCATGATGGCGACACCCTCGACCCATTCCACCTGAGCCTCGCCGCCCTCATGGTCGACACCAAAGGTTTGGTACAGGCCCAGGGCGAGCGACACGACGGCGGCGGCAGTCAACAGGATCAAGATCTTGTCGTTGTAGGTAATCCAGGCCAGCTCGAGCAGTGACTTGCTCTTCTTCTCGGGCAGCCTGTTGTCGCGAAAGATGCGCTTGCGGTCGGCGAACTGGCCGGTGGTGTGGTGGGCCGGCGGAGGGACCGCGGGGTTGCCATTGTCGCCCTTGGCTACGGGCACGGTGTCCCCATTCAAGCCGTATTTGGGGGTGCCCTTGGGCGCGACGTCTTCGAACTTGACGGCGCCGTCGAGGCCGCCCTCGTCAGTGCTAAGACCGGCATTGCGATCGGTGCGCAGGCCCTTCTCAAGACCCGCCAGGCCGCCGAGGGCGTAGAAGGCGTCGAGGCTCTTGGGGTTGAGGAGCTTGGAAAGTTGACCGGGCGAGAAGGCGAACTTGTTGTCTTGGACATCGAACATGTCCTCGTTGGTCTGGTCGGGGGTCAAGGCATCGTTCACGTTGACCTGGAAGCCGCCCTTGGGCTTCTGACCGGCCGGAGCCGGTGTCGTTGTTGCCGGCGCATCCTCGGGTTCGGAAACTGCTGTTGTGATGGAGCTCTCGGGCTGGGCAAGGTTAGACATGGTTTTCTGGCACACAGGATGCGCTGTGTGTGGGGTCGATCGAGTGAAGCCGAGAAGAGGAATTCGCAAACTTCAGCGACTCCAACAAACGCAGTCGCGAGCAAAAACGCACCTCAAGTTTGGGGGGGTCGGTATCCGCCATTGAAATGGTCGAAAGATGGATGGTCCAATTGATCAATACATCAATGGCCTGGACCGCGGGTAAGGTTGCACTGCAGTAGAAGCAATGGGCTCTGGAAAGCGAACGCGGCCGGTGTAGCGATCACCGATGATGCAATATACTGCCAGAGCGTGAAAGCCCAACAGTGGATTTGTGGCGAAGAGAAAGAGGGAGAGAGAGGAGAGGCCTCCGCTTGCTCAGGCGATCAGTTTCACTGAGGGAATGAGGGCAGTGCGTTGACGACATGTGCGCCGTCGGGCTGGGGCAAGAACAGAACATCCAGCGGAGATGCAAGGAGACACAACAAACTTGGAACAAGGCACAAAGCAGCCGGCATGGAAACGCTAGTTTCCCTTCGCACTGCCGGTCGCTTCAGATGAAATGACGATCGCATGGGATTGGGTGCGATTGGTGTGGGCAAACGGCAAAGCCCATGACTCTTGGCAGGTACACACAGTCACACAGTGTCGCGTTTTACCAGATGCACACCGTATCCGCCACCTCCAGGTTCCGTGGATTGTGGCGGGAGCCGCCAGCCCTGCCAAATGAGACAGCATCCGCTGCCCTCAGCCACCGGGAACACATCATCCGCGAATCGAGCCCAACCCAGCACCGCTTAGTCCACTGTGTGGAGTAACCCCAGGTACCCATGGCACTGGCAACCAAGCATCCTAAGCATTTTCCTAGCCAGGTCTCGGCCCATCGATCGTGGCCAAAGCTTGGCGTGCTCATGAGTTGTCGATGCAGGTCTCTTCGTCCACTGATGGAATGCGTGACAGACAGTTGGATCCTTCAATGCGAAATGGAAGCAAGAAGCGGTAAGCTGAGCTGTGCAACGTGCTTCACCGCAAAGTCATCTGACAATAATTAACGGCCCCGACGAAGGTTGGAGCGCATCGAAGATTGACGCCCAACACGGGTCTGGGGTCAGACGGGAGCGCGTTGAACCCCCCTGACCGTATACCCAGCGAGTGATGTCCTGGAATGGAATGGCTCGCGCCGCGCGCTTGAGAATGGCTCAGCAACAAAGAGCCCCTGCCAACAGCGGCGGTTACCTGGAACTGAGGCGGTAACTGAGGCGCAACGGTTCTGAAAGCCCTTTCAAAAAGGCGCTGCGTAACCAACACGCCTCCCGATGGCCAGATCCGGCGGCGGCAAGGCGTGTTGAAACAAAGCGGATCGGGGGCGCCGACTTGTGCAGATGCGTTTTGGAAACACTTGGGAATCTTTTTCGAATCGGAGGAGGCCTGCGTGCCTGCCCATGCCTGCCGCAGCGATCTGGGCTGCAGGGGAGGGGCGAGGGTGCTGTCATTGTGGGCCAAGCGCCGCAGCCAATTGCATCCATCCAACCGTCCACGCCTTCCAGGTTCGGACCCCAAAGCTGCACGAGTCCCCATTTCGGTTTCTGCAGCGTATTTCTGGGAAACGAAAAACATTGGCCCTGTTTTCTTCCGTTTGTGGACGACCGGAATGATGTCAACAAGACGACACCAGCAATCACATCACAGTCCGGCATGCCGATGTCTGCCCACTTGCGGCTGCCGTTGCGCAGACAGAGGATCAGAGAATTGAATCGTGGACTGCAATGCTTGGACGGACAGCGACGGTGACGCGGCAGGTGACAGATCGCACATGCGGGAGACCGACCGAGACACGCCAGAATCGACAGCACACGACACTATCGGCGCGGCAGTAAACTCAAAATGGATGCTGTCGCGACCGTCATCCCCAGTTCGCCCAATTCCAGTTCCAGTTCGCCCAGTTTGCGCTCAGAGATGACTGCATCCGGAAAGCACTGCCAGGTGGTGTCAGCAATGGAATCTGGCATGCCCATGGCTGATTCCTTTTTTATCCATGGCTCTTTGGGCTTCCTTTGTATTTGAGGGAACCGGTGTGGGTTGCTGTGAGAGAAGGTGGAACTCCAAGGTGGAATCCGGAATTCGCGAGACGGGCCAGAAACTGCAGACTGCCTCGCCAGAATGCCTCGCCGATCTCATTGGCGCCAAGACCATCGGAGAACCCCACAGAGGTAAATTTGACTTCAAACCTTTTCCGCTCTGGCGCGTATCAGATTCCAGGATTCCCCCAGGCCCATGATGAAAAAAAAGTGAAGCAGCAAATTCTTCGATCTTCAGGGGGGATCCCGAGACGGGAACGGTCAGTTGCATTCGGGATTTCTGTGATGGCAACATTGGCTTTTTTCCCTCTCCAGTTTCGGATACGACCGCGATGGGATAGACGCGTTCAAGCCAGGGACGAGTCACGAGAGGACGGAACGCGATGGCTGTCGTCATCAAGAGAGGCAGCTTGACGGTGTCATGGTGTTTCCAATAAAAGAACTGCGAGTGCCGTGAAGCGGGGGGCACGCTCTGCAAGGAGATGGCCCAAGTGAGCAGCTGTGATAAGGAGAAATCACCTCTCCCCCGGCGAGCGAGCGTCAGTGAGCCCATTGGCGTAACCCTGCCGGCGCGCGGTCCCGTGCCGTTCTCCACAATCATCCAAACGCCCTCCCCCCTATCAGAGTTTGTAACTGAAAATATGCCCCCCGCATGGGCTGCCTCCGGACGTGTCACAGTGTTGCCGAACGCCCAGCGACCAAACAGCAGGATGACTATCGAATCATGGTCGGCGGCGGGGTGCATTGGTTCCTGGCTGTGATGGGCGATCTCAACCCTTCCAAGTGGGCGTTGAGAGAGAGCATCGGGCATAACCTCAGCCGCGTCATGTACGCTTCCACCAGTGCTGCGCCCCCAGGAGATTGGCGGGGCGGAATGATGAAAGATGGTGATGGGCTGTGATAGCGACGGGACTGGCGACATGTCACCGGCTGCTATCAAGGTTCTTGGTTGGCTGTTGGCGTGAAGGGCGGATTGCAAGAATGACATGTATGATGTCGGGATTGTGTTTGAAAAATTGAAAACCAAAATAACGTACACAATACCATATTCGAAACCGTATTAGTCTTGACTGGCGGCCCGTTGCAGCTCGATAAGCCTATCGACTGACCCTCAATAGTTGATAGCTTGTCGTTTCTACCCTTAACGAGGCCGCTCTCCGAGGACGGGATTAATACCCGTAAAACAAGATACATTCCATGGTACCTACATTACCTTGTTGTCAAGCCCCAAGCTTACACTTGTATTTGGCCTGTGTGCTGATATTTGACCTATCGAGAACGACCCGCCTCGCTGATCGTGACCCTTTAGCAAAAAGATTGGATAGCACCAGGATCTGCCTATTGCGGGAGTTTGGGCTGAGCTTAGGAATTCTCCGAAAAGGTTGGGAGGTAAACTTTACCCACAGGGCAAGGTCCTCGGCTTTTCCCCCCTCTTGCCCAATGTAAGTTCCCGTCACACAACTCATGTTTGCATTGAAACTTCCTGATGAGCCACCGCCAAGTGCGCGTTCACCACCTCATGCGTAATAGGAACCAGAGCAACAAACCCTCGCATCGTGGGCACGTTCATGGATGCATACGGGGATTCATACCTAATGACACGCATAAACTACTATTTCGAGTCCTAAGTCGTTAGTTATCGGACGTCAACATTGGAACAAACATTTTATTTTTTGTGTTCCGATCATTCGATATCTCCTGATACTGTTCAACACCACCATCCGCCGGCGGTGATACCCGAGATCCCGCATCAGTCGCTCGCTAATCGCTGTCCCGATCCCACCCTGGCACTCATGGCAATTACCCCTATCTGGTTCAGTGTTATTAACCGGCAAACTCAATGGTCGCTTTGCGCTGTTGATCAACCACATCCCAGTCAGCATGCAGGACCATGCATATCCGAATGATGATAGGCCCATAAGCCCTTGCTGTCCCGCAGCTTGTGAGGGGAAGTTCGACGGCATCAGAATGAGACGTCGTCGAATTATGGCTTGAGGTTGTTATCTTCATCTTCTCAACAAGGCATCTCCATGACCTATTCTTGCCTGACATGGCTGCCGCTTTTTGTCTGTTTGGGCTGCTCTTCCCTTCCGTTCTCTCCTTCGGCGCTGCGCAAGGCACGAGCGGCCATGCCTACCCTCTCTTTGAGTACGAGACAAGATCGTTGACAGAGGAGGGGCTCGAAAAGTTACTCGCCGGGGCAGGTGCTTCGGACAGTGCCTCTCTCTTTGCGTTCGACGACGGAACTAAAGCAAACCCGGGTCCAAGCGGACCAGCTTGTAAGGTATTTCCAGGGGATGCAGAATGGCCAGCCCAAAATACTTGGCAGACATTCGACGACCTCCTCGGCGGAGCTCTCATTGAGACCGTGCCGGTCGCCGCCCCGTGCTATCAAAACACGGGTATCTACGACGCCGAAAAGTGTGCCGCTGTGCGCGATTCCTTCAGCAACCCCTATTTCCAGTAAGTATCTAACACGGCCGAGGGTCTCTCCGTTCCTTGGCACAAACTGATGGTTCTCAGTGAAAATGACCCGACCTCCATCTTTTGGCCGCTGTACCAAGGACGGACATGCATGGTGACGGACGACCCCAACAGCAGCAACTGCACCCACGGAGCCTTCCCCGTCTATGCTGTAAATGTCAGCAGCGTCAGCCAAATCCAGCTCGCCGTCAACTTTGCCCGCAATGCCAACCTACGGCTCGTCATCAAGAACACGGGCCACTGCTACCTCGGCAAGAGCAGCGGGGCTGGCGCCCTCAGCATCTGGACGCACAACCTAAAGAACCTCGAGTACCATCCTGATCTCGAGATTCCTGGATACTCCGGGCCGGCAATCAAGGTCGGCGCTGGGGTGACTGTGCGGGAGGTATATGCGGAGGCCGAGAGAAACGACGTGAGCGCGCTGGGCGGTATCTGCGAGGTGAGTGGCCCCTACCAGTCGTTGACTTACACAACATGCTGACCTCACTGGCACAGAGCGTCGGGTATGCGGGCGGGTACGTCACCGGTGGTGGTCACACGCCTCTTTCCGGACTCTACGGCATGGCAGCCGACCACGTCATG
Organism: Chaetomium fimeti; assembly: GCF_033439085.1. Taxonomy (NCBI): domain Eukaryota; kingdom Fungi; phylum Ascomycota; class Sordariomycetes; order Sordariales; family Chaetomiaceae; genus Chaetomium; species Chaetomium fimeti. The sequence goes on from NW_026944339.1 coordinate 236,572, forward strand.
GCTCTGGAAGTCGTCACAGCCGACGGGCACTTCATCACCGCCTCGCCCGAGGAAAACACCGACCTGTACTGGGCGCTCCGCGGCGGCGGCGGCGGCACGTTCGGCGTGGTCACCTCCATCATCATCCGCGTGCACCCCAAACTCCCCGTCGTCACCTCCACCTTCACCCTCAGCACGTCCCCCACCGTCAGCGCCGACGCCTTCTGGGAGGCCATGTACAGCTACTTCTCCCTCTTCATCCCCTTCACCGACGCCGGCACCTACTCCTGGTTCACGCTCTTCAGCGACACCAACGGCAGCCACACCTTCAGCATGGAGCCCTTCTTCGCGCCCAACCACACCCTCACCAGTTTCACCACCCTCGTCGAGCCCTGGTTCGCCAAACTCCGCGCCCTCCACATCCCCTTCACGCCCACCACCACCGCCCACCCCTCCTTCTACGCCGCCTACAACGCCACCTGGGGCAGCAACATCGGCCTCAACAGCGCGGGCCGCATCTCCGTCCCCAGCAACCGCCTGCTCCCGCGGCGCAACTGGGAGGACCCGGCCTTATTCAACGCCACCTTCGCCGTGCTGCGCCGCCACGCGTCCGCGGGACGCTTGCTGATGGGCTACCACCAGGCGCCGCGCAACCGTGCGGGGGTGGACAACGCGGTCAACTCGGCGTGGCGCGAGGCGGTGTGTTTTTTGATCTTGTCGGGCCGGCTGCCGGCGGGGGTGACGGATCCGACGGCGGAGCAGGTGCGCGCGGCGTCGGTGGATTTGCAGGAGGAGGTGATTGCGCCGCTGAGGGAGGTGGCACCGGAGAGTGAGGGGGGTGGGGCGTATCTGAATGAGGCGAATGTGGATGAGCCGATGTGGAGGGAGGCGTTTTATGGCGTGCATTATGAGCGGTTGTTGGAGGTCAAGAGGGCGTGGGATCCGAGGGAGGTGTTCTATGCGACCACGGCGGTGGGGAGTGAGGGGTGGGAGGTGAGGGATGGGGAGATGGGCGTGCAGACGCAGAATGGGAGGCTGTGTCGGGTTTGAGGTTGTTGGTTCTGGATTGCGTTCTTTTGTTTCGAACGGGCTGAGGAAAATATTGGAAAGCTGGTGCGTGTGTATACTGTGCGAGTTGGAGGGGGGTTGGCGATCGCGGTGCTCAATGTCCAGTTGGTGGCAGAGGGAGGTTGATAAACCAGATCTGTGGTTGGGGTTTGCAACGAAACTACAACAATGGCCTGTGGTGTAGTGGTAACACGGTTGCGAGTCATATGGGTTGTTCAAACTGTGGTACGGCGGTTCTGTATCTTGGGCCTATCCCCTCCAAAAGCCCCCAGTTCGAGCCTGGGCAGTGTCATTGGTTTCGTTGCCTTTTTTTATTGGCTTTCTTTTGTTGGCGTTCTTTAATACTGTGTAGATTTCTCTTTTGTTTGCTCGGTGAATAGCTTTGCCCCATACATCATGCGGCTCTCGACGATCCATTTCAACGTGGTTATTATACATACCGGTCTTCACCAGTTGATCTGAATTCTTCTCCCTAGTATATTTTGCTTAACAGTTCCACACCGCCGAGTCCGCCTCCTTGTCAAGCTTGTACCATTCGGCTGTCCTCACTTTGTTTCCTTCCCTCTTCTCCGTTCGGCACTCCCAACTTTCTCAACCACACTATGCGGGCCGACGACTTCGCCCCACGCCTCTTGGCCCATCTCCTTGCCCTCGCGACTAACACGCATGGCGGCACAGTTGGCCCCGGACTGGTCCTCGAGGCGGGAGCTGGGGGTTCTGGGTTGTCTAGCAGGACCGCAAAACAATGAACCCCGTCGTTGATAAAAATATGGTCGCTAGACCGCAAAACGGGGATGGCCGCCTCAATAGTCATGATGCCCTGTTCCAAGACCATGCCGAGGAGAACCCTGCTTACATCCGCCCATGCAGCCGGCATGTTCTTCTTTCCTAGTTCCGAAACCGGCATGACAAGGTCAAGTTGGTCACGGAGAGCACCGTTCCATCTCTGTCCAAGTGGAATAGAGTGTGGTGGGCGGAGAGAATGGCGTATCCTTGGCCAGGTGATGGCGGCTTTCTGGAGGACCCGCAACAGAGTTGGTTTGAGCCATCGGAATGTTGGAGACTCGCTGTAAAACTCCCAAAAGTTTGGAGCGTGGAGGACATTCGCGTACGACAAACGCCGCAAAGCGGCGCTTCGCGAGAGACTGTCTGCACGCATGTGCGGGACGACTTGATGGCGGTGTCCAGGCATCCAACGGAGAACGAGATTGACCGTTGGTCCGAGTTGCTCAAGCAGCCGAGATTGCTCTCTAATAAAGTTGGCCACGGGGAGAACACACACCCACAACCTGCCGCGTAGCTTGTCCCCGTTCAGAACTCCTAGGGAAACCCTGGAGTCGCTGAAGATGGTGATATTGACCCTCTTCCCCATGAAGGCCGCGCGGTTGTGCTTGACCTGTTGGATTGCTACGGCGATACTCTTAGCAATCGCGAGCATTTCTCCAAGGTTGGAATCGGGCAGCGGGTCGATTGGCCACGCTGCCTCAACGAATTCGTCGTGGTCGTGGTTCCCCTCGTCACTGCCGCCATCGCTGGGCATCAACGGTCGATGGACCACTGCATACCCGCCCACGTTGCTCTGATACTGAACTGACGCATCGGAGAAGATATTGAGGGCGAGATCACTCCATGTTGATCGGCGGTTTGCGGCTAGGTTCGCGAACCGCGTGGCATCCTCTCGGCTCGTTGGTATTGGGACGATCGTCCCGCGGATTCGCCAGGCCGTGTCCCGGGGCATTTCGCACCCCTCCCTGCGCTGAGTGGTGTGGCACGGACGTTCCTTTCAGTCTTGTGAATTGGCCCGGAGCGCAGGGGATTATCTAGGAACGGGACGCGAGCCCAATTTGGTCGGCCCGGTCGGAGATCTGCCTGCAGGCTGCTGCAGTTGCGACAACAGGGATGGCTTACCTGATTCTGAAGTGAAGAATCACTGCTGATATAAGTTCGGAACTTGAATTAGGGAGACTTGTCGTCGAGAGGCGGCGTCGCAAGATTCGTTAGTCGCTGCGATTAGAGAGAGAGAAAAGCAAGTAATATTGCAGGCAAAGTCGCAGTGGTTAAGACGTTCAAAACAAGCAGGCACCTGCAGTCAACATGAACCGAGGGCAAAGAAAGTTGGCGCGCTTGTTCGTTAGGACAAGAAGGGGATCAGACTGAAGGTCGCATGGTATAGAACGCGCTCAACTTACCTACCTACACAGTATGTATGCACAGCAGGTTTTCCCATCTGGTTTCTCTTCAGATCACCCAAAATACAAAAAAGCCAACGAAACTAGTGGCGCTACCCAGGCTCGAATTGGGGGCTTCTGCGAGTGTATAGGCCCAAAATACAGACTGTCGCTGCATCATACCTAGTTTGAACAACCCATATGGCTTGCAGATATGTTACCACTACACCACAGACCAGTTTTCTGGTTTCGTTGCAAACCTCAACCATGAAACCGCTTGATCAACCCCTCTCTTCAACTCACTGACATCAACCACTATGGCATCCAACTTACACCGTATGCACATAGGTATACACAAGTTTCCATTCTTCCCTTCAGGCTCGGTATGGTCGTCCCGCCTCGTCCTCGGCTACTTCTCCCTCGGCTACTTCACCTACAAGTATCATCCGCCGTACGCCATGGACCAGCTCCAGCACGCCACCGGCGGCGCCTGGCACATCATCTGCTACCGCATCGTCCTGGGCCTCGTCGTCTTCCACCTGAGCTCATAAGGCGAGCCAAACCCATGGGAATTAAGGAGAGAGTAGGAGGATCGGGGATGGGAAACAAACATGCGTCCTCGCTAGGTACTTTGGACTATCTATCATACATAGAATCCTGCCGGCAGGATTCTAGGGGCCTGTCCTTCCCTTGCAGTGGCCACCCGAAGAGCCATGTCACTACCTACATAGGTATTTATGTCCCGTTCGCCTCATATGCTCCGGCAAACGAAGAAGCTACCCACCTAGGTAGGTATTGATGGTGCCTCCTTATTATTCGCAGCCGTTGTCGGAACCACCGACGCTGTCTTAGGAACCGCCGTGCCCCCGCCTTACTTAGTCCTCGGAACTCCCTTGGCGACAGGAGGCGGGTGAGAGCTCTAGGAAGCAGCTTGTTCATCAAAACCAGTAAGTCCTAATATCAGTGGCCGGTAGTTTAGTACAACGCTGTTTATCAACCGTGGGTTATGGTTGGGGTAGATGGTATACTTACGTCGTTTTTGCTCGATGATTTCTTCTACTGCTCTCCTTGCGGAGTTGAGGTTGTCCGTGGCTGCTATCAGGTGGTTCTTGTTGGATTTGGTGTTGAAGGCGTCCGGGTACTTCTTCATGAAGCCGAATCGTGCCATCGCAGCGCTAAGCCAGACATCGTGGATTAGTAGGCCGAGGGAGTTTGGGAAGAAGGGGAATGAAGTAGGCTAGGGGGTGGCAACGAGGAGGAGTGTGTGAGGGTGGCGTTGCCCGGGGAAAATGCGAACATTGGTAGGTGGTACTTACTCGATCGCAGCCTTGAACCACTTCTCGTCATCGCGCAAGGCTAGGAGGCGAGCCTCTTTCTTCATCTCGGGATGGTAGCGGGCCTGCTTGGCGCGTGCTGTCGATTCCTTCTGCCCGAGTTTGGCCTTTTTGAGTGCCACGACTTTGGCTTTGTAGTTTTTGTACTCGTCCACCATCGGAAGTGGCCAGTCCCGCTCTTTTGTGTCGTCTGGCCTCCGCTTTTTCGCATTGTGAGACTGGATCTTGCGCTCCATTGCAAGCGATCTGTTGTCGTCAAACCTGATGGTCTCCTGGATCATTTGCTTGAACTGGTCATCCATACCCTCCCGGAGGCTGTTCAGGTAAGAATCGTCCGAGATGGTGGATTTTGCGGATCCGTTCGAGAGGTTGGACTTTGCCGATCCGTTCGAGACGTTGGATTTTGTGGATCTGTCCGAGCCGGCGGACTGTGGGCGAGACATGATGACTGGCGGTATGTAGGGTACGTGGGGTCGGTATGTGTCCAAGTTGGTGATGCACGGGGATGATCTCAATGAGTCAAGATGCTGGAGCGTGAGAGGGGATATTGATGGTGGTAATCTGAGCAACGGCTGGCCCCAGAACGTGCTCGACTTATACACAATGTGATCTCCAGTCCTGCTTCGGCATCGTATGCATGACCTCTACGTAGGCGGCTTCCAACCTACATTGTGAGACGGGCCTGGCGCCCACAGCGTGTTTCGGCTCACCATGTTCTGCCCGCATCGCCAGGCCTAACGCCAGCCGCGCGTCTGTGGTAGCCAATCCCAGACCTATCACCTGGTCGGGTAACTCAAGCCTCGCCTGGAAAGCGCCGTGTTTCAAGTTCAGCCCAGACACTACTGGGCGTACTTGCGCCGAAGTCACCATGGGGGGCCGAAGCGGAGGCTCAATGCAGGTCGGAACATGGCAGTCACGTATGATGTACCGTGTTGTTGGTGAAAGTGAAACTCCCTACCCGGGAGTTACCTTGCATACCTGTACCGCCTACCTATCATAGGTAGTGGTCTGGCTGCGCGGTTGCACGGTTGCACGGTTGCCCGTACTGTGTAGGCTGTTGTCATGCCCGGTAGCCGCCAGGCTATGCGACTCGGCGGCGAGTTCCAGCCATTGACGAAGTATTGATAGCAAGGTTGCAGATGCCCCTAATTCCATATGCGCCGCTGGTGGGTGCCGTGAAACGCAACAGCCCAGCACAACGGCGGCAATGGTTGAATTTGCGGCTGGCGGTTGTGGAACCTACATGAGGGGGCCGATGTTGCTGCAACCAAGGATGTTCGACCAACAACAGCAATCTCGATATCTTGCCTTACACAGTTACACTTGCAACGCACACAGTGTCGGGTGCCGAATATTTAAATGTGGGTTTCTTCTCTGGCGTTCCACTCATCGGTGGTCTGTGCCGCTCTCCTGCAGCAACCTCCAAGCGCCTTCTCGCTCCCAGCGCATGTCCCCCGAACCCGGAAATCAGCAGCCGCCCGCGTTGCCAGCGCCAAGCCCACTGTTTCGTTTCTCCAATTCTGAAAACCCGCCCCCATTCCAGCCTGGGCTTGTAACCTGTTCGTTGACTTCGCCCAGACTTCCATCTTGTCATGGAGCAACCGGCACACGAGACGATCGCGCCCGACGAACAGCGCGAGGCCGTCAGCGGCGATCGCATGGAAACACCAAATCATCCCGATGACCACAACTTCGATCAACCAAATGGGCCAAACGGCTGCTCCCCAGGCCGGGGAAATGAAACACCCAAAAATCCCGAACCCGAACCCGAACCCGAACTTGAATCCTCCTCCCTGCTCGAGAACTTGCCCGCCGAGCTCAGGGATCATATTCTCTTCAGCATGCCGGACTTGCTAACACTTCAAACCCTCGTTCGGGCCTCTCCCATGATGCATGCGCAGTACCGTAGCAACCGCAACGCCATCCTTGGTGCCGCTGTGGCCCGCGAGCTGGACGGTTTTCTTGTCGATGCCTACGCTTGTGCCATGTCGCGCAGGCATGCCATTGGGAAACCCCGGACAAAGGAGAAGATCATCGCCCACCTTGACGCTTACCGTGGTTGGATGTCGGGCTCGCAGATAGATGTGGACGCGATTCGGCCTAGCTATGTTCGGTGGCTGTCGGCCTTTCATTTGGACATCATTAAGCCCATGGCTCACCAATACAGCACGTGGGCGCTCCAAAACCTCTCTCGGGCAACTTCCCCAGCACAGGACCAAGGAACTGTGGAAACACCGGCGGTACCGCAGCCAGATGTCGCGTTAAGTAGAAGCGAGGAGATACGCATTTTTCAAGCCTTGTACCGGTACGAGACGTACTATCATCTCTTCGGTTTCAAAAGTCTAGCCGAACGACAGGACATCCTCCATCTGAATGAAATCAACAACAACTTCTTTGGCTTGTTTAATCCTTGGGAAGGAGAAGCTGTCGGATGTATCGACATATTCATAAGGCAGAGGTACCACCAGATCTTTGACGACGTCCAAGACGACTTGCACGCCGCGAACCCCGACCTCGACTTCAGGGACGACACAAAGCACAATGAAGGATCAATCTATGCCTGTACCCAGCGTGAAGGTGAGTGTCACCCCCGTTTGCCGGTACGGGTCCTTTTAACAGATGTTAACCGAGGTTCCCTACCATCACAGATTCCATAGATGGCGCCGTTGCACGGGGTCTCAGGCCCACAATTGATGTCTTCACAACCGAGGACCGTGAAACCCTCGTCGCCAAAGTTCACAAGTATATTCGTCCTAGCGTGCTGTTGGACGACCCGATCAGGAGGACCCTTTTGCCGGCGGTACAGGCGCAGAGGCGCAGTACACATCCCGATGCCCGGGATGAGGCCGAGCGACGGAAGGACGTGATGGAATTCGCCGGCGACGCCGTCCCGCCCAACGGCCCGCCGCTTGGGTGGGTGCTCTTATGGAACGGAACCTATGTCAACATTTACGGAGAACACGTCCCTCCTACGGTCCAAAAATGGGGTTATGTCATGTGGGATGAGCGTCGGTGGAGCGAGCTGGAAGCCAAGACCCTCGTATTGAAGCAGTGGGAGACGGAGCCGGACCGAATCAAGGATATTGAGATCTTCTACGGCTGGAAGCCCTCCGGGTTTTGAACATGACTGATGGGCGGCGTTGAATAGTAAATAGTTGGTTATGTGGTATCGTTGTTCCCTTCTTTTGTTATCGCACGTGCCACTATTCTCCTTCCGAAAACCCTATCCCGATATTGCGGCAACGACCCCTGGACGACCGAGCCCGTTTTGCCGGCCGTGCCACGGAGATGTGGGGCAACACCGGAGACCGGCTCCCAAAACCGGGAGACGGGCCGGATATGTGGGGCAGCTGTCAACGACGTCATACATGTTGCCAGTGTGAAACTTGCTCTGGTGCAATGTCAAGAGCCTGGAACTCGCCGCTACCCGGTAGCTATTAGTAGCGGTTTATCGTTTACTTATAACTCTATCACCATCAGCAATTGACACAACGTCTCTTGAAGTAAAAGAAAGAAAAACACAACCCGAAGAGTCCTTCCACGATGCCGGGCAAACAGATCCCCGTAGCGAACCCGCCTGCCCTCCCTTCTCACCTCCCCGACAGTGTCCTAGAGCTTTCCGTACAGCTCAAGGAGAACCCCCTTCCGGACCATGTACGGCAATCGCTTCGTGGTTTCCAACGTGCGGCCGAGTACATTGCCGCCGGTAACAGCCCTCGCTTAGCCCCCTTACACGGACTGGCAGCTGACAAGACCAGCAATGATATTTCTTTCTGACAATGTCCTCCTCGAGTCCGAGCTAAAGCCCGATCACATCAAGCCACGGCTCCTCGGTATGTCACAACTCACCCTCGTACCACTTACATGCCCCCTTTATGCCAGAACCTAACGCAGACCCACAGGCCACTGGGGAACATGTCCCGGCCTCATCCTCGTGTGGTCCCACCTTAACCTGCTTATCCGCAACCACGACCTCGACATGATCTATGTAGTTGGCCCTGGCCACGGTGCACCCGCCGCCCTGGCCGCCTTGTGGTTGGAAGGCTCGTTGGAGAAGTTCTATCCTGGCGAATACGCCCGCAATGCGGAGGGGTTGAGGAACCTCATTACAAGATTCTCAGTACCGGGCGGGTTTCCGAGGTTGGTTGAAGTATCACCCACCGGTGGAGCCTGCGACTAATAATTTGCAGCCACATCAATGCCGAGACTCCCGGCGCCATTCACGAAGGCGGAGAACTGGGGTATGCGCTGGCCGTGTCGTTCGGCGCCGTCATGGATAACCCCGATCTCATCGTGACTTGCGTCGTTGGAGATGGTGAAGCCGAGACGGGACCCACGGCAACGTGAGCGTCCAAGCCTTTCCGGTTCGCACACCTGGTACTGACACTCAACCTCCAGAGCATGGCACGCCATCAAGTACCTCGACCCCCGTGAGTCGGGGGCCGTCATCCCAATCCTGCACTGCAACGGATTCAAGATCAGCGAGCGCACCATCTTTGGTTGCATGGACGACAAGGAAATCGTGTCCCTGTTCAGCGGATACGGATATCAGGTCATCATCGTCGAGGATTTGAGCAAGATCGACGACGAGCTGCAGAATGCCCTTGAGTGGGCTGTTGCTGAGATCAAGAAGATCCAAAAGGCGGCACGGTCTGGAGAACCAATTGCAAAACCTCGATGGCCGATGCTGGTGCTGCGGACTCCCAAGGTAAGACAGACCCCGTCCAAGGTTGATCAAGAGGACGCTACATGACTAACGCATACCAGGGCTGGACTGGGCCGAAGGAGGTGGAGGGCAAGATCATCGAGGGCTCGTTCCACGCCCACCAGGTTCCCCTGCCCAAGGCCACCAGCGACAAGGAGCAACTTAAGGCGCTCGACGACTGGCTGTCAAGCTACAAGATCAGCGAGCTGCTCAAGGATGGGAAGCCCACCGAAAGTGTCCTTGAGGTGATGCCTCGCACAGACGAAAAGAAACTCGGCCAGTACAAGGCGGCGTACGACCCGTACGTCGGCCTGAAGGCAGTCGACTGGCAACAATTCTGCGTCGAGAAGGGCACGAGTCAGAGCTGCATGAAGATCACCGGCAAGCTCCTCGACAAGGTTTTCCAGGAGAACCCCAAGACGATCCGCCTCTTCTCGCCCGACGAGCTCGAGAGCAACAAGCTCGACGCCCTCCTCGACCACACACAGCGCAACTTCCAGTGGGACCAGTACTCGCGCGGCAATGGCGGGCGGGTGATCGAGGTGCTGTCGGAGCACAACTGCCAGGGGTTCATGCAGGGATACACGTTGACGGGCCGCACCGCCATTTTCCCCAGCTACGAATCCTTCCTCGGCATCGTGCACACCATGATGGTGCAGTACTCCAAGTTTATCAAGATCGCCCGCGAGGTCAAGTGGCGCGGCGACCTGCCGTCCATCAACTACATCGAGACGAGCACGTGGGCGCGTCAGGAGCACAACGGCTTCTCGCACCAGAACCCGTCCTTCATCGGCGCCGTGCTCAACATCAAGCCTGAGGCAGCGAGAGTACGCACCTCCCGCTCCCCATTGCCCAATCCCCAACTTTTTTTCCCCTACTCACGAAACTAACACCTCCACCAGGTCTACCTCCCCCCCGACGCGAACTGCTTCCTCTCCACCATCCACCACTGCCTCAAATCCCGCAACAAAACCAACCTCGTCATCGGCTCCAAGCAGCCCACCGCCGTCTACCTCTCCCCCTCCGAAGCAGCCGAGCACTGCCGCCGGGGCGCCTCCATCTGGCACTTCGCCTCTTCCCCACCCAAACCCACCACCACCGGCACATCCGAGCCCGACGTCGTGCTCGCAGGCATCGGCGTCGAAGTAACCTTCGAAACCGTCAAAGCCGCCGAACTCCTCCGCACCCTCTGCCCTGCACTCAAAGTCCGCGTCGTCAACATCACCGACCTGATGATCGTCGCTCCGGAGTCACGGCACCCACACGCGCTCGGGGCGGACGAATTCGACGCGCTCTTCACGCGCGACCGGCCCGTGCTGTTCAACTACCACGGCTACCCGGCCGAGCTGCAAGGGTTGTTGTTTGGGAGGAAAGGGGCGGGGAGGATGAGTGTGGCTGGGTATAGGGAGGAGGGGAGCACGACTACGCCGTTTGATATGATGCTGGTGAATGGGGTGAGCAGGTTTGATTTGGTGGGGAGGGCGTTAAGGGCGGTGAAGGGGGGGGGAAGGGTGGTGGAGGGGTTGGAGGGGTTGGAGGGGGAGGTGAGGAGGAGGGTGGAGGAGGTGAAAAGGTTTATTGTTGAGCATGGGAAGGGTGAGTTGCTTTCATGGGTCTCTTCATTCACTCCTGGTTTGGTGTCTTTCTGGGAAGAGACGAGGCGAGACGAGGCTAACATGGCATCACAGACCCGGATGATATCTACGATCTGCCCAAGTTTGATTAGTGAAGAAATGCCATGACGACAACTTTCATTGCCCGCCCTGTGAGCAATGAGACGCTCGCGGTGGTTCTATTCGTATCTGGGCGACTTGCTCCGATATGAGGCGGAAATAGGGCTGTATCTCCAAGTTTTGTGAAATTAGAGATGGAAGGTTGCCCAGTTTTAACTACAAGGAAGTCGCCTGAGGTACATCCATACTGTAGTTCCTCAGGGTCAAGGTACCGGCATGTTTGCTCGACAGGGAACAACGGCCGCTCCCGGGATGGGATTGTTCAAATGTCCATCGCTTTTCGGTGACGACTCCGGGGGCAGTACGCAAAGTGAAACAGAACCCAAGCCGATGGGAGATTACTTTCTCCACACCCCTCCATTCAACATCAGTTTCCGGAAGTCGCGGGTGAACAGCGACCGGGACTCCTCGTCGCACAGAAACCCGAAAGTCTTGGTAGGTGCTCCTTCCTCATCTTCGTGTCAGGAAGTTACCATCTACCCGAGGTCCGTAATCCATCGCTCCTCCTCTTTCAGCTCTGATCGTCGACCTGCGCTTTCCGCGGGTGTGGGCGAGACCTGCATTCGCACCCGTAAATCGGTCATGCGCATTCCACATTCCTTCCTGCCCGAGTCTGAGGTGCCGCCGGAAAACAACTCCGCCAACTGCATCCAACCCAGTGCGAGTCTGCGGGAGACGGTGGTGTCTGCTCGGTGCTTTCGGCCTCTCCCCTCTTTCCCGCCCACCTTGAAGGATCTGCTTTCAAGCATGATTGCAGACATTCAACGATCGCTCACATCTTTTACCCGCTGCACAAAACCGATGAAGTGACGGCGGCCTTACCGTTTCAAGTTGCAACGTCCCCGCCCATTCATTCCCTGCATCATCGGTTGACGTTGCGTCGCAGTCGCACTCGCAGCCGCTGCCGCTGCCGCTACCGCTAGTTACCGCTGTGACCGCCCTTTTTCCTGCCAGGTCGGGTCGCCTCCCATCCCACGTTCGCCCCACAAACCCATCAAACGCTGGTCCCCACGGTCCCCCTCCCACGCCCTCCCCACGCTCCCGCCCTGGCAAACACGGCTTGGTTCGCCTGGAAAACGGACCGGGGCAATTCCACGATGCGGAGGAACCCGACGACGCAGGGCGCGGGGCGGGTCGGTGGGATGATCGCTCTGCGTCCGGTCGTGCGCTTTCGTGATTCGCGCAGGATCGCATTCGAGATGCCGCATGCCGTCGCCGATGTGCACCACCACTGCGCCCTTGTCGGGTGATGTTCTCTCGCCTATCGGGTGCTGCCGCACGCTGATGCTGTGACCCTGCCGGCGACGGACGGAGCAGTGAGCACCAGGCCGGCAGAGCGGCAGAGCGGCAGAGCCTGGGGGGCCTGCGTTTGCGAGGTTGCAACTTGCGCCGGGGAGAGATCAGAACCGCCGGTCCGATCTCAACGGTTTGCTGTCCAACCCCTTTTGCTTCTCCTTGTTCATCTGCTGATGATTGATGCCCAATTGTTGCGCAGCATCCTGGAAAACTCTCTGTCCTATCGTGAGAACAACCGCCGTGTGGACAAACGCTCGTAATATTCTTGCGTTTTTTTGAACCTTCCGAGCCAGTAAAATAGCGGGCTGTTGCACCCCCAAAACGCCAAAGAAAGGAGCGAGGGCTCACCGGTGTTCAAAAGGAGGTTAAAGGTGCTGCAAGCGGAACCGGAAAAAGCAAGACTCGGTTTCGAACAGATCCTCGGTAATGCTTCGATGCCGTCGGCAACGGATGCGCGTTGCTTCAGCGGGGGGGCAGCTGTCCCGGCCGAGCAGGCCCGCAGAGCTGAGCCCGCCTGCCGGAACACCAAGCAGCTCTCGGAGGGAGGACTTGGATGAGGGCCCAACGCCTGTGGTCCGGGGAAGCGGAAACATTTGGAGACCCAGCAGCGCGCAGCGGAGCAATCAAGCTGCCCCAACGAGGCAGCGGGTCACGCAAGTTGGAATTGAGTAATCAGGGCACCAGGGCCTGGGCGACAAGCCGCCGGGACCACCTGCCGGCCAATCTGCACCGCTGCCGGTCGCACTACCCCAGTCATGAGGCGCCCGCGGAGGCATCCGTCTCGGCCCCGGAATGGGCGGATCGCCCGGTCCGGTGGAGCGTGCTTCCCCTGGCCCCTGCGCTGACGGGCATTGGCCCCCCGCGGAATCACACCTCGAAGCCGCTGAATGCGTGCCCTCCACAACGAACATCATCCTTGGCAGAAACAAATCGTGTTGGGCCCAGCTGGGCCCCGTGCAATCCCGGGGAGCGACGGCACCGTCGCCGTCCCGCCTCGGCTGCAAGATGTCGCTCGCTCTGCTCATCAGCGGCCTCCAAATCAATTGCCTGATCGCATGCCTCGTTCGGGCGTCGGAGACCGGCCGGAGAGGGGTGGCTGACGGCCAGAACCGACCATTGACAAGCCTCGCTCACATCTCATATTTTTCCAGCAGGCCAACAGGGACCACCCGCGTCCCCACCATTGGGGTCCTGTTCCATGCAGGGCTCCAAACATGGTGCGAGCTCGACCTGCAGCAAACCCATCCCGGAAGGGGACAAGGGGGCGTCCCCGGGGGCTGTCACACGACGACGGCCCGAAAATTCGCTTGCAGACTGTCTCTGGGAATCCACTCGGGGAGAAGCCCAGACAGGGGCGATCTTGCAGCCACATATGCGGAGAATCTCCCCGGAATGCCCAGTGAAGTCTCGACACATGGTGTGGGCGCCGCAACCCGAACACATGCGTGTCATCGCCCGTGGGATCAAATTACCTGACTCTGAAGGAAACAGGGGAGGGAAGAATCTGCGGAAGATTGACAGAAACAGACGCGCGGGGGGGGCCAATTTGCTGATCTTCGCACCGGGTTTAAGACCGCAGCCTGGCCAATCCAACGCGTTTCGGCTCACCTCGATTCGCACTCACACGCACATACATACCCTCACACACACCACAACCACACACACACCCACACACGCACACACACATACACAGCCCGGTCCGTCAGCTCGTTCCCGGACCCCCAGCCGACGATAAAACCACTACTATGAGCAACGCCCCGACCCATCAGTTCACCGAAGAGCACGCCGACCGCATCTCGAGGACTCAACACCTGACAGCTGACACCGGCCCTCCCGCATATTCCCCGTCTGCCCATTCGACCCCCTCTGCTGGCACAGGTTCCAGGGAACACCTGGACACCACCAGTCGGGCATCTTCCGGTGCTGTGTGATCTGGAACAAGCCCCCGTTCTACCGTAACACGAGCGGCCAAAACCACCCAAATACTGGGCACCGTCAGCCTGCTTCCGACCTGGACCCTGCCAACTTTCCGGGAACTTACCGACACCCCTCCCCTGACGCATGACATTACGTCCCGATCCTTCTTGGCCTGGCTTTTTTTTTTCCGACATAACGGCCATAAATTCGTCAACCGACGATTTCGAGAGACGACGAGAGAGCATCATTTACCCTCGAGCCGTTTCTACTTCGGTTGCTGACCGACAACCGCCGCCATGAGCAGCGAATCGACCATCGCGAGCACCCCCGACGAGGTCGAAATCACCCACTTCCCTGAAGTCGTCTTCCCCGCCGGCAACTCCGACTTCCGCGCTGTGCGGAACCGGTGTGCACGAGCATGCCGAGAATTTAACAGCACTCCGGACGACGCGGACCCGGAGGAGCGGAGCCAGAGGTGGCTTGAGTGAGTCGAGCTTCACCATGTGCCAGAGACACGGTCGGGCAACCCCTTTTCTTGACTAACACGCTTGCAGCATCGTCCGCCCAGACCGCGATCGCACCAGGGATAGCGTATTGGCCGTAACCCACGATCAGACCTTCGCCAACCCGGCCCTGAAGGCCAAGACCCCCTTTATCAAGCCGCCCGTCCACATCGACTACGGCCTCCGCTTGCATGTCGGCGGCTCCACCTTCATCAACCGGAACTGCATGATCATGGACACGCCCGTGGCCGACGTGGTCATTGGCGAGGGCTGCAACATTGGCGCGAATTGCTGCATTATCGGCGTTACCCGTGAGTTCTTCCCTCGGAGCATGTCAGTGTGTAAGCCGGGCATGGTCTCGGGTGCTGTTCCCGTGGCTGCGGTCAACAGCAAGCCTGCAGGCTGATACCGTGCCACTTACATGCTTCCTGACACACCCCGGGAAAAACCGTAGGAAAGGCGACGGCTAAATGGAAAAACAGATCCCGTGCGGCTCGACGAGCGCCTCCAGAGGAACAGCATCGGCCAGCCAGTCACCATCGGCAACGACGTCTGGATCGGTGCCAACGTCACCATCCTGTAAGCCAACCCGTCTTTACTCGCCCATGTTCCTTCGCAAACCCAGAGGATTGGGACGGCATGCCGTGTCCATCCCGCATTCCGCCCCCCTTTTATTCTCCGCAATCCATACCCCTCTCTCTCCCGCCTCCCTTGTCCCGTCCGACCTCATCCGGAGTTCACCCAGCTCTCAGCCCCCCCGAACCAAAATAGGACGGACAGCTGACAAACCCCGTGAACAGAGGCGGTGTAACAATAGGCGACGGCGCCGTCATTGGTGCCTGCTCCCTCGTTAAGCGCGATGTGCCACCCATGAGCGTCGCGTTCGGCATCCCGGCCCGCGTGGCCTATTTCCTCAAGGACATCAAGCCCACTCCGCCCAATTCGTCCGTCACGGCGCATACGCTGGTCGATGCTTTGGGGCTGGGGAATCGGCTGCCAATGAGGGGATATCTCGATAACGGCTCCGGGGATGGGGAGTACCAAGGGGACGGGGGCGGCCGTGTCTGCAACGGCTCGGCTGCGGAGGGGGAGGGAGTGCTGGACTACGACCTAGGCATGGACACGGACGTGGATCTGGACGCGCCCTTGCCGTCGGGGCGGCCCTTCTCGGTGGGCTCGGGATCCACCGCGCACAGTGTCCTGCGCGACGTCGGGCTCAGGGACCGGCTGGGGCGGGGAAGCGTGCGGGACAGGGAGGGCAGACCGTTGTTGCTGCCACGGAGGCGGCAGCAGCGCCGGCGGAGGCGGTGGGACGTCGAGGCTGCTGCCGTCACGGCCGTGGTGATTGCGCTGCTATTGGTGTTTTTCTTTGCTGGCGTGTTCCTGGGAGCGAGCAAGATTTCCTTTGGGTCTGAGTTTGGCTACTTGTAAGTGATGGATGGCTAAGCGTGGGGTTGGGCATAGACTGGTATGGCGTTTGGGATGGGGCATATTGAACCATCTTTGGTATTCTCCCTGGACACGGGGATCGGAACGATAGAGGAGGAGGGGAAGGAACATGTAGGACAAGACGTCCGTTACAGATCGGCATGGGGCTTGTCGTCGCTGTTTTACGTTTATGGTCGGATAGAGCAGATCACTGGCAGCGTTGGATGCACGCTTTCAAGACACACGGCAGGCCGTGCTTACTTAACTGGGACGGCTGTACGACGAGTAATTGTTAATACCAGCCTGATAGGGGCTCACTGCCTGTTGGATTTGGCCATGTTGGTGGTCAGGGGAAGCATGGAAAGGGGTTAGCACACAATGCGGAGCACGTTATACTGAATACGACTCGGGTTCCCGTCAGATGTCTATAGTAGTAAGTCAACACATGCGTACTTAGTAGTGCCCGAGTATCCCATGTGACAGGTAGAAGTTAGAAGTGAGATCGTCAAGACAATTTACCCTCTTCCCCACCCCCGGCTAACTTCCCACCACTCTATGCCGTGCCTTACTGCGGTGGCGTGATAGCGGCGATGCATGATAGGCTAGAGCGCCAGTCTTGTGCATACCTGGGCCCCTATTCCGGCTTTTCACCGCGGGCGTCGTCTGCTGACTGAGGGTCCACGACGTCGGGTTGGGTTCGACGTGGAGTGGCAGCAGCCAGGCAGGATATGACATTGGCTTTAAGACCTGGACCCTGGGAGCGATACGCGCAAGCCGCGGGGTCTCGTGGGGGTGGTGATTCTGGGTTGGGTTGAGTTGTTAGGCAAACCTGTCTGTGGCAGCTTCTGCCCCCCGTTATGGAAGGAAGGTTGCTGGTGGTCAAGGGACGGGAAGATATCGCTGGCCTCCTGATGCATGGACACAGCCTTGGTCGTGACAACTGCCCCTCGAAAAGACGTGTCTTGCATGAACTCGGCCCACTATGAGGACGTACTCGGAGCGTCATGGTAAAGAGCATGGCAGAATCGAACCGTTCTTGGGGTCACCCTTTTAATCTGGTAGTGGACAAGCTGCCTGGTCACCAGAAAGAGCCCAGTATCCCCTCGTATATTTCTTCGTACAGCAGTGGGTCCAGGGGCAGCAAGACGACGATGGACGGATGGTGAGCCCTGCGTCACATTATTCCGCAATGGAACGGAAATGCCGACATCATGGGTAGTGAAACTCCGGGGCGGAATTCCTCGCTTGTGGGTCTCCAACTGCACGAATGTCGGTTTGAAGCGGCTGGCAGCCAGTCCCCATTTCGTTGCCCCAGGGCTAGTTTGGGCCACCCTCGGTAGATAGTGGCGTGGTTGATAGTCTCTGCCCCCTTCCGCTCCCGCCCCACCGTCGTCACTTGCTTCCCCATGTTACACGCCACAGCAGGACATCCCCCAACCCAATATCCAACACCCCGTCTCCTCCCACCCCCACATCCAACCCCTACTCCTCAACCCCCTCCATCCACCCCATCTCCCTCATCGGCCAATCAATCCAACCGCGATGCTCCTCATCCAGAATCTCCCTCGCCCTCATCATGATATGATCCCCCCACCCCTGCAGCCACCAATGACTCTCGTGATGCTTCAGCAACACACAAAAGTGCGCAAAGATGGCGACGGCCTCCTGGGTGGGCAGGCGCAGCAGCGGCACGAACTCGTCCGACATGACCCACAGCCACACCATGGCGTCGAGCACGTCGCGCGGCGCGGCCGGGTCCTGCCGCACCACCAGCGCCAGCTCCAGCTCGTCGAGCGCGTGCGCGTACGTCTTGAGCAGGGCCGGGTCGGAGACGGTGGTCTGGATGCGCGCGCGCAGCGGGGCGAGGATGGGCCCGCGCGGTTCGGGCGGGGACGAGGCGGCGGGGGAGTGTTGTTGTTGTTGTTGCTGGTGGGGGTCTTTGGTGGTTGCGGCGGTCGCTGCGGCCGTCGTGGCCTCGAGGAGCGCGCGCTGGGCGTGCCAGCGGCGGCGGCCGTAGACGAGGAAGGGGCTGGCCACGGTTTCGAGGCCGGCCTCGCCGAGCACGTCCATGATGGACTTGCCGCCCGAGAGCAGGAAGGCCCAGTCGGGGAAGCCGGACTCGCCGATGAAGAAGGTGCCGTCGGGGTTGGAGCGGCGGGGGGAGGCGAGGGCTGCGGTGTGGGGTCAGTCGGTTAACACGTTGTTGGGTGTGAGGGAGGAAACGGGACATACCGAAAAACATGGTCAGCATGCTGAATAGGAAGAGGTTGGCGGCGTGGTCCTTGTCGATCTTATCCCCCACGGCCATGACGCGCATCGCCGAGCGGGCGGCTTTTTGGTGCAGGAGGATGCCCGCTTCAACGTAGAAGTCGCGGCGGTCCGGGCGGTGGTAGGCCAAGTGCAGGGCGCTGACAGCCAAAACGGCGCGCATGATGTAATCGCACGTCAAGCCCAGCTGGACAACGTCATCGCGCCAAAACTCCCACACGCTGGCGTCAGCAGTGAGGGTGGTGTATGTCTTGGTGGTGAAATTATGGAGCAGCTCTAGTTCCAGCAGCGGTAGCTCTCCACCTTCTGGGAGGGCCATTATTGGATTTGGTCGGGATGTCGAGGTGCTGCTGGACGAGGCAGGGGAGTCAGGTTTGGGTTTGGGGGCCCGGGCGGAGGCATTGTTGCCCGCGCCGGGTTTGAGAAAGGGGCATTCTACGCCGTGAGATATGCAGTTGAGACATGCTGGGTGCCTCTCGTCACACTAGGGGGAGTTAGCTATGGGGGCGGCAGCGGAGGAGTGAAACGTAATAAATGAGAGCAGAGGCAGACCTTTATCTTCCTGGACTTGCACGTTGAGCAGCCCGTGCGGCTCTTCTTGTGCGCCCGGCGACCGATACTCGCGTACCCCTGGGGTTGCTGTATGGAGGTTTTTGGTTGGGCATCCCCTTGAGATTCGGGGGGTGTGGAGGTCTGGGTCGGCTGGGTGGCCTGCTGGACGGAAGAAGCCGAGACCGGTGAGTCGGATGACGGCACAAGGTCCGGCATGGTGGGATGAGGGATCGACTCCTGCTTCTCGGCCTGGACCCAGATGATTGGCTGGGAATCTCCGTTTTCGGGTTGGAGCTCGCGACGGGCCGGAGCGTGGATGCAATGGTGGAGGATGACTGCGGCCCAAAGGTGTGGTGTGGACTGCCACGCGGTTAGCCTTGTGAGACGAGGATATCCTTGGTCCGCCATAGGTCCAATATCGACATTGGGCCAACGGCGGTGCATCTTGGGGGGTGCCACAACCGCGAGGGGTTGCGGCGGCTAATCCGGAAACATGGTGGTTTCGAAGAGCCATGGCCGCCAGTCGTCCAGAGCTCTCGATGGAGGACCATGGGGAACTGGCCCACCCCGGGTTACCAGGACAGGGAGAAGCAGGACAGCACTGACTGTGGAGAGGTGGCGTGGGATACGCGGGATGTACATACATGCAAGTAACCTGGACGTCAGGTACACATACAGGACAGGGTTGCAGCTGGTCCGGTTTCAGGCATCCGGTACCGCCCGCTCGGTATGGTTCCCTGGGAGGTCTCGGGAAGCGCCACCTTGGATCGGGTCAGGGTCCAGTTTCGGCTTGCCGATGGGCGGGAAGCAGAAAGCGGAAAGCGCGGGTTGCTCTCAAGGGGTGGCCGGCCGGAGGGTCACTCGGCAATCTGCAATCTCGAAGGCAGCGGGGATGATGGTTGGACAATCGAAGGATCGACAAACCCCTGCATGACATGCCGCAATTGCTTCGTTCTGATCACCACCAGGCACTGCTCGTCGTCGCCATGTGCGTCTCTGAACGCGTCGGGAGATGCTTCACCGTTACTTCGGTTGTGCCACCAACCCGCGTCGGCTGCTCAATTGGGCGAGGAATTGTCCCACGGGGATGACTATTTGATACGGTATCTCTTTCTTGCGTGTTTGGCGACCCTGCGATGGATTGTGGCGGCTGTCGGATTTGCGTGCCAGTGCCGTTGAGTGCTCGAATGTCTCGGATGGGGAGTTCTGGAAACGCTTTGGAAGCCGTTGTTTGTGGGGTTGTGGTGCGAAAATGCTGGCTTGGCGTGTTGGGAGACACCCCCGTGGTTGCTTCAATCGTACTCGGCACCGGCAGAATGCTCCAGCCAATCACACAATATCGCTTCCAGCCCGAGTCTCACACCCCGCCGTGCTTTTACTCGCATTCGCACAAACTCCCGAGTGCCTGGAATCATCCCTCTCCTTCATCTTGGGGCATCCCGGAGATAACGGTTTCCGGACCCAGGTGCCACGCTCAATGGCTGAGATTCACCCACGACGGGACGCATGCTGTCCTCGCTTTCGGATCAAAAGTTCCTAGCGGCAACGGATTGCAACGCTGAATAATTTCAGTATTTTGCACAGCCCGATCCATCCGACTCGGTCTCGTTCAGTCAAAGTCTCAAAGATGGCACCATCGTCGCCTCTTCTTCTCCTCTTTCTTTGTCAGATGTCTTTTCCATTTCAGTTCCACTGACCCAGTCTTTCGTTTCATCTCTTGTTTTTTGTCTCTCCCCTGATTTAGGTTGTGATTCGTTTTTCAGACGTTTCGATCCCGGAGCCGGGTCGCCGGGCTTTTTGACTCACCAACCGAAACATCTCCACACCAACCCGTCTGAGTCTCGACACCCCGAGACGAGCCCACGCGCATCCGGCTAGTCTCATAGACGCCATGTCGAAACACGACCTGCCCGCCGGGTTCCGTCCCAGCTACGAGACATGCAGCGAACCCTCCCCATACTGCCCCGTCCAAGCCACCACTCTCGGCTACTTCCCCAATGAGGGGGTCAACATCTTCCTCGCCATCGGATTCGGCCTGGCCGCGGTGATCACCCTCTCTATCGGCGTGTGGAAGCGGACGTGGGGATTCTCCATCGCTGTGGGAGCAGGATGCATCCTCGAGTGTGCCGGTAAGACGACCCCCTATTATGGTCCCTTCTCTGGCCAACTTCGTCTTAAACAACCCCCGTTCTAACCGTTGCAGGCTACATCGGCCGTGTCCTCCTCGCCACTAACCCCTGGAACGGTGGTGCTTTCAGGCTGCAAATCGTCGCCATCGTCCTCGGCCCCACTCTCGTATGCGTCGGACTGTATCTCACTCTGAAACACGCCGTCGTCGCCCTCAACCAGTCCTTCAGCCGCGTCCCCCCGCGCGTGTACCCCCTATTCTTCGTCCCGGCCGATATCTCCTGCCTCGTCATCCAGGCCATCGGCGGCGGCATTGCGGCGTCCGCGGGACGGGACACCTTCAGCCTGCTGCAGCACGGCAACCGCACCATTATGGCGGGTATCGTCCTGCAGGTGGTTGTGCTCGCTACTTTTGGTGCCGTGGCTGGTGATTACCTGTTCCGGGTTAGCCGGTACTTCAAGAGCGGGAACGTTGCGTCCGAGTACCAGGCGGGGGCCGCGCTGTGGGTGACCAAGAAGTTCCGCATGTTCATGTGGGCTATCGGGATCGCCTACGCCACGCTGCTGGTCCGCTGCATCTACCGTATCGCCGAGATGGCCGGCGGCTGGGGCAACCACATCATGCAGGACGAGCCGTCGTTTATTGTGCTCGAGTCGTTCATGGTGCTGATTGCGTGTCTTCTGCTGGCCGTGTTTGCGCCGGGCATTTTCTTCCCCCAGATGTCGCACTCGTTCGTCGCCCCCGAAACCGAGAAGACGCCGCAGACGGAGAGCGACTCGGCCGGCTTCGAGATGGAGCGTGTTTGAGCCGGGGAAGCATGAGGAGCGGAGCATAGCGTTACATTAGACGTTAGAAAATAGACTAAAGCCGGGGCGTTATTGGATATACATCCCCAGCACCACACCACAAATCTACCTAATCAATCATAAACAACCCGATACCGCGTCATCAAAATCCCCGACTCCAACGCCTCCGCCTTCTCCAGCACCAACCTCCAGCCCTCCTCTCCCCTATCCCCCTCTC
This sequence comes from Chaetomium fimeti, assembly GCF_033439085.1. NCBI lineage: Eukaryota > Fungi > Ascomycota > Sordariomycetes > Sordariales > Chaetomiaceae > Chaetomium > Chaetomium fimeti. The sequence goes on from NW_026944339.1 coordinate 258,674, forward strand.
CACCCCCTTCCCCAAACATCTTGACCCCCCGCCCCACCACCACCGGCATAACCGCCGCCTCGACCACATCCACCAGCCCAGCACGCATCAACACCCCCGCCAGCTCACCACCCCCCATCAACCAAATATCCTTCCCCTCCCTCCTTTGGCTTTCTTTCAACCCCCTCACAACCCCCACCACACCCTCCCCCACAACCGTCACCTCCCGCCCCCACTCCTCCCTTCTCCTATCCACATCCCGCGTAAAAACAACGACGCTCTCCCTCGCCCTGCCCCGAAGCGGGTTCTCCCCCGGCGGCATCGCAAGAAAGGTCTCATAGGTGCGGCGGCCCATGATGAATGTGTCGAATTGTGCGTACAGGGCGGCGAAGTCGATGGTCGGGTCGGGGATGATCCAGGGGGTGGTGTGGGAGGGGAGGGAGGCGATCAGGCCGTTGAGGGTGGGGGCTAGGTTGTAGCGGAGGAGGGGCGGCATTTTTGTTTCTTTCTTTTTGCTTTTTGTTGTTGGGAAAGGGGGGGTGTGGTGTGTATGGGTTGGATGGGTTGGTTGTGGGAGTTGGGTTTGAAGGTGTGCGAAAGAAGTTGTCTGTGACGGTGGTTTGGTTTGGTTCTGGGAGGTTGAGGGGTGTTTCTCGGGGTGATGCGGAATGGTATTTGAGTGTTTGGGCGGTCCTCAACGGAGTGGATGAAGTCACAACCTCACACCGGTTTTCGGTGGGCCGCCGTGAAGGGATGAACAAAGCCTGTCGGACTTGGAGGCCAAGACGGAACACATGCGGTCCGGCTTACCACCAGGGTCAAACCCCGAGCTTGGCGCTTTTTAAGATGAGAACTCGGGAAGAGAACGAGGGGGTGTTCATCCGGGGCAGGCATGATGAGGAGAAAGTGGGAAAAGGAAGGAGGCGGAGAAGAGGAGAAGGTGGAGGAAGATAAAGGGGGAGGTGGGGAAGGGGAAACTGAAAAGGAGGAGAAGAAGTAAAAATGAAATGAGAAAGACAGAAAGACCACCTGGCAGAAATCTACAAACCACATGTAGCACGGCGGAATGCATCGTGTGCCAACAAATGTTTCCCGAGCTTCGACTCCTCTCTAGTACCCCTAGTATACCTTACCTATAAATCCTGATTCCGCAGCAGCCTCAGCCACCCACCCCCCAAGGGCCCCAACCTTTACTTGTCCTCCCACGGATGCGAAAGCTCCATCATCAAGGCCAGTAGGTTGCGAATGAAAAGTGCCATGTGCTCTTGATTGTCGAGGGAATATGCGCCATGGCAGTTCATGGTTAGAAAATTACCCTGGTCCAGCGTCGCCGAGCGAACGCCGTCCTTGAGGTAGCTTTCGTACCCTTCCCCCCATTCGCCAACCGTGATGTACAAAGAACGATAATTCTGGGAGATGAGTATCCGGCTGTGCATTTCCCGTGTCAGCACCCAGCATTCTTCAAGACAACACACAAGATGAGATAGCGTACCGGCGTCTGTTGGTGTCGTCACTCGTGGTCAGAACCCCTGCTCTCCGCTTCTCCGGGGATGTTGCCCTCAGAGTCTCGGAGATCCATGCAGCCATCTGGCATGCCTCCTGCCACTCGATATTGCGCCGACTTAGGTGTCGCATGTAAGGTTTGACATCCAAAATGACAAGCGGGTCCCTGCAATTTGGGTTCTCCGGGTTCCTCAACAGACCATCCGTTCGAACCTTGTACACGATGTTGCCAGCCAGTCCAAGTGAAAAGGTCTGCCGCGTCAACACCCACTCAAGCGCTCCGCGGCCGTCTAGATCCCCATTTCCGGAGCAGAGGGTTATCGAGGTGAGAAGGCTGTGGAGAGACAATCGGACAATCTCCTCGTCCCACGACCGGTCTTGTTCCGAGTCGAGAGCCCCGGGCGTCTGCGACCGCGAGGTTGGGCGACCGATGGTCAGGGCTGTCAGCTGCTCATCCAAGGGAACATGTTCCGCCGCTGTGTTGTTCTGCCCCTCCTGATTTGGTCCGTCCAGTCGTCGAAATAGTTTGAGCGTGTCTCCGACATCCCGTCCCTCGTTGTTGGCGCGTTTCGCTTGGTCAAGCAACATCTTGGAGAGCGAAAATGGCCCTAGCTCAACATTAAACGGTAGGTCTAGCCCGAATGGTGCTGCGGCAGTGTTTATGAAAGCGATCATGCTCTGGCGAAGTGGGGATAGAGACTGTTGCGCTTGTCCCGAGACCGGGCTGGGGTTCTGCCCGACGAACTCGTCGGCTTTGCTGACGTATTCCGGCCGCACATAATCATTGATGTGGAACTGGTCCACGGACTTGTTCCGCCATAGAGCCTTGAGGTAGATGAAGTCGGTTTCATCAAAGTTGGAAGCGGAATGGGCCTTGTAATTGAGAAGATTCGGATGCACCGAGTCTAGAGTGATGGCCGTGGCCTTTTCCCACCACATGGAAGGCGATTCCGGATTCGCGTGTTTCGAGTCGCACGACGCCATTTCTTCGGATTCTTCCTAACGACCACGCCGACGTGGACCGGTGTTAAGATATGAAGAAGTGATAGTTTCCCTGCGGAAAAACAGGATGTCGACCTGTTCTGTGCATGATCAAATTGACGCGTGTCAAAGTGGAGAGGTATTGTTGTCTCTTGTACTACCTTATTTGCCACTGTTTTTCGGCAAAGAGGCGGCTGGTGTTCCATCCCGAATAGCCTCGGGCGGTCTCGAAGCGATATGCTGGAAGGGGGCGCCTGCGAGATATGCGTGTTGGGCGGAGGTGTCTCGGGGCCCAACCAGTCCGATAGGCTAGCCGCCCACCCACCTCCTGGGAATTCGAGTGCGACGGGTTGATCTTGCATATTGGGGGCCGCATGGAGGTTTTCTTCTTCAGCGGTGCCGTGCTCGAATGAGCCAGGGACCAACCGCCCGGGGTTGTCACCGGTTGTGTCACCACGGCAACCTACGACCAACTTCGATAAACTGCATCGTCACAACCCAGTAGTAATAGTAATTATGATAGTAGTTCTATTAACTATATAGTTGAGCTTTCTATGTGTCTTGCTAGTGCGTTTAGAACGTCCCAAACCCCCTTTAATTGAGCGATAATGTGGCAATGGGAGATAATGAGAAAATTGAGATGAGAATACAAGACCGAGGTTAGCGGAGACGAGATTACAGGTATGTACCTGCTGGGATACCCACGTAGATGTTGGTGTCATTACAATGTAGTTACCCAGTGCTCCTTTACGATACTGGCTTTACGGAATGTCAGCATGCGAAAATGCTGCTTCAAATATTTCTAGACCTCGTCTTCACCATGATCAGGCGTTGTGCGCCTCAGGCCTCTCACCACACGCTTGCACATGCTGCGGATACTCAGCGACTCATCCTCCCCCCGCAGCCACTTAATAGCCGCCCCCCGTCGCCACTCAACTTCCCCCCACAGCCACTCAACTCCCTCTTCAACTTCCCCCCACAGCCACTCAACCCGCAGCCACTCAGGAATGAGGTACGTGACAAAACCCACAAAGCGATCGACCACATACAAGATATGGCCCAGACACGCGCCAACGACAAGAATTCCGACGGCGAAAAAGATGATGATCTTGATGTACCAGGTTCGACCCATCTCTTCGTCCAGCACATTTTGGTCTTTGGGGACAGCAAAGACGGCCTGTGAGTAAACTATTAGCGATAACCGGAGTTTGAACCCGCTGAAATTCATGTTGACGACAAACCGGGGATTTAGGGTTGGTTGCTGCTGCTGCCGGGAGGGGACAGGCGGTAGGGGGCACGGGGGTACAGGGACACGGATGGATGGATGGATGGGATATGAAATATATGAAACATCGGTAGTTACTGAGGCTAGGCTGAGGGGCAGACACCCCAGAGTGATATAGGTGAGTTTCCGGATGGTATTGTTCTGCTGGTACGAGCTGCGGCTGGCTCTGAGGGCCAAGACTGATGAAAGCTACATGCGCGCCCTGTGAATTAGCATATATAAATCGAGTCATGATCACGGTTTACGTTGTGGTGCAGTCCACTCTGTCTGTCTGGTGACTCTGGTCCTGGCACGATGTGTGTGACAAGCTAGGTATGTACATACCGCGTTCGTGTAGCGCGTGTTGAATTCCACTTTTCTCTCCAGCTTGTTCTGGATCGCGGTCAAGTCTCGGAATGGCCTTTCCAGCTTGCCGAGATATTCATGGTACGCGCTTTCGAGCTCGGGACTTCGCCTTCCAGGTCCCTGATGGAAAAGTCAGCATGAAATTATTGGTAGTATTTGAGTAATTAGATCTTGAACGTTTCCTCTGGTCATGCTCGAGTGGCTGGGAAAAGTGTACATACATTTTTCATCTCTCTCTTCAGGTCCACAATGGCCGACTCGAGGACACGCACCGACGCACTGAGGGTATTGTTCACCTTGAAGAGGGCTTCCAGGCCCCAGAGACTCAGCCGGAGCATGACATCAGCGTTCTTGTTGTGGTCCTGCAACCTGTCGACCTCTTCGAGATAGATTGGCTATACCCCCCCAACATTAGCAAAAAAGAAAAGTTAGAATCCTAGACACTAGAAAAGAAACTCAAAACTCACAACCTTATCATCCGGCAGTGTCTCCCGGATAAACCCGTCCAGAATATCCTGGTAGTCGGATACCAGGCTCTCGCACAGCTCGCCCAGAATCATGCAAAAGACAAGAAACCTCCCCGTCTGCGGTTGGTGCGTGAACTTGTCCCAGATCTCCTGCGCCATAACGCCCAACTTCTTGAGCCGGCAGCACGGAATCTGGTAAGTGATGAGGGAGCACCGACTAAAGTCGCCAAAGCGGTTGGTGGATATGGCGACGGACGAGACTCTGAGCTCTACGAGGGGTGGTTTATTTTGGAGGGGGTTGTTCTTGCGCCGATGTTCGAGAAAAAGGTTATCGGGGATCTCGATCTTGTCCTCTTCCTGGGTGGCGTAGCTAAGTTCTCGGTCCCAGACGACGGACCAGCTCCGGATGGTGATGTGCGCTACGACGGGTGGCTCGGGCCTACTAGAGAGTTGAAATCTCGACAGGCGGAGGTGGTGGTTGTTGAAGCACTCGACCACCTCGGGATGAAGGATGTGGACGAGGAGGCGAAGTAGACCCTTGGGGAGTTGGTATGCGACGCACGAGATTCTAATTAGATGTAAGTTGGTGTGCAACCGGGCCGGAAGGGGATGTCGACAGGGGGAAACGTACAGAATTCGGTGGCGCACTTGTTGATCAATGAGCTATATCAGTCGGTATCGCGAATGGTTAGCGAATCTTCAACACAGTGTCCCGCTCATGCCTTCAATCTCTCTCGGTGGTTCACCCCGTAGCTCTGTCCCTCTCTCTCTTCATAGGTAGGAATATACAGACTTACACTATCAGTAATCATCCCAAGGATTTTGGGTCCATACGAAAGAGGCAGGGTTCGTAGTTTCTCTTCCCAAGTAGGCATGCGCAGGTCAATGATAGCAAGAGGGAGCAGCGCTTCTATCGCGCGGATCTTCTCGCCCTCCCCGCCATCCTTTTCTGTTCCAGTTAGTAGCTCTCGGAGCCTCTCGCTGAGGTCGCCGAGGGAATCCAGAAACTCTTTAACAACATCCCGATGCGGTACAGTCCGGTCGGTTGCACTTTTAGTATCGCTGGCTTCGTCGCTCTCGAGTTTGCCGGCTATGAGTGTTTCGGAGGTTTCCAAGCGGACGAGATGGTCCCCGGCGATGGGCTTGCTGATTTCCTCTTCGCTTGAGCCACTGAGCTCTGTGTCGGGTTTCTCCGGGGGTGATTTGGTGCCATGGAGGCACAGAACCTTAGGAGGAAAGCAAGGCTTCTCGCCTGTGTCGGTCGGCCGTGTGCCTTTCGCGCGGATAGCTTGACGTATTGCCTTTGGTAAATCCCGGGATCGTTTGCTGATAGCATGCTCGTGGTAATAGTCGGGCGTGTCTTCGAGCGAGCGAAAGAATTCGTCTGGATGGAATCGCGACGGGGGCCGGAACTTGAGGTAGTCGATTTGCTCTTCCTCGCCCTGGGCCTCAATCGCCTCAAGAGCATCGAGCTGCAGGCTCATGAGATGCACGGCGTCTAGTCCCTCCCTGGGATGTCGCGGGCGGTTTCGAAACGGCCTAGAAACGGTCTTGATGCCGGTTCCTTGAAGCCCACATGCACAGCTAGCGGGCATCGGACCATCCGGGGCTCTATTAGCACCTGATCCGGCCAGTGCACGGGTGTAATCATGGAGAAACATGTCCAAGATGGTCGATGAGACGACGGCCGTCGCTTCGGACCTCAGCATGCCGCGGAGGTGGGCAGACGAGTTATTGCGCTCCCAGCAGGGTGTTAGCGATGCTTCGCAAGTCAAAAAGTCACAGAGCTTTCTCTTGAAATACTCAAGGTGCTCTTGGCCATCGGCCCTTGCCTCTCTGCTTTTGCTTTTGTCGTGTTTGATGCGGTGGTGGGCCATCATGAGGCGGCTATGGTGACACAGAACATGGACTTCCCAGGGTCCGGCCCATGTCTGGCCCTTTTCCGGGTCCGAATCCGACAGGTTGATGGTGGTTGTGTACTCTCGGCGCTCTTCCCGCTTCAGAATGCGGTTTAAGCAGCTCACCGTCTCATTATTATGGTCATTGTCCCCCTCCTTCCCCCAGAGTTCATGGGCGAGGAATACCAGTCTCTCGGACACCTCATCGCCGGCTTCGTACTGGCGAGCTGACGAGATGCGCTTCACGAGGGCTGTCCGGGCCGCTTTTTCCAGATGATGGAGCTCGAATTCGTCACAAGACTCCACAGCCGGAAGTAAACCCTTTTGTTGGAGCGAGAAAATAGACCGGCCGTGGAGATGGCAGAGCAGAGCTTTTTCGACTTTAATAACGGGGTAGCCATTTCGAGGCAGAGGACCATCCACCCGGAAACCGAGAATGCTGTGATTCCGATCCGACCCGTCAAGTTTTCCCTCTGCCGGGGTGACCTTATCGCGGGTCCAATCGGTGTCTGGGTAGGCGTGAACAATGTAACACACGGTGATCAAGGGGTAGCAGTGCCGATGGAAATCTCCGTCATCTGGGGTGGCCAATGACAGCCTTTCGTCGGACTTGAGCAGTTCTTGTACCACGAAACGCAGGATGCCGGAAATCGCCCTGCGGACCCTGTTGATGGTCTCTTGGGCTGCCTTGAGAGTGCTGTCCGTTCCGACGTACAGTTCTTCCTCTTTCGTTATTGGAAGTCTCATGGGAGGCTCTTCTCCCCCCCTTTGCATACCGTCAAGCAAAGCACGGGATAGTACTTTGTCGACCTTGACTAGGAATCTCGTCTTCCAACTGCAATCAGGAAATGATGGGCGTCAGCCTCCCTCTCGCACAAGGGATTGATAGTAAATCAACTCACAATAATCCTTTTACGTCGACAGAGGCTCTGAGAAACATGTTGCTAACGATGGCCTGCCGTTCCGCATCTTTGCCAGCCGCCGGAGCCTGGGCCTTATCCAAGGCGGGGACGAGGTCGACGCCCAAGACCTTCTCCAAGCAGCGGCCAATTATGTCGGCCTCGCAGAGCGCTGACACGCATTCAGCCTTGGATTGCCTATCGGCGAAGAGGCCTTGCCACAACTCGGCAGTTCCTGCGAAAGTGTCTGATGATTTGGCCAGGACGACGTTAGATATCTCGTCGGGCCATGGTGGCTTCAGGCAGGCTTGTATTTCATGTTCGGCCTCCACCAAACGGTACATGGCGAGAAAGACGAGCGGTGTTGTGGCGTTTTCCTTCGTCTCAGCAGTGACCCATTTTGGTACCTTGTGGGGCTTGTTGCCTCTCGCTGCATGGCCAGTTTTAGTCTGCGTTTCCCTCTCCAAGGCGACTGGGTTCCACGTCTTTCTTTGCGTGTTCCACTTCCAGAGACTGCCCTGCCAGTGTATTTCGGATTCGCCATTTTGGCTGCTGAGGTTTTTTGGCCTGGACGCAGCAAGACCCCACCGTGCATATGGTATGCCTCTCACATTCGGATTGTTCTGCTTCCACCTCTTCGCCGTCGGGGTTGGCGAAGGAATGGAATTGCATGGGGCATTCAAGCGTCAGTTGTAATTCGAATTCTTTGGTCGGGTCGAGGCGCAGCACTTGGTAGAGGCACCCCTTGTCAACAAACGACATCAATGAACCCGTGCCCAACTTTGCGTCGGCTGCCTCCTCCTCGTCGTCCTCCTCCTCCTCATTTGGGGTCCCGGCGTTTGCATCGAGACGGCTTCGGTCGACTGAACTGTAGCAGAATCTCTTAATGGGCCAGCGGTACTGGAAAGAGCCGCGTTCGGTCACGCTCCATTTGTAGCTTCTTGACTCGCCTCCTTCGGACCCGAGGAACTTCAGACCAAAGCTCGACTTCCCCCCCTGCTCTCGTTGGCCGCGGGCAAGGGCCAGGTCGGGGGAAAATTCGAAATCACCCCAGGCGAACACGATTCCGTGTTTCCCTGAAGGCGCCGTCATTTGTAAAAGTTCGCCTCCGTCATTGGTGGACGCGGCATAGCCCCATTGGCCAAAGTCAAAGGCGCAGTATGTTGCGTTGGAAAGTTCCGAGTAGCTGATGTATTCCGGTCCGTTAAAGTCCTTGCGAAGCCAAGAAAACTCGTCTTTTTCATCTTGGTTTCCTGACTTGGAGCCACGAGTGCTCACCGTGGCCGGGGATGCGGTACCGACGTTGGTACTGTGAGAGCTCATTGCAACTGTCGATACTCTCACTGCAAAGGACTGCTTTGTCAAAGATGACTAGAACAAGAACGGAAATTGAGTCCGTTGAACACCAGGCTGAGGGTACGCAGTACCTATACACCTTACGTCTATCTTATCGGAGACTGAGACTGAGCCTCTCGCCCTCTCATACACATGTTCTGTGGGAGGATGACTCTTGAATCTGAATGGCTCGGATGAAGAGCCCCCTGTCCAATACTTCGCCCGGTCGAGGTGCTTCTTGCAGTAGGCAGCCAATTATGTATCGCTGTTTGTTGCATCCGGGGAGCCCAGCGAACAATATTCTTTCCGAAAACATGGAATCGGATCACCGGAACCATTCTCTGTCCCCAGAGACAGAGAAACCAATCTCTCCCCCACCCACTCGAAGTGGTTGCCCAACCCGCCCGTACCCTGCTGCTTTCATAGCCTCGCGGCCTTCTTGAGAGGAGGGCTGCATTACCAAGTATCCCTCTCCCTCTCACCGTACTCTGACCGAATCACGCCGCCCCGACACCCCGGCCCGATTCCAGCTGATTGATGCAGCACGGCACAGGGTGCAGCTGCAGGCCACAAATCGGAGTCCTTCCTGCTTAGGGAAACGCTGAAATTAGCTGAAATTATATATTTCCTAAGTACTCTAAGGTGGTTTGCGAATTGATCTCTGCCAGCCCTCCCGATGGTGACCCAACTTTTTGCGTGGCTGTACACCACGCATAACACCTTCCGGATGTGGCTCTATGGTAGCCCCTCTGACTCGTTAACCAACAGAAGCCTCTCGAGCAAGGCGTAGAGTTTCATTACGGGTATTACTGGTAGCTAATAGCGATGATGCATACGCCTGTTAGACCTCCCTGACCCTCAAGCTTGTAAAGCACCTGATTAAATGCTGAGAAGACCTCCCAAATGCCACTGAGCCGGGCCGTCTTGCTCCTGCGGCGGACTCGGAGCTGGTTATCCCCTTCCAGTATCTTGGGACGTTTCCCAGTGTTCCAGGATTGTATTTCTCAGGACCCGGAAGGGACCTCAAAGGTGGTATACTGAAGTGAAAGGGTACAAGCAATACACAAGCAGAGTTTGCAAAGTAAATGCATAGCCCAACAGTAAGGGTTCGGAAGATAATACATTAAACTCTAGCTTCCTGCTCAAACTACTGCCTCTGCCTCTTCTTTTCTACTACAATTACCCGGCCTGATCCTCCTCCGCGCTTATCCTCCCAATTGCTTGCTCCGTTGTGTTGATCGCCCTCTCTTTCCTTGCTCCTTCTCGGTGTCCTCTATACCCCTGCGGTGCGTTACCGGGAAACAGGTATGTATACCGGTTTGGGAGTGCGGGATGACCTGGTGTGGAGGTGTGAATGCAATGCTGGAACTTGTGCTGAGTACCTCGGTAGTTATATCCGTTTTCTCCCCTCCCGTCTTCCGTAATCTAGGGTCGCACAATCGCAACAGCGACCAGGCTGCGCCCGCTGTGCAGATTATTGGTTTCAGCTTTGGGCATTTTCCGGGTGAGCCAGGGACGGCGAGTGCCCGTGGTCACCCCAGCTCACCCGGCCCACCCCCATTGGCGGGTGAGCCGGAGCCTTGCGCGCAAGAGGACGAGAGTTCCTGATGGATAGTTCCTGATGGGAGAGCATATTGATCTTGATTGGTAGTATCCCGAGACAACCCCCAAAATACCCCTGGCCCTTTCCATTTGCTGATTGAGCTCCTCTTGGCAGCATACCTCAGGTAGGGACGTACAGTACACACCACTAGCTGTCTCATGCCGCATTTTGCTTTCTTGTCCCGGGGAGGTGATTCCTACCGAGATGTACACTCTCGTGATATCCTCCACATAACAACCGAAGCAGCTCAACTTCAACCCACCCCCTGGCCGGCAGCATCCCAACATCGGTTCCCATTCCTCCCTCCCTACCCCCAACCCCAACCCAACCCCCCCTCCCCCACCTCATCACAACTTCTCATTCACCCACTCACTCTCCCACCTCACCCCACTCAACCGAAACAACCGCGTAATCGGACACCTTCTCTCCACCTCACTCACAAACCTCTCCCACCTCTCCCCCCCCTCCTCCACATCCGTCTGCACCCGCACCTTCAGCCTCACAACCTCCCAATTCGGATTCCCCTCCTCTGCCCCTTGCACCAACACCGCGGTCGGCAAATCCGCCTCGACCTCCACATGCCACTCCCCCAACGCAATCCCATGGTCCCGCGCCACCACGTGGCCCGTCACCTGGTTGCACGAGCTCAGGCTGGCGAGCGAGTAGACAACGGGCGAGGGGGCCGTGTCGCCGCCGCCGAGGAGGGGGTAGGTGTCCGCCGTGAAGGTGTAGGCCTTGCCGGGGACGGCGAGGTGTTGGACGGTGCCCGTGCCGGTGCCGGTGACGCGGACGGGGAGGGATTGGGGGCGCGGCGGGGTGGTGGAGAAGGCGCGCGTGAGGGGGGTGGGTTGGCGGGTGGTGAGTCCTGCTAGGCGGGCGGGGAGGTTGCCCGTGAGGCGGAGGGAGCGGGACATTTTGGTGGTGGTTGTTTTTTTCTTTTGAGGCGGGGTTGGAGGTGGTGGTGGTGTTTGATGGTAGGGTGAAATGGATGTATACCGAATGAAATGTGTTGGTTGGATCGGTGGTTTGGGGACTTGACATGAGAGTTCAAAGCTGCAATTGCAGTTTTATAGGTAGCTTGAGCGTCTTTGATCGGCAGCGCCGTGTTCTGGCGACATTGCGCGAGCGTATGACGAATATTGGTTAGCCGTCTTGGCGGCAAACTGCCATTGAAATCGCGGCGCTCAACCACGAGAATTGGCCGAGAGGGGACGGAACGAACAACCATTGCGGGGGTGGCTGTTAGCAAGGTATCGCATCGATGCACGTTGACTACAAGGTTTGGCCGAAGGTGGACAAAGCTGAAATAGGTAGTGGGGGTTGTCTGCCCGCATCTCATTGATTCAAGTTGCAGAGATGATAGGACTGGTTTTGGTGGGATTTGGTTTGTTTTCTTTTCCCTTGCTTTGCCTGTTTTCACCAGGACTTGGATGTTTCTGTTTGAATGTTTGTGTACCCATTTAGCAGGGCAATATTTGAGTTAAAGCCTTCCAACTTTCCTCATCATCCCAGCCCAAGGCCTCACGTCGATATTGACCCATTCATAACCCCCTAGAAACCCTGCTCCTCAACCTGGGCCTGCGCGGCAGCAATCGTGGCGGCAGCATTGGGGTCAACAAAGCCACAGCCGTTCTTGCCGTTCTGGAACTGGGCGGCCTCGGCCGAGCAGACGCCCACACCGCTCGCGTCGGCGCAGCAGGCGGAGCTGCAGTCGGCATTGTTGACACACCCGCCCGTGATGAACTGCTGACCGTTGCCCGCCCCGACGTTCTTGGCGCCGGCGTTGTTGGGGGTAACCTGGGCCGTGGCGGCGAGGGCGACTGCCGGGGGTTAGAAGTTGTCAAGGGCAGGTAGGTAGGTACCTAGGGTGGTGGAAGTTGACTTACAAGTAAGGAGAGCGGCGATAGTAAGGCGGACCATTTTGAAGGTTGTGGTTGGTTTTGGAGGGAATACGGTGTATTAATAGAATAAAGTGGTGGTATAAACTGCTCAACAGTAACGACACCAGGTCGTGAGAGAATGAAACCGAAGATGTGAGTAGGATGGTGGTGAGAGAAGATGGGTTGATAACGCCATCTAGTGCAGCTTGGATGCCCAAGATATAGGCCAGAAGAGAACCAGGATCGAGATCGTCTCTCCTGGCTGCTAGTCGATCCTTTCCTTGCAAGGTGCTGCCCCAGATCGCCGCGACCGAAATCGTCGCGGATCCCGCCTGGCAATCGGTGTGAGGGTGGAAGATAGGGGGCGGGTTATAATCAGCCGGCGAACGAAACTGTTGCAGCCGCCATCTCTAAACCAGAAACGCCACCATTGGTTCCTGCGCATCACCCGCCGCCGGTAAAGTGCTTGGACCGCTTTGTGAGCGTCGTGGTTTGGGAGTGTTTGATCGTCTTGATGCTTGGGATGACGGGGGCTTGGCATTAACGAGGAGTTGGTTCAGGTTTGATGCAAGACAAACCGCTTCGACTTTTGTAACGGCTTTGCTGGGATTTGTGACGGAATGCATTGAACATGTCAAGTTGGAGCGGAAGAGAATGATTGGCAGCAAATAGGTAGCTACTCGACTAGACTTGAACTATACCAGAGTGATTTCTACCTCTTCTTTTTTATCAAGAAACTCCTTCCAGCGTGCTTTTTGGTCCTGGGGCATGGAATGGCCGAGAGACGCAGTTACGCCGATCCGGAAAAAGGTATCTGGAAAACCATCCAAGCTCATAAGTACTAAGAAACCGTCTAGCGCGCCATCTAAATATGCTGGGATGCAAGCCACCGGCGTCTCATTCTCGAATACATGGTCCTCACCCCACCTGGCGTTGTAGTCGGGATAAAAGGAGCAACTCCCAAAGCCTGTATCGAGTCGGTATGGGTGCTCAATGTCTTCGATAACCCCATCAACCATCATAGCTTCGGGCCATAAATATGCAGGGACCAGCCGAGCTAAGACTTGGACAGCGAGGAAAGAGACTTGGCCAAACTCGTCTGGTCCTTTGAGTTTGATCTGAATGGATCTGACTGAGAGATCGCATTTCTGTCGACTGTACGAGGTAGTGTCCGCTGGAAATGATGCCCATGACCAGGTAGGAGCAATATAGTCCTCTGAAGGGGTAACAACGTCGTTAGAGAAAGAACCGCAGCAGCTAGTACTCCACATAATATCCCAGGGAAAGGTGTCTTCCCATAGTCCCGCCAGGTAGCGCCCCGGTCGGTAGCCGCTGGACGCTGCCGCGTGGGACTTGAGTTGCCTCGCCACCCCAGCGAGCGCAGGAAGCCTATCTGTGAGCTTTGTTAACTTCAGCTTTGAGTACGCAGAAGTGATCTTGGCCCATTCAGCGGCGAAGCCTTGCGCGTTGGCAGGCCTGGCTGGGGATCTCAGGCTGTGATGGAGGCTACCGGGGAGCCCGCGGAAGCTCCAGTCTGACACCTGTCCCTGGTCACATTCATAAAGGATGCCGCGCGAGGTGAAATGGGCGGTGCATCGGGATAGATATCTTTCCTGAAATACCCAAGCACGCCCGAGAAGAGGGTGGAGATTGTAGTCAGGTTCCCCGCCTACTCGGAAGTCGCCCCAGCCCAACCCGTGCATGGTTTGCTGCTCATGAAGAAAGATTCCATGCCCGGGCCACGAGGCATGATCGATCCTTGTGGGAGCGCAGGGGCTCTCTGGGCGAAGAAGCCCGCCTCGTCCATCTTTTGCCATGGTTGCCATCAAGGTGAGAAACGAGCCCTCGTAGACTGCGTACATTTTGGCTGCCTCAGCTCTCCAATCCTCGTCGTCGTCCTGGATGATGCAAATGGAGTCGATCCAAAGAAGATCCTTGCCAAGCAACTTGGTAATGGATATCGCATCCAGGAAAGTCTGTGGGAGTGAAGACCAGGGGATCTCGGTCTTGTTGCGCTGGTACGTCTCCCGCGTGGTGATACAATCGGGGCGGAGTTGCCCCCAGCAGTGACTGAGACACAGGTACTCCCCACGACTGCCGCCGGACTCCATAAGATGGACGGCGGGGTGCAATCCGCCCTTATCTATGATCTTGATAACCCTGGTTGGAAGCAGTGGTGGGCTTGGTGTCCTGGCCCTGTTACACGCATCGTGAGATTCTGAGCAATCCTTCATCCAGAAGTTTAGCGACCTAGTGCACGCTTCGGCATCGACGCGTCCCTCGGCGTTTGGGCTTTCCGAGGTGTACGGATTGCTTCGGAGGAAGGCACCCGGACTGGTGGCTTCAGTTGGATAAAAGAAGAGGCGGAAAACACTGCTCCCCGTAAAGGTTTCTCTCGCATCCTCGCTATCCTTCTCGCATAGCTCGAGGTACCGATGTGATGCGTGCCACTCCAGAAAGACAACTGCCCTTTTACAATGGCGGCGAAGCGTCCGAGATATGACGTCGCAGACGACACAGCCACGAGAACCAGATGCTTGGATACACTTAAGCGGGAAACGGGTCCTAGATGGCATCTTTTCCGGCCGCTGTCTCCATTTGTCGACGAAGCCATCACACTGTCGCGCCCCCGACAGGAGTGGGAAGAGGCAGAAGCCGCAGTAGGTAACCGGAGTGATGACTGCGGTAAAACCTCTATAGTAATCCTGTAAAGACGTAAGACACGAAGCGACGCCGTGTGAGATGCTTGAGAGATGCGGGATGGCCATGGCGAGAAAGGTTATATGGTAGGATGATGAGAGAATTGAAATTGTTCAAGTTCGTTCAGGTTTAGGGTCAGGCTGCGAACATGCATGGACCTCAGGTTGTTCCCAGTCCAGTAAAAAGGCGCTGTCCGCCCACCGCATTGATGTCGCAGATAGGGCCACGTAGCAACCTATCCCGTCTCAACATGGGTTGGGGGTTCTCGAAGTCGCGGCGAATGGCTCCTACCTATCTTCCCGGCCTATAAAACGGAGCCGGCCTCGTAGCCGCTTTTCTCGGATACCCGTTACTTAAAAGATACCTAGAGATAGACTGTGGCCGTGGTCCCCGCGGACTGTACCACGTGACTTCCCCCATATACAACCCCAGCCCTTCCGCGCACGCCTCCTTCGTTCGTGAGGAATGCGCGTATGCAAATGCACGCATATACCCGCATTCGAATTCCCGCAATTCTATATATACAGTTAGACTTCGTTTGTTCAATCTTTTCAGTTTGTTATATATAGCTATGGTCAAATTAGCTCCTGGAGCTCCAGTTATAGCAGCGGAGCAAGGAAAGGCGCGCGGGGAAGGGTTGGGGTTGGATATGGGGGAGGTCACGTGGTACAGTCCGCGGGGACCACGGCCCACAGTTCCAAAATGCTGTCATGAAAAAAGGGCTGACGACCTGTTTTCGCTCTCGCTTTTTGGCGACCAAGCCTATTGTAGGGAACCAAGCGAATGCCTGAGCGCGGGACATTGAGGACTCTTGGCAGGACGAGAGTGTTGAGTGATTTTCTCGGTTGTACCGGTAAAATTTGAGCCCTAAAATACCAGAAAGCACGCCATCTTTTGAGCTGCGCTGCCTTTTTTTCGTGATGTACATGACAGGGGCTGGACAGGGGGCTGTGTTCCTCGGGCCTTCGGTGGAGAATCTGCCCAACCGGGAATTCTCCCAGGCGACACGTCGAGTGGTGGCCTGAACTTCTTTCGTCGCGTGGATGCCGTCGGCCTGGGCTTGTGTCAGCCTCCGCTCGAGCTCAGCAATGTCTGATCTCTCAGGCGGAAGGCGCGCTGTTGGTCCTACATAGTATAGGACGTCAATGGCCGCACTTCATTACGTCGTACGACAATACAAGCTGTTTCTTGTGTTTGCTCTTCTCGCCAAAAGCCAAGAAGTGGGTTGCGGGGGTGGGGGGTCAAGGCAGATCGCGGAACACTTCCAGAATAATCTGTACAATTGGGGAAATCAGCTCGCACGAGCCACCCTTCGTCGTGGGGTTTCATTGTTTCAAGAAAGCGCGGCGCACGGATTAGTACCTCACTGTGGCCGAGAAGAAACGTGGGCTGAGCCAATGCTCTTGCCGCAGAAGCAGTGCTCCGAACAGCACTCTCCTGCGTTGGAGCCGAGACACGTCAACACTTGACCGCAGATGCCGGCGGATCCTCTGCATCCTCTGCATCCTCTGCGACCGCTCTCACTTCACTCGGCACATACAGATGTGTAAACAGGTACTGCGTCTGAAGGCCTTGCTGGGACGTCCAGGACATAGCAATGAGAAGCCCAACGGGCCGGAGCCCTCGGGTCCGACGCCACTTCAGCTTGGCGACGACGATCCGAATTTTATTTATGGCGTATAAGTCTTCAAATTTTGCATCCTCCCGACTATTTCTAAGCTGATTGCCTGAGCAAGCCACCTTCCGGCCCGATGGTGCGGGCGGCTACCGTAACCAATCGACCCGCCGGACCCACCGGTCCGGCTGATTGGAACTCCTATGTGGACCGTCCCAGATCTCGCTTCATCAGCCAAACAGCGTCGGGTCTATCCTGTCACTGTATTCTGGTGGTCCTGGGCATTCCCTGCATAAAGAAATGCTCGAGGAAGATGTCCCTTTTCAAGACTGTACTCGTATTCGGTTCTGCCAGCTGAGGATTTTGGCGACCTGCGTCGGCGGCGCCGAGGTGCCCGACCTTGTTAGCGTAGAAGGTGGCTTACTTTCCTGGTCAACAATTACGTGGAAGCCTGCCGTTTTCTGCTGCCCGAGAGCACCCCAATCGACCCCCAGAAAATTCCCGCGCTCGGTCAGATCTGTCACTGCAGGATGAGATACCGAAGGCATCCCGCTTCCTCGGTTGAGAGAAACCAATCAGATCTGCGCTCTTAAGTTCTTCCCTGACACCGGTCCACGCTACCAGGCGGGCATGTGTCTGTGCCCTCACAACCCTCATTCCAGGGTGGAAGGCAGCCCCCCCGAACCTGGTCTACGGGACCGACTTGACGGATGTCCCCTGCGTCTATCAGCGAGCCCGATCCTCTGGGCAGTGGGATTTGCCTGGGACCCCAATTAGATGACATGTCGGGGCGGAGTCCCCCGATTCCCGCCCCATGCCTTCAGCTCATATCGACGGAGCGCGAGCTTCCAGTGCTCGGAGTACATAAGGGGACCGTTCCCGCATCGGTGGACACATCGTAGATCGCCTCCCGCCGATTCAAATTTCAAAGTCTCCGACTCATCTACTCCGCATCAGACTCAGCTCAAAAGGGCACTGAAGTTGCCAAGTTTCACCATGCCACCAGTCAGCGAATCCCGTCCCTTAAGGCCAATGCAGGTCCTTTCCCTCGGCATGCCCAAAACAGGCACGGCATCCATGGCCGCCGCCTACCGGATCCTGGGCTACCAAGACGTGCACCACGGCATCGACGCCATCTTCTCATACCCCTCCGATTTCGAGGTCTTCATGCGCGCCGCCGACGCTTCCTTCCCCAGCCTACCCACCTACACGGGGAAGCCCTTCACCCGCGAGGACTGGGATGACGCCTTCGGGCCCTGCGAGGCCGTCACCGACCTCGCCCCGCTCTTCGCGCCACAACTGATCAGGGCATACCCGGAGGCCAAGGTCGTGCTCGTCGAGCGCGAGATGGAGTCCTGGTACCGCAGCACGGCGGCGGCGCTCGACATGTTCTTCGGCGCCGTGCCTACCTTCTTCATCGAGGTCGTCGAGCCCGTCATCGGCTCCTGCACGGGCCCGGCCAGCAAGAAGCTCCTCCAGGGCTTCTACGGAGCGAGAACCGGCGAGGAGGCCAAGGCGAACGCGAGGCAGCGCTACGTGCAACACTACGAGACGGTCAGGAAGATGGTGCCCAAAGAGAAGGTGCTGGAGTTCCGTATGGAGGACGGGTGGGCGCCGCTGTGTGAGTTCTTGGGCAAGGAGGTGCCCGACGTCGAGTTCCCGCGCCTAAACGAGGCGGCGGCATTCAAAGATATGGAGAGAGAGTGGAGGATGACGCACTGGACAAACTTCAAGAGGATATATGGGCGATGGGTCGTCGCGGCAGGCACTCTGGGGCTGGTTTACGCCGCGAAGCGTAGTCTGCTGTAAGTAGACTGGAGCTGGCAGGGTGGTTTGGTGCATGGCATGCTAGGCGTCGGTTGGATGGAACTAGGTCTTGGTGTTTCTGTATTTATTTGAGGACCAGTCGTTCCACAGTCATGATATCCTCTTTCCTTGAGCTCTCAATGCACAGATCCGAGCCGCTTCATCGAGTTATGCGCGGACTCCCAGGCAACGCGGGAAGCCAGCAGTCAATTGTCTCACTCACAGCCGCCGGCTTGGAGCACCTATTAGCCCCCTGGACTGTCTGCTGTTTCAAGATCGAAGCTTGGAAAAGCTGTCGTTTACAGGCGACCGCTGCCTGCTAGAGAACTTGGGTCGTAGGGCCCAACTAACTGAATTCCAACGTCCAAAATACCGCTCCTCAACTTTCTGCTCTCCAAGTCCGGTAGGGAGTGTCGACTCCGCTCGACATTGCACACGCCGGCGAGGTGCTACCTACCTAGCTCTAGAGTCTCTAGAGGTACCGCCATCGGCAAGAGCCACGTGGATTAACTGTATTTTGAGGAAGGAGCGGCTACCTAGACGGAACCCCCGCGGAGTCCCTCTTCCTGTTGAATGCTGGCCGGACCGTTCCACCTGCCAGGCACAACAGTCCAACGCACCAGCATCCGGTATCGATGAATCGGGCCGAAAGAACTACGTATTTTTATCTTGACAGCAGCACAATCGTAACAATTTATCATGCGGCTACAGATCGATTTATCCGACGTCGCCATCGAGAAAAATGAAGAAATCCACGAGCTTCACCTCTGGGGAGTGCAGACGTCACTCTAGAAGAACAACTGTCTCGTGTGTGGGAAGGAGACCGGTGCGACCAGGATCCGATGCCGCTGTGGAGAGGGCTTCTTCTGCAACGACGACTGTCGACGAGAACCAAGAGCTGTTCCGCTGACACAATGCAAGTTCATGAATAACACTCCTCTGAACGCCCGCCCTAGCAGCAACCATCGCCGTATCGTCATCCTCCAATCGGAATTCCCTTGGCTCAACCTCGTCTGGGCCGACGTCAAGGATAGCCACCTCATCATCGATCATCCTGTCTTCGATGGTTTCTTTGGGGAGCCCAGGGGTGGCTCTTTCTGGCTCGATCTTGCCGTCATCAATCCTGCGGTGGATTCTGCGCTCTTCCGCAAGATTGGACACGGTATTGCTATGGGTGAGTTAGCTTGATGCCGTCCCCGTACCCTGGCTAACCAAGAATTGGTGGGTAGGGTTCTCTGCAGGCATGATGGACCCTCATACCAAGGTCGAAGCTAGATGGCGCAATGGCGCAGCTGCAAACATCTCGGGGCCTGGATATAAGGCGCTGTGGCCTGGCCCACTCGTCTTCTTCAGCTACGGTTACGGATTGAGCGACTACGTCAAAGTCGACCCAGCCCAATCGGATAATGTCGAATGCGGCGTCGAGGCAAAGATGAGCAACCTAGAAATATGGAATGAACTAGACAAGATGCGTTAGGAGGGCATGGACAAACAGGTTAAAGGGAAGGAGGCGGGCAAAACAGTTTGGAAATGGAAAGTCAAGGAGCACGGCACATCTATGAAGGTCTTGGACTTGACCCACCGAGACCTCGGTACAGTCCTCGACTACATGTCGCGCTCGCAGCTCAATCCTATCCCTCACATCCCCAGGCGCTGGAATATCGAAGACTTGCAAGCGGTTCACATCCAGGACCTCAACCACCCGGGCTATGGCTTGGAGGACCTCTAGAAACAGGTCAACCCCATGGCACAAACCGCTGCCGAAAACCAATTCAATGACGCGCTGACCGTCCAGTCATCTAAGGGGGAGAACATATCCATCCGGCATGTTGTCCTCCCCACCATCACAATGCCTTTTCATCCCATGCTGGGGGCCTTTGCCGTCGGCATCCAATGGGTGGTCTATTACTCCATGGACATCAATCCGCCCTTCCGGGCTAAGATACCGTGGGCCGAGCGCTGGCCGATCATGGACCTGACGTGGGCGGTAGAAATCAGAGAGAGCGCGCCGGAGATCGCGCTTCACGTCCCGATCTCTTCGTGCGACTCGGTCGTCGTCATGGACGCCGACGGCGGGCCGATCGATCCGCACCACGTGCGCGCGCTGTACAAGTACCTCAAGCACACGGACCCACGGCAGTGGTCGCGTCGCGGTGCCAGGGGCTTCGAAAACTACTGGGCTGTGTACGCAAAGGTCGACCTGGGGGGGGCCAAGGTGCCGGACGTGTACCCGCCCTGGGATGCCCTCGACCCCATAAATCAGAACGACTGGATCATGACCCACATGACGCTGGAGCAGTTGTGCCCGGAGGATCTTGAACGGAAGGAGGAAATTGAGAAGACCAGGCAGCATATGCTCGACACCGTATCCTGGTACCGCAATAATTCACCGGGGAGGGGTTTTGTAGGTTGCGATGGAGACTGTGGACGGTCTGTGGGTGTAGAATTACGAAAGTAGCACTAGAAATTATTCCTCTGTACCAAGGGCACAATCAGCCATGCCAGTCCTTCTTGAAGAAGCTTAGCGAAGGCACTGATATCATATAAACCAACGAGCACCAACCTGAAATAAAACAAAACACCCAGATGGGACCGGCATTCACGAGTTCCCTATATTCCAGACCTAAAACCCATCAACTCCCACGCAAGGGCGGAACACGCACACTCATCAGCACCGTTGGTAAGACAGCGAGCATATCTGCTCCCACTTGAGCTCAAAGGATGATAGGCGGCTCATAATATACTCAAGTAGTTACCTGGTATAGAATGATCTGTAGTGGTGGGGTTGCGGCTTGGAAAAAGAAAAAGGAGGAATGTCAATCCACTGCAGAAACTATCACAGCCATGACGTCCCTCGACAAGCTGTAGCTACTGCCATGCAACTGCTCCTTTTTATTTGGGAGTCCAGAATTCCTTGAGAAGGACCTACAAAGTTGCCGGAGGTTCAAACTCATCATGATCCGAGTTGCTCAGTTGTGCTTACGCCCGATGACTCCGACGCCGATGAGCACCTTCGTTTATGAGGTGGGAAAGTTTGACCATTTTACCGAGGCAGTTAATGATGTTTCTACCCCTCATGCTCTCGTAAGTTATAGGACTATCTGAAGCTTCCATACCTATCGGGTGGGATGTCCCTGTAGACCCGACGTTGTTCTTCCGGAGCCGGAACAACCCCTTCCCCTTTTTGAGTTTCAGAGATGTCAACAAGGCCCCGGCCTATGGAGAGCGCCGCTTATTAATGGCTAGGAGCCTCCACTGGTGTCGTCACATCCCGAGTGGGCACGTGCGAGGGGAGGCGCAACCCCGCATTATTCTCGGGCCTGATCCTTGCGAGAGCAACCTGAAGGGGGGATGGATTCAAGTCCAAGCGCCCCAACCTCGAAAAAGTACCGTCCGGGGCTCGCCAGGGTGCCGGCGCCCAGCAAGGCAACCCGTGACGTGACAGCCGAGAGGCGGCCAGCGAGGGGTAAGGGACAGGCGACAGCATGCCACGGCCGAGGAACTGCCTGTTTGAGCAGGACGGACGGCGAGGGGACGGCGAAGGCACGGCGGTTTGATGCGCAAAGGCCAGGGACGAGGCAGGGGACTTAATCTATCCCACTATCGACGCTGATGCTTATCGGGCTGGGTGCAGTGCGCCATGGAACGTTATTCGAGCGACAGAGGGGTGGGGCTCGGTGGCGGTTGGTGACGGCGGAAGGAAGCTCTTCCAACCACGGAGGACGAGAGCCACGGAACGGCCGGCCTACCGCGCCTCTCTGTATACAAGGATGCCCTCGGCGCCGAAGAGTCGTCAACTCGAAACCTCAGAGCCCGGGCCCGCCGAGAGCTCGATTACTGACTATAGTTGCCGAGTTACCTTTTGGCGAGGGCGGCAGTTGACTGGTCAGACTGTCGCCCGCGACCTTGAATATGACGGCTCGTCTCGGACTGGCGCATGCGGGGTCCCTGAGAGCAGCATCGGGGTGGATGCGCTATGCCGCTTCGCAAACGGAGTCATGGTGGTTAGGTAATGTAGGGTACCTTAGGTGGCGATGCGCACTGGTCAGGAGACCGACCACGACAACCCGTACGAAACTTGTTCCTGGACCGGACACCGGACTCATCCATCCTCGCGGTTCTTGGCTGTCAGCTTCGAACCACCACCACAGCGAAAGCCTGGCCGAAAACCCGACCGCTGGTTTCGGTGAGACATGAGCAGTCAGGTCCACAAAGTGCTGGTTCCGACAGATGGCCCCAGTTCATCTGGCCACGTCGTCGATATAAATTCCGTGTCGTTTGCGCACCCACAACATCGCTAGACCACAGGCTGAGCGTGCATCTGACGGGCCCGTGTGGCTGTCACCTGGCTGCGACACCGCCTCGCCCATGCAGGTCGCGCAAAACAGACATTTTCATATTTCGTACCGCTCCTGCGCTGGGTGACTGGCACGACTGGTTAGGGGCACTGCGGGTGAGGTCAGGAACCGGACAGCCTTTGTGCTCTCCCTTCCTTGTGCGCCGCGAGATTCCGCCCCGGTTCCTCTCGGTACTTGCCGAGGGCAAGCCCTGGCTGGGATATCCCGAACTGCAAAAAAAGCCACTGAAAACGTCGCAGAGACCTTTCAGGCTGTTGAATGGAACGCCGTTTCAAGCGAAGCCCCGCTGTTGCTTTCGGGGGTGTGTGGGCCTCCACTGAGCCCCCATGATGACGCAATGTGTTGGCGGTGTCAGGAACCCCACCATCCATCCATCCTCGCCATCGCACAAAAACACCGTCACCGCTGATCAGCGCAAAAGTGATGATGCCCGCCCGGGCGACATCTCCCTTGGCCGCTCGTGCCAGTGCTTGACCCAGCTCTCGAGGCAAAACCAAACAACGAGCAATACACACTCACCGAGACTCTTCCTGTGTACCAAGTTGCGTCCCCGACCGACACACGCTGACACGCAACCTGGCATGCATGCGTTGCTTCGCACCCAGCCAACTCCGGGTTGTATTCGTATATTGTCGCACTCCGAGTGTTTCGTCGTCGTTGGAGGGTTTGAACCGCTTGGGGCGCGACGCCACCTGCACTTCCGGACTGATTTGCCCTTTGCGTCCTGCAGGCTGACTCGGGCGTCGGGCCCCACTAAAAGGGAGACTTTCAGGTACCCGGACAGGTGCAGCTGCATTCAGAAGCCAGGTACCCGAAGCCGGCAGCTGCGCGATGCACTGGTAGCGCAGGTAGAGGGCATGAATGGGCGGAACAACCTGAGTACCTGAGGTACATTATCGACGCCTGGAGCGGCTCTCGGGCATGCAGCATGATCCGACTTCTGTTTTTATCTGCCTCGGACGCTTGCTTGTCGAATGGTGCAACTCGGTCCGCACTCCGTGTCCAAGGTGCATCATCCTTGTTGAGCGGCTTGAGCCAGGCCGTTGTGCCTGCCATCTCCCTGCCGTCCGAATTTTGACCATACAATCGAAAGGTAGGAGGTCTGAGTTGGCGTTACTAATGTCGGCGTCATCAAGGAAAGCTTATCGTCGAAGGCTCGAATTATTCCTTGCAACGGCGCCTCCGTTAACGAAAAGCTCGGCTTTGCTGGCGGTTGACTGACTCGCTGATTTGGGATGGCTGGGTTGAGCTGCTCGGTATCGAGAGACCGCAGCTGGGCGTTCATGGATACAACCTGGAAGGCATTCGACGAGGGCGGGGAAATGCCCAACCACCCCCCTCCAGTGGGGCTCAACCTGATGTGGTGCGCGCTCTCTGCCCCGCCTTCCCGCTCTGAACCGTCTCCGGGCTGCTGGCCTGAGGTTTAAACTTTCTTTCACTCTCGCAAGTTGGCGGCCACGGTAACTGAACTGAGGTGCGGAAGGGCCGGTCATCAAGAACCCCGAAGGGGAGGTGTTCCTCCAACTACCCGTACCTACTACTGTGTAGAGGTCGGTGTCACAGGGCAGGAGGATCCTGTTGCCATTCTAAGGTAGCTTGTACTATTCGTACCTTGGTGCATATTGCCCTGCCAAGAACATCCATCGATCCCAGCGTCAAGTTGAAAGCCCGTTCCTTCCTTCTCACCCACCTTCATCCGTTCTCAGTGGCCCGACCTCGACTGCTTGCGGATCCTGCACAGACACCGTCCAATCTTTGCGACCGGGCTCTCACTCTTTTTCCCTTTGCACGGGCAACAAGCGAGCGGAACTTCCCTCTGTTCTGGATCGTGATGACGGCTTCATTTTCACGGTAGGTCGAAACCGCATGTGACTTGGGTCAAGTTTGCAAGCCATCCTCAGCTCTCATATCCATGCCGGCGGGCTGCATCGTGGGAGGGAAGCCGCTCAGGGATAAACGTCTTGGAGATCCATCCAAGGTGGTTGGTCCTGCAGGTCAGCAATCCGCCCGCAAGGGCGTGCCAAAAAGCAAGCTCACGAGCCAACTACAGGCCCTCATGCGGACCGAGATCTGGTCCAAGACGCACACACTGCAGACGGCAAAGCCGCACTGAATCGCAAACCCAGGACTGGTTGGCCACTGGCCTGGCCAGGTCCAGGCGGACGGGATCGGACGCTTTGCCGTATCACTGGACAGAGTCTTTACATCCATTACAAGCGGAGGCAATCCACATCCCTTCCACCCCTGCGAGGTTTGCATGTGCGTGCACCTTTGCCACACACCCCCCCTGGCCCCCTTGCCTTAGCACCTGAGGGAGCTCTTGGTTAGGTGCCGCCCGCAAACCAGAGAAAGGCTCCCGCTTCCCTCGCGCCTGCAACCAACCTCCGACTTTCATCCTCTCGGGACCTGCTTTCCATTTCCATTTGTGCCTCCATCGACACTTGGCATATTTTCTTACTCCGGCAATCCGCAGGGAATGTCCATTGTTTGCTGTTGATCAGCTTCGCTTCAGCTTCGCTTCAACTTCAGCCTGTGACCGAAACACATACCCACTGCAAACCCGGAAGACCTGGAAGCTGTGGCTCCATCCGGCCTTCGCTCAGCTTTTCCCACCTACCACACAACAAACCCTTTTCCAACGACGCTCCCGCACTTTTCATCAACCACACCCACCGCGCTATCTCGGCTCGAACCTTCTGCGAATGAGCCGCCCCGGCGTCCGGATCATTTCCCTTACCCTTTTTTGATCCCCTCCGCCGGTCGACTTCGCCCTTTCTTTTTCCGCACGACGCTCTCGTAATCGGGACCAAACACCTCCCCGCACTGACCCCTGTAGTGGGTTTGGTCGTCTCAGCCTCGCCAGGGCCACCCACTCCATATCTACGCTGCTCCCCTCGTTACCCCTGGTACTCCTGGTTACAACACCCCCACGCCTCATCATCGCAACGCACAAATTTCGACGATGCCTACAGCGTTTCGTCCAGTCAACAACCCGCTACCGGCGGGAGAAACCTCGACGGAGATCACCTCGCCGTCACCAGTAGCACCGCGGCCGACGACGGCTCCGGCGCAGGGTTCGAAGCCTCTCGACGAGGCCACGACGCCCACTCGTGCAAACTTCGGTGCCGGCACATTGTCGTCGCAAGATGCTCGCACCGCGTCAGAACTTATCAAGTCTATACAAGTACCCGAGTCCGGGGCACCGACCTACAAAAGGGGACACTCGGAGCTCTCAGGGTCATCGAAAGATTCATCCGACGATGTGGACATGGATGACTCTGATGGCGGACATACCGTCGATGGCGGAGTTACCACAGGAGACGAGAGCGTGAGCGGAGATGGCAAGAAGCCCAAGAAGAAGAAGTCGCAGCGATTTTATTGCACCGACTACCCACCTTGCAACCTGAGCTTCACGAGGAGCGAGCACTTGGCCCGCCACATTAGGTATGAAGCCACGCCCAGCATTTCGCTTTGGGCCCAACCCAGTCCCTAACCATGGTCTCGGTCATCTAGGAAACACACCGGCGAGCGCCCTTTCCAATGTCACTGCGAACGACGCTTCTCGCGCCTGGACAACTTGAGGCAGCACGCCCAGACCGTGCACGCGAACGAAGAGATTCCCATCGACTCGCTCGCCGCTACCGGGACGCGGTTCCAAAGGCAGATTCGGACCGACAGAGTGCGGCAACCTGGCAGGGCTCGAGCTTCGACAGCGGGCAGTGTTGGGCCCGCGGGCCGGGGACATTCCAAATCCTTGTCAATGTCGAGCATGACAAGTGTAAGCTCAATGGCGTCCGGCTTCAGCGTTAACGACACTCGCCGGAGGCCACCGCCGCTCGTCATGGCCGATCACAGGTCCCGGATGTCGCTCGAGTCGTATCGTGGCCCCGATGGTCAGTATTACAGAGGCCCGTCACCGGGTGACTTTAGCACACCCACGTCGTCGACATTTTCCACCGGGCAAAACAGCCCTCACTGGGGGTCCGTCATGTCACCCGGCACCCCCCACACCCGCTCACAGAGCATGTACGCCGCCGCCGGAACACCCGGCCGCCGCCTAAGTGTACCCTCTGGAAATAATCCCTTCCAGTCGCCGCACGGCCCTGGTGCCCGTGTTCCGGGTTTCGGGCCCCGAGGGTTGAACTCATCCAACGCAGGCGCAGTCTCGCCGTCACAAAACAGTTTGTTGGCATCGCCAACCTCATCTACGACATACTGGACAACAAGGAGGGACTCTACGTCATCGGCTGCTGATGACGCATGGCGCAGACGGACGTGGCACCCCGACACAGCTGATTATAACGGGGCAAGCAGGTTGAGCCAGGTTATCACCCCGTCCCAGTTTCCTCCAGAGACTGCCGTCCCGACCGGGCCGAGCTCGTTCCAGCCACCGCAAGTGCGTCTTCCTGGGATCGAGTCTTTTGACGAGATGACGCGGGCTGCGCCCCCACCATTGTCAACTATGGAGATCGATTCAGACATGGATAGGCGGCCGCCGCAGTACCAAGGTGGTGGTGACCCGGGCGCAGACAACCGACGGGGACAACCAGTGCAATGGAATATGAACCAGCATCGCGGCCTAGACCGGTGGGACACGCCGCCAAGAGATAGTGCAGGAGCATGGGCAAGCGAGGCGAACCAAGCCATCTCTGCCCGGGCCGAGTACAGGTTTGAGCCCGAGATCACAACTCCGACAGCGCCGACAAGCGCCGCCGGCATCATGGGCCCTCGCCATCAACACACCGTGTCTGCGCCGGCCTTCAACACGCCCCGGGAATCAAGGCGCCACGGCTGGTATAATGGGCCAATCGCCTCCTCTTCCGTCGGGCAAACGATTCACGAAGGCCGACCCCACGTTGACCGAATCGTCCACCCCAATGTCAGCGCCTTCCGGCCATTCCCCGCTCGTGAACAAGAGCCTGCTTCCTACATGCATCAACCCGGGCCTCCAGTCGAACGACACGAAAGACCCGAGCGGATCGATCGCATGGAGCGAATTCCCGAACGGATCCCTGAACGGATCCCCGAACGGAATCCAGAACGGCCTACGAACGAGGGGGGAGACCCCGAGGCATTGAAGCGCCTCGAAGCCCTGGTGGCCGTTGCGGCTAGCCAAGGGTCCGTGGCTACGTACTAACCAACGCCGACCCCCCTCTAGCCACAAACCATCCGACTAATCTTTCGAGATACACCTACGAGTGTACGCCACAAGCACTCGCTTCGCACGTGATAGATGCCAACCGGAACCTCAACGTTCTTTTCATATTCCGGGTAAGGGTGGGTCACGATATTTCTCATCGGAGTTGAACTAGATTGGCGTTTCATTTCTTCTTTCCTTGGGATATCCATGTTATGACGACTCTCCTTCCCTCTGACGACGAAACGACCAACGGTTCCAGGCCATGGCTATGCTATACCCATTTTCTACTCGGCTCGGGGGCGACTCTCGGCGATTTTGCACTGGTTGGAAGCGATTTTTTGGATCTTTTGCATTTTCAGGGTTATTTTTGGCGTTTGGCGTGGTTTGGATATAGCGACATCATTTTTGGCGCGGCGAAGGAGTGGCATGGCATCAAGGTCGAAAGCCTTGAGGTGACTCGCTCACACCCCGCGAACTCTCTGAATTTGGACCATGGGCGGACGATGTGCATGCATATGATGTGATGGGTCTTGGTTAGATACCCCTGGGAAAGCGACGGGAAGGCAAGGACGGAAACTCTCTACTACTTTCACGGCGCGGGATCTTACTTCCCCGCCACAACTTCTGGCGTTCTGGATAAATGGAGTATATATTTTTTTGGGTTTCAACGTGCATTCATTGCCCGTGCCGCGTGTGTTAATCTGGGCGCGGATGCGTTGCGAACTGCAACGGGATAACCCGCCCATTCGCACCCCTGTGCCCCTCCCGCGTCTCGAATGGCACATCGCTCGAGGAAATGCAGGATCAGAACCACAAAGGTAGAAAGACAAGATTAAAGGGTCTAATGCGGATTAGATGACACTCATCCAGGGCACGGTCGGGGAAGACCAGAAGGGGATGGGAAAGGGGATGACACTGACGTCGTGAACGAACAACACGTCACGGGGGTTGCTCCTCTCGACGAAACAGTCTCTCCGCTTTCCGCTTCCTAGTCCCACAGCTCCCACTGCATGTTGTGCAGCTCTGGGTTCGGGAGGAAACTACGGTGGGTTCGGGAGAAAACTACGGCATACCATGTCGGTTAACCCTCGCGAAGGGGTGCGAAGGGGAAGAGGCACGCTGGATAACGTATGAGTGGGGACCGGGAGTGGTATGTTCGATGGTGCCCGACCACGAGGGCAAGTTCTTTGCTGTTGTATTCACTGAATTACGATGAACTATCTCTATGTGTGAATGCTAGGTGCGCTAGTTATCAGGTAATCGTGTTTGTGCTGGCATATCCAAAAATCTGCCCCAGTCCCTATCTCCAAGATGTTGCGCGGTTGTGTGGGGGTGTTGCTCGGTCTGTGCTATACATGGAGGCATCTTCCGAATTATGACGTCTTTTATGTGGCGTCTAATTTATTATGCCCCTCATAGTGTTCGATGCTCGACATTGCGGCGAGCGATGCCAGTGTCCGCTCCGTCGAGACTTGATTTTGGCGCCGCGCCAGTTCTCCGCCACTCCGCTTCTGACGCGGGCGCAGGGCGAGAGATGGTTCATCAACCGGCCAGGTGGCGGTACTGGTTTCCCTCGTCGAACTTGAAGCGGTTGGAACGGGTGGGCTCATTGGCTGTGGGTAGGTGACTGACTGAGCAGTAAGAAATTGCTCGATTCGAGTGTGTCGCTGCTCGTTGCCTGCGCCGACTCAGACATCCAGCATACTCCTAATCTGCTGTGGTGGCTGGTTGGTCGACGCCGACGACTGGCCACTCAGGCTCCGCGCTACGTTTGGAGGTCCGGGGTTGGGAGCCGGCTGCGTGCTCCCGACCGTGTCTGTGTATGACGGCGGCGGCGGCCCGTCCATCATCAACTCGGCGCGTCGTCGGGCGGTGGCGGCAGCAGACCCTTGTGCCGCCTCGGGAAACAGCAATCCGGCAGCCAGCTCCGCGGTACGCTCTTGGCGCCTCCGGTCGGATCTCCCGATGTACGCCTCTACCGGTGGGCTGGTCACTCGGGGGGAGGCGAGTGGGGGCGGGGACACGGGTGTCATCTCGACGGGCTCGTCAGCCCCCTCAGTACGGCCGTTTTCGGCGGCCGGCCCAGTCGCCTTTGTCCCGTGAATCTCGCGGACGTTGCGCATCAAGCGCTCGCGCATGCCCTCGTTTGGGTCCATATATTCGCCATTGATGCGGTGCCACCACGACGGCTTAATCACAATCCCCATTTCGCGGTTGAGGGCTTGGGTACGCACACGGCGCTGGCGCTGTAGCTCGCGGTCTTCGTTGGGGTTTGCGAAGCCAAACAGGGCTTGGATCCAGACGATGAGGAGCGCAGGGGTGTAGCCACCTGCGTAGATGGCTGCGTTCAAACCACCGACTTTGAGAGGGCTATAGTCGAAATAAAAGGCTACCAAGCCTTGGTATGCGATAATAGCGGCCGCTAGGGGCATAATGAGGGCGAAGCGGAGCGGGGTGTACCGGACAAAACCGATAATGCGGTTGAAGATGCCCCGGTTGCGCGGGCAATAATACTTGATCGAGTGTCGCAGCGAGAAGGCAGTTATCAACCAGCAGACTGCCAACAGGAAAGCGCCGGCTTTGAAGCGTGTGTCGGTCGCGGTGGGTGCGGCTTCGTCGATTGTCTGCTGCGGGTATCGCTGATGCTGGATGGGCGTCCAGTTCCGGGGCACGATCATGAAGAAGTTCTGCGTCACACATTTGGTCAGTTTCGGAGCGAGAGCCATGGTAATTCAACGGCGGCGAAGAACATACCAGCCAGAGGAAGAGATAAGCAAACAGCGGCAGATAAAACTCGACTCTAGACCGCCTGTCGTCGTCTCGCAGAGAGAAGGGATCGGGGTCGATAAACTGTCGCTCCATCCAACTTCCCCAATGACGCACAGCTTCCCAGACAATGGCAACGGCGCCAATTTGCATTATGTACCAGAAGAAACTCGTCAGGATAACGGGTAATTCGGGCAGAAAATAACGGTCGACATCCACAGAGACGAGCAGACTGATCATAGCAGTTGCACACACGAAGGAGCCCCAGTACCACTGCCACCTCCTCCCGATGGGGTAGAAGCGCTTCTCGGCCGGGAGATGGAGTTTGCCATGCTTATTGAGACAAACGATGGTCATGACCAGGGCGATGCCAAACAAGACAGCGTAGCCGATAGCGATACCGCCGCGCACCCCGATGGGTTCGGTGGGCGCCCAGCACCATGTCGCGTTGAGAAAGGTGCCATTTGGAAGGAGGTACGAGGGCGCGTAATGTTCAAAGGTCAGGAGGCACCACGAGCCATTGGACAAGGAGCCATTGGAGTAGAGGGTGTAGTTCCAATGCTCGAGGGTCGTGAGGTTCAAGTGGACATTGTTGATTACGGTGTCGGTCACGTTATCGCCGGGAGGGAAGGAGAGGGCCTCGCGGGCCTGTAACAAGGCCATATTGGAGGTCGATTCACGAGGGTAGTCGGTGGGAACAGGAAACAGCGAATCGAGGGATCGGTCAGTCGGGGGATCGATCAGTCGAGGAATCGGTGGAGGAATCGATCGAGGACCCGAATATCGAGAGATCGAAGATGGAGCAGTCTCGAACAATTGCACTGGCCTAAGCCGTCGCGAGCAAGTTATCGCATCGCGGGCATCGGGGAATGAGCCAGGCTTCTAGTCCGAGAGAGCAGTATGTCCTCGGGCGGGTTCGGGCAAAGCCGTGGCGGGTGCAATTGGCGAGTCGTCTGGGAGTCTGGTTACGCAGTGATGTGCGCTGAACCTCCGTTCCTTCCGGAAAGTGAGAAAGTTTAATCACTCATCCCGGGTGGGGCCTTCGCGAGTTCTCCAAAAAGAAAACACTGTGTGAGGCCGGTACATACATACGAAATACGATTAAGAAGAGGCACCGCAGCCAGATCAACGCCCCGAATGACTCCCTTAACATACAGTATTGTACTACCACAGAAGTTGTGAATTCTCTCTTTGTTGGACAGAAACGCACCAGATCATATCGTTGTCGCCCCACAACCGGCAGTCGAGTTTGCGCAACAACGCACGGTGACAGGCACAGTGATGACCTCACTGGCCGCAGCAACAGGGCCCACGCGCGAGTGAGCTCGCGGGGGAGCGGATGCCGAGCTGCAGGTGAAAGTCCGCTGAAAACGGCGGAGCTCATGCCAGGGGGTCGCGTCCCGACGATTTGGCCTCTGCGCGTCTTGGCACCACACCACCGCGGCAGCAGCACACCACACATCCCAGACAACACCACGCCGCACATCACCACCACCGCTAAAAAGTAAACAAAACCACCCGCTGCAATGAGCAGCGCTCCAATAACCCCCACGGGCCCTGCGGCCACCGACCCCGACGAGCCCTCCTACATCGACTACGAAGCCTTCCTCGACCCCTCCTTCACACCCTCCTCCTTCGCCAACACCCTCGTCCTAGCCACCAACAACCCCACCGACACCCCCCTCGACCTCTCCACCCCTCTCTCACGAGTCCTCTTCGACATCCAAGAAATCGACTCCCACATCGACCAGCTCACCACCCGCTCCGCCCTGCCCCTCCTCAGCCACACCTCAACCCACGCCTCAGCGAGCACCCACATCCTCGACACCCTGACCACACAAATCACCGCCCTCAACGCCAGCCACGCGCAGCTGACCCGCGAGGTAACCCAAAAACACGCCGAGGCCGACCAGGTGCGCGCCGTGGCCGCCCGCCTGTGGGACGCGCTCCGCCTCGCCCGCGCCGTCGCCCGCGCCCTGCACCTCGCCCGCCAGCTCGACGCCCAGCACGCCGAGCTGACGGGGTCGGCGTCGGCGACGGCGACGACCAGCGCGGCCTCGGCGAGGGGCAGGGAGGATTGTCGCGCGCTGGTGCGCTGTGCGCATACGTTGCTGGCGCTGGGGGGGTTGTTTGCCGGGGTGGGCGTGGTGGGCGCTGAGGGGTATGGGTTGGATAGGGTGGCGGTGGTGAAGGGGTTGAGGGAGGGGGTGGTGGCGCCCGTGGAGAGGGCGGTGAGGGAGACGGCAGAAAGGGTGGTGCGCGAGTTCTCGATGGGGAGTGCGACCGGCGGGACCGCGACGTATGCCCAGTCGGAGGAGGTGCGCACGAGGACGGTGGCGGCGCTGACGGCGCTGTATTTTCTGACCCCGCCGCCGCCGTCGTCGGGGTTGGGGAAGGGGGCGGGGGAGCGGTGGGCGCCGACGCTGATGCTGCAGGCGCTGGAGGTGTATTTGAGGTCTGCGCTGCAGAGTAGCATCGCGGGCTTGTCGCGGGCGCTGGCGACGCTGCCGAGCCTGGATAGGACACTGGCTGAGGTCAGCGCGCGGTGTCAGAATGTCGTGGCGCTGGAGGTGGTGCTGGAGGGGACGAAGGCGCCTGTGCACCCGCTGCTGCAGGGTAAGCATGCGGAGCAGGCGGCCGGGAACTTGCTGCAGCCGCTGCTGGCGCACTTGGAGACGGGTTCGCTGGCGAGCTATTTCTGGCGGACCATGGCCGGCAGCATGGCGCCGAGGGTGCAGGAGATCATGTCAAAGGGAGGCGTCTCCGCACGAACACTCAGAACAAACCGGCAGACCGTGGGCGAGGCCATCAAGGAGTGCGTGGCCCGGGGAAGTCAGCTGCCGAGTGCAGTTGCTGCGGCCGCGAAGGGTCAGGGGAGGGGAAGCGAGGTGGACTCCGGTGGGAAGCACTGGGAGAGAGAAGTGGCTGTCATGGTGGGCAGTATTGTCAACAATCTTGGGAGGTGATGGAAGGATCCCTTGAATTAGGTTGTCCGAGACCCCCCGAATGGCTTAAATACAAGAGCAGGGGACGCTGAAATGATTACAGTTCCGAGACCAAATTCCTTCCCATCACGACCTTGCTAATGTTCTGAGGTTGACCGACTACGTCCGGCACATATTTGTTCACTACAACTAAACCACGCGCGATAGTTAACGAGCTGGTTGCTTAGAACCCCGTGTGTCTTTCTCAAACAACCCAACAGCGGACAGTTCGTCAGGGGTAATGTTCGTCGCCCATCCATCGAGCCGTTGACACGTCGAACCAAAACCTCGGCCCCCATTCCACCTCTCCCCGCATCCCCGCTTGTTATTTGCCGACCCCAGCCCAGGCTTGACCAAAACCCCAAAGCCCCCAACTCTTCCCCGCATTTGGTAAACCAGGAAGGGCACTGCACCGCCCTCCGAGCTGGACAGTTCGAGATGGTGGGGTTGACGGCAATAAATCAAGGGCCCCGAACGGTAACCTCCCTGCATAACCAGGGCACTATCGTCTCACCTGCATACCTGCCGTGCTCTCGATCCACAACCACAAACCCATGGACCAGTTTGTCGCCCTACCGTTGCTTCGAAGAATGCGGGGAAAGGGAAAACGGGGGACCGACATAAGTCGGGACGGCCCCCAGCAGGGGGTTATTCTCATGGGAATCCCCTCGGTTATAGCTCCCGGCCCCTGATTCCTCTCGAATAACCTACACCACATTACCACTTCACAACCACAACTGTAGCACCACAACTATACAACCACAACGACGCAACAACAACCAAGTTGACAACAACCACACCACCATGCCCGACCCAGCCCCCAAACGACCCTTCTCCAAAGTCAGTCCTCCCCATCTCATCCCCAGCCCTCACCTTTCACCCCCCTCTCACCCCCTCTCACCCCCCAACACCCCCCAACACCCCTAACGACCACCGCAGGTCCTCATAGTAGGCGCCGGCCCCTCGGGCCTGCTCCTCGCCCTGCTGCTCTCCAAGCACGGCATCCCCGTGCACATCCTCGAAGCCGCCGCCGACCTGGACCAGCAGCCGCGCGCGGCGCACTACGGCGGGCCCGCCATCCCCGAGTTTGAGCGTGCCGGCATCGCCGACGCCATCCGCGAGCGCGGGATTGTGATTAGTACTATGTGCTGGCGGAAACCGCTTGTTGGTGTTGCTGGTGATGCTGGTGGTGGTGGTGGTGCTGAGGTTGAGGTTGAGGTTGAGGGTGGGGGGGAGCGGATGGCGGGGTTTGATATGCGTGTGGTGGCGGATGTGGAAGGGCAGGATCTGAGGACGCATTGTCTGGTGCTGCAGGAGTTGGATCGTTTGATGTTGGAGGAGGTGACGGGGAAGTATGGCGGGGTGGTGGAGTGGGGGAGGAGGGTGGTCGGGGTCGGGCAGGATGGGGAGGGGGCGTGGTGCGAAGTGGAGGTGGAGGATGGCGGCGGTGCTGGTGGGAAGAGGAGGGAGGTGGTCAGGGGCGATTATGTGGTGGGTTGTGATGGGGCGAATAGTGCGGTGAGGAGGGCGCTGTTTGGGGATGAGTTTCCGGGGTTTACGTGGGATGCGCAGATCATTGCGACGAATGTGAGTTTTGGGCTGTGTCTGGGTACGTGTCACTGAGATAGGGGGTGCTAACTGCGGCAGACGTACTATCCGTTCGAGGAGAAGTTTGGTTGGGACGACGCGAACTTCATCATACACCCAGAGCATTTCTTTGTAAGACCCCCATCATTCTTTCTAGGGCCTCCCTACTAACACACCCAGATGGCCGCCAGGATCACCCGCGACGGGCTCTACCGCATCACCTACGGCGAAACCCCCGGACTCTCCCGCGAAGAGTACGTTGCCCGCCAGCCCTGGAAATTCGAGACCATGCTCCCCGGCCACCCGAAGCCCGACGAATACAAAATGATCAACATCTCCCCCTACCGCATGCACCAGCGGTGCGCCCCCAAGTTCCGCGTCGGCCGGGTGCTGCTGGCCGCCGACGCCGCCCACCTGTGCAACCCGTGGGGCGGCCTCGGCATCACGGGCGGGTTCGTCGATGTTGGGGGTCTGTACGACTGCCTCGCGGGGATATGGGACGGCAAGGCGGACGACTCCATCTTGGAGCTGTACTCGGAGAAGCGGATTGAGAAGTGGCGGACTATCATCGATCCCATATCGCAGGAGAACTTCAGGCGGGTGTCGGACAAGGTCCCCGCGACGAGATTTGAGAGGGACGAGTTTATGCAGCTGGTGCAGAAGGGCGACACTGATAAGGTATTCTTGAAGGAGTTGTTATTAGGGCCGATGGAGGTGCGGTACGACTTTACGCAGCATTATAAGGACGTGGAGAGGAAAGAATGAGGAGGGGTTCTGGGCCCCTGTTGTACAGATAATGCCAGATCCCGCGATCCCTAATCATCAACGCTTGCGCCAGCCGTCTAGTCAGCCGATTCCATTGCCCCCGTGGTAGCATGCCAGATGCATCACATACGGCTTGTTGTCTATTATCCATCCCAACTATACCCACGCCTGTTCCCTGACAGGCTCCTTCCCCATATCCCTCCCCCCAGCCGCGCCGTGATACCCAAAGTCAGAACGGTAATGTGGCCCATACGGCTCCCCTGCAGCCACAACCCTCCCGGGCGCAACAACCCCAATATCCGCCTCCTCCTGCCCCACAACCTCATACTCCCTCCCTCCAAACGGGCCTGGCGGGCTAGCCGGCGCCTCCATCAACCACTGCCGCCCTTCCTCTCCTCCATCCACCCCCTCCTCACCCGTCACCTTCGCCTTGCGCCGCGCAGCCTGCTCCTCCAGCAGCACGCGCTTGATCTTGCGCATCTTCCACCAGATGTAGACGGCCATGGCGATGGTGGCGACGAAGGCGACGGCGAAGACGATGTTCTTGGCCAGGTTGTCGGACTGCTCCTCGACCAGCAGCACGCCCAGGTAGACGAGGAAGATCTGCTTGGGCAGGGTGACGAGGGTGGCGATGGCGAAGAACCAGAAGTTGACGCCGCAGGTGGAGAAGACGGCGGTGGAGAAGTGGGAGGGGATGGCGGAGAAGCGGATGAGGAGGACGATCTGGTGTTGGGTGGGGTGGTTAGTGGTTTGTTTTGTTTGATGATAGGGGAGTGGTGAGGAGCAAAGTTGGTAGGCTTACCCAGAAACCGCCGTCGCGGGTCAGGCGGGCGAGGGCGCCGTAGCTGAGATTTGTCCGTTCGAGTTTCTCGGCTTTGCGGCGGAAGAGGTAGGTGAAGGCAAACCAGGTGCCAACTGCAGGCTTTGTCAGTCTTCTATCACAGTGGCATGGTCAAGATCAAGGGCAAACGCACGCTCGCCGAAAAAGGTTCCTGCTGCCACAACCCCGAATCCGATCCACAACCCGTATACCACGCCGCAGAGGAGGGCTATTATCTCGTGACCGAAGAGCGGTGGGAAGGAGAGGACGATCAAGATTGCGATGGGGATCAGCCATCCGGCAGGGAGGTCGCGGACCTTCTCGGACCACGGTCGAAGGTGCTGTTATTTCCACCGTCAGCGGGCGTTGCTTTTTTTTACACGGAATATTGGTTGGGTGTGGCTTACCTCGACGACTTGGTCATGGTAAACGGTGAGGAGAATAGTCAAAACAATGGCGATGATCGTGATGATCCAGCATGCTGTTGGGTAATTTGTTAGTCTTCTTCTTCCGATAAGGATTCATCGGGGCCGGGGAATATTGGGGAAGCGCGGCATGGTTACACACCGAGGTACTTGGGTGCCAGGAACAACCGCTTCCAGTTCACTGGTTGGTAGTCCGTGTCCAATTCGCGGAACCTTTGGTTCTTATCCTGGCTCTTTTGCCGAGGCATCTTTTCAAGCGGTGCGTTGTCCCTCATGGTATGTAAATGGATGAACCAGTTGACACAGGTTCAAATGGATTTGAGAACAGTGACCGTAAATGGGCCCAGAAGGCCGATACTATGTACCTCAAATAAAGGTGGATAAGGGCCTCCTGAAGGGGATGAGCATCTGGGTATCAGTGAGGCGGTGCACGGGAAGGTGGCACTGCTTCTCTGGCCCTCCCTCCATGGCGCTGCCATGTCTCCATGTCTCACAGGTGAGAGCGGGAAGCTCTTGGCGAAAAAGCTTATTTCCGGGCTGAGGTGAGGGGGGCACAGCCAACAGGGCCGAGCCTGACGTCGAGCGCGCGGTTTCTCCTAAACAGGAAATACAAGTAAACACACAACCAATCTGGACACAAGGCTTTTTATTACTCGCTGCAATCATCATTGATCTCCTGTGTATGGCTCAGAATACGCATGAGGCCGGCGGGGCTCTATCGGGCGGCAAGTCCTAGATTTACACGGAATCCTGCTGTCTGCCTTGTGTGTGACGGGTGTTGTGTTGGCCGAAACTTGAGCGTCCGTTCCAAATTTGAGGGGTTCGGGATTTGAAGATTTCAGCTCTGACAGAAATCAGCCAAGGGCTTCCAGAGGCACCAGCCCAAAATGGTGACATGCGCCGCCGTGGCTGGATTGGTCGCGTGCTGAAGCATCACTTCCCCACCTCGAGCCCACAAATGATGGCTCCAAACCTTTCCGAAAGGTCACGTGCAAGCATCTCCAATCTGAAAATTTGCAGGTGCGCACAGGCCACAGCAACTGAATATTTAAGCTGTGCTGCCCTCCCAGAATTTTAGTTCTCTTTTCTTCTTTTTTTCTTCATGTCGACAATACTTCAGAGAATCATTTCTATAGTATTCGTCCTCTTTTGTGTTCCCTAAAGGAGCCACAGATCCCACCCGGGTTGATGAATGATATCCTCGGCACCCTACAGTGAGGTCCTTTTTTACTCTCGATCTGCCTGCAAAGGCGGCGGTCGCTGGCTCTTCTGGGCTGCGGCTGTATAGAGAGTGGCGATGATCTGTACCCCGGCTTTCTCGAGGTCTTGCCTTCGGGCGCTCGGGCGGGGTGGGTGTCGATGGAAGTCTGACCGGCATTTCACTTTCTTTTCATTGCGTTCTCGGGCTCTGCTCGGGATGTGAGGAAGAGATTTTTCCTGGCTTGGCGTATGACATGACGGCGCGCTGACAACCACTGATCACGCAGAACGCGTTCTCAATCCCGTCAGCTTCAAATCGTCCTCAAACCAGATTGAGATTTGCTGCTCCGGCGCACGACGGTTTGTTGAAAGGAGCTGCAACGCAATCGATCGCTTCGGTCCCTCCGAGGCTCTGGAGGTCGCGCGGCCGTGCCAAGCCTTCGAGTTTGACGGCCCCACACCGAACCCCGATGGACAATTCACGTCCACAAGCACTGCCAGGGCCAGCTCCGGAACATCTCATCAGAGCACTGTCACGTTGTCACGTACTCGAGTCTCATAAATAAGGAAGGGGAAAAAAACAAATTCATCACTGCTACCAACCATCCCGTACCAAACCAGCATCCGCTCCAAACCCAGCTCCCAACTCCCGGCGTCGCACCATCCCATCCCATCCCAACCCTCCCAGAACCGAACACCCCACAACCCACCTGCCGACCTCCCCCGTGATCCTCCTCTCCCATCCTCACTCATCTTCACCCCAATCACCCTAGCTGCCCGTGCCCGCACCGCTCCTCCACTCCCCCAGTTGGCTGTGTGACTGTGTCTGCCACCCCGTCACTGTCATCTCAGATTATTCCCCATCTAGGGCCCGGGTGGCGCCGAATAACCAGGCCGCTGGTGCGGCGGCGGCGGCCATCACCGCGGCGCCTGCTGCTGCTCCCGCTCGGTGGGCTGGTGGTGTTGTTGTTGGCGTCGGTGGTGGTGGTGTCATTGGTGGCGGGCGTGGAGTTGCCGGTGATGGCGTCGAGGAGACGGGGGTCGGTCAGGTGCGTGTTGCAGGCGCGCTGCACGGGGTACCGCTCGAGGAGGTGGCGCTTCTGGCATTGGGGGGTCCCGCGGTGCGGGCAGCGGTTCCAGAGGATGACGCCGTGGATGCAGTCGCAGCCCCAGCGGACGCGCTTGTACCAGCACATGTCTGTTGGTGGTTGGGGGGGGTTGCTTTTTGTCCCCTGAGCTGATTGGGGGTTAACAGAAGTGGGACGGATGCCATTTCCGGGCTTGGGGGAAAGGGAGTGAGTGTTTGCCTTAGTTTGGTCCGTTGGTGAGGGCTCGAGAGGGGAATCATGAAATGGGCCTCTTGAGTCTTGATGTGGGTGAGGGTGCAGTGCTGGACCTGGAATTCGGAGGAGAAGGTGGAATCACACGTTGGGAATATAAAGCTACCCGCCAAAGAACATGTTTCTTTCTATGCTCCTCCGGTTGCTCTGTCAGTGTTGCAGAACCTTAACGATTGCTATTGTCTGCTATTGTGCACTAATTCACAGATGCTGCAGGCTCGCCTATTCTTTGGCGCTGTGAATGGGATGGCCAATAACTACTCTTATTGTGCTGCTGTCGGCCTTATTGTTGACTTTCCTTTTAGCAAGTAATTCGGTCGGATCTCGCGTGTCATGTGGGATGACAGTGCCAAAACCGAGGAATCCCACTCTTTTGCCCTGGATCGGATGAGATATTCTAAGCCTGGGGGCAGAGGTTCTTGGTGGGTTTGCCATGCCGCCGCCCGTTCTGGTTGGTATTACCACCATGAAGGGATGTAAGAGGGGATATGTCTTTATACACGGTTCAAGGGGCGCGACAAGGGCTCAATGTCACTAGCTGTCCCAAATTCGTTGAGTTAACCTTATGAGCACCTAAGCCCAGAACTCTTGCTCAGTATCCATCCGGCAAACCTTCTTTAGTTCCCATTTAGCTATTTCCGGTTCGAGGAACCAACGCACTCATTACGGCAGGAGCTCGGCTTTCTATTACATCAAAACGACCCCCCCCCCCCAAATTATTATGCATAAAGTTGTCCCGATATGCTGGCTTATCGAGACACTTGGATCCTTCGCAACATGTTATGTAGGACTGGCCGTAGGCTCATTCTCAGCCGCCTGTGTATTGTACCAATCTATTGTTCTCTAGAATGAACCCAGGGGTTGGCGGATCGCTGCTCATTAACAACTGCTTATTTGCACGACCAACACCGCCCCTCGCCCGCAGCGCCGCAATCCTGATCAAAGATGGCCTTTTGCGGGTACGGGCACAAGATACGCTCTCCCACAGTACCCTCCAAGTCGGTGACTCGAACCGGGGCGCTGTCCGGCGCAGTGCCGTTCTCAACCCAGGCGCGCAGTTGGTCGAAGAGGGTGATCGGGTTTCCGCTCGGTCCTCCTCCAGAACAGTGGCCCATTCCGGGTACTTCGAAGTGCCGGTAAAAGTCATGGACGTCTGGGAGGAGGGCCGAAACTCCGTCGTAGTACTTGAGGGTGCCCTGGGGAGGGAGCAGTTGATCGATCTGTATGCATGTACCTCGGCGTTAGAAATATGAAGCATGTGCCATCCCAACATAGGACAGAGGCAAACATCACAAAGAGACTCACCAGCCCGTGATATGTGACCAGCTTTCCGCCGACATCGCGGAAGGCGGACAAGTCAACATCGTCGGTGTCGATAATGGACCTGTACCTCTGCTGACCCTGATGCACTAGCTCGTCGAACTCTGCGTGGGTCAAGTTGGTCAGGTCCAACTCGGCACCCCGGGCGATGTATTGAGTCACCCATGGCACAGCAACAGCTGGCAGCACGCCTACGCAGGATCCCGAAGCACAATCAGTATTGGCGACTCCAATGGCCAGATCGGTACCTGGGTTGGGCCCCGGCCATGCATGTGTGCCCTGCGAGGTGCGCATGCCCTGCCACGTCGCGTTGACGACGGCCGCGGCAGTCTGGCTTATCTCGGAGGTCTCGGCGCAATCGGTGATGGCCTGTCCAACCATCCCAAAGGGATCGAAGCTGGCTAGACACTCCTCCATCTCGTTGATCACGCCATCGACAAGGCCGTCCAGTCCATCACAGGCCGATGTTGCGGCTGCCGTGATCGCCTGGATCTCGCACGGGTAGGGATATTCGCCGAGCATGCTCATGAACTGCTGTGGCCACAGCATGGCGAGGAGGTTGTTTGTCCAGTGGAGTGGCGGAGCGCCTGCGGCGATGCCGTCGTACGCCGTCGGATAGCGCTGGGCGAGCATGAGGCCTTGCCGACCGCCCTGAGAACAGCCATTCCAGTAGGAGTAGTCTGGCCCGCGGCCGTAATATGCCTTGATTAGCGACTTCGCAATGATCGCCTGAGTAGAAAGTGAGTAAGCCACTTTGAGATCCCCCGTGTAGATGTGTTCCAAGACTTACCTCATCGTCCAAGGACACCGATGCGAGGTTCTGTAAGGCGTACAGATTCACATTCCCGGGGCTGAGCAGTGCCCACGGAACCTCCGAGTCCTGAGCGCCCTGCAGACCAGCGTCTGTCGTTACCGTGGCGTAGCCGTCACTCACGGCACCGGCCATGGCGACGGCGGTAAGATCGCTGCGTCCCGCTACCCACCCGGCACCGCCCACGGCCTGAAGCCGCCCGTTCCATCCGCCCGCCGGGGGAAGCCAGGCCTCGACGGCAACAGTGTCGCCCTGCCCGGGGTGCGTGTAAGTCACCGTGACGTTGCAGAAGGTCGCGTTCTGCACTTCGACCGGCGGCTGGGTGAACCGGTCCGAGATAGGGACTGAGACGGTGTGATTGGTGACGAGGCTTGCCGCGATGGAGAGGACCTCGGCTCCAAACAAGGAGACGCCATTGAAGCTCTCCGGGAGGCACGGAAGTGTCATCATGGGAGAAATGGTCGGCAGGAGGGGAGAATAAGGGGCGTGGACCACTGGATGTGGGTGATCAGATGCGGTGCGTGGGGGAGGGTGTTGTTGAATTTATAAGTCTCATAATGGACTCTAATGGACTCGGTTTCGTTGAGAGCCGTGACGACTCACTCATTACATGGAGAGCGTGCCGTGCAAGGGCGTAGGCGTGAGTGGGATTGAGCAAGTTCTGGGTAGTTCGGACTTGGATCCGAATGACCTCGGATCTTACGAGACATCCTTGTTTCCATGCGTCTCAGGGCAGTTACCAGGGAGGCGGCATCAACTTCTCTCAGTGTCAACTAAGCATGGTTCATACTTCACAATGTGCTACGAGTCCTGGATCCGTAATGATCGTAAGATACATCTTATTGGGTGGTGATACGAGGAGTACCGTGAGCAGAAAGCTGCTTCCCAGGTTGCCCGTTTGGGCCGAAAGGGGCGAGCTGATTCGCCGGCCACTACCCCGGCAGCCCGCCCGACCCCGGTTGATGGTGCTTGTTCCGCATAGTGAACAGTCTCTGGATATTGCGTTCCGAGGCTACCGAAGTTTTGGATTAGTGCCGTAGTACTGCCAGTTTGGAACCTCGGAGCACCATGCCCTACTAGGCTGCCTCCCCCATACAACTTCTTGTCCTCGGCAGCTTGGACTTTGTGCCTCTTCTTCATTAACTCCCGACCCTTCTCGGAGAAGGAATTGAACCCCTGATCTCTCCAATGCCTGGGTGATACTGTGTCTGTGAAGTGAACGGGTTGCCTCTGGCACTTCGCGCAAGCTATTACATTTCCGTAGTACCGGTAAGACGG
The DNA here is from genome assembly GCF_033439085.1 of Chaetomium fimeti. Taxonomy (NCBI): domain Eukaryota; kingdom Fungi; phylum Ascomycota; class Sordariomycetes; order Sordariales; family Chaetomiaceae; genus Chaetomium; species Chaetomium fimeti. The sequence goes on from NW_026944339.1 coordinate 301,764, forward strand.
GACGAATGGGGGACGGATGGGAGGGAGAATAATCCGGATTCGGTTTGACTGGGCCGGTTCTCATTGGTTACCACTCGGACAGTTTGCACCCAGACTCCAACAGTCGCTTCACGCTGCAGCCTGCAGGCTTCCCCTCTTCCATCTCCCGCCCTTCCTCCTCTACCCCTATCCTGGTTTCGAGATTGCAAACGCAACGACAACATCAGCTTGTTAAACTCGGCCAGAATAACAACGGAATTTTAACCTTCACCAAATACATTCTCTGTAGGATGGATCAGGGTCAGGAAAAAGAGCAGTCATCACCAGTCGCGCGGTCAAACTGCACGCTTGAGCTTTTACCGACTGAGGTCCTGGTGGCGATCCTGTCCTCGGCGCGATCAACAGTCGACCTCCACGCCCTCATCCACGCCTCACCCAGACTGTACCAGGTTTTTGTGTCAGCCAAGCGGGAGGTGCTACTTAGCATCGTAGCCACAGACCTGGGCCAGGGGTTACGGGACGCCGTCGCGGTATTGCTAATTGCACCTACCAAGCTCGACTACCGAGAACCGACCTATTTCGAAGAGTGCGAGCGCATAATCCACCGCTACGAGGATCTCCCCCGCGGTTATAGACAGCTAACATCAGCGAGTGGGCTGACCATTGACACCGTCATCGCTCTCTCCCACCTCAACCGCACCGTGCAGTTCTTCGTCGATGATTATGCGGAATCCCGATTCCCCGAGCTACACGCAATCCACCCCGGCGCCGCCAACCCCCTAACCACCACCGAGCGTCGCCGCCTTGCCAAAGCCCTGCTCCGCCACCAACTCCTAGCACGCTTCGAAGGCGGCAGCCACCCACAAATCCGATACCTCGGCCCCGGCCAACCCCTCCCACCCAAAACCGTCATGATGCACAGGTTCCTCGCCCTCTTCCCCGCCTGGGAGACAGAGCAGCTCGCCCAAGCCCACGGCTACCTCAACGAACCCATCTGGCGCGCCTTCCCCCGCCCTTGGTCACTCGGCTACGTAACCGAACCCGGCCAACCCAGAGACCCCTCCCGCGACCGGCGGCGCAACGCCGCCATCTACGACCTGGACATGCTGCGCCGCGCGCTGCTCGCGGAGCGCGAGCGCGAACGCACCCAGCCCTCGCCACTTTACCCGAAACCGACGCCGAGTCCGCCGGGGCAGGCCAAGCGCCTCTTGGCGCGCTTCCGCTTCCTCGACACGGGCCCGCTGCCGGTGATGGACGGCGCCTCGTACCGCGTGCAGAGAGAGTTATGGGACCTGCGCGACGAGTTGTACCGGAAGGAGGAGGGCTTGCCGCGACTGGTGGCTGGTAATCATGGCGGTGGTGACGTCGAGGATGAGGCGGCGCCGCCGTTTGGGTGGGTTGATGCGCACGGCGGGCTGGATTGTCGGCGCTGGGGGGACCAGGTGTGGCGGGAAGCGTGGGGGGGTGGAGAGGATGAGACTACGAGGCACCAGCGGGGGTGGGCAAGGATGAATATGGATCGGTGGCGGTGGCTGGGATTTGTTTTCTGGGATAGGGCCCGGGTTGAGCTGCTCACGACGCCTACGCCGACGGTGCCCGCCGACGGGCTGGGATGGCTGGCGGCTGCTGCGTACGGGACGGGGTGGTTGGCGGCCGCGCCGCCGGCGGATGAGGAGTTGCGGGAGCGCTACGACAGGGGGCGCTCGCCGCCGCGAAGGCTGCCGAGGCGGAGGGGAAACGCTGCTACGGGGTAGGACTGTTGAGTGACAGTCTTGAATTGCTACGTTGCTACGGATGGAGTAATACTATCTATGATTTGGCTATCTGAAGCCACGCGGCACTTGAAGTCAGTCAAGCTGGCGACGTGTGTGCAATGATCCAGGTCCTTCCTCCCACCCACCCACCCCGGCGGCGCTGTCCAGTCCCGAGTGCAAACGTTCTCACGAGGGGCTCTTGACGAGCTTGATGATGATGCCCTTGTTGGTGAAGCCTTCGAACAGCTGGGTCTGGTAGTAAGGGTTGGCCTCGTCGACGATGGTGCCCATCTGGCCGCCGGCGGTGCTGCAGTTCAACAGCGCTGTCGTCGGATCCTCCAGCGTGAGGCCGTCGATGGTGGCGGCGATGTCGGCAAACAGCACGCCGGCCGGTTCATCGCCAACCAGCTTAGCCATAACCCAAGTTGACCCCTTGCTGGTCACCTGCCACTCGCCGCAGTTGTCGGCGTCGGGCAGCGGCATCTTCCAGAACGGCGACCCGCCCTGCGAAAGGATCTCTTCTTGGTATGCCCGAAGGTACTCGGCCACGAAGTTGATCTCGCGCACGTCCAAGTCCTGCGGGGTCGCACCCGGCTCCGAGTAGCAGATTCTCCGCTCCGGCTCTGGGAACAGGCCTGTCGAGTAGGTAGGACCCCACAGTTAGCTTCGCCCTTGCTGTTACCGACCGGGATGGAGTGCCTCGTGTACGTGGGGGCCGCTTACAGAGTCTTTTATTCAGAGCGGCGCCAGACACGCTGCCGGCCATGGCGATGGCGCCGAGAACTCGGGAAGCCCGCATCTTAACGCGACGTTATCTCTTTAATTTGCGGGGGGATGACGGGTCGTGCATGAGCGATGATGAGAAAGACTAGGGAATCGGAAAAGCATTATCGAGAGAGTTTACTACTGTCTTTATAAACCTCCCTACCACCTGGTGACCTGGTCCCCATCACGGCAAGACCGGAGTTCGGATTCGGTCGACGAGGCAACCGGCAAGGTTGAGTCACATGCTAAATATAATATCACAAGGATCACTGCTACGGTGCCAATATTGATTCCGTTGGTACAAGAACGGAACCGTGAACGTGGTTTCTAGGTGTATCACGGACGGCGACGTCCTGCGGGCGGCTTCGGCTGACGCCAGAACCTCCCTGATAGGTTGCACAATACATTCAGGCACCTGCAGCCAAGAGAGCCGGATATTCAGGGGTATATAGTTACAGCGGATATTGGCACGTCTGACTGCAGGTTCGGCGGGATGCGTTAACTTGATTAAAAAGTCAATATTCCATCTGCTGTGCCGCTCAAGGGACATGTTAACGTCACATACGGATCTCACGGCTCGCCATCGTTGGGACCTATGGGAGAGTGCGTTATTACCGAGGCCGCTAAGATGCGGGTGATGTCCCTTCACTGACACATGGGGGCCAAATGTTGGGACTGCCCTATCCTGTACGACGGCGTTCAACCCTGGTTCTCAGAGATGCCCCGGCCACCTCCGGCCTTGCCGTGAGCTCACCAATGGTGCATACTCTTGTCTGTTGGTGAGGCTGCTGCCTTGCGGTCGGCCCGGGATGCCGTTATGCTTACCGTTTAACAAGTAATCTGGCGACGGGGAAGACACTTCCCCCCTATTCAAGTCGAGCAGACGAGGTAGAGAGCGCGGACCGCATGCGGGATGGAAAGGCGTCCAGATTGATGAATTGCCGGGGGAGGAGTGGAAAGGGGGGCGCATTTTCCGTAGCATATAACACCAAGTGCATCCATTGCCAATGACGGTTTGGCCCTGGTACCTCACCAGAGCAGCCTGTTTCACTCGTTTACTGAGTACACCATTGCTTTTAACCTTGTGGCGTCTGCACTATGGCGTCCACTAGGAGGCTGATAGTCTCCATAGTGGCTCTGCTCGGTAGCGCCGCCGTCTCCTTAGTCCGAGCAGGCGAGCAGTGGGAAGATCTCAAGGCCCCAGCGAGGGTTGCGTCTTTTGCGCCGGCGTTCCAGCAGACCCCCCCTGAGTCACCCGATTACATGGTCGACAACACGGGCAACAAGCGCGGTGTTGCCCCCAACAAAGGTAGGTCCTCTTCAGCTCACGTACGCTACTATGGGCCTTGGCCTGAGGATGACCACGCTTGTCTGGTTCCCCTGATGGTTGGCCCGCGAGGATGTGAGGCTAAACGGTGTGATAGGAAAATACAATGGCCCTGTCTGGCGTGAATCCGGCAGCTTCGAGGGCTATATGAAGAAGCTTGCGGAGAAGAAGGCCTCCGGCCTTGTCCCCAACTCCACTACTGGCGGCCCGCCGATGCACACCAACAGCAGCACGCTGAAGGGCCGCCAGGAAGGTAGCTTTTGGCTACCAACGTTAGGCCCATTGGGCAAGGTTCGTGATATTTGCCTTTGGTCTATCCTAACTCGACCCCACAGCTGACAGGGTGAGAAACCAGGCTCCGCATGCGGGAGACGGATACGTCTTCTATAGGAATGTCCTGGACTACGGTGCCGACAACACGGGGGCCACCAACACGGAAGAGGCAATCAACGCCGCCATTGTCGACGGCGACCGCTGTGGCGAGGAATGCGGCAACACATTCGTCCTCGGTGCCCTCATCTACTTCCCTCCCGGTACCTACAAAGTCTGCACGCCCATCATCCAGTACTACCTGACCCAGTTCGTCGGCGACCCCCTGGATAGACCCATCATCAAGGGTTGCGATGAGTTCACCGGCATCGCGCTCGTTGACGTAGACCCGTACGTGCCCAACCAGGCGCAGCCCGACGGTACGGGCGTCAACTGGTACATCAATCAGAACCAGTTTTTCCGGCAAATCCGCAATTTTGTCTTTGACCTCACCGACATGCCGTCCGCTACAGATGAGAACGGCCAGAAGCTGGTGCCCACGGGTATCCATTGGCAGGTCAGCCAGGCCTGCAGTTTGCAAAACTTGCTGTTCCGTATGCCTACGGCGGGTTCCTCAGGGGCACCGCCTACGCATGTCGGAATCTTTACCGAGAATGGCTCGGGCGGCTTTGTGTCTGACCTTGTCTTTGAGGGCGGCGCCATCGGCTGGCGCGTCGGATCACAGCAGTACACGGCTACCAGCCTACAATTTCGCAACTGTATCACGGCGGTACAGATGGTCTGGGACTGGGGCTTCAACTGGCACAAGATCGACATTGAGGGCGGCAGCATCGCCTTCAATATCAGTGGCCGCGGCGGTATCGATGGCCAGGGAATTGGTTCCGTGTCCATCATCGACTCTACCATCACCAACGTTCCCATCGGCGTACTGACCAACAACCACGCTACCGCACCGCCCAACATCGTCATTGACAACACGGCTTTCAACAACGTCGGTGCCATTGTCATTGTCGAGGGTGGCGAGACTCTACTCGAGGGCGGTACCACCACCGTCGCACTCTGGGCCAACGGTCGCCGCTATATCGGCGGCCAGGGGGAGCGTATGACGGGCCACGTCGAGGACCGGCCGACGAAACCTAGGGCCTTGCTCGACGGATCTGGAAAGCTATTTACGCGCCTACGGCCGCAATACGAGGAACTGCCCGCTTCATCTTTCCTCATCGCCACCGAACACGGCTGCAGCAACGACGCGACGGGCGATAACACGGCCGCCATCAACACATTTCTACAACAGGCCGCTGCAGCCGGCCAGGTGGCATACTTCCCCGCCGGCATATATCAAGTCCAGGGCACCGTCACCTTCCCTACCGGATCGAAAGTTCAGGGGACCGGCTGGTCGCAGATTCAGGCTACGGGCAGCTACTTCGCCGATGTTGAAAACCCCAAAGTTGTGGTGCGAGTCGGCGAGGACGGCGACGTCGGCACCATGGAGATTGTCGATATGCTGTTCACAACCAAAGGACCTACGGCTGGTGCCATCATGGTGGAATGGAACGTGCATGAGAGTTCCCAGGGCGCCGCAGCGTTATGGGACTCGCATATCCGCGTGGGCGGCGGGATCGGTACGGACCTGGACGTGGATACGTGCCCCAAGTTCAGCGAAAACGAGGCGTGTATCTGCGTGTCTATGCTCCTGCACGTTACCAAACAGGCGAGCGGCTACTTTGAGAACTTCTGGGCCTGGGTCGCCGACCATGATAACGATATGGTCCTGTACTGGGAGCTTGACTCGTCCAAGTCGCAGATCTCCCTCTTCGGTGCCCGTGGCGTGCTGATCGAGTCGCAAGGCCCCGTATGGATTTACGGCTCGGGCAGCGAACACGTCATCTTCTACCAGTACGAGTTGCTCGGGGCCAAGGACGTCTACCTGGGCCACATCCAAACAGAATCCCCTTACTTTCAGCCCAAGCCCGTGTCCCCGTCGCCTATGGAGAAGGCGCTGGGAGTGTTCCCCGGCGACCCAGACTGGAGTGACTGCACCAAGGAAACATGCGAGATGGCGTGGGGACTGCGCATCATCGACTCGGAGGGCGTGATGCTGCACAGTGCAGGGCTGTACTCGTGGTTCAACAACTATGGGCAGACGTGCCTCGAGTCTGAGGATTGCCAGCAGAGAGTTATGGAAGTGCGCGGGTCCAAGGACGTGTCCATCTTCAACATCTTCTCAAAGGCCGTCGAGGAGATCGGTACGGGAAACACCAACGACAGCAGCATCCAGCTGGACGACGGAAATCAGCAGGGCTACACCAGTGAAATCAGCCTCTGGTTCCCCGAAGATGGCGAGCCGAACGGCGAGGTTGTTTACGTTGGGCCCGAGGTGTACACGACTCAAACGGCGCAATGCGCTTCGCCGCCCTGCGTCTTCGTCATGCCGCCAACAACCCTGTCTAGCCAGACGACCATCACTGTACCCCCATTCACAACCGAGCTCGAGGTTGGCGCGACGGAGGACGGCGAATTCACCGTGACCACGACGACCGTAATCATTACCATCGGCTCTATCGTAACAGATGTCGTGCCGGTGTCCAACCATAACGTCACCCGGGGGGAGACCCCGGGAGCCCCCTTCTGGGTCACCCCAAGCGTCACGTTCCCACCGACAGGTATTCCATTGACCAAGCCGGACGGGGTTGTCACAACACGCAACATCACCCTCCCGCCATGGCCACAGATTATTACCTGGAAAGGGGGCGGCGGACCAGGGGACCCGATCACGAGCTCGGGAACTGGGACCGGGCCTGGCGGAACCTCGCCTGGTGAAAGTGAAACTACTACCTCCCCTGGCGGAACCTCGCCTGGTGAAAGTGGAACTACGACCTCCTCTGGCGGAACCCGGCCCCCGTTCACGGTGACGTTCCCAGACTCGACCTACACGGCGCCGGGCGTCTTTTTCACATGTCCTCCCAACACGCACTACGTGCCCGAGTTCGACGCCGTGATCACGCTAGGCAGCTGTGACGAGGCCCAAGGGGGTACGACGCTCCAATGGGACTGCCCAGTCACGGCGACGGTCGAGATCGACGAACCGACTACCGTCGACTTCGAACTGGGGTGCATCCGCTGGACCGGCGTGTCGGAGCCGATCCCGACTGTGACGGAGTTCCCGCCGGGCTACGAACTTGTCTGGGTGGAAGAGGACGGCGACGATGACGATGACGACGAGACGTCAACCTGCCGGTTGTGGTTCTTCTTTGTAAGTGATGCTTCTTGGCCCCCGTCTCGGTGTATACGTGGCGTTGACTCTCCTTCCCTCCCTACAGATTTGCATTGACTGGGGTATCAAAATCGGGGGCTGGCGTTGGAACTTCCCTGGTCCGATCGTCATCATCGGCCCGCCCCCGATCAGATGGCCGCCGGGGATCACCGTCAAGGGAAACCTGCCGGGGCCTTGGCCACCGATCACGTAAGGATTCATTTGCCACTCCCCTTATCGTGCTCTCTCCTTTCTCCCTTCTCTTCGGTCCCCTCCGCTGACCGCACGCGTCACGTACAGGATCGGGAGAGATGGGAAGCCCACCATCCCGACCTCTGAGCCCACCAACTGCGAAACGCAGGAGGCCGAGATCTGCAGCACGTCCACGTTCATCTCGACTACCGTAAGGGATGGAACCACTAGCACAATCACATCGACGGCGACCACCACATGCGACACCATCCGGGGATGCGTTGTCACCGATGGAGACTACGACACCACCAGCACCCGTGGTAGCGAGTGCAGTGTCGTAGCAATGCGTACCGCACCGCCTGCTGTAGCCGCGTTCGTGACCAGCCTCACCCCTGCGGTTTCTTCTGCTACTTCTGTCCCCTCTTCTTCCGCCTCTGCCATTAGCTCCACCATCGCTGCCGGCAGAAACAACACCAGGCGGGCGGCAGTCAAGAAAGTCACAAAGAGAGCAGAGCAACCGCCAGAGGCCGGGCGCGACCACGCTATGATCTGGCCCCGGTTTCCGGATGATCCCGAGGCTATCGCGACGATCCGAAACTTCCTCACCAACAACGATAACAACCCGGACCTGCCCGACCATACCAACTACGGTTACTACAAGGAGGTGAAGGCGGACGGCGAAGACTGGGTCGTGCTCTTCTTCGTGCCCAACATGAAGACCTGCCACATCGCAGATCTGAAGAACATGAGGTTCGAGGTGGCCGAGGCGTACGGCATTTATAATAAGAATAAACAGGGCACAACGGCGCCAGGTGATGGTGACTCGGACGGGGACGACTCGGACGACAGCTCGGATGATGACTCCACTCGGTCCAGAAACCACCGTAGGGAGTTCTTTGACATCGAGACGCCGTTCTGGGAGCTCCCCCAAATAGAGGTAGCCCCCAGCGAGAAATGGGACGGAGGGTGGAGTACAGGCGTGGAAGGCAGCATCAACCAAGAGCACGATATGGTTTACACCGGGGAGGAGTCATTCGGCGAGGGTCAGACCATCTTCGTGCTCGAGGACGGCTTCTTCCGGAAGCACGAGGAGTTCGCCGAAGATGGTTACTTCGGCCGTAGGGCTTTCTCGCGGCCGGCCATACGCGAGCTGCCGAAGTTCGACTGGGGCGGGGACGTGTTTGAAAACGTCGATACTGATACCACCCACGGCACGTCAGTCGTGAGTAAGGTCACGGGCTGGGAGCTGGGTCTGGCCAAGACAGCGCAGATCATTGTGGTCGCAGACGATCGGAATCCGCCCGAGGACGGATTCAACCAAATCTACGAACGGCACGTGGAGGGCTGGGTTCGAGTGTACAACGAAGTCAAGAGACTCTACGCTGCTGATCCGAACCAGAGGGGCAAGATCATTGCCACCTACTCCCACTCGCTTACAAACCACATCCACAGCCGGGTGGTCGGCCAGACCATGGCGAGAAGGATGTGTAAGTCTGCCCCTACTCTTTTGCCATCCTGTTTTGGATCTTTTTCTTTCTTCCAATTTAGCCCTCACGTTTCTCGGGCACTATTCGCTTCGCCGTGCCCGTATCCATGGTGTAGTTTGAGCTGAGCTGACACGTTGACCTAGATGAGATTCTCAAAAAGTTGGAGGAGCTGGATGTTGTCATCATCTGTTCTGCCCACAATAACTGGCTCGATCTGGGCGATGATTTTACCGGGCTCCCACTCCGCTTTGCCGACCCCGGTGCGAACGGGCAAAAGGTAGATAGCCTGGTGGTCGTCGGTGGCGTGGACGCTACCGGCCGACTCGCGGCGCAAAGCCCGTACGCTAATTGGCTGGTCATGGCCCCGGCCTTCCAGTTGTATGTGGCTACTGAGGGCAGTTTCGATGAGATTAGTTGGGGAGATATAGGCAATTCGTTTGGTACGCCATCTAACCTACCTCTTCTTCTTTCCTCGCCATTCTCCTCTCTTTCCCTAACTCCTCCCCCCCCCCCCCCCCCCCCCTTCTCCTTCCCTTCCTGATCCAAGAGAAAGACACGCTAACGCGAACAAAAACAGCGACACCCTTGATCGCAGGCCTTGTTGCCTACTGGCGCAGCCTCCCGAATATCGCAAACGGGTGGGGTGAGGAGCTCAAAAAGCCCGCCAACGTGAAGAAGCTCCTGCTGTATATGCAGCGGGTGATCCTGGACGAGGATCTTGCCGAGAACCTCGACCAGACACAGGTGTTCCCCGATAGCATGTTTCCTCCTGAGCGGCAAAATCTCGACAAGGTTCCGTTTATCTGGACCGGAACATTTGAAGGGGAGAACTGCCTCGTGAATCCGGCCATCCACTCCAGCTGCCCCCAGGGCAGGATCGAAGACTTGGAGCCCTTTGGCGCCGGGTGCTCACAGCCGGGAACAGCAGAGGCCGCAGACCGAAGCCAGATTGCCAAGCGCGCCGGCGGCGTGTGTGTGGTACGGCCCGGCACCGGGGGCGACGACGGACGTGGGCCGGGCGCCATCGGCGACCCTATCACCTTCTCGCCGGGCCCGGCATCGCCGACGTGCGTCCCCGGCTCTCCGGGCTGCGGCACGCTCTGCACAGGCTACTACTGCGTGCCGTCGCCCACGGGATTCCCGCCGGACCGCTGGGACCCGGAGGACCCGGCGCACCAGCCGACGACAACGACGCCGCCGGTGTCACTGCCGCCGATCAGCTCAACATCATGCGAATCGTACACGACCACGACCGTGTGCAACGGCAGCGGCGGGCAGATTGCGTGCATCACCAGCAGCGCGTGCGCACCACCGTCGCTGCCGTCGCTGACCGGCGACGCGCCGTACAGCGGGCCGGGCTGCGCGACGTACTCGTCGACCACCATCTGCAACGGCAGCGGGGGCCGCACCGTGTGCTTCACCGACGCCATCTGCCTGCCTACACGGGCACCCTGCCCGGCCTGGCCGACCGTCGGCACGCCGCTGTGCCCGTCCGACTACCCAATCTGCCTCCAGCCAACGCAGGCCACGCTCTGCTCGTTCAAGAAACGGACTGACGCGCCAGAACCGGCCATCGTAGAGGCGCTGTTGACGGCCCCGCCCATGCAACCCACGCCTACACCTGCCCCATCCCAGTCGACAGCGGTCGGTGGCCGCTTCCCGCGCCGCTCACACCAGAAGCACCAACAACAACCGAGAGTGCTGGAGCCGGCACGGAACGATGCAAGCCACGCCGCCGTCTACCCCCGCGTCCACGACACCGAAGCCCCGGTCATGGCATTAGCGGCCAACGCCGCCGCCGCAGCGGCAGCGGCAGCGGCAGCGGCAGCAGCCGAAGCCAACACCAGCACCAACAACAACACCACCGACATCTCCCCTGCCCTCCTCCACCCCCTCGCAGCGCGACAGGACGTCCCCTGGGGTTGCGGCGGGCACGACACGGGCGGGTGCACGGTGTACAACATGTGCCGGACGGGCTTCTGCGCGCGCGTGGAGCGGGTGTCGTGCGTGTGGGGGTACCTGAGCCTGAGCATGCACCCGATCAACACTGAGGCGACGCTGCGGGTGTACGAGGACGGGGAGCTGGTGTGCTCGCGCACCATCTCGTGTCTGACGGTGAGCTCGCCGGGGTGCTTGATAGACGAGGCGGAGAGTGGGGGGGAGTTTGACTGCGGCGGTGGGAACAAGATCGCGTCGTGGGGTGGTGGGTTGTCAGTGGTGGATTATGTTTCCGACAAGACGGATGGCCGCCATTATCCGTTGTATCTGGGTCAGGATGGCGGTGACCGGTACTACCCATGCCAGGTCATCGGCCGTCTCTGGGCGCTCTGTGTCGACAGCGACTGGGCTGCCTCTTCTGGTCTCTGCCGTTCCACGGCTGCTGCTGTGAACGGTCGGACTCTCCCGCGTCGTTTGGAGCTCGGGGGCCCGTCAAACGCGACGAGCGCGGCCGTCCCGATCTCTTGATTATCATGGGTGTTGGGCGGTGTATACACAAGTTTTATTTTCTGGTATCAACTTCCATGACTTGAGTTATTCTGCTTCACGATGGCCGGGGCGAAATGTTCCAAATCTGAAATAATGGAATAGTTTGTGGTCAACTTTGAGTCTTTTGGCTCTGCAACTAGCGTGGCTACCTATTCTGTCAAGAGAAAATGAACTTCAATTTTGGTTTTGCGAAATGGTGGGTTGACCGCTCTGAAGGAAAGAGCTTTGGGTGCATGTCTCCGGGTTGTGCATCGTCTTTTTCCTCCCCCTTTTCCACCCAAACAAAGCCACCAAAGGGCCGTACATGGACGACGCTACCAGTTCGATAAACGAACATAGGTGACTCCATGGTCCTTGGACAGAATTGTCATTTGGTTGCTCTTGTAAGAATTGCCTATTGTAGTATTGTATGAAGTACAGATTAAAGACGAGATTTTGAGACTCAGGTTCCTGCACTCAGTCCCCCTGAAGCCGAATATTTTGTGGGGACGAGCAACAAGCCCTCGAGGCCCCACATGTCAGGGCTGCCACATGGTTGGTGCTTGATGGTTGCCCGTTTTGGAATTGAACCTCTTGTTCAGGTGCCGGTGAAGAACGCGACCATCGAAAAACTCTGCAGAAACACGGCGCGCGGTACGCAATGGGGCATGCAACTCGGCCGGACGAAGATCTCGGCGAACTACCGCCCCTCACCTTCCTTCCTAGACTTCGAGTCGGCGATGATGGACACCCTCCTGTGGGTACGATTTGCCCAAGCCCTTGCCTTGAACTGCCTTGAACCCCGCGGCCCGAAAGTGACGCCAAGTCGGGACGAACAAACAAGATTTTTGTCTGTGAGCCGCGGTTGAAGCTGGCCCCACCAGACTCCTGCTCAACATTCCACATTCTCGCTCGTCCCACTGGTTTGGCGCTGTGAGAGGCTGTCAACGCTTACGAAGCATGCGGGCTGCAAGGGCTGGGCTGCTCGATGGGTTGCCATGTCCGCGGGACGTTGCATGGCCCATTTTATCTTTTATCGTGCGACAGGCTCCGTTGCGGGAGATACTGACACTTTTTGGTTCCCGCCGTGGCGAAACCATCAATTCGCAAGCAACTCCCTGCCGGCGAACCAACCGCACCAAGACTGACGAAGTACATCCACTAGTCGTTGGATACCACCGTCCGCATCATGAAGAGTATCAAGAACCATCCTCTTCAGCTCATGAAAACATCGGCAGTCTCACAGCCTTCCATACGCGCAACAGCCTTCCGTTTTGAGGTGCCAGACTTGCACGTGCAAAACCGATGCATTCCAGGGCCTGGGTCCTTGGCGTACATACATACCAACTCGAACCGGCGGCATGTCAACTCAACTTCGGTGTCGACTCGGAGCCGGCCGAGTGCATGGAGCATGGCGAGTTCCTCGACTGCATCAGGGCATCACTCTTATAATACCCGAATACAAATTCCTCGTTCTGCGTTGCATCAAGGGTGTTTTGTTCGTGGACAAATCCATCCAATCGCCTTCATGGCTACCAGGGTCGGAGAGAGGGCCCGTTTTCGTCAAATCCCGCGCGACCCAACAACTCACCCCCGTCATGTCAAACGCCCGCAAACGCCCCGCCTCGGCCCACGGCGAAGCGGGTCAGGATCTCCATCCGCGGCTTTCACATGAGGAGTCCTCCGACCGTCTTGGCCATTCACCATCTCTCAACGGTTGCAACGAACGAGGTTGGCCCGTGACAGCTCCGCCCGAGAGAAGGGCCGGTGGTATCTCGCAAGATCAAAATTGTGACTGGTAGCAGCATGCCCCGTCTTGGGCAAGGCCCTAATTTCAATGCGTCTGCTGCACGCTCTGCACCGCCAGTAAGGGCCCGATCTGCCAAGGACTCCCTGCTGTGACATGTCAACGTGGTTTCCATGCACTTGGGACCTGGGGTCGGCATCCGGCTCATGTTTGGCGGGTCGGCTGCGGTAGCTCTCGGGGACGTAAATACAAGGTGTCCCCCCCAGTCCGTTCGGTCGGGACCGAGTGACGGGCTGTCAAGTCTCCGCCTTCGTCTCTTCCCCAGCTTCTTCACCCAGGGTCTCGAGCCAGGCTGCGAGGGCCCATTGCGAATGGTGACCTGACATGTCGTCCTTCCGAAACGCATGCGCCATTCTTGGCCTGTGTCTTCTCACCTTGGCCAATGGCGCCTCCGCCGGTACTACCGACGTCTCGATCCCGCTCGACGAAGGCTACGCAGCCCTCCCAGACTGCGCAGTATGTGCTGCAGCCGCCCATGGAACAGACAGTCGGCTGACGTATCACACCAGCGGAACTGTTTTACTACAGCGATAAGCCAGTCTGCCTGCCCCTCGGTGGACGCCGCTTGCCTCTGCGGCGATGTCCAGTTTGACAAAGCGGTCACGGGGTGCATTCAATCATCCTGCACCATCAGAGAGTCTCTCAGTATGGCCTTCCTGGCGAACATACCTAGCCATTGGCGGTACGCTGATGCTGCGTAGCTGCCAAGAACATCACCTCGCTCATGTGCGGGAACTCACCCGAGAAGGACGGAAGCCTTATCCCGATATACTCTGTCTTCATCGGCCTGGCCGTCGTCGCCGTGATCCTGCGCCTGGTTTCCCGGGTCCTCACGCAGGCCTACTTTTGGTGGGATGACTTTGCCAACCTCTTTGGCTTCGTATGTGCACTCGCCCGTCGAACCAATGTTGACATTTGCTAACAGAGTTCAAGATTGGCGCTGCGCTGGTCACTGCTATGAATCTTAAAGGTGACCTGCCCTGCCGTTTGAAGCCCCATGCCGAAACCTAACCGTGCTTTTTACCTAGCCGTCGACCTTGGGCAAGCCTTGGATATCTGGTTCGTCCCGCACAACAACGTCACGCTCATTATCAAGGTAACCTAACCCGTTCCAACTACGGTCCACCCCTCATCGCTGACTCAATAATTCACGCCATCATAGATGTTTTTCGTCGAGATGGTTTTCTACACCATCACCCGATTCTTCTTACGCGCCTCCATCATCCTCTTTTACATGCGCATCTTCCCGCCCAGCTCGGACAGCAAGCTCGGCCGTGTGCTGCAGTACACCATGATATTCAACGTCGTTTATTACCTCAGCTTCCTCTTTGCCGTCATATTCCAGTGCACACCCATCTCGAACTTTTGGAACCAGTGGGAGGGCGTCCACCAGGGCAGCTGTGGCAACGGCAACATACTCGCTTGGGTGGCAGCCGCGACGGGCATCGCGTTCGACCTGTGGCTGCTGGCACTGCCATTCCCGCAGTTGCTGGCGCTGAACTTGCACTGGAAGAAAAAGGTGATGGGGGCAATGATGTTTTTCGTCGGTGCTGCGTGGGTGCCCCTTCCTGCCGCTACTCACGAGCCTCCAGTCATACTGACAACCACCCCCAGCGTCATGATCATCAGCCTCGTCCGGCTCAAAACCATCGACGAGTTCACACGCACCGGCAACCCAACCAGTCAGTCCACTCCCCTCGCGCCTCCCTACTTACACTCTCCCACCCCAACCCCCAACCCACCCTTCTCAACCCAGACACCCACTAACCCCTTCCCATTCACAGAGGACATAGTCCAAGTATGCCTCTGGTCCAGCATCGAGCTCGACGTCGGCGTCATCTGCCCCTGCCTGCCCTCCTTCCGCCTGCTGCTGCGCCGCATGCTCCCCCATGTCGTCGGCACCTCGTCGCGCTACGAGCTCGAGCCCGTGACCAACCTCACCAGTACGGGAGCGGGGGCGTCTAGTATGCGGAGCGGGGTGAGGAAGAGTTTGGGGGGACCGGCTGGGGGGACGGGTGGTGGTGGTGCTGGTGGTGGAGGTGGTGGTGGGAAGATTGTGGTGGAGAATACGATTGCGATTCAGTATGGGGAGGTGGGGGATGATGGCGGGAGTTGTGCGAGCGTGAGGGGGTTGGTGGAGGGGAGGGTGTCGTCGGTTGGGGATGAGGAGAGTGGGCGGAAGAGTATGGGGAGGAGAGGGGGGTAGGCTATCTAGGGTTAGGAATTTGCACTTTGCTGTTTTATGAGGAATGGAGTTGTAGCAGTGGGTGCGTTGTGGTTGTTGTTGTCCGGCGCCGGTCTGGGGAATATGCACTTTGCCCAGGGCCCTTTTGGAGGTCTCCGTCCGCATCTGGCCCTTCCTCCCTTTGGGCTCCCGCTTCTAACAGGTCGCAGTCGGCCTTCCTTCCACTTCCCCCCTTCCGTCCCGCGTCTCTCGGTCTTTCCAACCAATCGCTACGAAGCACAGTCCGACCGGTGGGGACTTCCGGACCTCCTTCGTCGGACAGACTCACTCAACAGAGAGCAACCAACACACAGGCTGTTCCACAACATAAAACCGCTCACTTCCTTCATTCCACTCCCACCTCAAAACCAAACATCACAACCTCAACAAAGCCAACAACAACCACCACCCACCATGGTAACCTTCAACTTCGCCTACACCGCCCCCATCAACCCCCCCGGAGCCACCCCCACGCTCACCCCCGCCCAAGTCTGGACCGGCCTGCAATACAAGGTCCGCCGCGCCGAGAAATTCGTGCCCGTCATCACGGCGTGCGAGGTCGTCTCGGAAGAAAAACCCGCCGCCGGCACCGACGGCGCCCACGTCATCACGCGGCTGGCGACCTTCCGCGAGGGGGCCGGGCCCAAGGGCGGCGGCACGATCCGCGAGGTGTGCCGGCTGTACGCGCCGTGCCGGATCGATTTTGTGCAGGAGGATGGCACGACGGTGGGGAATTATGTGAGTTTGGGGCCGGAGGGGGAGTTGATGATGACGTATGTGTTTGAGTGGAGGGTGGAGGGGGTGGAGGAGGGGGGGGAGAAGGCCAGGGAGTTGGAGGGGGGGTATGTTAAGGTGAGTTTTGCGTTTTGGTTTTGTTTTGTTTGGTTTGGGGGGGGATAGGGAGAGGGGGTTGATGAGTGACTGACTGACTGACGGTTATAGATGGCCAAGATGGCGGTGGAGGGCAGCATCGACACGATTCGGAAGATTGTTGAGGGGGAGATTGCTATGGACTGAGAAGGCTGGAAGGTGTTGTGGCCACCAAAAGTCATCGTTGGGGTAAGGGCGGGTCAGCCTGTGGCATCTTGCATTGACTTTTAGAATGAAGGCTCATCAGCCCCGTCGTGAAGCGATATCAATATGTGGAGATCCCAAATCCTCGCAACCGAGCGGTTATCGTCCAAAGTGTGCCAACCAGCTGCCTCTGATGGAATCATAATTCATGTTAATAACCTCCCTCTGTGTCCAAATCAGGATCCCCCTAACACCAGAGCCATCCACCGTACCCCCATCACGGTCAAAGAGCGTAGAACAGGGTCATGCCCGTGCCCTCAAACTCCGTAGCGGCGCACAGCGCCTCAGTCTGCCCCCCCGTGTCCCGCACCATGTTCCAGAACCGCCCCAGCCCGCTCACCGGCAATCTGGCCGGGAACGATTTCTTGTCCGTCGTCTGCAGCCCGTGGTCCGCCACGAGCACGGGGGAGAATCGGGACAGTCCCATGGGCCTGTCGGTCTGCTCCCCGACATCGAAGTTGTCTGACAGATACCACCACGCCGAGTCGCCGCAAAACTCGGGCTTGGGGTCGAATTTGTGTCGGGGGAATTGCGTGTGGTGCAATTCTGCCCCGTTTCCCCGCGTGGCAATGCTCAGGATGGTCATGCTATCCCGTATCCCGATCCCGAGATCCACGCTGAGGGTGATATTGGACGTCTCGTTTACGACTTTGGAGAATGTCCTGATAATAGGGGGATACTCTGTCAGTCTCACACTGGATGTGGTGTTTTTGCATATTAGGTCAACTTACAGTTGTGCTAGATTCGGCCCTAGGATTTCCGCTCGCGTCCAGAGGATGTCCCCATCGTTCAAATCTGTGCAGAGTCAGTATTTGCGGCTCGTAGACGTGTTGAGTCGGTTGTTGGCATACATAATTGGTGTTCATGTGGAATCAAGAACGTCCCAAACGTCGGGCTGAGCTGGAACATGGCGAATCCAGCGTGTTTACCCTCGGGTGACCGCTCATATACCCACATACCGGCGGAGAGTCGGGTTGAGCAGTCGTCGCCGCAGCAGAGGGCCACACCTTGCGAGACATACGGGGCATCCTTTGCCGTGTCGTCCTCACGGGTGATTACTACGGGAACTGTCCAGCTGGCGTCAATGACGGAGAAGTTGCCGATGTCGGGGATCTCGGAGGTGTGCATGCTGAGTCCGCAGAGATCCCTGCGTTCTTGTAAGCCAAGGGCGCCTGGGGGGTTGGCTGTTGAGAGAAGGAGGAAGAGCCTGATGGCTTGCTTGAAGATTCGTGACTTATGCATGGCGCGATGATCCTGCTTCTGGTTGTGATAGGCGGATTGTTTTGTGAAAGGGGCACGTTGGCAATCTTCATCGAGTGATGGTTGGAGTGGTAGGTGCCTATAAGAGGCGGCAAGGTTGAAGAGTTATCATACCCTCGTGTGCTACATACTCCCCGAGGGTCATGCCGCGATCCTTTAGTTCAGATGAGGGTAAGGGTGTCACGAGTGTTTATTCCTTTGTGATATGACGAGCCACGCGAGCTTTGAAGCCGAAACCCATGACCGGTAACACTGTTTCCATAAACATTGGAAGAAAAAGGGGCTGCTGATATTCTCGGCATCGCAACCCTTAAACTGCTTCTTAAACAAGTTGGGTAACCAATATGTCACTGGCAGAGTTTAGCTGTAATAGTATCTCAACATAAAGAACCATATCACATGCCGCCGCCCTCAATGCGTAGCAACCTCCTTCACGCTCGCCCGGTGCACCCTCGCCAACCACGTCGTAGCCATAAACCGCCTAATCCTCTTCCCCCACAACATAAACACCACCAACGCCAGGTTATTCACCAACACCACCGCACAAAACACACCCGCAATCATCACCGCATACCCATGCTGCAGCACCCAGCTCAGCAAATCCAACCCCATCCCAAACGAAACCGCCTGCTTGCCCAAGTTCATCGCAATCAGCATCTCGCTAATATTCGCCGTATAACTATCAATCGCATACGCCAGCGTAAACGTAAAATAGAAATAGCTCGCAAAGTTCGTCATCGCCACCCCGGCAAAGTACGCCACCCAATGCAAGTCTCTCTCCGCCGCGAACCCGTACACCACCAGGCCCGCGGGCGCCAGCAGCATCACGGGCAGCATGACGCCCAGCCGCATCTCGGCCTCGCGCACCCCGCCGTTCTTGCGCGTCAGGCGTGCGGCCAGGCGGTCGGATGAGGCGTTGAAGGGGATGGCGAGGAGATAGCCCAGGAAGGAGGCTACTGCGATTAGGCCGGAAGAGGTCTGGGACCAGTTGTAGGGCGGGGCGGTAATTTTGAGCGGGAAGGTGTAGTTGAAGCTGAGGGCGCCGAGGCCGATGTAGATTCCTGGAGGGGGTTGTTAGTGGAGAGGAGATAGGGGGGAAGGGGCGTGGTGCGGGTAGAGAGGGGGGCTGACCGTAGGTGGTGATCACCCAGAGCACGTGGGGGACGAGGAAGTAGGTGAAGGAGCGGGCGATCATGAGGAAGAATTCTGTGTCTTTGTCGTAGACACCCCAGAACTTGAGGGTTTGGACGAAGGTCTTGCGGGGTGAGGTGGCTGTTGCGGGTGTTGCGTGCTCGACGTTGACGGCGTTGGAGATGGGGTTCTTGTCGTCGTTTTGGGAGCTGGAGGATTCGTGGGGTGGTTCCGTTACTGGTTTGTTGCGGTGGTAGAGTGTCTCCTCGACGACGAAGAAGGCGAGAATTAGCAGGGCGCACCCAAACGCAAACTCGACGTAGAAGAAGAGGCGCCAGGAGTAGCCGCCGGCAAGCATGTAGCCGGCGTAGAGAGGGCCGGTAGAACCAAAGCATAGGCAGACTGTCCGCATAAACCATTAGTTTTCGAGCGTCCTGAAATCACGAGAGGAACAAACCAGTGTAGTAGCCCAATCGCTTTCCCCGCTCGTGTAGAAAGAAGATGTCGTTGACTAGCTGCACAGGAAGCGCTTCGCACACAGAGGCGGCGAAGCAGTGGATGACTCGCGCCGCCATCAGCCCTTCATACGTCGTTACTTGCGAGCAGGCGATGAGTCCGGCGCAGTACTGCCACCCAGGCTGCAGTTAGATGAGGTTCTCGAAAATCATTTAGAAACCACCAATTAGGGCAAGAAACCTACCCCTATTAGCGACGCCAGCATAACTGGCCGGCGGCCAAACTTGTGATACGCAGGCACTAGGAGAAGAGAGCCTAGGCCCTGGTTAATTCTATCCCCTCGGCTCCCAACGCGTTGGAACACCCACCAAATCCAAAGGCAAGATTCGCATAGCTGATTAGGTTGCTCGCCTTGGTCGGTGAGATCTCAAACTCTTCAGCGTAGATTCCGATGTAGACCGCCGGTCCAAGAAGAGCTGAGTTACTGAGGAACGAGTAGACGGAGCAAACGACAAGGATGAGGCTCTTTCGGGTGTTGGACCACTGCGTAGGGTTTGTCAATCTATCGAGTCCCGTTTGTCCGTGTCAACGACGGGGACACGAACCTGCAATGGGTCATTGGGGTCTTCCGCGGGGACTGGATACAGAGCCTGGCCGTAGCCGGTGTCATCGCCCTCTGGTGCGTTACTGTAAGTACATCCACGGAAAGCACAACGTCGAGGTAGATTATGAGCCCACCTTTGGTGCTGAGGTCGACCGTGCCGGGTACGTCACCCTCCCTAGCGTGACTGTTATACGAAAGGCGTCAGTTAGTTGTTGCCACACGTGTGTGATGTTGTAATATGAGGGGCTGTACCTCTGCACCAAGTGCCTCTCCCTGTTCTGTTGAGAGCCCATGTTCGTAGAGGCTGAGATATTTGGCTCTATTGGACATGTGTGAAGTTGGAAGAAGGATGAAGTGGGATGGGGTGCATGGTAGATTGATGGTTATTTTGACCGGCGGACGACACCGTCACACGGCCGGGGGATGCAGCCATAGTCTAATACATATTTGTGTCGAGTACCATCGGCCGGAGTTGGTCGACTACGACCTTGAGCAACCAGCTTGGTTGTGCAAGCGGCTTCAGATGTCCTGACGAGGATTACCTGCATGATGCAGGGTTCGTGGTTGGGGTGAGATTGGGGAAATGTAACCATGTCTGCCGGATCGAACCAAAGACGATGTGGTTTGGCCCGTCAACCTGGTCCAACCTGGCCGGAACTGGTCCAAACTGGTTTGCTCGGAAATCATGATCCGTGGTACGAATGCGACTTTGAACATTCAACATCCTTGCATCACTGTGTCCGAATCTCCAGGCCTAACCTGAATTACCCCAGTGTTGAACAAACAAGTCTGGAACAAACTAATAGTTCAGTAATATTGGGGAAAGTTGGAGAATGAGGGGCTGCTGCTGAACGCCGAGATGGTCAGCTGGTTGGCGCCATGGCGATATCGACCACAGATGTTGGCGCCATGGCGATATCGACCACAGATTTGGGTCCCGAGAGCTCATGATGGCATGGACTAGCTGGTATGGAACTAGCATGACGGCACTGTCATGCCACTTAGGATGTCCGTGCTGCATAGTAGATCCATGGCGGCCGGCACCAGTTTCCGGTTCGCCGACCAAGGTGCTGCTTTTCTCGGGCCGGACGGTCTGGTATCGGGCGAGGGGTTTTGTTAAAGTATCCCAGAATACCCTCCTGCGGCCCGTGGATGATGAAGGCACGGAACATCTTTTGTTCGGTTATTGATGTAATGCAAAACGATATCACACTCGCGCCCGTGCCGTGTCGGGATGATCTCGACTTTGCATTCCGGCCCCTTCCACGCATACACTCTCCCCTTCGAGCGTTGTGCGGCTGACTTCTGCAGATTCCCTGACCAGGAGCCAGAGAGAGTTGTCTAACCCACCTATTAAGAAGGTCAAGCATTGGTTAGCGTCGGCTGCACGTCCTCTTTCTGCCCGGTCGAGATAGAAACCCACCCACATCAGCCAGCCACATCGTACTACGGCGTCTTAATAACCACTCTCAGCCGTTTAAGGCGTCGATCTACACTTCAACATCGGGCTCACGAGGGGATACGGATCGTCCAGCGTTACTGTCGGGTTGGGAAATGGGAGACAGTGCCTTACCATGAAGGAGTGCGCGTCTTTCGACACTTCTTCGACGTTATCATTTCCCCCGATGTTGCCATGGTTCCTGTGACTTGTGTGGCATCGCACCAGAAAGGAACGTTCCGGGACACGGCCCTTGATAGTTCGTAACTGCGTTTGTGTGTTGGGCTCCCCTCCCCTCAAACTGGTGATAAACACCAGGAAGGGGGGTTGGGTACCAACGCGGCGGGGGACCAGTGAGAGACCAGCGGCACGACGCACGCCTAACGTTTCAGTGAGAGACTGTGCGTTAGCTTCCTGTTGGCCATCTCTACTCATTGGTGCGGGATTAAACTAGAGACCATGGGAAATCAAGAGCATACCGCTGTCATCTTGTCATAGGCTTATCGTAATGCGCCGGGACCTAACTCAGAGTCGATCTCAGGTCTAGACCACATCTTTCCTACCAGACCCTAGATGTTGCAGCTGTCCTGACGATACCCGACAAAGCTGTTTGCCATTCCTTAGGTTCTGTCGGACGCGAATTGCGCCGTGTCTGGTTTGTGGTACTCCCCATGGCGGCGAATCCGGGAACTGCTTTCTTGGGTTTCACCCTGGGTTCTGGCCTGAGCACGGGAACCCCTGATATATTAATCTCTCCCGTCCTTCTTTCACCAGTCTTTTCGCAATCCATCGCAGAACCAAACTTCTCATAGCGCCGCGAACCAGCATTGCAGTCTCCCTAGAACTTACCCCGAGCAGGGGTGACCAGTTACCCCATCCCCCCCTTTGTTTCCGACCAGAATTTCCCTCACATCATGGGCGCGGCAAAATCTCTTCCGGTGGTTGGCGAGGCTCTCACTGTCATCGACAGCGCCGGCCGCACTGTGGCCGCAGGCGTCTGTTACCCCTTCGATCATGAAGCCGCCGAAAAGCTTATCACCAGCGCCGGGAAGTCCTGGGAGGACTATGCGGATCGCAGCATGGTCGCCTCCAACATCAGGCTTGCCTGCGCCGAGCTGAACAACGATGGCCCCCAAACTGCGCGCATAGTCAAAGCGCAGGCCCAAGCCATGGAAGAACTGGGCGAAAACACCCCCGTGGTGGGACACGTCATGGCCGTGGTGCACTACTGCGAAGGGGACGAGGAGGGTGCAGAACGGTGCCTCAACAGCGCCAACCGCTCAACCGCTGTCCTCGCCGTCACGGTGGCTACGGGGGGCGCTGGGGTAGTTGCAGCCGGCACCGCGACATTGGTGGCCGGCCTGGCATACGATGCTGCCGTGACCGCTGAGAAGTCTATCGAAAAGGGGAAGTTCACCCCGAACGGCTACATTAGTCTCGCGGACCAGGCCATCAAGACCGGTGATGCATGCGATGTCTACAACGTTGTCACCACTCCGATCGCCGATTTTGCGACCGGCGCCTTGGGGGGCGAGGGGGGCGCCGTCACTCGCCAGGCAACGGTGAAGATGGCCCAGCCCCTTTCGGAACTGTCTAGTGTGACCCGCAGCCTCGGCAACGAGACCACTGCCGCGGCCTCGACATCGGACTTCCACTTCAGTTACCACGAGCCAAGCGAAGGTGTTCTTCTCGACGACGAGCCCGTTGCCGGGACCAGCGCACCTGAGACTGGAGTGGACTACCATGGAGCGGAGAGCGATCGTACGTTTGGTGGCCCCCGTCCCCGTGCCAAAGGTGCCCGAGCAAAAGCATCAGGGGCGTCGGGGGGACGACCACAGCCGGCAGCCAGGACTCGACCTGAGATGCCCGTGATTGCCGATCCCCACGAAGTCCCTTTACAGGTCAATCTGAATCACATCGAGGGAATCGAGGACATGGATATCGAGCCCCACGAGCCTGTTGTTATTGCAGACACCGATGATATTCACATGGTTTTTAAGTACGAGGACTGTGCTTGGAGATGCATGGCGCGTCTCAAGGACATACCAGTGGAGCAATATGCGAACGAGTACCACGGCGTCCCGTTTGGAACGAAGCTGACTGCAAGGTCTCTTGACCAGATCCAGGCAATGGTCGACCAGCAACATGGGTACGTCGTCCCACGAGCTGAAACGTCATACAGCAAAAGGGAAACCGGATGGGCTAATCACCAAGTGTTCATTCCTCACTAATTAGTGTCCTTGTCACCAACGTCCACCCGGATAACGTACTAGAAGTAGTTCACCAACTCAACAAACGTCTAGGTACACAGAAGGCCGCCGTGGCCTATGGCCGGAACGAGACCAAGTCGGGACACGTCGTCACCATCGAGCCCGTCCGCAAGCGGGCAAACCCCAAGAACCGGTACGAGGCAGAGTACATCAGAGACAACCCAGAGGGCCAGCACCAGCTTTTCGACTACCAGCCCCCAACAAACGCGCCCGACCTCGAGTGGATCGCCACCAAAGGCGTCAACGTCAAACCAGACATGCCCGACGTAGTCCACGTATTCACCGTCCCTCGCGTGGAAGGGGACAACGCCGCCGTCGTTGGGAGGGCTCCGACGTAAGAACCCACCCCGTTTCCAGACGCAACCCTGGTGCTGTTGACGATGCGGTTGTGACTGACCCGGAGCAGGCAGGAAGCTTTGTTGACCCACCATCTTCAGAAAATGCGCGAGGAAAATTTGCTGGAGGCTGCAAGGCGACGCCGGAGTGACCGGGATGCAGATCTTATGGGGCGGAGGGGGTTGGTAAAATAGAAATTGGCCAGGACGAGGGTGTTAAGGCGAGGTTGTTGAGGTCTGTTATGCAATGGGTAACGGTAGATCGCGAACCGGTCCGTGAAACCTTGTCTGGTGGTGGTTGGTATTCAGGGGTTAGACTTTGAGGGGGAGAACCTTTGGTCCAAGACTTCGTGCAGCATGGAATCCAGATGGTTGAGCCAAAAACATGTTTACTCCTTTTGTTAGCCCTGTTATAACTCCCCAGCCCTCCGTTGTTGTTCACGGGAGGACCCCGGCACCATCCCGCGATATAACGGACTCGACAAAGATTCAAGGCTTTGTTAGCCCAAGGTGATATCACAATTTCCTCCGATATAAATGAGAACGTGTTATTGGTTTTCATCCCCTCGCCATTGCACTTTGTTATAACCCCCGTAAAGGACTGACTAAAACCAAAACCAGGATTTCTACCAATATTACGGGTAATTAGCATCCTAACAAACCAAACCATGGCCGAAACTAACAAGCGGCGAGGCATTCCAACCGAGATTCTGAACGACATCGCCCGCAAAATCCCCGACTTCCGTGCCTTGTGCACCTTCGCGCGGTGCAACACTCTCACCTACAAGATAGCCAACCCGCTACTCTGGGAACGAGAGGTGCTACGGAGCAAGGGCAAGCCGGCGCTCTACTGGGCCATCGAGAACAACGACCATGCTACCATCACCAAGGCGCTCGATATGTACGCTTCGGCCGGTGCGACTGGGTTGCTCGACGGCACGGGTGTCGACTTTGAAAGCTTTTGGTGGGCCGATGGCCGCGGCGCCATGAAGAACATGCTCTCGCCTGCCATGCTGGCGGTAGAGGTTGGGACGCTGGAGACGCTGCGGCTCATTGTCACACACCCGGCCGGGTGCAACCTCAACATGCGGCGAACGCCCGGGTCTGACAGCTGGGGTACAGCGCATCTCGTGTCCTGCCAATTCAAGTCGCAGCACCTCGAAGTACCATGCCGCTGCTGGCTGCACAAGGAGTGCGAGAGATACACGTGCAAAAGGTGGGACAGGATCGGTACCTTTATGGACTTTATGTGCTGTGAGACGGCACTGCACTTGGCCATCAAGGCGCAGAGCACGGCGAAGTTGCGGTTGTTGCTGGACGCTGGGGCGGAATTGCCCTCCCCCGATGATATCTGGCACCGGTGTAGGGCTACCACACTCGAGGAGCTTGTAGAGGCTAGCTTTCGAGGGACTTTTGCCGAAGGCGGGATGGTGCACCAGGATATGATGAATATAGTCAAGGCACATAACGAACGCCGAGAAATCCTGGCCGCCCTTGAAGAATAATCACAGGGAAATATAACCATTAGTTCATTCCTTAGCACTGCTCATATGTGAAGATGTCGTGTGACTTGATGCATGATTTTGTAGTCCTTACTTCCTATACACCTCCCCTATTCTATTAGTTCAAAGCCAACATATTCGGTGCTTCTACCACGTTGAGGAACTGAATCGCCGGATTTCCTGGTTCCGCTGAGCTTGCGACTTTGGGGATCCCGCCTCCTCCAGTCCTAGTACCGCTCGTGTCCCCCTGTTGGCTCTGATCTTCGAGGACAATCACGTTGATCACTGTAAGCCTCGGGACCCCCGACCGCAAGATTGGCATCAGCTCCTCCAAAACCATTACCTCGTCAAACCCCAAGGCCCTTTCAAGGACAGAACCAGGCGCCTCTCCAGCTTCCAATCTGCGTTTAAGATCCCGCACAAACGGCATAGCCCGCTTCATATCCCCGTTCTCCACCTTCTTCACCACGCTCTTCACGTCCAGCGTGCCTCCGTCAAACATGTCTCGAACGAGATCAACATAACGTTGCTGCCACGCCGGCCAGGACCTTGCCACGTATATGTTCAGGCACTTGTCTTTGATCGGGTCGAAGAGCACTCCCTTGCCCTTAGCCAGGCGCTTCTGCTGGCCGGCGTAGGCTGCTAGGACGCGGGATGTCGTTGTTCTGATGTACTCGGAAGTAGATTCCATCTCGGGGCTAGGCTCAGCGACACCAGGGAAAACCTCGAGCTGAATGGTAGAGGGCTGTAAACTCCGAGTTAGCATAGCTGGCGAATAGGGACCGCTGGAGACGGGGCTCCCTGGTACCTTCAGCAGGACTTCTCTCCAAATATAATCTGCCCAATGCGGCGCAAAAATGGACAGCATCAGTGCTTGCCATTCCAGATAGTAGCGGATACATTCACGGTGCATTCCGATGGATGCTGAATGGGTGGCGGCACGGTAGCTATCGCGAGCCGCGGTAAAGTCGTAGAACCCGGATTTGAGAGCCGCCTTGAAGTTGGTACTGTTTGCCACTATTAGTGTCTTGCCTGAATGTTCTGCGCGTGGTTCTTGAACTTACGACCGGTATGCGTGAACGGTTTGGCGGATCAATACCATCAAGTCGTTCAAGAACAGCGAGTCCCAGAATTTCTGGGGACCTGTTCTCTGGATGGAGTCGACATTGTCCAGCTTCTCTACAGCTCGAACCTGACTGTATTCTTCGCCGGGCTTCAACAATCGCGCTTGTTGGACGACATTCTCGATCCACCGTTTCAGCTCAAACAGTTTCAGGATCGTAGCGTTGGCAGTTGTCTCTTCGAAGTTGGCGTCGTCGATGCCGTCCCCGCCGTCGGCGAGGGCGATCCGAGTCGCATCCGCCCCGAACTTATCCACCGCGCTGGTCAGCGTCATAAAGTTTCCCGTACTCTTGCTCATCTTCTCGCCGTTGAGCGTCAGATGGCCATTGAGTCTGATACCCTTTGGAAGCAAGCCCGGTGCTTGTTTCCCCCAGATGGCTTGATGGATGTAAAGAAAGAACACAAAATGGTTGTTCACAAGGTCTTTCCCGCTAATGCGAACATCCAACGGGTACCAGTACGTGAACTCCCTCCTCATAGCGTCGAGCGTCGCCCTCGGAATCTCACTCTCCACCCCATCAGCAAGAGCAAACACATAATCCCACACCCCATCCGTCATCTGCGACGCCCCAACCCCCGCACTCCCAGGCCGCTGCCCATAAATATCAGCATGCAAAAACCCCGCGACGGTATAATACGCCATGTACACGGCCGAATCCGACAAACCCTCCACCATCTGTGACGGATCCCACGGCAGCCCCGTCCCCAATCCATACTGGCGCGTGACGGACCACTCGCGCATCCACCCAAACGTCTGCTCGAGCGCGTGCTTGGTGACGGCGCCGAAACAGTTGAACGACCCCAGCCCGTCCTCGCCGCGCAGGTGGCTGAGCGTCGCGTCCCGCCACGGCTCGTCCACGCCGTATGCTAGGAACCATTGGTCCAGGAATGCGGCGACGCAGTCCTCGCCGGAGCGAGAGGTTACCGGGCCGTCGGGCTCGCAGTAGATGAAGGCATCTCCTGAGTCGAGAAGCTGCTGGCGGATTTGGGTCTTGGCTTCTTGGACTGGCATCCCAGTGAATGGCCCGTAAACCATGGTGCCCTGGTAGAAGCCAACCTTGTAGGCGAGTTCTTTGGCCTCGGCCAACTGTCGCTCGTCTTTGGGGGAGTTGATCTTGAGCTTTTTGACGAGGGTTGGGGCAATGGTATTGCCGTATTCGGGTGTGTCGATGATCGGCAAGATGTCTTGACACACCCACTGGGGATCGATGCCGTAGTGCGCAGCCTTTTTGAATAGCTCGAGCGTCGTGACATGGTCGGCTGGACTGTCTGATGGTACGGATGTAACCACGCCGGTCCCCTTTGTAGGCTTGATCGTGTCCACGGGCAGGACGTAGATGACATCTCGGGCGCTGAGCGGTGCACGAACAGCCGTGCCGACTAAATCGACGCCCTTGATCTCCATGACCTTGGGGACGCTTCCCCAGTCAGGGAAGATTCCTTGGAATGCCATGTTGCGTGCAGCTCTGTCTGTGGCGAGGTAGAAGACCGTGTCGGAGACCTTGAAGATGCCGTACGAGATGTTGTAAGAGACAAAAAGATTCGTTTGACCGTACATGGTTTCCGGGCGTAGGGTTGCTGGGATCATGAAGACGTCGGCGTTGCTTGGGAGGGAGTTGTTCGTCGAAATGACTGTCTTGGCCCGCGCGGACCAGTCCACGACCTTGCACCTCAGACCGATATATTCCTGGACCAGGACACCTTCCCCAGAAGCACGATCATGGTCCAGACATGGCTGGCCATCCTTCGGGGAATACACTGTGAACCGTTTCCCGAAGCGGATCTTCCCAAGATCCCTAAGCCGCCGCATTTGCCAGCGGACGAAAGAGTCGTAGTACGGGTTGATATCAGTTGTGATGAAGCTGCGGCGCCAGTCGATCCCACAGCCGAACTCGGTGAGATGTTGCTGCCACAGCTGGGGGAAATAGTGCAACCAGTATTTGGCATCGGCGAATTTGTGAATTTCCTCGCGGGGGATGCCCAACGACAGCATCACTTGGAACTGGTACTTTGCCTTGGCGGACTTAAGTGCTGCCTTGCCTACAGTACCATTAGCAACCTAAAGCTGACCCTTAAAGACGTGAAGCCTACCTTTCTTTACGTTGGTGAACTTAGTAACATCGTCCTTAGGCTTGGGCAGCAGCACTGATGCGCCCCCCAACGCTTCGGTGGCGACACTTTCGTTATAACCCGTGAATAGCTCTCCGAACATGGCAATCTCGTTTGCAAGTTTGTCTGCGCAAGCCTTGATAGGCATACCCGTTGCGTGGTACCCCTGAGGATACAACGTGTTCTTGCCTTCAGCCCTAGCAACACGAGTGGTGAAGTCTACCTTGGAGATGGTGAAGCCATGGCCTAGATGCGGGACACCATTCACGTAACTGAGCGTCTATTAGCAAGAGGGATACAACGCAAGTGTGAGATCGACTTGCGGGTATGCCATGGTTCCTGAGTTTGCAAGTCAGCACCTGCCCGGGAATGGTAGACAAGGTCGGGACTAGCGAGGTTAATACTAACCAAAGAACTTGGGAACCTTGCCTCGCAGCTCATCCGCCGAAATCGACTCCAGCGGATATTCCGAGCATGACGGAGCATCGGACTCGAATACCTTCTCTGCTGCCCATAGCTTTTGGTATTTCTTCTCGATCGCCTTGAGGGTATCCCTCTTTTCTGTCTATCGAAGGGTTAAAGTTGGTTTGAATATCATGAGAATGACCAGAACATGAAATCGTACATTTTCGATCTTCATCGTGCCGTGGGAGTTTGGGTTTTCACCCATGGCGGGAACGGGCGCTACCGATGAATCGGCACTCATTTCTGGAGAGCTTTCACTGTTAATGTTTATCACAGAGACAGCCAACGGAACTGTGGTACAAGGTCATCGGGGTGGTGTACTGATACTTGCCTCGGAGGGCGTTGCTGCTTGTTCCCTGCGGCGCGAGTTTGAAGGAAGAGTTGCTGCAGACGCTCGTTGGGGGGGGATGATGATGGTGGAAAAGGGATTGAACGCTTGGGACCAGATGACTCGCCCCCAACGTGCCTTGTCCAGTGTGATTCATGTTGGTGGCAGTGAGCTCGCAACGCGGATAATCCCCCTGTTCGATTGGTTCTCACTTCTGTGCCACATGGGTTCTGAAGGCACAGTGTAATGGTTAATATGCGGGTGACAGTGCGCGAAACCCAACCTGATTCACGGCAGATTGATCACAAAATGTCTGCGGAATAGTTATATTGGATTGCCAGTCTAACTGAGCCGCTATCGAGCTATCTATACTAGTTTCTTCGCTATCCCGAGGTCCGCAGAAACTACGGTCCTCTTCCCCATTTTGTTTACAACACATCGCCCCTGGCCTGCCCGACCCCCAGTGACCAGGGGCCGTCTGCATCCAGACCCCCTTCGTCTCCATGCGTTGTCCCTTTCGGGAACCCTCGACGCTTGCCACCACTGCGCCACCCCCAGCAGTGGTGGGAAATACACTTATGCCATCAACAACCCACATGGCATCACCAACAACCACTTCCGTTCCAACAGCCACCACCACACCAGCCTTCGTCACCAGGGGCTTCCCGCCCCTTTTTAGTCAATCGCGCCCGTTAGCGGCAGCGACCTCGGAGCTCTCATAACCGCTGAGATATTCGCCAAACACGCGCTCCTCGATGTCCAGATCCTTCCAGGCCCTGCCCGTGGATTTGCGCGCCCGTCTCCTAAAGAACACACGCTTGGCCCACTTCCAGGCCTCGACGCCCGCAAAGAACAGGCCGGCGGCGACGAAGACGATGCCCCACTCCCAGCTGATGCCGGTGTGCTTGAAGACGGCGTGGTTGATGACGGGGATGTAAAGGGTGGGGAAGAGGGAGACGAAGCCGAACAGGATGGCCCAGAAGAGGAACTTGTTGCGCCAGACGTCGTGGAACCACTGGGTGAAGTAGAGCTTGCTGCCGGGCTGCATGCGGAAGAAGGAGCGGCGCATATCGACGACCTCCCAGGCGAGGAAGAGCGAGAACCAGGTCAGGCAGGCAAAGGTGGTGGCGCGGGCGCGGAAGACGGTGTCGCACTGCTCGCTGTAGCCGTCGTTGCAGTACTCGCCAAGGTTGCCGTTGCCCCACGCGTAAACACGCAGCACGAAACTGGCCAGGCACAGCGTGGCCACCCACAAGCCGTAGACGACCATATCGACGAGGAACTCGAACGTGAAGATACCCATCTTGAGCGAGTGCGGCGGGCGCCGCATGATATCCGGAACGGCGCGCTCGAAACCCAGACCCATGTCGGGCAAGCCCGATGTGATCATGATGATCCACACAATTTCGACGGGGGCGAGGGGGAAAACGGAGAGCGAAGAGGCGTCCTTGAAAGCAAGACCCACAAGGAGAGTACCGGCCTGGGCAAGGTTTTCGGCCAGCACGTGCAGGACGAACTTCTGGATGTTGTCGAAGATACGGCGGCCTTCTTCGATGGCAGCCACGATGGAGGCGAAGTTATCGTCAGTCAGCACAATGTCGGAGGCGTCCTTGGCCACGTCGGAGCCGGCTTGACCCATGGCAATGCCGACGTCAGCGCGACGCAGGGAGGGGGAGTCATTTACGCCGTCACCCGTCTAGTGGTTCCTAGTTAGCTTTCGTGTTGAAATGTTTGGATTGAGGGGTGAGCTTACCATGGCGACAAATCTCTTGCGACGGTGGAGGGCGTCAATCATGCGCACCTTGGTGCTCGGTGCGCATCGCGCAATCACCAGCGGCAAGACCGGAAGCCCGTCAACCTCGTCGTCGGAAAGAGCGTCGAATGCAGAGGCAGTCATGACCATGGCGCTGGCGATATCGGCGCTGACCCTGTTCATGGCCTTGGGCAGGATGCCCACCTCGATGGCGATCGCCTTGGCCGTTTCCGGGTGGTCACCCGTGAGCATGTGTACCGAAATGCCAGCCTCGTGGCACTCACGCACGGCCGGGGCCGACTCGGGACGGGGTGGGTCGTAGAGTCCAATCAAGCCGAGGAAAGTCAGGTCCTTCTCGATCTCGTTGCGGTCGGTGTCCTCGCTAGCGTTCATGCCGGGGTCCAGCTTCCTGCTCGCGAGTGCCAGGACACGCAGTCCGAGGCCGGCGAACACCTCCATGTTGGCCAGAATCTGCTCCCGGAATTCCTCAGTCATCTCAGCCTCGGCGACCTCACCCTTGGGCACGTCGTCGGTGCAATACTTGGTGCAAACCCGGATAACCCGTTCGACAGCGCCCTTGGTGAAGCCAAAGTGCTCTCCGGTCGTGTTGTGCTTCATGATGACACTCATGCGCTTGACGTCGCTGTCGAATGGAAATTCGGCCACCTCCAGCCACTCCGGGGTATTACCGCCAGTCTCCTTCATGACATCGAGTCTGTTCTTGCCGAAACGGCTGGCGAAGACCTGGATGGCGATCTCAGTGGGGTCACCGCGGGCAACCCAAGCGCCTTCCTTCTCGAAGACGGTGGCGACGTTGGCAAGCGAGGCGACGGTGAGGAATTCCTGCAGACGAGATTTGCTGGAGGCGAGAAGGTCGGCAGGGGCGGAGACGGGAGCCTTTTCACTAGCCCCCTCCTCTTCCTTGTCGGAGCGCGGACCGAAGTTGATGTCGGTCGGCTCGCGGGCCTCAAAGCGGATATCGCCCTGGGTTGGGTTAAAGGGCTCGCTCGAGGTCAGCTCGACGGTATATGTGCCGATGCCGGGAACCCATGCGCCACGGGCAACCATCTTGCCCTGGGTGAGGGTGCCGGTCTTGTCACTGCAGATGTCGGTCACGGCGCCGAGAGCCTCAAGACTCTTGAGGTTGCGGACGATGACGTGGCGTTGCACCATGCGCTTGGTACCGGCGGCCATGGTAATAGTAAGAACGACGACCAGAGAGGCGGGGATCATAGAAAGACCAGTGGCCACGGCGTAGATGATGACTGCTTGCGAAGTGTGGAAGCGGTTGGCACCGAGGACGATGATGGCGCAGACGACGGCAACACCGAACAAGAGCATGGCCAGCTTGCTCAGCTTGCGCTGCAGCGGGGTGCCGACGTTGACGCCCAGGAAACGACCAAGGGCATCGCCCAGGGTGAGAGTGTAAGCTTCCAGGTAACGATGGGGCCCGGCCTTGCCGTTTTCCTTGCGCTTGACGGGGCGCACGCGGCGTTCCTTTTGGTTGAGGGCCGACGCGATGGCGCCGATCTCGGTGAAAGTAGCAGTCGCGAAGACAATTCCTTTGGCGCGGCCTTTGGTTACGGTCGAGCTGCTGTAGGCAACGTTGAGCCGGTCACCGGGTCCGGTGTTGTCCTCGAAGGTGGCATGCTCGCGCTTCCGCACGGGCAGGGATTCACCAGTCAACAGGGCTTCGTCGGTTTCGAAGTTCTTGGCCTCAATGAGTCTGTCTACCCGTCAATGGACACGCCCCCACAATGGTCACAAACGCAAGCAATGGGAAACACAAGCTCGCAGTATGAGATGGGTCCGTACCTGATATCGGCGGGAATCGTGTCGCCCATCTTGACCTCGATCAAATCGCCGGGAACGACTTCACCAGAGGGCACGACCATGGCCTCGCCGTTACGGACGACAGTAGCGGTGGGAGAACTGAGCGAGCGCAAGGAATCCATGGTCTTTTCAGCCGAGTATTCCTGGAAGAAACCGACGACGACGTTGAGCAGGATGACGGCGGCGACGACACCACCCTCGATCCAAGATTGGATACCGAAACTGACGGCCATGGCGAGAATAAGCACCTGTGTTTGGCCAAGATCAGAATCTCCATCATTCCTCAGTGGGAGAAAATGGGCACAGTTACCAAGGTCATGGCATTGGCGATCTGGGCGACAACGATCTTGAGGGGCTGAACACCCTCCTCCTCGCCCAGATCGTTCCGTCCAAATTGTTCAAGTCGGGTCTTGGCCTCGTTCGCGGTCAGCCCAGACAGAACGTCGGCATTCAGCTCTGTGGCCAGTTGCTCGTACGTGAGGGCATGGGCAGGACGGCTCGTGGGCCGGTTGGACTGGCCCGAGACATGCGCGGGCGCAGGCTGCCCGTCATTGCTCGCACCCATCTTGTCAATGGAGTACGCCAATGGCTGGCTCGCAGGTGGGAGGGAGATAAGGAAGGCTGTCGCGCAGTGATGACGATGACGGTTCAACAGTAAGAGGGTCTAGTCTTCTGTCGGAGACTGACTGCCGCGAGCAGGTATCGATGTTTTGGTGGAATGAACGAGCAAGTCCAGCTGGAGCGCCGGATGGGAGGTTTGGGGGGGAACCTGCAGAGTCAAATACCAAGCCAAGCACTGGCAGCTCTCAAGGCTCTCAAACATTCTCGCCGATCGACCCGCAATGTTTCTGGGATAACGACGGACGAGCCTTCTCGTTTGCTGGGCTGGTGAGGAAGGCGAGGATGTGCATCCCTTGGCACCTTGGCGACCTTGGCGAGATGGACCATTGAATGTGCACTTCGGTGTCGTTTCCGTCGCAGTCGGTTGAAGAACGGGAGGGGGGTACGTCGCGCCTGCCGGGTTTCCGGGGTTGGTCGTCGTCGATAACGTTAATTGACCTCTCGGCGTTCGTCATTTCTTTGACATCCATGGTTGCTCGTCTCCCGCTCCCTTTTCCCTTTCTCCTTGAAGCCCTATGATCGAATTATCCAAAATTCAATCCCAATCGATCTCGCACATGGTTCAATTGCTTGTCTCGATCGAAACAGGGGAGTGGCGAGCATGTCGTCATGTTCGGCGCGGGGCAGACCTGGCCACGGCAACCGCAGCCGGCGCAGCAAGGATGCTCTCCGAACAGCCCTGTGCGCCAAGAGCGCCAAGGCCCGGACCAACGCGAGCCCGCAGAGAAGGGGCCAGAGCGAACCCCACGGAAAGCCTCGGAACCACGACGGCGCAGCGTCCAAATAGCGCGCCATCAAAAGTTGGTGGCTGGCCATACTAAACCGTGTTAGTGCTCGCTGCCCCCGTAACAATTCCTCCTCTCCAGTTTTTACTCCACGCCTGTCCTGATTCGGAAGGCATACTTGGCACCACGGACGTCTCCCCCACGTGCGCCCACAAAGACTGCTCTGTGGATTGATTGGGCACTCCGAAAACGCCCCGCGGGGCAACGGCTCTCAAGCATGTCCACCATCAGCTGATGGATCAAAAAGCTGGATGTGCTGACCGGCTAATGCTGGGACTGATATGTAGGAGTTTCTTCCTTCCCGAATGCCTCCCTGTTGCCTGCCATGAAAGCTTGAAAATTTTGCGAGCTTTCCCGCCACGCGACGCAAGGACAATGCGGGCTGCTGCACTGCCAGTTTCCAGTGTCGTTTTGGGGCTTGCTACGGGGGACAGGCAACGGCGGAGGCGATATGTGTTTCGGGGAAGGAGGCACGTGCCTGGAAACAACTCTCGTACAAACTGAAACTGCACTGTCGCGTATACCTTCTCAGAATACATGGGAACCTAGGTGGTGGGAGTTCTGTCTGCAAAACGATGCGATCCCTTTGCAGAGCGCTGTGGAGGTATGTCCAATTGCATCCGTGTTTCAACGCTGGAGTGACCGCCTCGGATTCTCAACAATCCCCAACGTGGGGGCTCACGGGCCGAGGCCCTGCCGACCCCCTTGACAGTCGGTCGCACACCGCCTCGCGTGCCTGCCTGCCTCATTGGCGTTAGGCTGCCAAGCTGCAAGAATGAAGCCGCTTCATCTCGGTATTGGATTGATCGTTCGTTCACCGATAACCGTCCATCCCGCCATCAAGCTTCGCAGATCCCGGCTGCTCGGCTTAAAACGCATGGACGTCTCCCAATCCTTTGCGCGGGCTGCAAATGCATAATTGGGAATTACTTGTAGGTTGGGAATATTCATAGCACCTTCTCCCCGCAGTCGCGGACGAGAACGTCGGCGAGTTTCCTTCTGTGACTGCTGCAGCCAGCGGCAGGAGGAACTCATGCGATCCGAGGCTCGAATTACCCCTCCTTGAAACACACAGCCGGGTTTAATTTATGTCCCGAGTGATCTGGACCGAGCGACTTGGGTCTCAAATCCAAAAAGACCATACTGTGTACTGTGAACCGTGTAAACTTTCCTCGGTACTTGTTCCCTCCCTATCATGGAACGGCGGCGGTAACAAACCATTGCGCGGACCTGTTTGTGTCCACAACGGACGTTACAGTGCGTCACACAGCAACTGCCGGGGGGTTGCAATGCGGTGGCTAGCTTGTCACCTGTTAGGGGTTGTTTCCGGCACAAATGAAACATTGTTTGTTGTGAACAGAATGTGTGAGGCTGGGGAAACAAGCATCAAGACCCAACCAAAGAGCATTCTTCGCCCATCACCACCGGCCGGGACCCACTTGAGCAACAAAGCAAGTCGAAGCGAGAAGAACAACAGCCCGTGCCGTTTGGTGGTTGCGCGAGGATCGCATACGACTACTTAAAAAAGAGGTAACATTTACCGAGTCCGTATCCACGGGGTCCCGCCGTGACAGAGTTACGGATTTGTATGTACATACGAAGTACTTCCAAGCTCTTCCGTCGTCGCACTTAAACCGATACTCAACCATGTCTTCTAGTGCCGCGGCTGGTGTTTCGGAAAGCTTGCTTGGTTTAGATGTTCTGGTCTCACGCAACAACGACAAAGTAGACTTGACAGCTCAGGCACACCGACAGTCTGCATTAGTTCGACAGTCTGCATTCGATCGACTGGAACGAATTACGAGGCAACTGGAGTCTCTGGACTCTACCGCTTCTACGGAGAACCTCCAGGACTACGTCAGTTCCTTGAGACAGCGGAATGCTCTGTTAGAGGAGACAATTGAAATTATACGCGGCCTGTTGCAAGGCCAGGTCCGCCGGCTAAAGGATATTCCCAACGCCACGGCCGAGCCCTGCTTTAGTGTTAGCGTAAACGGTGACACGAGGAACTCGGGAGAAGAAAACAGTATCGAAACCGAGAATCCGTCGAACCCGTAGAGAGGATACGAGATCTCCGTAAGAAAACAATGCTTTCATATTAGGTTTACAAAGGTACACACAACCATGTGATCCATCAACTACCTACTACCTACCTTGCTCACAGCAACAATAAAACAACCACCACAACGATAACCATTAGTTACTCCTTTGCCAGTTTTTCCACCAGCTTTCCCGCCACCACCCCGCCCAGCTGAATCAACGACCCCGATCCCATGATTTCCAAAACACTAATCACTATGCCAAATACCCGCCTCAACCACCTCCTCAGCTCAATCGCCATCAGCGAGTCCAGCCCGATCTGCGCCAGCGTTAAGCGTGTATCGACTTCCTCGCCATCAGCCACCGGCTTCAAGATCAGTTCGTAGATCTTCTCCCCGATCACACGCGCCAGAAACGCAACGCTCTCAGGGTCTGCCAGACGGCTCTTGTACCCCTCCCCGTCGGAACTAACGATGGTGTCGAGGAACAGGGCAAGCCGATTGGCCCCGGCCGAGGATGTCTTGTGTTCCTCATCCGGCCGAATGTTGTGATAACTGCCCATGCGCCGGTCGCGGCGCCAGTTGACCCGGCTGTTGGGGTCGTCGAGGTGTAAGTCTGAGGACGACCTCAGGCCCATGACGACTTGGCTGGGATTTTCCCATGACTGGAGAGCCGGGGGGTTAGGTGGGATGCTAGTAGCCTCTGTTCCCACGGTGATGTCGCTCTTTGTTTCTGCCTCCAAAATGTTGTGCTTGACAAAATCAAGGAACTCGTGCTCCCCGAGCGTGTACAACCCTTGCGCCTTGATGCTCCGGCGTGCGTGCGCATTCTCGGCGACGTACCCCACGCCGCTGATAGGGCAGATGTTGAGAACGGTGGCCGGAAGTCCGAGCGAGTGCCGGTACTGACAGAAGGCCTCGAGGAAAATGCAGCCTGCCGAGTAGTTGCCCTGCCCGGCCTCGTCGACGACTGTCACCATCGAGCTGGCCATCCAGAAAAGGTCTAGCGGTTGGTCGGCCAACACGTCGTGCAGGTTCCACGTCCCGCGGACCTTGGGGCCGACGGTTGCGTTCCACTGAGGCCATTTCATATCCAGAAGTGGCGCGTCCTAAAGGCGCGTTAGCCAACCTGACCATATCGAATACTCCGTGGGACGAAAGGATACTCACGTTCATGACCATGGCAAGTTGGAAGACACCCCTGATCGCCCTCCCGGAGCGCGAAACTGCCGCCTCAATGTCTTCTTTATTCTTCACACTTCCTGTCACGGCACTGACTGAACAACCCATGGCTCGAAGTTCCTCGAAGAGAGCCTTGCTTTCGGGGCTTGTCCCGGCACTCCTTGAGAGGAAGGTCAAGTTCCTAGCGCCGTTCTCCACTAGCCAGGTAGACATGGAGGCCCCAAGGCCTTTCGTTCCTCCAACCAGAAGGTACGTGGCTTCCGGGTCTAGGGTGACTGACCTGGTCAGCGGGAGCGAGTTGAGACTGGATGCGTCCTCCGGCATGTTGACAACGACTTTGCCAATATGGCCCGCGTTCTGGAGGTGCCGGAAGGCCTGTTCGACCTCGTCCGCCTTGAAGTACGAGACAGGTTGCGGCAGACGCAGCCGACCCTCTTCATACATCTCGACATACTGAGTAAGTAGCCTAATGCCACGCAGTTAGCACCCGTGCAAGACGCAAAGGACAAACAAAGTCCACTTACTCGGTGACCTTCTCCGGCCTCTCCGTCAAGTACTGAAACAGATCAACCCCAGCATACGTCCTGTTCGCCAAAAACGGCGCCATATCCAGCCTCCCCGCCCCAACCAAATCCCGCTTCCCCAACTCCACCAACATGCCATACTTGGCCACACACCCCCAACTCGCGTGCAACAACTCCCCAGAAAGCGAATTCAGCACCAAATCCACCCCCTTCCCCCCCGTCTCCCTCAACACCCCCTCC
This sequence comes from Chaetomium fimeti, assembly GCF_033439085.1. Lineage (NCBI taxonomy): Eukaryota > Fungi > Ascomycota > Sordariomycetes > Sordariales > Chaetomiaceae > Chaetomium > Chaetomium fimeti. Next base: position 340,359 of record NW_026944339.1, read on the forward strand.
CGAAACCCGCCATCCCGCGACCCAAACACCCTCTCCCTCCTCACCCCCCACTCCCCGCCAACCAACACCGCAACCTTCTCCTCACTCCCCACCGTCGCATACACATCCACCCCGCCCACCGCCCGACAAACCTCCAACGCCGCCAACCCCACGCCCCCACAAGCCGAGTGCACCAGCACCGACATCCCCGGCCTCAACCGCCCCACCCCCAGCAAAGCATGCATCGCCGTGCCGAAACACACCGGCGCGGCAGCCGCCGCCGCCAGCGGCATGTTGTCGGGGATGCGCACGACCAGCGCCGCGGGGACGCACAGGGTGGTGGTGAGCGTGCTGCGCGGCGAGAGGAGGATGACGCGGTCGCCGGGGCGGAAGCGGGTGGAGGCGGTGTGGGTGATGGTGCCGGAGGCTTCGTAGCCGAGTTGGGCTGGGGTGGTGGGGTCTGTGTTGTTTGGGATGGCGCCGGTGGCGATGAGGATGTCGCGGAAGTTGAGGGCCGCGGAGTGGATTTGGATGAGGACGTGGTCTGAGGGGAGGGGGATTTGGAGGGGGGTGGTGGTCCAGGTTAGGGAGGGGAGGTGGCCGGGGTGGGGGATGCGGAGGGTTTTGGTGGTTTCGGTGGAAGTGGTGGTTGTGGTGGTGGCAGGAGGGAGAGATTGCTCGTCGGTGAGGCTGAAGGGGTGGTATCGGCTGAGGAGGACGGTGCCGTTGTCGATGGCGAACTCGCGGTCGGCGTTGAGGATATCGCCGTCTTGTGAGCATTGGACCTTCTTGATGAAAACCTCGGAGATGAGGTGGGCAGCGCCATTCCCTTCACGCTCGTAATCGAGCTCGAGGGTGCACAGAAGGAGGCCTAGCTCAGCGCGGATGGTGCGCATAACGCCGAGAGCCTGGGCACCGTGCGGGTCGCGGCACTTGACTTGGAAGGGAGGAGTGAGCCACAAGATGCGGCTGTCTTTATCCTTGAGATGGCGGAGTAGGGCTTGGAAGGCGGTAAAGTCCGTCTCGGTAAGAAACCCTTGGTCGAAGAACCGTGTCTCGAGGTCGATACAAGAAATGATGTCTTGTCCTGTGGGAGGGAGGTCTCCCAAGCGACATGGTGTGACATCCCAACCTTCACCCCTGAGCCCGGCGATGAGAGATGCTCCAGGGCCGTCGACAGGATCCCGACAAAGAACCGTCATCTTTTTGTTGAGTGCCGTCGTCTCCTCAATCTTCGGCCTCGACACCATGACAACGGACATCTGCCACGGCATCTCTCCGTCCGCCACGACAGAATCCACCCCCGTGAATCCGGCGGCCTTGAGCTCCGTATCCCACCGCTCTGGCAGGACATACGGCTCCCAGACCCGCCCATCCTCCTCCCCAAGCCACCATCCGCTAAAGTTCCCAAAGATAAACGTCGGCATCCTCATCACCGTCGACAGCTCCAACAACAACAACATCCCATCATCCTTCAGCAGCGGCCGCAAGTTCGCCAGCGTCTCCCTCAAGCACGGCGTAGCATGCACCACATTGGGCGCCACCACCAGATCATACGACCCAGCCACAAACCCCTGCTCGACCGCATCCCTCGAAATATCCAACGCCCGAAACTCCATATTCGGCGCCCCCTCAAACCGCTTCCTCGCCTGCGGGAAAAACCCCGCCGACACATCCGTAAACATATACTCAGCATACCCCGGGACACCACCACCACCCCCCTTCCCCATTTCATCGCCAACCAACCCCCTCAACAACAACTCGGTCGTCCCGCCCGTCCCGGCCCCGACCTCCAACACCCTCAGATCCGGCCGCGCATGCGCCAGCAGCCGCACGAACCCGCCATAGTCAAAGGCATCCGCGTTATAGATCTCCGCCAGCAAATCATCCTGCATCAGCAGGTCCAGCGTGTCGCGCTCGCCCGTGAACAGCGCCGCCGCGTGGTCGCTGATGCGCTTCAGGCCGCGCGCGCCCGCGTGGTTGCCGCCGCCGCCGCCGTCGGGGAGGGAGAGGATTTGGGCGTAGGTGCTTTCGAGGAGGGCGCGGCGTTCCGAGGGGGAGAGGGTGGTGTAGTGGGCGGCGTCGGGGATGAGCGGGTGGGTGTTGGTTTGGGCTTGGGTGAGTTGCTGGGTGAGCCAGGCGAGGTATTTGGTGTGGTGCGGGTGGGTGGGGGTGAGGGGGGTGAGTTGGGAAGCGGATTCGAGGATGCAGAGGAGGGTGAGGGTTTCGTTGAGGGAGCGTTCGGTCTGGTTGGAGGGGGGAGGTTGGATGAGGGTGGGGAGGGGCGCGAAGTCGAAGTCGGGGAGCCAGTGCAGGCGGGCGGCCGCGTGGATGTCGACGGGGTCGTTGTCGCGGGCTGGGTTCTCCGAGTCGTTGTCTAGCGGTGTTACTTGGAGTCCGGAAATGCGGAGGGCGACCCGGTTGTCGTCCGTCACGCACTCCACGCTGGCGGAGGCAAGCTCCTGAGTGGGGATGACTGCCTTGGTTTGCATACTGGTCGAGCCGTGGGCGATCTCGATGCTCTCGATGAGGGTAGGGACTACTAGCTGGCGTAAATTCCGGCATAGGCCCCGCACGTTGGCCAGAAGCAGCAGTTGAATGCATGCGTCGATGGATGCCGGATGTAAGGGACCGGGAAACGGCTGTCTCGTTTCCGTGCTAGGCTCGAGCACCTTCGCCTGGGCAATGCCCTCCGTTGCAGAAGTTGAGATATCGGCCAGGCGCTGAAACTCGGGCCCAAACGGGAGGCCTGCGCGCGACAGCGCGTCGTAGAAGCGGGTGTTGTTTACCAGTCGAGGCAGGGGGTCGTCACGAGCCGTGAGGTGCGGTAAGGATGGCTGGAGCAGGGCTGTTGCTTGCCCCTCGCAATGCTTCACCCAAGTGGATCCAGTGTACGAGGCTATGACAAAGTCAAACCACGTCGACTCATCCGTATCCGTGAGTCTCTGTTGGCGTAGTGCCGTTACCATTTCCACCGGCTCCGTGTCCGTCAGCACGAGAGCCGTACGGGCAACGACGTGACGCAGACGATACCCCAGCTCACTGCCCGCCATCTGGCGAACCGACTCACCCGCTATGGCCACATAGCCAGCAAAGGGGAAAACAACATCCTGCCGCACTTTGTGGTCATTGAGCCAAGGGACATGCTCCAAGTTTAGCACGTTGCGCCATTGCGGCGCCGTGTCGGGCGTCTCGACCACGCGGGTACCGAGAAGGCAATGCTGTGGAAAGCGGCGGGTTCTCCAGGCTTTTGACAGACGATTTTCGTACCAGAAGGGGCCGGCGCTGTGGTCCCAGGAGTAAGTCGGTAGCCCAGCAAGAGCCTTGCTGCCGGGCGGGAAAAGGGGCTCCCAGTTGATGGAGACAGACTCTTGGTAGAGGCTTCCTAAGGCGGATAGGAAACTAACTGCGCTGTCCTTGCCCCGAATTTGGGATGGGATGTATTTGCATGGTTGAGAGGCAGCTTCGCAAATTTGGCGGAGCGGTCCGGCCAGTGCTGAATGTGGCCCAATCTCGAGAAAGATACTTGAGGGGTTAGTATCCCTGTTGTGGGCAAGAAGGTTTGACACGGCGTCGCTAAACCGGACAGGGGAGACTAAGTTGATGACCCAGTAGTAAGGAGAAGCAAGGGGTGTCCCGTTTCTAATCGGTTTCGTTGTAACACTGGAGAAGAATATGGCGCCCGGCACATCCTGGTCGATATCCGAAGACAGGTGGTCCTCGCCATGGAGGAGGTCGAGATACTCGGCTGCAAGGGCAGCCATGTGGTCTGAAAGCTTGTCAACCACCACAAGCGGCACAAGAGATGACGGAGGGGGGGCACTCACGTGAATGGTAAGCCACGTCGACTTTCAATGCTCGAGCCAGGACTTCGGGATACTCCGTGAGAATGGATGCCAAAGTCTGTTGGACCGCTTTGCTATCTCCAGAAATGGTCGTGCTCGACGGACTGTTCTCGCAGGCCACACAAACGCCAGGTTGCAGAAAACGCGAGACATCCGCAGCTCCCAGGCCCACGGCTGCCATAGCCCCCCCTGGAAGCGCCGAGTTCCCGTGGGAGCTGACATAGCCCCGGTAATAGGCAAGCGTGATGGCGTATTCTAGTGATATGTACCCAGAGGCATACGCAGCTGCGATCTCACCGCTTGAGTGGCCCGCGACAGCAGACGGAATGATGTCGAGACGCTCAAGCTGGCGCACCAGGGCGATCTGCAGCGCGGTAGACAGGGGCTGTGCTAGCTCTGCGCGGTGAATTTGGCTTGCCCCTTCAGGCTTCAGGAGTTCGTCTGCTTGAAGGTTAGGAGTGGTGAAAGGGGACATTCGTTGGGTTCAACAACATGGCTGGACGTACCGAGGATTGACCATTCGGGAGGGATTCGTAGCCCCTGAAGAGTCTCGTCCATACGCATGATATCCTGTCGAAACGAGGGGCTCATTTGTATGAGCTCCCTACCCATCCGAGGCCATTGCGCCCCCTGTCCGCTGAAGATCATGGTAATCCCAGGGGCAGATCCTACTGCCTTGGTTTGCGCAGAGGTCTCGCAAACCTTCCCGTCCTGAACGATGGCAAAGGCTTTAAGTGGGAGGTGTTCCCGATGGAGGGCAAGCGTGTAAGCGGCATCGCTGCAACGGTCGGAATGTTCAGCCGTGTATTCTCCAAAGGAATCGATTTGTCTGCGCAGCGATAATGATGAGTTGGCGGAGAAAAGGAGCAAATTAGGCCGAGACACCGCATTCACGCTGTGGCCGTTCACCCCATTGACCGCCCTGATAGCCAGACCAAGCGTGTTTAAATATTGGGGTGACGAATCAACAATGGCCTGGTGTTCCGAATTAGTATTGAAGACACAATTTGTAGGCCCAAGCAAGCAGGGTCGAGGACTTACATGTGCATTTGAGCCTCCGATGCCAAACGAATTGACGCTGATTCTCTCGGCACGACCCTTGGGAAAGGCGGTCGGCGCCAGGGGTACTACCAGCTTCTTCTCCACAAAAGGAACTGCAGAGAGGGAGAAGTGGGTTAGGAAGGCCGTCATGGATGTTATAAATGGAAATTAGTTCGAGGGAGGTGGGTTAGTAGTAACAGTACGTACTTTGTGGGTTAGGCTTCTGGAATTTTATGTTCGGGAGGATGGTGCGGTGCTCCAGCGCAAGGACGGCTTTGATGAGGCTTGTGAGGCCGGAGGAGCCTTCCGAGTGGCCGACGTTGGGTTTTACCGAGCCAATGTACACGCCGTTGTTGCCAAACACATTACCAACTGCTCGTGTCTCTGTCGGGTCACCTACCGGGGTCCCGGTTCCATGGCACTGGGGCATCAGAAATGTTAGGAGTAACTCATGGAACAAAGGTTCAGGGTGGAACGTACCTCAACGAATGCGGTTTCGGACGGGTCTAGGTGGGCTTGCTGGTAGACCTGCCGCATGAGAGCTTCGTGAGCGTCGCCATTGGGGCTCGTAAGACCCTGGCTTCGACCATCGTTGTTGGAACCGGTGTTACGAATCACGGCTCGGATCGGGTTTCCGTCACGCAGAGCATCGCCAAGGCGCTTGATGTAGACGGCCGTGATGCCCTCGGCCCGGGCAAAGCCGTTCGCAGTAGCATCAAAGGTCTTGCAAGAGGCATCAGGAGAGAGGACACCCTCGTTAAAGAATACGGCCGTAGTAGTCGGAGTCATGATAAGACTGGTGCCACAAACAACAGCGGCCGAGGTATCTCTGGATTGTATTGCCCGGCAGGCGTCGTGGAGCGCCACAAGTGAGGCAGAGCAGCCGGTCTTGACGACCAAGCTAGATGGGTAGAGAGGGCCAAGTCAGAACCAAGAGCCAGGTGGAGACGCAGACGGTGCTCACCTTGGACCACGCAAGTCAAATTCGTACGAGACGCGGTTAGCCAGAACAAGGTCTCCGGACCCCATCATCGAATAGTTGCCCATGCTCTGCACATCCTTTGTCGTCATCTCATACCAGTCTTGGCCAAAGGTGCCGACGTAGCATCCGATGGCCTGGCCGCGGTAGTTGACCTCGCCAGCATCCTCGAACGCCTCTCGGACGACTTCGAGAAGCAGCCGCTGCTGTGGGTCGCAACGCTCAATCTCACTCTTGGACATGGAAAAGAAGGACGTGTCGAGGCGAGCAAGGTCGTCGTCAAGAAAATAGCCGTGTCTGGTAGGGATGGCTCCTTGACCAGACAGCGAAACATCGAAACCATCGATGGCAAATCGACTGTCAGGTATCTCGCTTCGGGCATCCTTGCCGTTGATTAGAAGATCCCAGAAATCCTCTCCGTCCTGAATCCCGCCGGGGAGACGAAGACCGATGCCGCAAATTGCAATAGGTTCGGGTATACCTGCTCCAGGTTCATGCGGTAGAGTCGAATCGGCAGCCGAGTTCCGGTTGATTTTGTTCAAGGGAGTGCCAGTAGAGGCAGGGCCATTGGAGTAGGATCCATTGGATGGGATGGCCATGGTTGCGATGATACGGAAAAGGAATTTAATAATTTGAGTAGGGAACAGTTGGTTTCGTTGGAGAGTGGGCGGGTGAAGTGCGTGAATAGGATACAAAATGGATTCACTCAAATGTACCTACACAGCTGGGTTTATATACCCTAACTCTCTTTCCATCTCAAGTCTCACGCGGCCATGTGAGCCTCAAGGAGGTGGCTACCCGTTAATCCATACCCGTTACTTGCAACACTCTCAAGTCATTGCCCTTGATGAGCTCGGCAGCCTCCCTGTGCCCGGTGCGTACGCTGAAGCTCAGCCGCGTCTGGGGGGTCCGACATGTTTCGGTTTCCACCACTCTGGGGCTCAACAGGCCTCTCGGTCAACAAGTAAGCTCTCGTAATAATCAACGGGGACTGATACACTTCCTTGTTTATCGCCCTCTTTTCGCTCTGTTTGCCACGGATACCCCGTTCTGAGATTTCCTTTACGTATTTCCACTCCTTCGCGTCCCTTAGTGAATTGCTTTAGCTTTGTGCCCGTATCTAACCGCTACCGCATCTAACCATCACGTTGATCTGCTCGTGTCTCTTTCACAGAAACCCATGCGTACACCATCACGGCCAAGTACAGTTGCCCACTCCCAACCCTCAGTCACAACGACGCTAAATAATACCAGAGGGCTCCGAGCTGCTTGGCAACCATGCGCGGTGCGCGACCATTCCTCTCTCAGACGCCCCCACAGGAGCAAACCGTAAATGGGGCCAACAGCATTGTCACGCTGCGTTAGCTTTGGTAAGTCACCAACTGGTCTCCCTACCGAGTGGGCGTGACCCTAAGCCCTAAGGTACTGTGATGGGGCTGTTCCACGCGGAGAGACGACTCACGGGACACTCACGAATGTCGTGCTATATCATCATGGACTGGATTTCCCGGCTTGAAAATGAACTACTTAAGTTATAGCACGAACACGGCCCCTTCATTGGTAAGGCTGCACCCCCACGTCACCGGAGCAAAACTACCGAGACTCGCCGAGAAGCTGGGGCTCCCCGAGTGCGTCGGCCATGTACATGCTGTGATATTTACCTCCAATATTTACTTCAATATTCGAACCGCGAGTCATGTAATCCGTATTCAGGTTTATTTCAACAACCATCCTTCTTTGGGAATGTGTGGTTGGAACTCGGCGCGGTGTCAACACCCCTTGGCTGACCCTTGCCACAAGCTCATGCCCCATGCGAGTTATGGTCCTCCCAAAACAGCACCTCCGAACCTCCGCGTCCCCAGATTGAACGTGCAACAGCGTTTGATACCAGATTCGATTCCTGTCCCACCCAGTTTTCTTCCCGAGCCTTGCTCCTCCCCGCCCACACAGCCCACCAACACACGCAGGCTTGATCAGTCCCCGTCATTTTGTTTGTCCTCCCGCTACACTCCCATTCGCTCCCGCCCTCGAAACTCTCAGGGAAGTCCCACCTTCTCCAGTCCCCCACCGACTCCAGATAACGCTCAGTCCCTTTCCGGGCCTCACACATGCATATCAGCGCTCCAATCCACTAAACCCGGCACTTCAAGTTCATCCCCAGGACTGATGCGTCTCTGTACCTGCTGGCCTCGCCCCCCACCACACACTCGTTGACAGGCTGGAATGCGATGCTTATTGGCTCATTGGATGTGACGCGGTGTGGCAAACTTAACGGCCAGGCTAGCTTCAAGCTTCATCATGTCTCGGTTCGAGGAGGGAGTCGGGGGCTTGAACCGAGACCTCGGGACCACCGAAATCCTGGGGAAGATGACAAGTTCAGGGAATTCCAACCCAGAGCGCGACCAGCAGGGAGCAGCCTTCCCAGTAATTGGCTTATCTGTGGGTAGTTTACGACCTCGGAGACTCGAGCGGGGAGGGGGGAGGTGCTTGATGCCTTTCCTTGTCAACCACACACCTGTAACGTCACACCGAAGCCTACGAAGATTCACGCCAAATATGAGCAGACCTCGCGCTGGTGAACGAGTTAATCAATGTGCAGTGAAGTCTCGCTTGGTTAAGGGTTCATATTGTCGACACGTCTATACTCGTCCATGTGCTGCTGACCGTTCTCACAAGTTCGGTTTCTATGAATTGTTCCTTTCTCTCTCTGAGCTCACTAACCGTTTCCCACAGACGCTCATTTCCGCCATCCCAGGCCACCCGAGTAAGAGCCTCTCTCTTTTCCCGCCTGTTCCTCACCTATTGTTTGGAATGCGGAATACAAGCGAGGACCTTGACAGCAGGGAGAGTATCTCCAGGCCTGGCCCACTCCTCGAATCCCTCTTTTATGTACTCAACTTGAGCGAACACACCAGGAGACGGGCTCCAAGTATCCCCGTCCTCCTCAGTAACCTCATAGAAAGTAGCGTCATACCCCTCAATCTTTAATGTCGACTCTGGAGGGCTTGGGAACCCGACTTGGAGTGATATTGACTCATCAATCATGTAAAGCTCCTTCAGGTTCGGAAAGTTAAAGGGCCACAGGTCTTCGAGGCCGGCCCAAGTCCTGTAAGACTTATTACCACGGAGAGTCGCCACCGCATAGAAAAACGCGACTCTTTCCATAGCTGCGAGCTCCGGGCAGGAATCCCCCAGCGGGGCGCACCGGGCCGGGTCCATTGCTATCTTCACTCTGGAGTGCGCGTACCAGCCAGACTCATTGTCAATGGTGACGTAGGCCACTTGCCGCTTCGACTCTTTGTCGGCCGTAAAGAATGGCTCGCCCGCCGCTGGGCGTATTTGCGGACGTGACCAGGGCGACCCGTGGTCGGTAAAAGTCCGAAGACACACGACGGTTTTTCTGGGATCCCACATCGCAATTATGTCGGCCACGCCTCCTGTATGGAAACGTTCCAGGCTCTGACGAGCCTCCAGACAGACCGAAGCAATTTCACCGAGTTGCCAGTAGGCCGAAAATTGGGATGCGGCTCTCTCCTTGGGCAAGGTAACCCCAACCAGGGATGCACGGTGATTGCGAGCTGCGACCAGTTCTGCTTCCTTTACCACCAGGTCCTTCGCCTCATCCGGTAGGGACTCCCAGTCCGGACCTTTAGCCTCTATCGCCTTTTGGGAAGCTTCAGCGACCAAACGACGTTCGTCATCCAGGCACAAGTTTTGTCGAACCAAATCCAGCATCAGCATTGACGGGCCTGCTATAACGACTTTCATGCATTGTCTCCAAATTTCCTGTTGGATATTTACGGGGAGAGTTTTAAACCGGGGAAAGGTCTGCCCGGGTGCCATGATAAGAAATGGGAGTGTTGTGCGTGGTTGTAGTTGTACTTAGCAAGCTGGACCCTGTGGGGTTTTCAGATACTAATTCGTATTTGATCAGGGGAGGAAAGACTATTTAATATAGCTAGTAGAGCAGATGGATTGATGACACCCCTGGGCAGGTACTTAAGGAACCATGCAGCAGAACAGGGTTTGTGCAACGTGTGGCGCAAGTGGTAGCCCTCTGTGCCGCCCTGACATAGACGAAAAAGAAGATAATAGAGGATTTGTAGACGAATGCGTAGCATGTTCTCCCAACAGACCTATCCCAGAAATGCGCTGGAAGCAAAGAAGTGGGTGAAATCGTCACGTTAATACATCATCTCGCGAACCAAGCATTGTTATGATATGTAGGTACCTAGGTAACCAAATTCACCCCTGGTGGCCCAGGCTCGTTGCGAGAAAGAACGGGAATGGAACGGAATATTAGGGTCAGCTTGGGCTCTCAAGAACTAATAAATGGAAACCCCAGCTACGTAACTATTATAAGATACCTATATATTTAGTCCTATTGAAACATAAATTCAAACCTAACACCCCTCGACAACCCGAACATGTCCCGTCATAGACTCAACCCTGTCGAGGTAGGGCTGATCCTAACAGTGCTGCAGCCGCAAAGAGGGCACCCGCAATCGTGAGATAAGCATTGCCTTCTTCAGTTCCTGGTAGAGGGTCTTCAAGCATCTTGGTGAGTGCGCGTAGAGGATCCCAGTCAGGTACGCAAGCGAGGACCTTTACTTGGATGTTCCCCTCTGCCTGAGTTTCCTTCTTAGCTTTGGACAGCAGTGTTTCCAGACAATGAGCCCATGCAAACACGTCCACTTGGTGCGCTACCAACAGAGGGACCGACCAGTCATCAGTCTGTGAAAGATCTATGGCATAGAAAGAAGCTTGATCCCCACGAAACTTGACCTCGCTGCCAGGTGGCACAAAGGACTTCCTCGGCATCACCGATGGGTCAAGCAAGTACAGGGTATGCAACTTGGGGTGCCGGCTCACCAAGTCCTTCAGCTGCTTCTGGAAGTCTTCACAGGCCGGTGTGTCCCCCAAGCGCTCCTTCGAAGCGTGGATCTTCGGACAAAACCCAGACGACCACATGACGGCCAACTCCTCGCAGTGCGCGGTACCAGTAACCAAGCCCGAGTACCCTCTCACCATCCCGGAACTCCCGCGCTGGCAGGCAACGGGACCGTCCTCCAGGCTCAGCGCGTCCGCCAGGTCCAGACTCGGAACCAGCCTGGGGTGGCTGCACGGCTCCGTCCTCGCGGCGTTGGAGGAATCGACATCCCAAAAGCAGCACAACCCCTTATCCAAATCCACCCACTCCTCCGGCTCACCCAGCCGCCACTTCAAGCGGCGGAGCTCCCTCGCGGCCTCGGCCGCCACCAGCACGCCGCTGTCGTGGCCCGACACGCCCAGCGCGGTCCCGGAGCCCCCGCCGCGCGGGGGGTCCTGGAAGTCGATCTGCGCGCGGCGGACCATGGCGACCTTTTCCCGGCAGGCGGCGGCGGCGTCGCGCTCCAGGTGGTCGAGCAGCGGGCTCTCCCACCAGTCGGGGTCCGTGGCCGTCTGGGCCAGGTGCATGGGCACGGAGCTGTAGAAGTCTATGAGGCGCTGGTCCACGGAGAGGGTCTTGAAGGGCCGGATGTGCATGGGGCGGGGCGCGTTGGGGGTGGTGGTGGTCGGTGATGGGGCCAGGGGGGCGAGGAGGGCGATGGTCCAGATTTGTTCGCGGATCTCGGCGGGGAGGGCGGGGAATTGGGGGAATTGGGTGGGCTTTTCGTGGCTGGTGGTGGTGGTGGTGGTGGGTTCCATGGTCTTGGTTGGGTGTACTGTTGAACTGTGTTGGATTGTGTTGGATTGTGCTAGATGATGTTGGATAGTGTTGTCCTAGTTTAGGTGGGTTGTGTTGGCTTTGGTAGTCGAGATTGTTTGGGAACTTGAGGATTGATCGTGATTTCATGGCGTTGGAAAGGGGGTGTTATATGCGACCAGCTTTACACAAAGGGTTTGTTAGCATTGTGTGAAACAAAGATGGCATTTGGGAAATTTTGTTGTTTGGTTTGTCCTTCAAACCTGGAATCAACAAAGCAAGAGAAGACGGTCACAGCACTCAACCTACCAAGGGAGGAAAAGGGCGAATGCCGGGGTTGTATCTGAACTTGGAACGAGAAGATTGTGATAATAGCAGCAAGATGCCGGCGAGAGAAAGATGGTCAGGAGGTCTCCAACCAAACATTACATATAAGTGGGTAGCTTGAAGGTTACCACTCGCGTTGTTGTTCGCCTCATCGCTCCTTGTCGGTAGCAGTTGGTTTTAATTTTCGAGATGCATCATCCGAGGCTCATTAACACGGAAAGAGAAAGTTAGAACGAAGCTACGGGCTTTTGTTTGTCTTTCACTTAACGTGGAGAACTTAGATTGACCAGAAACTATAATTACCTACCTAGATATACCCCGGAGCAAAGCAGGGTGGATGCCATGTGTCACTCAATTCAACTTGAGAAGTCTGTTAATGGTCTTAAGCCCGAAAGCAGGGTGGCGGTTGAACAGTGGCTATATCACAAGAGGTATAAGGTACCTAATCATTTTCCTTCCGGATCAAAAGTAGAGTCATACATCGATTAACCATATTCACAGTTCGTCTCCTGTTATCCTACAGATTGTTAGATTTCAGTAGATCCCTTGGGCAAGAGCGAAATTGCAGTCAACATTCTAACGGAGACTTTTGGAATTGGCGGCGAGGACTGCTTCCTTCGCCAATTGACAGTGCTGGCCCAAATGGCGAGACCGGCGGCCATTGCACACCAAGCACCATAGAGAGCACCAACATCAAGGACTGGTATATCTCGAATAGGATACTCGGCCTTGGAGTCCGGGTAGGAATGGTCGATATCGACAAACACAAACTGGTGCCCGACCCAGGGCCCTCTCCGGATTTTGAGATTCTGGATCTCCTGGGCGCTGAGATGCAGTGGGTGGCTCATATCCACACAATACAGAGTATGCACTGAATCCGGAACAATGCACTTTTGGAACCGGTCCATTCCCCGAATAATATTCTGGCGTAATGGCGGAAGGAGAATCGCCATCACCCCCCCATCGACTCGTATATTCAAGTTCCAAACGACGTTAGGGGTTCCAGGGTAAGGAACCACTGAACTAGGTGAATCCTCTGGCGTCGGGGGCACAAATATCGTCAGGGGCTTGTAAAGGCTACGATCCGCCTTCCAGGCACGTATGAGTCGTCGAACGGCGTCTCGCGAGCTACCGCAAACAGTAGCAACCTCTTGCAGCCGGCCCAGGGTTGAGTATTTTCCCCAACCATCGGCGGTATCAGTGTTGCAGTGAGCTACCGTGATCCGCGATGATATAGACTCGTCAATAATACCCGTGGGGATCCGCAAAGTGTCGGGCTCCCACGGGCCCTGCGGTACTATTTCAAAACCCACTAGGTTCGGGATCTCTCCCTCGACCATGGGATCTGCAACCGTCTCGGTTACAGTCATGAAATCAACTGGCAGGTCGGAGAGGCTCCGTGTCCAGATCGTTTCTTGAACGTCCCTCGGTAGTTTCACAAACTGGGGAAACCTGGTTAAGCGAGACATGCTTGGCGAGGGTGGTGTAGCCTTGTAGGAGTGGTGTTTCATAGCAACAAAGTTTGTGTATTATCTCGGAAATGTGCTCTTGTTATACTTCCTCTTTGAAAGGAACTGTGAGGTTTATTGCATTCCAGAGTTCCCTCAATGGCAATATATATTGTTCACAACGTTAGGGACACCTGTACAATCTGCCCAAGCAGTATTCTTTGGAGCGCCTCGGTCCCGGTTCATTGACGGCTGAAGGGTTCGCCACCAAAGCGGCGTCTAGAAGAATTTAGGCATACAAGCCGTGTTGTGTTATCCGGCAGGTCTCGACGGTAAACCCATTCGAGACTCTCTGAGGAGGCCTGTAAGAAATACGGGTTATGATGCGATCTTTGGAAGTTCCGTGCCATGACTTCACAACGCAACATTAGGGCCGAGGTACCATGCGACGACGACGTAGACCGATGTGAATTCAACGTAGCACGGATTTGTGTTGGGATTATGTTTACTCATAGTTTGGTACATTGCTTTTTGTCTACTTTGACTTCTGGGTCATAAACATGCTAATCGTTTGGGACTGTTTAATCGCGGTCCTGGCTCTGTTCCTGGCCGGTACCCCTTTTAGAATATTAGGCCACAGTTAGTAGCCTGAAGTACCTCTGTTCACTACATTTATAATTACCCTTGGTATTTCCCGCACCCTCAATGATTAGACCTTGACACGCCACCACGAACCCGCCATGTCCGCTTCCCGCGTCAATCGCTTCACCTTGACGACCCTCGCCGTCGCCATCAGAACCATCCCCAGCATCAAGGCTGCGCCTGCGAACGCCTGAGCCCCATAATATCTTCCCCCCGAAGCGGTGATGATGGCCCCAGCAATCGGGGCCCCCGCGAGGGTTGCAAAACTAACAATCGTAAATATCATACCCATCCTCACGCCAGCCTTTCGCAAGTCTGTCGTCAAGCTGCTCAAGCCAGCGGGGAATAGACTCTGGATACTGCCAGCCGTTATGCCATAAAAGCAACACCACACATACAGTGCCGGCGTGGACTTGACGGCCATCCAACTGAATACACATATCGCGGCCGCACCGGTCGCGGGAATGAGCATATTGATCGTGCCGTACCTGTCGGCAAGGTGGTTCGGAATCACCCGGCCCGGGATGCCGACACCGTTTATGACTAGCAACATGTTCAAGCTGCTCGTGTAGTCCATCCCGATGATGTCCCTGCTGAACGAAGCAATGTAATAAAACGCAAAGTACAGCCCCAAAAAGAACTACCACACAAACTGTCAGTCAGTCCAGTCCAGTCCACTCCACTCCCAACCCGCACACCATTTTTGGGCACACTGAGACTCACCGAAAAGCTCCCGGCCGCATAAAGCGAATACTCAACATCCCGAAAGGCCCGCCACTCCACCCACGGCCCGCTCCGGCGCGGCGGGATCCTGGGCTTCAGTCCCACCAGCGCCACACCAAACGTCGCGAGCTGCACATACCCAACCGCGCGCATCGCCGCGGGGAACCCCTGAGCGGGCAGCAGCTGGCGCACCATGCCCGGAAAGACCAGCCCGCCCGTCGCGCTGCCGCACGCACCCAACGCGATCGCCAGCGCGCGGCGCCGGCTGAAATACGTCGACAGCGTGGACACGCAGGGGCAGAAGAGGCAGCCGTTCCCCAACCCCATGCAGATGCCCTGCGCGAGCACCAGCTGCCAGTACTGGGTGGCGGCCGACGCGGCAAAGATGCCCAGGATCTGGAAGGCCACGCCGACCAGGAAGATGTGCCGGAAGTAGCCTGCGTCGGTGAGCCGGCCGGTGAGGGCGCCGACGAAGAAGAGGAGGAAGATTTGGAGCGAGCCGATCCAGGAGATGTCGGAGGGGGAGCGGCCGAGGGTGGTGGTGTAGTGGGTTTGGAACAGGCCGAAGGAGTTGATGATGCCCCAGGTGTTCATGATGACTAGGTGTGTGCAGGCCACTGGTGAGGGTGTCAGGTTAGGGCTATCCCGTGGTGGATGGGAGGGGAGGAGGGGGTTGGGAATGGGGGACTCACCGGCTACCCAGGCTTGCAAGCCGCCGTCAGGGGGCGGGCCGGGGTTCCAGCTGGACTTGGTGCTGACCTTGGTAATAACACGGCTCGCTACCCGTGAGAGCATGCCGTTGCCGTTGCCGTTGCCGCCGTCCTCATGGGTTCGTTGGTGCGACAAGGGGGGCCGTTCCTCCCCAGCGTTCTCCTCATCACTGGTGCCGGTTGGTGTTCGCCCGATGCCTTCCCCGCTCTCCTTTTCGAGATCAATCCCAGCCGACGCCGACGACGAGTCCGTTTCACGACCAGACTGTGTCGGCCCCTTCACCACATCATCGAGTGGTTTTGACCCCGCTTCCCCCATACCGCCAGCAATGAGACGGTTGTCAGGGTGGCTTTGGAAGCCAGGTGAGGACTCTTCTGTCTCGTGAGTCACCAACCGTGACCAACTGACTACAGCAGTGTGCTATGGATGACAGTTCTGGGGTCCTAAAGGTATCATTTGATGCGTTCGATTTTACTTTGTAAATGCACCCTACTCTGTCCCGGATTGGCGTCCAATGGGTTAGCAATATACAAGCTTCAATGTGTCGGCAAAGTATCAGTAATCCCATAAATGCACCAGATGATATGGTAATCCGTAAGAATAATTCACCGCCGAAAACGGGCCAAAAATGTGACATGACTACCGAGTTCGGTTCGCGTCTCGGCCTTCGGGAATGGGGTGATTTGGGCCGAATGTTACTTTACTCAGCAAACCCCTCCAGAAACTGCACCGACAGTGAAGGAAAAAAGACGAACCCTGGTGCGTGCAAAGTGAAGGGCGCATGGTGGGCCCAGCAGCGTCAACACCGGGTGCGTGCCGGGAATATCTTCCTTGAACATTTGCTGCTGGCTTTGGCAAGTGGGTACGAAATGTGATGGTCCGTGCTCGTCTCACCCCTGGCCTCTTGGGATGGGGTTAGGGTAATACTTTTTGCCTTTCGGCATAGCGGGTTTGGCAAGAGTTGCAGTTGATTGCACTAGACTCAACTCGCCTTCAGTTCGAAAGAGCTGTTGGTAACTCCAGGATGACGGTTTTGCCATTCCCTTTTTTTTTTTCGTGTTGTTCCCGGCACATCTCAGGCATGGTTTATTTTACTCGCATTGTAAAATCCCCAACAAATAAGTTAATAACATTATCCCCAACAAATAAGTTAATAACATTATCTTTTAATATGATGTTAATGTTAATGTAGTCGTTCAAATCTCAACCATGCACCAAAAGAAACAATGGTTTTAGGGCCAGACCGAGTTGCGAACTTCATTCACCCAAGGCCCGGCATCAAGGCGCATCCGCTCTGGCAAACATGAGGAGGAAAACGAGATTGTGTGTTACGCGGGAATTGGGAGGAAGTGGTAGATCCGTAGTCGTTAAGGATACTTGGACCTCAAATATTCTTTGGTTGCTGCGCACCCGCTTGTTGTTGCATGCGATTCATGAGTGAGTTTGGACAACATTTGCCATTAGTTGGGTTCAACAACAGATATCGCCGTGCCCCATCCAGGGTAAGACCACCACCCTCCAGAAACAGCTAGGATCCGGTCCAGCCTTCCCGCCCTTCGGCAACACAAGCCAAGAGTCCGATTGAGCAAAACAACCCTTCAAAACCCCCCTCAAGCCCATCCACCATGGCAGAAGACGACCACACCAATCCCGCCAATTTGCCTCACGCTCACAACACCAACCCCCCCGATGATATCCCGACTCAACCCGCAGCTCCTAGCAATGAGCAGCAACACCCAACTAGGAACCCCGCTCCTCCGGTTTCCTTCCCCCGGCCCGCCCCGACCTTCCACGAAGACGAGGAAAAGTCAAGGCGCCTCTTCAGCGCATCGGTGCAGGCACCACATTCGATAGTCAACGGAAGTGCTATTGACGTGAAACGGGAGATAACGGTGCGCGGCAAGCGGTGCGAGCGCTGCCCCAAGATCACATTTACCTCGTCCAGCCAGTCCATCTCGGTCGGGGGGTTCGCGGCTGGTGGCTCCGCGGGCAGAACACAGACACTCTTTGCTTCCTACAACACCACCAACACCCGCGAGACCGTCTCCCCATCCCCCGTCCCCCACAATGCGGCCGCCTACCTGGTCCTCGGCATCTTTTCACCCATCGACCGCCAGCCCCGCGAAAAGGTCGTCGTCATCCGACCCAACGATGCAAAGAACCTCTTCCTCAAGGTGCGGTTCGCCACCATGCAGCTCCGTGGCGCGGGCTACTTCTTCAGCCTCAAGTCGGTGCGGGCCTTCCGCCTGTACCGGTGCCTCACGTCCTCGGGCGAGCACCAGCAGCTGGCTATGGATGATGCCGCGCGCGCTGATCTCAGGCAGTTCAAGGCGGCGTATAAGAAGAACCCGTGGCCGCCGGCGGTGGTGGGTGAGAAGTGGACGCGGTGGACGTTTGAGTGCTTGGATGGCGGGTCGTTGGATGTGATGGATGAGCGGGCCTACTCGTTGGAGGTGGTGCTGGGGTGGTCGCCGTCGAGGATTGCGATTGCGGTGCTGTCGCCGGTGGTGTTGAGTTTGGTGGTGGGGTTGTGGCTGAACGCGAGGGATTGGGGGGATTTGGCGACGATCCAGACGGCGTGGGGGGTGGCGTCGTATATTGCGACCGCTGGGGGATGTGAGTGATCCGTTTCCGTGCAGTGAGTTGACTCGGGATCGCCGGTAGCTGACGAGGACCTAGTGGTCGCCGCCGTGCTAGCTATCATCAGTGGCCTGGCGGACAACTGAAGACCGTTCTGAGGCGGATCGTGGGCCCATCGGCAAGACGCGAACCCAACATTCCGATCCTCGGCACAGGTGCCCAAGTCATCTCATGGAACAGTGAGTATTGTGTTGCTCGGAAGCACCCCCGGTCGCCACTTCAGTATCGTGACAATGGCAGCTATTGGAAAAACTGTGGCACCAGATGAAGTGCAGGTTGACGACTAAATCACGAGATACCTGACAGGAGAACTCGCGTCGCTGCCGGCTACCGCAATGAGGACCAGCATCGAGGTCTGAGTGTGTCGTTACAGGCGACTTGATTGTAGTGTATATGAGTTTCAAATATGGTCTGCTGACTGAACGAGGTTGGAGAAGCAACTTGATCTCTTGTTCCTGGGGATGTGATATGTGAAGTAGCGGTGACGAACTGCGGGAGATACCTCCTCTGCATTCAACCAATTCAAGGGGCATCATCATAATTAACAAACCACACAAGCCTAGCGAGAGTGGTGGCAGGTAGTGCAACTCGTCTGTGTTATATTGCTCCTAAAACGGTACACAGTGCCCCCCTTTGCTCTCTCCGTTCGACATATTTGATATGCTTATGCGTGGAAACTTGGATTTAACATGAACCTGCCCTCCATATCTCTTCTGGGTAATAAAGACTACCTTAGTCTCCGTCAATAGCAAGTTGAAAGAAAATGCAAATGGTATGTGACATGCTGGCGCCGGCTTTTGCGACCCAAATAACTCCACTAACTTAGACAGCATATTATCCGCGAACCGCCCAGCGAAGCAGCCGCTTGGCTGCCTCGACAAACGAGCCTCCAGGGTGATGTGTAACCACTTTGTTCGGAACCCCTGGGTTTGCAACAGCCGAAGCTGTCGGAGTCGACATAAGGGTTGCGCGAGTTGTGGTTGTGGAAGGGGTGAGAATCTTTGAGATCAACGTGGATATGAGACTGCGCGTGATTGCAGGTGTTGTGTTGTTGAGAAACGTGGTCGGCGCCAGGGCTGTCTGATTCCCAAAGGGAGCCGATGTAGTCGACGTCATTGAAGCAGCTGTGCCGTTGTGAAACGCAGCAGTGGTGTGGTTGGAAACCCCAGTCACGCTGATGAAGGTCCGCTGGTTACCGGAAGCGACCACGCCGGCTGCGCTGCTGGCAAATGATGTGAATGCCGAAAGAGTGTTGTTGAGAGTTGTTGGTAGAGCACCAGATGTTTGCGCGGGGGTGCTGCTGTTAGGGAAATGTGGTACAGAAGGAAGTATGGTCGCCGTAATGGCAATGCTGCTGAGGATTGTGGTGTCCGGGAACGGGTTGGTGGGGAACAGTGTGGTGGACGAGGGGGATACAGTTGGGAATCGGGACGTCGTTGTGTTGATCGCAGCGGTCACGGAGGTTGCAATGATAGGTATCGACGTGGCGGCAGTGGCGTTGGCCGTCGATGTGACGAGAGTTGAAGTCGAAAAAGTTGCATTGCTGCTCGCCACGGAAGGTGAGACACTCGAAAGAGCCGTGGGACTTGTGGCATCGACCGATGTAGACGCCACGCCTGAACCCGTAGCTGGGATCGTGCCATTGACCGTCGCAAACGTGCGCGTGTTTGTCAAGGTCGCAATGAAGGGAGGCACTGGCCTCGTCGGGGTTGTGAAATTCGCAGTTACTGGGGACCAGCTCGTAACAGAGGACGAGAGCAGGGGCGTCGTCACGATTGAGTGTGATGATGACAATATGGCTGTCGCCGTTGAGTTCTTTACAGACGCGGGGTCTGTGGCGACCGGCACAGGAACCGCCGTTGTCGTTGATGCCACGACTCCCGGCTGTGTCATGGTTGGGGTGCTGGGTGGAGTGGTTGTTGACCCAGGTTGCGTTGCGGTGGAGTCAGGGCCGGAGCTCTCACTGCTGGGGATGGACGTGAAACCGTAGGGAAGCGGTGCTGAGGAGGCTGACGCTGACTGGGAAAGTGGTAAGTTGGTGTCCGTGGAGAAGACTAGCCCCGTTGACGAAGATGACGGGGTCGTTTGCATTCCGGAAGGTGGATTCCCGTAGCCGCTGTCTGGCTCCGAGAAGATGTACCCTCCGAAGGTGCTTGAGGACTCGGCCGATGTAGGAGATGACGACGTCACATCCACGGTAGGCGCCACGGTGAATTGATCGGACGCGGAGGTAGCCAGTACATCGCCCGTGGTGTCGTATTGGTACAGACCCGAATTAGTCGACAGTCCGGTGTCACTGCTGATAGTGACTGCTGTTGAACTGAACGTGGTTGGAGCAGTCCTGTGTTCCGGACTGCTGGTTCCTGATGGCAGCGCAGTGTAGGTGACAACGTAAGAAGACGGGCTGGCTCCCGATAAACCAAGCAAGGTGTAGGTGATGAAAATCACGGATGCGCTCGAGGTCTCAGAAGGCGTATTCGCCACGGGAACTGGTGACGACGGAGTTGCCGCAGATTTGCGGGCCGATTCCGTAACAATGGTGACCGTAGACGAACCCTGAGCTGTTTGCATGGGCGATGAAACATCATCACTGCTGGCTTTAGAGACTGTGATCGTCAAGGTGGTGGGCGAGCTGGCTGCCGTCGAAGTGGCTACCGGGGAAGCCGGCGTGTCAGGGTAAGCATCCACGCTAGAGCCATAAGGGACGTCGCCAACAATCGAAGGGCTGAGTGATTCCGAATAAGTGGCAGTCACAGTGACAGGATCCTGTGAAGCGAATCCGGAGGCGGTGACAGTAATCGTGATATCATCTGGGCGTCCATCGTCGAGATCACTCGTTCTGAGCTCTATCGGAGTTGCAGTTTGAGGAGCAATAGACGTAGTGCTGAGTGCCGAGGTTAGAGTGATGGTGAGTGGGATGATGGGAACCGACCCAAGGGTATTACTGATAGGAAGCGGAGTCAGCACAGTCACAACCGGCGTCCCTGATATGAGAGACGGGTATTCTGTGACGGTGGTAACGATCATACTGCCTGAGATGAAGGCAGTGTAGGTCATGGTGACAGTGGTTGCTGCCAAAGTCACCGATGAAACCGGCACATCTAGTTCTCCCGCCGTGGAACCAACGTCGAGCGGGGCCGGGGGGTCTGCCGCCGTATTCAGCTGTCCAGAATCGGGGGTGGCAGACAACGCGCTGGTGACAGTTGGCAGTGGAGACGAAGGCGTGATCGTGATTGTTCCAGTGAAGGGGGTCGGAAAGATTGAGTCCGGAGAGAGAGTGTACGTGAGCGTGTACGGCTGGTATAGGCTGACAGCCTGGGAAGCTGACCCGGTTGCCTGGTTGGAAGGACTGAAAGGAACTGTGATAGTCGTGGTCGGTTCGGTATCGACAGACACTCCGTTCGAAGACGAGGAAACTGTCAAATGGGTCCCACTGCATAATGTTGTCGAAGCGTAGACGGTAACGGTCACATCTCCACTGGCTAAAGTTGGAGTAGCTGAAGGTACCACGGCGCCCCCATCACCAGTGAACTCTGTAACCGTGAATGTAAAGGACGCGGAGGAGTCATCCGTGCTTTCAGTGGTGGTATGTGATGTTTCCGAACTGCAAGCCGACGAATCGGAAGCAGATCCACCAGGGACCCAGCCGAGAGACGAGGAGCCCTTGGGGGTAGAGCTAGGGAGAACACTGGTCGTGGAGGAAACTGAGGAAGAACTGTTGAATGTGATTGTAACGGTGACAGCCTCAGGATTGGGCGAAAGTGTTGTTACGGAGGCCGTGAACTGGCTCGCACTGCCTGGGTCGGTTGTCTTGGTGCTGACTTGTTCACGAGCCGTGGTCGAGCAGCTTGTCTCGGCCACAGCCGATGTTGTGTCTTGGATATTTGAGCTTGAGCAGGTCGACGTAGAAAGACTGTCGCTATAAACAAAATCGCAATGTCAACCCACCAGCACAAATGGGAAAACGAGTCCGTGTAGGGATGAGAAATTGCTTACATGCGGGGGACTACGGCGGCCGCGGCCAACCAACCGATGCCCACAAAGGTCGTGAGAGTTGCCCCGAGACGCATCCTGGTGCCGTGCGGTTACCACGAGAATCTGGGTAGGTTGGGTGTCACTGTGCGCCTGCTGGTAGGCCGTCTTGACCTAGAATAACAGAGATTGGACGACTGAATTCAAGGAACGGTGAACAGAACGATTGGTTGAAGTGTAATGAATGGGCTGGACAGCATTGAGGACAATCCAGGGTGGAGTTGAGAGGAAAGGTTGGAACGGGAAAGAACTCAAATTGTGGCTCGAGAAAGTCGTGCCCGCGTGGGGTGGGTTCGAACGTGAAGTGGGTGACAAGGAAGGAGCAACGCAGGTGACCCATTTTGTGTGTTGAGCTCCGCGGAAAGCAAACACGGCGCTATCCGGTGGAAAGATTCTGCCGGCAGGAGCTACCCAGGCTGTTGTTTGTGCCATGACAACTAAGAAGGTCCGATTCGGGGAAGGACGATACCTGAGGGCCCGGGGAGATGGACGTGTGGGACGTAAGGTTCTTATCCTGCAAGCCGGCCGGTCTCAAGCCTCACCTCGCGCACCCATCTATTCATGGACTAAACGGCCATTGCCAACTACCTATATCACGGTCCTGCTTCAATGTCACCATAGATACGGTCAGGACCCATCGATGAGGTCCTGCTTCCCATCTCCAGGAAGGCAAGTTGGTGGTTCCTGGGCAAGGCGGGTCTTGGAGAGCAAGGGTTGGTGTCACAATGCTGCACTAACCGGGTAGGTAGGTAGTTATTGACGGGGTGCGACCTCCCACAGCGAAAATACCGGTGACATCTTGGCCACGCACCGTGGGTTTCCACAGCAGGTCTGTGGGAAAAGGCGTAGGAGATCCAGACCTGTTGTCACGAGTTTACACTGGATCATCATGATACACCGGGCCCTCCTCCGCGGCATCGGCATTGTGCGTGTTGCCCTCGCGAGCAATTGGCCGTCCCACCCGTATCCTTGATTGCTCTTCCATTTTCGCTGCCCACATGGCTGCGCCTGCTGTGCTAGTGAGCAGGAAAAAGAAGCTCAGAATCGGGATCAGCTCGAGAACCATGGCAGCGGTGCCAAACCAGAGGTATTCCCAGCGCCTCTTTTTCAGCTCTTTCTTCATCTCTTTCTTGTCCAGTCCCCGAAGCTTATACCATCGATGGTGTGACAATTTGCCGAGGCGGGAGCCGGTGATCATGATGAAGGCGATTGTGCCGACGTAGGGGACGAGATTGAGGGGGAGGAACACGATCAGCTCGATGATCTGTATCAGGCTCCACGGTTGGTATTCGGCACGGGTGGTCGGCTTTCCGAGCATTCGAACGGCGTTAGGGGCATCGAGGAAGAGGACGCGCTGAGGCGCGATGAGGTCGGTGAGGCCATGGTTGATCAAGGTAGCCTAGGCGCAGTGCGTTAGTTAACTCGCCCGACCTTAATCAGGCAGCACAGTAGGAAAGTGTGGCCTACGTCGAAGATGTCCACCCGGCATTCGTCGACAAAGAAGCCTTCGAACAGGCCTTGGATCACCACTAAACCCTCGCCCAAGACCAGGACGGTCGTGTTGATCACAGCCCCTGCGCGACCATGAAAGATGAGGAGGAACAGAAACTGGGGCAAGAAGGCAAAAGCAAAGAGAATGAAGTAGACCAAGAAGGAGATTATGGATAACGGGAGTAGCCGGCTGACGAAGAGCGGATAGAACTCGGGATGCCGGAGAAAGTACCAGATGCCGCGGATGGGGTAGG
This sequence comes from Chaetomium fimeti, assembly GCF_033439085.1. Lineage (NCBI taxonomy): Eukaryota > Fungi > Ascomycota > Sordariomycetes > Sordariales > Chaetomiaceae > Chaetomium > Chaetomium fimeti. The sequence continues at coordinate 364,157 of NW_026944339.1, forward strand.
CAGCCGACTTCAGCGCGCGCGGGGTGTAGTTGGCGAAGCCACGAACTGGGCGAAGAAGCGCCGCAGAGTCGGATAAGCCTTCGGCCGGCATTGTTTGTAGAGGAGGAATGGTGCGTGCCGGCGTTGTGACCGGCGGCGCAAGACGTTTCTTATGTGTAGATGTTGCAGCGCGGCGAGAACTTGGCCTGGAATGCTCCAAGTTTGGTGTTTGCCGGTCAGGTTGCCTCAATGACGGCACCCCGCTTGCGCGTCACTTGCGGGCAGGCACGCCGGCAGGTTGGCACAAGCTTGGCGGTGACGGGTGAGGGTTAGGGTGTTCCGTCAACCTGTACGCCTGTGGTCAAAATGCCATGCCACCATGCCAACGGGTTGGAAGTTAAATCAAGGTACATTTAAAATATACTCTGTGATGCAGTGAAATCATGGAACGGAACCTTCCCTTAATCCATTTGGGCTTTTCATGCGGAAATCCCCGGAAAAGATTGGATCCTGTGGTACAATCGCACGGCTTCGGTTCCTCGAGTGGACTTGAGCTACGTGGGTTCATCCACAGTAGCTACGTATTCCGTGGCTTACACAATTAGGTCGTTTGGTAGTGATATAGTATGATACATACCTAGCTAGTTGAATCTGGAGAGGCAAATAGGGGGGTCAAGGAGTTAGGTACACGGGGTTCGCTTCCGTCTCATCAGGGCATACCCACACGATAACCATACTGTTGAAGTGAGACGCAGGTTTCTTCTAGCCCAAAATGGGGACAAATGCACCTGTTGGTTAATCCAAGTGCCTATACCCAGCTCAGATATCCAATTTATCCCTGTTTGGCTTCTCTACTCTAGTCCAGCTCGAGTAACTACATTCTAACCCCCTGAATTATGATACGGTATCAAACGTATCAAACATTTCGCCTCGACTTCATTCAACTTCCAATCTCCCGAGAATCTGCCCACGGGGCCTCCACATATTCTGCTAGCAGCATCTACCTCCGAGTGAACGTAGTCGACCTGCTCGATATAGTTGATTTCGTGAAGGAGCCCTGATCTTGGGATCCGATGGTCGGGGACTCAGTTGACCACGCAAGCTCCCCTGCCGGTCTCAGCCTGCGCAGCGTACCTGGCGCCATACCTCTTGGCCATTTCCTGCAATGTGTCTGCGGCCATAAGTTAGCAAACTGAAGACCTAACTACTAGACACATCGCCGTTCCGCGAGGACTTCTCAGCAAAGAGTCCGCACTTACCAACATCGGCTTTCAGGACGACAATCCCCATTGCCGAAAGATGAGCTAGCGCATCCTTGGTCCAGGTCCGGCAACTGAAGGCCTCCCCGTTGCGCCTGGAGATGTTGCCGCCGGTCGGCACTTGTTGGATCACTGGCCCAATACCGTTTCTGATGACGTTACCGACTTTGACCAAGACGATGAGTGACATGGACCTGCCAGGGTCCCTCACAACCCTGGATTCTAACCGCCATCCGCCGCTCTGGTTAGAGGCATGATAAAGAGTTGGGACATTGCGTCGGTGATCACAACTCCCCAGTGCTGTGTCGTTACTGGATTAGTTGCGGTGGTTTAAACCTTGCCAGTTCTGAGATTCCGGAAACTTACATATTCACCTTTCCTTGGCCGAGAGTTAAGGGAAATGTAAACAGAGTTTGGGTGAGTTGTGCCGTTAAGGACCATGGTTGTGGTTTCGTATAGGATAATAGAGATATGAGGGCAAGTAATGTGAGGTATATGGCGGCGAGGTGATGTTTAAAATATCAAAAGCTGGTTGCTGTGACTGGAACTGCAACTGAACTGCATCTGGGCGCTTCTCAGGGTGGAAAAGCTCCTTTAATAAAGACAAATCTGTATGAGACCAGGACAAACCCTCTGGCCAAGTAGACCCTCGGTGTTGGTCCGGGACATCTGGGATAACACTGCTTTGACTCAGAAGCGCGCCGCCGCCGTCGAGGGTCGCCATGTTTCATGCCTGGGTTTGTCTAAGAACTCTCATCATAATGCGGCAACACCACCACTTCTGGGACAGAGACTACCCCGTTCTTTTTGGGGTCTTGAGGAGTGGTGACCACATGTTTGTGATAATCTGTATCACGCGAAGTTCAGCCGGCCCACCAGGTGTCCATGGCGGTGGCACATGCGAGGTAGACTCCAGCGGGTTTCTTGATATTGCTCTGACTCACCTTGAAACATACATGATTCTAGATAGGGTGTGACATGGCGTTCTCGGGGCCGTTGGCTTGGGGCCCAGGCATGTCGGAGGCGCATGGCTGTGGAAAGTGCAACGGGACTTTTTAACCGATCAAAGAAAAAAGAAAAAAAAGATAAAAGGGAAGAAAATAAGAAGAACGGGCTTGTTAGGGGACCAGGCCCGGGACTTGCTCCTGTGGCTTTGGTCACCCATCCCTTCGACATCGAACGGCGAAAAATCGGTCGGAAGGTTCTTCCCGACCAACTTGAAGTTGAAGGCGGCATGCGGCGGTGCGGGTTTCCATTCTCGGCCATCTTTGGAGGATTGGAGGTATACGAGCCAGCAAACCAACGTCGCCACATGGTCAGTTCTCGATTTCCACAGATGACCGCGTGGTGAGAAGCAGCGAGTCGGTACTCAGGCCTCCCCCCTCTGGGGCCAACTCTTGCTATCTCCAACACATGCGGTCAGATATGCAGCCAATGATGAACACCTGTCTGACTATTATTAGTGATGTGGTGGTACAGTGTTTCTGGTGCCATGCAGCGACATATATGTAACAGTACTGGTCTGCGGCGTAACATGAGCGACAGCGCCACTGACCAGTCTCGGCCTTGGGCAGCTGAGCGTGACACAAGGGCCGCCCGAGGCTTCGTCTCGCATGGTTTTTACATTTGAGCCAAGAGAAAAGCTTGCTGACATAATCTTCCTGATTCGATGCGCGACTCGTTCTTCAGGTGCCGCCTCACAATGAGTTTCAATCTTACATCGTTCGGTGTGCAGCATCGAAGAACACACCACTAAGGTTTCCCTCATCTCCAGTTTTGGTACCCGCGATCTGAATACTGCCGCCTCGAGAATGACTAAAAGTCAAAGTGACTACGAAGCCGCGCTTGCAGCTATTCGCGAATCGGGCCTGGAGCACCCAGATGGACCGCTGCTCGAAAGCTTTGTTGAGCAGTTTGCCGACCATGATCGGGCCGCAGCATATCTTCTCAACCTCAACACCAACACCCACATGCCCGATTTGAGAGCATTTGTGGAGGAATGGAAACGGATCATTGCCATTTGTAGGTCTACCCCCATCCGGAACAGTTGTTGTTGCATGATTCGTGGTGTATCCGGGCTGATTTGGCTACAAGTCATGCGCAATACTGTCTCCGAAGCACCCGACAAACATGTCATTGACAGTGTCACGAAAAGAGACGGCGGAAAGTGCTGCATCACTGGCACGCCGGGTTCGTTCTGGGATCCCCTGGTCATTGTGCCTATTCTCCCGAGAATTGAACCGGCGAACGTTGCAACAAGGGCACGTTTCTAATGCATTTCCTGTATTAATAATATCAAAGTCTAACCACTGTATGCATTTTAGTCCTGCCGTGAGATTCTCGATGCTTTCCTAACACCCAAATTGAAGGACTGGTTACTCTCCGAGAGTGCCGAGGGAAAGTTGTTCGATCGTGTCGAGAACCACTGGCTCGTCCGTAAATCCGCTGCAACCGCATTTGCCCAAGGGTATTTCCAGCTGTCCTTCGGGAAAGGTTCCGAAGTACGAAACCACCTTATGCTTGTACATTTCTTGATCTCGATCATACTAATCGTCGCCTAGTATTATGAGGTTCTGAAAAACTGGACTGGCGGGCCTCATTTCCCTTCCATTCTCGATGAGGTAGACGATTTCAGACCAGCGACCTTCGCCAACCATCCATCTTCTAACATCAAGATCCCCAGCCGTTCTAACTTGGAGATCCTATCCCACTTCGCGACCCCGGCTCGATGGATGTATGTTTCTCGACACATTGCCGCTAAGCGATTGAGGCAATGTCGTACCTCACCCCCTTCGCCATTTTCCTCAATCTTGACTTGCCTTTCCCAAACCTCCGCCACCATCATGAGGACAATCTGGCTCTACGTTCCCGGGAGTATACGTATTCGAACATATCGTGGCCTAGCCTCTGTTGGGGCACGGATATTTGGCGTTACGGACAGTCCCAATGTACAGCAACTCCCCTTTGGACTGTATCTCAAGATGGTCAACCTGGCGACGCGGGGCGAGAGCCTGGTCAACGAGTACGCAGCACTGGAATTGGTCAGACGCTACAGTGACTTGCCAGTCCCCCGAGCGCTAGACTTGGTCTCAGACTCAAGTGATATATACCTCTTGACGACTCGCATCCCTGGTCACAAGCTTGGGTTATGTCTCGATTCTATGAGCGACCACGATACTACTATTCTAGTTGATGACTTACGGCGGCACTTGGCGGCACTGCGCGAGATCCCGAGGCCCCAAGCCTGGAAGTATGCGATTGCCAATGCTGCTGGCGGACCATGTTTCGATTATCGAATCAATGCCGCACAAGACGATAATGTCGAAGCGGGGTTTGTAGGACCGTTCCTTAACGAGCATGATTTCAACGAGACGCTACGATGTGGTGCCGTACCTGAGGTAGTCCACCACGGCGGACACAGGATGGTCTTTACGCACGGCGACGTTAATATGAGGAATGTCCTTGTTGACGATGATGGGAAACTTAGCGGAGTTGTCGACTGGGAGAACGCCGGGTGGTTTCCTGAATACTGGGATTACACCAAAGCGTTTTTCGTGACTAGACACAACTCGCGATGGCTCGGCATCGTTGAAGAGGTGTTTGGTCACTTTGGGAACTTCCAAGGCGAGTTGGCAACGGAGAGAGAGCTCTGGAATTACTGTTTTTGACACACATTTGTTGTTGCTTTAAGTTGTTAGCGAGGGTACGAGTAACTCACATTCCCTCGATCAGGTGCTTTATCCACCAACATACCTGTGTCCACCCCCAACCCGGCAAAGCAACCCAGACTTATCATCTTGGCTCTGGAGCTCCAACGAAGCCGCCGTATCCGGGAAACGCCTGGTTGCGTTTACACGCGGGCATGGTGCGCAACAGATGCTAATTCTTCAGGGAAAGCAGGTGTAGAAAAAGCCATATAGATATACCAGCCTATACGCGTTGAATTATGGGCAGGTACGTGGTAGACAGACTAAGACTTCTCTTTTCCTCCATTGTGTTCAAACCTTTCGGAGATACCTCTCCCTCCACGTGCTTTTACCTCGAAAAACGCCAAGACGGTCACGGGCACAGTGAGCTGTGTAGCATTGAGTGGAGGCGCAGCCCAAACGAGAAATGCCGCTGCGCATTTCCTCCATTGATGTTGACTCCTTGAAGTCGACAACTCCAAACATTGAAGTCGATCCGGCTCCGCGACACAATCAACAGCCTCCCATCTCGCTTTTCCGCGTATCGCGAACCGAAAACATGAATGAGGTGCTGTGCGATCTTTGCAAGCCACTGTTCGAAGGAACGCTTGCTGAAGAAGATTGGGATCATGGCGAGCGAATGACCAAGCATGCGCGTCCGCACCACCACAGCGTAGAAGACCTAGTCGAATGCGGACGGACTCGGTGCCTGCTCTGCAGGGCTCTCTGGGCCTCAGTAATAAAACCGAAGGAGAAGGAACTCTGGCTAAAACCGGACGAGATGCCCCAGTCAGATCCGCAGCTCTCGGTGGCGGTCGACCTGGAATGCCAGCGCGAGGTCAAAATAACAATGGCGCTGACAAAGTTGGACGTAATGGACAAACGAACTCTCACATTCCACGGTACGTTTGACTTCCTGTTGCGGGTGTCTTGTCCTTGACGGAGTGCTAATCTGCAGCAGAGGAGCAGTACGGTCAACGCCCCGAGCGGGATTTCCTTCTCACCTCGGAAGGAGAGTGTGAGTCCACGGCATCGAGCCGTTCCATGGAGTGGGTAAGAGAGATGGTTGAGGAATGTACGTCGGGCCATGACAAATGCAACAACGCGCCCACGCCATGGCTACCGACCAGACTCGTCCATGTGGGCGGGCCAAGTCAAATCCCGCGCCTTGTCGAGACGTCAATGTTGTCGCTGGGTCCGGATAGCGCGCCGACGATCAAGTATACGACCCTCAGCCACTGCTGGGGGAACGTTGACACACTCAGGCTGACGAGGGAAAGTCGAAGCGACTTCTACGAAGGAATACAACCAAGCACGATCCCGAAGACATACGCGGAAGCCATGGAGGTTACCAAGGGCCTAGGTTTGGAGTATATCTGGATCGATTCATTATGCATCGTCCAGGGTGATTCTGATGACTGGGAACACGAATGTGCTCAAATGGCCGAGGTGTACCGACATGGATATTGTAACATTGCGGCCCTCGAGGCCACTGATAGCTATGGCGGCTGCTTTCGCCAACGAGACCCGGCGCATATCTCTCCGGTCATCGTGGAAAGCAGATGGGACGGCCAAGATCGCCGTCTCTGGGCACGCGATCCCTTTCCAGATCGCTACGCTATCCGTCACGAAATCGACAATTCACCGGTTCATCGCCGCGCTTGGGTTCTCCAGGAGCGCCATATGGCGCCACGGATTCTCCATTTTGGCAAGAAGGCGATATTTTGGGAATGCAGAACAGAGATGGGATGTGAAGTAGGGGATATCTTCAACACTCCTTCCTTAGTCGGCTACAGCGCCCGAAATTCCAGGACACTCTCTGAAAACGAAGTTCGCCACATTATATGGCTATGGACGGATATCGTCACCCGCTACACGCAGGCGGAACTCACCTTCCACAGCGACAGGTTCTTTGCTATCTCGGCCGTAGCCCGCGAGATGCAACGGATACTAAGCTCTGGGACAAGCTCCAAGGTCGAGTATCTCGCAGGGCTATGGACGGTCTTTCTCGAATATCAACTCGTGTGGACTTCGGCATCCCCTGACACAGCAACACGGATCTCGGAGAGTGACCAGTTGATGGCACCGTCATGGTCATGGGCGTCGCTCAACGGGCCTGTCGGCGCGTATGTTCTTCCATGGACCTACAACACCAAGCGGGCGATAGCCCAGGTCACTCATCATACCATTGTACCGAGATCCGGGGACCCGTTTTTTGGGCCTGCAACAGAACCTAAAAGCGTCCTTGAAATCAGCGCCCTCTGTTGGAGACTGTCGGATCCAAGGCGCAATGAACAAATCTCCAGCCCTTCCGACAGCCCAATAACGATTAGGCTTTGCTGGGATGTGACGCCGCCCTCGCTACACACCGTAGCGGCCACCTTCCTACTACCGGTTCTCGTTGATCAAGCACCAGAGCCACACTCTTTGAGTATTCTTCTCACTGGGCTGATCCTCCACAAGGTCGACAATGTAACCGACGGTTCGTTTCGGAGGGTTGGTAAATTCGATATTGCGATCCCGGGTGCCTCTCAAGACCTTCGCGGCAAAGGATCGAAAGCGAGGCTTGACAGATGCATCGAGCTGTCCTTGGAGCATAACAGAATCTGGCCGAGCCAATACAACGACCAGCCCCCACCGTCAACCCCCGCTGAGGAAATCTGGGCCAACGCAATAACGTATCAAGGGATATCCCTCGAATAGCCCAGGTGGTAGTCTGTTCTGTGGAGCGCCTTACCCAAACAACCACGCCCAAAAACGGGACAGTGTGATGTGTCAGGATATTGTGAGGGGCACAGCTCAATGTTCTGACTGATGTTGATCCTCAGGGTCCCTGCATTTACTATGTACATATTGTTTATGGTTATGAATGGACATGAGGGATACGCCGAAGGGTACTACCATCGCAAAGGGGCCACGCCTCCCCAGCTTGCAAACTCAACAACCTGCTACCACGAGTTACTCACTGCAAGGTGATGGAAGCCGAGCCACTGCTACCCGGCCCGCCAGTGGCAGTATAGCCCTCCGTCGCCATGATGACGTAGTCGTGGTTGCCGAGGCGCATGCCGACCTTGGCCCACTCGTTGAAGTGGTCCTGGGTGGTGACGGTGCCGCCGACGCGCTGCTCCTTGCGGACGGACCAGTACTGCTGGAAGGTGCGCGTGCCCTCGATCGACGGCTTGTTGACCCGCGTGCTGCTGAAGATCTCGTAGTCGCCCTCGGCCGTGCTGAAGTTGCCCTTGGACGTCCACGGCTCGTTGGGCGCCAGCTCCGCGTGCGCCTCGATCACGTAGTACTCGATCAGCGGGTTGCGCGTCCACCCGTACACGGCCAGGTAGCCGGGGCCCGTGGCGTTGTAGGAGCCGCTGTATCGAATGGCTCTGTGGTTTGGTTGTGGATGCTTAGCGCGAGTCTACTTTGTAGTGGAATTCATGGGTTGAGGGGAATAGGAAGGGCAGGGCAGGGTCTCACCGGTTGCCTCCGTAGCTCCAGCCCTTGCCGCACACGAACCCGCCCTTGCTGCTCCAGTTGGCTGTGTAGGAACCACCGTTGCCGTTGTTGCAGCGGATGTTGCTGCCTCCCTCGGACCAGTTTTGGAAGTAGTAACCGCCCTGGCGGGGGTCGAGGTTATGCTCGGTTTGGGTTTTGGGCCCCGGCAGAGGACCAGCAAGCACGCTAGGTGCCACAAGGCTAGCGGCGAGGAGGGAAAACTTGACCATGGTGTCTTAAAGGTGGGGATAAGCTAGTCGTTGAGGTGGGGAGCCACGGACCGGGTTCGGGTGGTGCGATCTAGCCTTCTTATATACTCACATGGGCCTTTTAGTTAAGCTCCCGCCGGGAGATCCACCTGGCCCTGACGATCCATCGACTTCCACGGGCTCGACCGCCAACAATAGATGATATTTTTCCGGGGAAGTTTTGCACCATCACGTTGCATTCCTGTGATTCACCATGGGGCAAACACCAACACAACGGTGACAGTAGGGAGCCATGAACGCCGTTGTCACCCGCTCATGGCATTTAGCCTGAAGAAGGTGAGTCTGTAGAGTCCTTTCCTTAGGACCGGTCTTGCTATTATTAGGCAAGTTGTGTAGGGCCAGATGCCCACTGGCGCGCAAACGTCGTCCAGCTCTTAGTTTAAACGGTTAAGCTGGTTAATGACTTTCCGACTTTGCGGGGTAATCACCGTTCACTACCGGCATTACTTATTCCGGGGAAGGTCGTATTGCTGTATATATATCGAACCCCTGGGCGCCGCTGACGTTGAAGGGGAACAGCTCTTGGCACTATTGCATGCCAGTGTTACTCGGCGATATTCAGCGGTGGGCGGCTATTGGCGATTCTTGAGTACTTGAGCCGGCATGGATCTGGTGACCCGGCGGGTCGCATCGGAGATGTCGACGGCGGCGATTCTTGGACATCGTGACACTCTCGCTCGGGAGAACGAACCTCGGATTGTGGAAGGCTGACTGGGGCTGGCACTGCCACTTCCCTGTCTGTAGCGGCGCCAGGTTTGGTTCCATATACGAGCAAGCCTACACTTTACAGCCGTATGTATGTATATACCTGTACCGTGTATTCGTAGAAAGCCCAGCCCGTTGTGGGCCTCCTCAACCAAGACCACCCCTGAAGACGAGGATACCCCTGATGATGCCAGGGAACAACCAGACCATGAACGGTTCCACTAAACACGACACGAGTAGGTAGTCTAGTGAGCTTGTTTCGTCGTCAATGGCAGACAACGTCGCCAGTTATGCTGGCAGGTTCGGAAGACAGCGCTGAAACGAGGTGGACGTAGCTTCAGCCGCCAGCAACGTGGTGGAACACTACGGAAAAAGGGCCCTGGTATCGAACGGAGCAAAATATAACAAGGAGAGACCGCCGCGAAACAAGTTAGCACCGAAGCTCCAATTTACGTCTACACACAAGTCCTGTCACACGAAGCCTCGTACTCTTGACGGAAGCCTGGCGGCGCTAACAAGACTTTACCACATCAACTTGCGTTTAATATGGCTGTAAAACCGGTCGAGTACAGCTAGGCGTCTGCTATCGTGCAAAGACTACTTCCCTACACGTTCTGGTACGAGCCGAGGAAACCTATGCGAGACCATGCTCCTTCACCAGCTTCTCAGCACATGTGGCGCCGGCGATATCTGCGCAAAGTTCCAGTCAGTTTCTACCCATACACCAGGTGAACAGGGCTACAAAGGGACTTCCACTTACAGGCAACGGCTTGCACATGGCAGCTCGCCAACACCGGAACGACACTCATATCCGCAACGCGCAGACCATCGATGCCCATGAGACGGAAATCCTTGTCTACGGCAGCGGTGGCGTCGTCCGGCTTACCCATCTTGACAGTGCCCGTCATATGCCAGCTGGACCCGAAAGTCTGCGCCCAGTACGCGAGCAAGTCCTCATCCGAGTCCGACTGGGGCGCCGTGATGGTGGCGACCGTGTCCTTGGCGTAGCCCTCGGTCTTGGTGAAACGCACAGCTTCGCGGAGCGACGCGATGGCGGCACGGCGGTCGAAGGGATGCTCAAAGAAATTGGGGTCGAAGTGGAGGGGGACGCTCGGGTCCGACGACTGCAGCGTCGCTGTTCCGCGGCTCTGGCCGTTGTACGGGAAGACGAGAAGACAGGAGTAGTTGAGGTCCTCGTCCCGGAAGCCGGGTAGGAACCAGTGAATGGGGAAGTGGGTGAGCATCTCAAAGTGCGGCACCGTTTCCGAGTTCAGATACCGTTGCTCCTCGGCGGGCAGCGCCTTGAACTCATCCGAAGCAACGAGCTCGTCCGACTTGAAGAACCCGATACCCATCTCGGTGGCAAACTGGGCCCACGGTCCTGTGCCGGTCTGCTTCCACTCTTCCAGAGCGGCATCCATGGCGGCCTGGTCACCGTAGAATTCGGCGCGAGCCGTGCTACCTTCTGTGCGGGTGTAGACAAGCGGGCAGAACCCGTGGTCCCGGAGACCTTGGCCGATAGGCGGGCAGGAGTGGACGACAGGGATGTTGTACTTTTCGAGCTGCTCCTTTGGTCCAATCCCAGAGTGCATAAGGATCCGCGGGGTGTCGAGCGAGCCCGCCGTCAAGATGACCTCCTTGGAAGCCAAGTACTGCTGCCCATTCGACTCGACACCCACCGCCTTCTTGCCTTTTAGCAAGACACGCTGCACCGGGGACTCTGTCAAGATGGTGAGGTTCTCAGGGCGCGGCGTCAATAAGTCCTGAGACGTGGAGCGTCGCCCCTGGTGTGCTGAGCTGATCAGCAGAGACATGCCGATCGGGTTGCCAGAATTGTGATCGGGATTCAACGGGTATCCTGCCTGCTTGAATGTCTCGATCATGGGAGCGACGTCAGCCTCACACTCGGCCGGGAACCCAACATGGAGAGGGCCGGACGATCCATGGTCCGAGGCGTTCGGCGCCGCGTATTTGCTGCTCACGCCCGCGGGAAGGGTGGTGTGGAAGTTCTCCAAGCGCTTGAGGCGTGCCTGGACGGGCTCCCAGCGAAACGCATCGTCGTCAACGATGCGTGCCCACTCCTCATAATCGTCACGGGCGCCGACGGTGAAGACACCAAAGTTGATGGCGCTGGATCCACCGAGACCGAGTCCCCTGGAATAATCGAGCTCACGATCGGCGCACTGTGGTTGGGGCGTTGTCTTGTAACCCCAGTTCATGTCCTTGTTCATGAAAGTCAACCAGCGCTGCCCGTCAACCCGAAGGTTTGGGTCTGCATTCTTTCCGCCGGCTTCGAGCAAGAGAACGTTTGGCTTTTTCGGGCAGTGGGCCAGACCATATGCAAGTGCACAGCCCGCCGGTCCGCCTGGTTGTCACGGGATGATCAGCACGGATGGCCCCTTGGGAAAGCCAAAGCTCTCGAAACGAGAAGAGGGGTTACGTACTCCCGACGACCACAAAGTCATATTGAGATGCCATCCCGGTCAAAAAATAAGCACTGGTCAAGTTGTGAAGTGCAGCGATCGAAGTTGTTCTAAGCCGGAATAGACTGTTCGGTCGAAGGGAGTTCCTGGGAGCGACGAAGCTAGTTGCGACGCTTGTTGAGAGACAAGGACAAGGGCGGAACGTGGACGAACAGCTTTAAAGCCATCTTGGCTCTAGGAAAATGGGGACTGTGAGACATCGGCGGGTTAGGTACCAATCTTGGGCCCGGAGGAAACCGATGGTCCCTGCCTGATGAATCGGCATTCACCGCCAAATATCAACGGATTCTCCTGCTCTTTTGGGCTAGTTCAGCCATGTGGTGGGCCATAGCTGGCCACTTAAGGTTGGTATGGAGTTCTTGGTTGCCCCAGGTTTTGCTTTATGAACCGCTAGTCCACCGAGTCCACCCTTTGAAAGATCAAGGGGCTCGCTACCCCCCTGCCCCGGCTGCCCGAACTCACCACGATGACGAACCACCCACTCTTTTCAACATGCATCTTTGCGGAGTCGCGGCAGATCTTGTCTGGTTCTAGCTTGCGAGTGCACCCGCACAAAAAAAATGTTCATAAGGATCTGCGGGTCATAGCACAGCTTCCCTCGTCTTAGCTTGCCTTAGCTTGCCTCAGATGCATACTTGATTAGAATCTCTGGCCCAACGGCCGAGAGCAGTGGGACACAGTTCTGCAGGACTCCATCTTGTGTTGGCCGTTGCAGGTTGCCATCCATTGTCTTACCGTTCCCCACCGTATTAGCGAGCGAAACCACCACCGGTACGGTTCTGGGTGTCACAATGTCTGGGAATGTCGAAGCTTTCACCCTCCTCTCGTTCGTCGTAGTCATCATTGTTCTCCGGACAGTCGTTCGCTTGAGAAGTGTCGGACTGCGGGGGCTACATCTTGACGATTACCTCATGCCCATCGCTGCTGTAAGTGAAACCCTGCCACTTTGGGCACCGTGAGTCAGCGCCGCGCCTTTGCCTCGGCTAATTCAGGCCAGATACTCTGCATAGTCGACTTGATAGCGGCGATTTATGTCGTAACTGGGGCCAATGGCTTGAGCAACAGTTACATGACAGACGAGGAGCGTGCCGCTCTCTCCCCGGACTCGCAGGAATACGCGCACCGTGTCCTGGGATCCAAAATCCAGGTTTTCGGCTGGACCCTCTACGCCGCTAGCCTGTGGTTAATCAAGGCCTGTGTCGCCATCTTCTATTCAAGGCTAACGTGCGTGATCTTGCTGGGAATTTCGTTCCATCAGGGTGTACATGGACTAATTCGTAAGGCAGTGCGAACCTGGCCCGGTTGCAAATTCGCGTTTATATCGCGTACGCCTTCATCGGTGGTACTTGGGTAATCACGACTTGCCTTCTCCTTTTCGGTTGTCGGCCCATGTCAAAATACTGGCAGATCAACCCGGATCCTGGGAGTAAGTTTGACTCGTTCGACATTGAGTCTCAAGATTGAGTGCTGACCTCCATCGTAGTCTGCCAACCTACCAACTCCAAACTTTATGTTCTCTCCGTCATGATCCCTGATATTCTCACCGACGTGTACTTGCTATCTATCCCTTTACCGGTACGTCGTATTACCCCATCACTTTGCCGCGCCCGGCTTTGCTCACGCAGACTCCGAACAGCTTCTCTGGGCCGTAAATATCAGCCTCAAGAAGAAGATTTCACTGACACTCCTGTTTTCCGGCGTCATCTTCGTCATTGTGGCAGCCATCATCCGTGGAGTCGTCATTCTTAATGTAAGATGCCCCTCACCTGCCCTGTCCGTCGAAGAGGAATTGGGGCTTACACGCGCTCCTATTTCAGTCCGGTCCCGAGGGCGCCGTTTCTGGCAGCGAATGGGCCATCCGGGAGGAATTCGTCTCCATTGTCGTTTCCAATCTCCCCATCCTGCACTCACCGATTCGAACCTTTTGCAACAAGATCGGGCTCAGTGCCTTGTTCTCCACACACAACACCAGCAACGCCACGCCCTTCGAAGGCAGGACCATCGGAGGTGGAGGTGGAGGCGGCTACCCACTCCGGAGGTCCAAGAAAGATCCGAATGGGACCGTGGCCTGGGGGAGTGATGAGCAGATCCTATGCGAAAACGGCGCGCAAAACCCTGGCAAAGACATTGTCGTGGGTCGGGAGATTGCGGTCGAGTCCGAGGCCGGATCGGTCAGAGGGCCGACCGGGTGGAGTGCGTCAGCAGCGAGTGACTGGAACACTCAGCCGGCATCAAGAGGAGGTTAGTGCGTAGGAGTTATTCGTAGTGAGGTAGCTTGTGTCATTATCCATTCCCAAAGACCAGTGCCTCTACTCTCCCCCACAACTACTGTCTCCGATGCTGTTATCTGCGGCTTCAAGGGCTGCCTCAGCCAACACCGAACTCGAGCCCCGTGCCATTTGGCTGACAAGTCCCCGGCCCTTATGGCATATGATGAACTTGTCTCGCGGCACTCGTCGTTTGTTTAAGGTCGCTGATCACCCATGTAACAAGGCTGCAAAGTCGTGCTAGTCCAAACCGCTAAGGACCGGGGGTTGGTGAACAAATCCGTTATGTTAACATTCGACTTTAGCCGGAGATATGCAGCCAGCATTGAGACATGTGTACTACTGTGTAGGTATTTTCACAGAATACCCGCCAGCCAAGTCCTTTCGTCCGCCCCGGCGGCGTTTCTCAACCGCACCAACCACCATCACCGTCAAACGACATCCATATTGCTGCAGTGGCACTTCACGGAAGAAAAGGATTTAATCCAACAGCCACACCAGTCGTCCCCCATCCCTAAGTACCTACGTAGGCTCAAGAACCCATTCCACCGAAGTACCAGAAACCGGGGTCATTATCAACAGCTGTGGCGATTCTGGTGCTCCGCGGCGACCGGGTTTGTGGGTTGACGATCTACGACTTGTTGCGCAAAACCCGGGGAAGTTGTCACGGTTCTGTACGGGAAATGCTAGTTCCAGAACGGAGAGCTTATGCCCAATCTAATCTGCCTTACTGCGCATATTTATGTCATACCTTCTTCCCGTTCACATTATTTCTCGTGACCCGTGGTTAGTTGGGTTGGTGAAGTAAAAAGGCAAGGGATGGTGCCACAAGGAAAAAGATAGAGACTCGGATACCGGGAGTCGAACCCGGGGCTGTTGAGAGAACAGTCACTTCTGAGAAGTGAGAGTCAACGATGTTACCGCTACACCATACCCGATTGAAATCGTGTGTGGTCCCGATTTGTTGGAATCGGGGAAGCTGGAGTGGGCTTTTCTTTGCGCAAAGTTTTCGGTGTGGGTCAGGGGTCACCCCTTTTATGCTCCAGCCCGAACTCCGCTCTTCAGGGGTTCAGGGGTTCAAGGGTTCATTCTCCGCGCCCTTAACCTCACGCAGCTTCTGTAACAAAACCCCGCCTCGCCCGCGTCGGCAATGTTCAGCTTGGCACTCACTGCGTTTGAAATCACAGCAGTCTCTCTCCACAAGCATCACCACAACATCTCGCCACCCACAAATAAGCACATTTGTTACCCACAATGGAAGTAACTTGCGAATGTGAAACGGTCCGTTTCACAACCCCAACCCCCTCTCCGCTCAAAGTCTACCATTGCCACTGCATCGAATGCCGCAAGCAATCTTCATCGGCCTACGGCACGAGCGCCATCTTCCCGGCGACGGGCCTATTCCCTCTTTCGGCTGACCTCGCCTCGAAACTTCGGCTCTGGACCCGCCCCGCCGACTCCGGACGCACGGTGGACTGCTACTTTTGTAAAGAGTGCGGCGTACGGGTGCTGCATCGCATCCGGGATCCAGATGGAACCGAGCGGGAGACGGTGAGCGTGAAGGGCGGTTTGGTAACGGGACTGGATTGGACCGGCGCGGCCCATATTTATACGAGGAGCGCCGTGGTTGAGGTTCCGGAGGGGGTGGAAAGGTGGGAAGGGGCCCTCGGGGAAATGGAAGGGCGAAGATGATGATAACAACTGGTGTTCCGGTTTTGGGAGCTGACGACAGGTTCGTTCTGTAAACAAATAATAGTTCGGATGATAAAGCAAGCCGGAGTTCAGCCCCGGGTGCAGGGTGGCATGTGAATACCGTAACATCGATGCTGACGTCAGTTTACCGACCAGGCACGGCGTCGTATTTATTTTGTGGGATATCGTGAACATGGTGGAGGCGATACTATCATTTTGCGCCAAACTGTCCATAAAGTCACAAGTCTCCTGATGCGGCGACGGTAGCTTCTTGTCGATAATGCCACATAACCCCGATCACCCGATCCCACATGGCTCCGTTCCGGACCGAACGGAGGGATCGTGTGCTCCGCTGGACGTGCTCCGCAACGCCGCGCCCTCCCGGAGATAACCAAGAGTACCCGGGCTCGCCGGGGTGTGATCCTTGCGGATCCTCGCGGTTATCGGGGAGGCTGCCTATTATCTATATTAATAAACGACTCCATCGTCCACCTCTTTCTCCTTTCACCATCTGGCACCATTCTTTAACCCCTCACCCACACTCCCAGATCCGGCCGTTACAAACAAGAACAGTCTCTACAACATCACTATGAGCTCCGCTCCTACCCAAACCCACAAGGGTCTCAGCAACGATGTGTTGCTAGTCGCCATCCCAACACCGCCAAACGAACCATTGATAGCCAAGCTCGAGGCACGGCACCCTGGGCTCAAAGTGCGCTGGTTCAACCAACCCAACATATTCCCTCCAGTTCCCCTGCCCGCCGAGACCTACGAGGATGTGACTCTACTCTTCACCCTCTGGCCCCACCCAGCCGAGCTGTTGCCAAAGGCCCGCTACATCCAGCTACTCTCTGCGGGTGCCGACAGATGGATCACACACGATCTGTACAAGAATCCAGACATTACCTTTTGTACTGCAAATGGAGCGCATTCGTACGTGGGTAATATCCGAGGGATGCGAGTTGCCGCTGACCACTCCACAGCCCCCAGATCGCAGAGTGGGTGATGGGCACCTGGTTGATGGCGAACCACCATTTCCTGAAGTACGCAGAGCAGCAGAAACAACAGAAGTGGTCCCGCCTAGCCGAGTTGGCCGTTGACTCGCCCGGTCTCCGTATGGGCATCCTCGGCTATGGGGCGATTGGACGGCAATGCGCGAGGATTGGCCAAGCCCTCGGCATGGAAGTGTATGCTTACACTCGGAGCGAGCGATCAACCCCTGAATCCCGCAAGGATGACAGCTACTGCGTTGCCGGGACCGGGGACCCAGATGGCCTTGTGCCGACAAAGTGGTTCCACGGTTCGGCAAAGGAGGCCGTCAATGAGTTCCTGGCTCAGGACCTCGACCTCCTCGTGCTGGGTTTACCCCTGACTGAAGCCACCACCCACATCCTCGGACGTGAACAGTTCGAGGTCTTGTCCAAGAAGAAGACCTTCGTCTGCAACATCGCCCGCGGGAAGCACATCGACACCGACGCCCTACTGGACGCACTGCGGGAAGGCAAGATCAGGGGCGCTGCCCTGGACGTTGCCGATCCCGAGCCACTGCCGGACGGACATCCACTCTTCACCGCGCCAAACGTCTTTGTCACCCCACATGTCAGCTGGCAGACACCGCATCTCCTCACTCGTACCCAAGGCATCCTCGAGAAGAACCTCGAGAGCCTTAGCGAGGGAAAGCCGCTCATCAACGTGATGAACCGCGAACACCATTACTAAGGTATTACATTACAGCCTTGTTATTCTCGACTGCCACGCCAGATCTTAGCTTGTCACTTCGCAGCACGCCTTCTTCGTCTCAAATCTACCCGAGCTTCCTGTATCACCTTCTCAAGGTCAATGCCCCAACAAACGGCCTGTCGTGTCTCAACATCCCTCCGCATCGCCTCGAAATGCTCTTTGCCTGTGTCTGGCAGGCGCCACTGGTACAACTCGGCAGCTCTTCGACTGCTATGTACCAGCCACTGATCTCGTTCTCCGCGGCTCTCATCGAACGCAGCGAACACTTCGTGCAGTCCGTCGTAGGGTTCAACATCACATCCGTGGATCTCTTCGAGAAGTGAGGCTAGGACCGCGACATCTTCCATACAGAACCCAGCGCCGGACCCATGATGGGGCGTGCTGGCATGAGCGGCATCTCCAATGACCAGGATACCGTCGGAATAGAACTTGGGCAGCGGATGGTCGGCCATGTCGAAGAGACCCCACTGGGAACGCGTCAGTATTTGGTGTAGCCCATAGTCCTGATTTAGCATTGGTTTATATCAAGCCAGATTTGTAGACGTACCTTATCCATTTTGTCTTTTGTCAGATGTAGAAGCTTTTGAATTGTTTTGCTAAAGCCCCTTTGCTCAAAGTCACGCAGCGCATCTTCCATTGTCGCTGGAAGGGTGAAGCTTTTGGTGTCTTGACTCGGCCAGGATTTGTTCGCGTCTGTGACGAAAGCGACGAGGTTAAGGAACTGCTCTCCTCCCGGTTTTCCCACTGGGAAGGTCAGAACATGTCTACCGTGGCCCATCTGGGAAGTTAGCACAAGACGGAGATTGGGTCTCTGTAGCTGTATGCCGCCACACTCCTCCCGAAGCGTGTTGGTCTCAGCACCAAAGGAGTCACTCACCCCCAAACTAGAAACTTCGACCCGCTCTATGCCGAGCTCCTCGAGAGCCAGCTCTCTCGGAATCATACACCGATAAGCGTACTTCCCACTATACCCACACCTTGCCCCTTCGACCTCCCCTCCCCCAACCATAATCTCCCTAACCTTTGACTTCACCCCATCACACCCAACCACCGCATCCGCCTCAGCCGTAGTTCCGTCCCCAAACCTCAACACCACCTTCCCCCCCAACCTCTCAACCCCCTCCAACCGCTTCCCAAACTGCACCACCCCCCCCGGCACCATCCCCAGCAACACCCCCAACCATTTCGCCCGATGCACCGCGCCATGCCCCTCCCCAAACCCCGCAAACACCCTAAACGCCACCTCCAGCTCCCTCACATCCACACCCCCCCCCATCCGCCGTCCCATCCAAAAACTCAATCCACACCGGCTCCGTCTCCCCCTCCCCATCACCACCAGCACGCCTCACCCCCCTAGCGGTACTCTCCCGCAAGAACACCGCCCCCAGCACGGGGTCGGCAATGGCCATGGCGCGCGCCGCGTTGGGACCGAAGCCTAGCCCGGCGCCGAGCTCGGTGGGGTGGGGCGCTTGCTCGTAGACGGTGTGGGGGATGTGGCGGCGGGTGAGGGCGATGGAGAGGGTGGTGCCGGTTATGCCGGCGCCGATTAGGGCTAGGTGGGGGGGCATTTTCTTTTTCTTTGGTTTTTATTGCGGGGTTTGGTTGTTGTTGAGGGGGGAGCGGGGGCGTTGTGGATGGTGAGGGGGAGTTAGTTGGTTAGGAGGGCGCGGGTTTGTTGTGGGTGGAGGTGGTGGTGTGGTGATGGGATCGGTGGTTTGGTAGGGAAGGAACTGGGAGATATGGTGAGGTTGGAGGTTGAGATGACTTACGCCCGGGTGCCGATATCCAGGTTGTGTCAACTGCCGATGTGAGGGGTACAAGGGTGATCGTAAGCCGCGCCGTGTGATCCGGAGAAGCTGAAGAAGCATAGGAACAACGATATTGCCGCCCAAGCAGGTAACGGGGCTCTAACATGGGGGTAATGGTTGTCAAGAAAGCCCAAGAGAAATGGCCGGAGGCAATTCCTAGCGCCATCAACGACGTTGTACGTAGGTACTTGAGCTAACCCTATAGCACAAGTGTCATGGAGAATGGCCCCAACCTCATCTCCTCTCAATCCCTCTTTCACACCCCAGCTTGTTGGCCCGGCGCGCACTACGCCCACCTAGCAAGTCACGCAGCGGCTTCTGCAGCAGTCGAAGCACTTGTTCATGCGAGCACCGTGCAAGCAGGCAGTCTTGCACACGCTATCTTTGCAGTTGTCGCAGGCCCGCCTGACGACGCCCTCGCAGAGCTGAGTACATGCGTTCATCGATGGACCGTTGGGGCAGCCAGCTCCTTGTAATTGGAACGGACGTTAGTGTTTGTGCTGTTTGTGATTTGAACTGTGGAGCAACCTACTCGCTTCGAGCTGGACTTCACGAGCGGCAGAGGTGTTCTCCGGCAGCGCAACGGCGCCCACGACGAGAGTGAGAACGGCGGTGATGGCAGAGACCTTCATGGTGGTGGCGTGGACGATGAGTTGAGAGTGTGAACGTTGTGATTTGAGCTTTGGATGTTGTGATGTGATTCTGGTCAGTATCCTGTGTCAGAGGCGGACCTCGATCTCTCTTTATACCACCTCTTCGACAATGCCGCTGCCGAGATACAAGCCGTCCAACTCGTTGATTGAGAGACAACACACCCATCAAAGCCGCACGATGAGGCACAACCCACGTCAACGGCAACAAAATGCCCGCCGCAGTAATCAGCAACCTCGCTTGGAGTAAAATCGTCCCCGCTTGTACCTCCTTCGACGTCAGCTCTTCAGATTCGTGCTAGCGACGCCCGGTCTCGGCGAGCGGACTCTCCACTCCGAGCCCAATAAGTCGGCGAGTCAGTTGATGAGTTGGTTGCCGAGTAGGTTGATCTCGATGTGGTTAAAGTGCCGACGCGCCCTCCCCGCGAGGCAGTCCGAGATCCGATAAAATCGGGGTATTTGCTCCGAGTCTTACTCCTGGGCCGGACGCCGCGGTCGGCGAATCGGCCGGGGTGTCGGACCGGAGCGGGCAAAGGAGGTCACAAGACTGTTCAGTTTACCAAGTTCAATCTGTTCCAGTCTCAATCCCGGCGGTGTCGATTGTTCTCAAGCTCGGAAGCCAAAGTGAACAACCCCCCCCCCCCCCCCCCCCCCCCAAAACGCCCAATATTCTAGATCTGCTATGCTGGGGTGGTGCCGTTCGAGGGGCGAAATCGGATTTGTAAATGGTGTACCGGCGCGCCGCTTAACCGAGGTTGTTAGTTTCCGAGGTTGCAATATCAAAAGATGTAGAAGGAGTGTGTGAAGGGCGTGTGTGGTGTGTGGAAGGGCCCCCGCAATTTCAAACACAACCCCTTCTCCCTCGCAATGTTTTCCAAATCCATCTTCGGGACCGAACTCGCCTAGCAAGGAATGATATTTTTTTGGGCTTCGAAGTGTAGTGCTGACTGCCGAAGCGAGCTCTCCTCACCGCGGTTGGTCCCCGTAATCATTAATGTCGAGGCAACTTAGTAACAGTGCGGTGTACACGTAGCGCCGCCAGATCTCATGAAGCGGGATTCATTAACGGCGAGCAGCGCTTCCAAGTTGCCTTTGGGATGGAGTGTCGTTCTCGGTTACCCCCGCACACCGCTTAGTTAAGTGTTGACGCGTCATGGAACACATCTTAGGGGCGGCCGTTGACTCGTGGAGAAGCTCTAGCGGGCTTCATCGTGTTATTTGATACGGCTGGTAGGGGACACCTTCCTGCATATGCCGAGGGCGGTGTCATAATACATCCCCTCTTACCCTCACAAGGGGCAGCCAAATAGTCATTGCGCCTTTCCTCACCCGGCACATCACCCTCAACTTCCTCGCGCCAGAGAGGAAAGCTGTGCCAGTCGTCCTTCCAATCCTTAGCTTTGCGCGGCCATAGCCCGCTCCACACGTCTTCGCCTTCATATTCGATTGTCTCGAGCTCGTCTCGCACGGACTGCCTGAATTCGGGGTCAACATCGATCTCGCGCACCGTCACTTCGCCGCTCGTTCCACACCTCGTGCATGCCCAGCTCCGCCCAATCCACGTCCCGAAATAATCAATCTCTGGGTAGTCTTTGGTAATGGTGTCTCCGGTGAGCAGCCTAAGCGTGAGATGTTCCAGCCGGCAGTCGGTGGTGGCAGAGACGATCTCGTGGAAAATGGCGGTGGTGAGAGATTCGTCGACGGCGAGGTTGACAAGCGTTTTGCGGACCCTCTCGGCGTCACCTTCCGGCTCTCGATACGGCGACCGGCAGTCGAACACCAGCGTAGCGCGCCGCAGCTGAGGGATCTGTCCCAGTGTCCGGTAGACGGCCACTTCCTCGGGCCCGCCCTGGCGGCGCCGCACCCGCAGCTCGACATCCTCGAGCCTGGGACACCATTCCTGGATCTCCCGGACCCGGTCGGCGTCAATATTAAGATCCTTGTCGTCTTCGCCGTAAGGCGGAGGCAGGTATAGCCTGCGCAGAGTGGGACCATGGCGTTGAAGGACCGCCTCGATGGTGTGCTTGCTAAAGTGACGCTTGAGCGTGAGAGCTTCAAGGGGAGGCAGGGCTTGTAGAAAAGAACCGGTTGGCCCGTCGAGGTGGTCGGTGTTATTTTGGAGATGGTCGTCTGATGAGACCGACAGTCCCAGTTCTCGGAGGGAGCGGAACCCTTCGCTCGCGGCTATCGAGGCCAGAGTCTCGAGAGCCTCGACGGAGACGCCACAATGATATTCAAATCGTCGGAGGAGGCCAAAGTCAGTACGTGCGTTCCAGTCACGCACGTGAGAGTAACCGTTGCTATCGCCGGACAGTACTAACGTCTCAAGGCGGCCTCGCCCCGGTGCTATTGATGCCTCCTGCTGCGGACTGGTGGCGGGCTGGTTCGGGCCTGAGTGGAAGACGCTCTTCCAACGATGCCGCACCACCCCGCCGGCTTCCACCGGTGGAAGGGTAAGTGAAAACCTGGGACGATCGAAATCCAATCCCTCCAGCGGGCGATGATTGAGATTTAATCTCTTTAGATTCGGGGCGCATCCCACCTCAACGATGTGCTCCAAGGCTTCCATGTTGAAGTCGTAGTGGCCCCAAACGTCGTGTAGTGCACAGGGTGCGCGGACGCTATAGAGGCAAGGGGAGGTGGCCAGTGCAAAGTCGTCCGGATCGATATCGCGCAGCTGGTCCCTCTTTTGGCAGAGGCTGTCGAGGCCGAAGGCGTCAATATGCAAACGGCACCTCGGGTGGTGTTGGTGCAATGCCGTGACCACGCACGGCGGTATCTGAGGCACGCAAGTATACACCAGGTCCGTGAGCGCAGGGAGCTGGCCGAGGAAGCGTGCAAAGGGGAGCCAAGCCTCGTGTTGTGCCTGCTTTTGCTGTGCTGACAAGGGAGGTCCTGCAAGACATCCAGCGCCAAAATCACTGTCGCCGTCACTGTCGCCGTCACTGTCCGTGTCGTCGTTTGTTATAACTGAGGCGAACCCCCGATTAATCCCATCGAACTTGTCGCCATTGTCCATAGAGCCAGTGGCTACAACTCGGCGGACATAACCAAACAAATCTTGGCGACTGAGTACAGCAACCAATCTATCCAAATCGCTGCGAAGCTTCTCCTTGTCGCGTATGGTGAAGATCACTCGAGAGAATCGCTGTGGCGTGGCTGCGTGGTAGCAAAGCTTGCTCGCCATCGAGAGGGAGAATAGACTTCGTCGGGTAACATATCTACAGACATACTGGAATACGTGAAGAGGTAGGGTCTCCAGTGGCGCCGGGCGTGGATATCTACCGACCGACTCCATTGTTGTGAAGAGTTGATTTAAGGGAAATCAAGGAGCCTTGGGCGAAGTTCGAATGGAGGGCCTACTTACCTAGAATGGTTAGCCCAACGTAACCCTGCCCTCGGAGTTCCATTGAGCGAGCCGCGCTGCATCATACATCGTACGGGTGTCTGTCGATGCTTCCCTTACCACGGCTAAGCAAAGCTGTACCTGCTCGGGCATTGGTGGCGCCTACGACGTGACCCGGATCAAATCAACCGACGCAACACCAACATCTGGCTTGGCTCGGCTACGGCCCGCGTGTCGAGGGTAACAGGATCTACATCATCTACTCGTCAACGAGGGACCAACCCCATGCCCGCGCCGGAACGCCACGGCCGGTTAACAGCGATAACCAACCCCCCCAATATTAACCCCTGAGCCCAATGCCTGTTGCAACGTTTAGGGATAGTGCGGTATACTCGCAGATGTCGACTTTTGCATCCCTAGCCCCATCCCTAGAACGCTAGCGGTACCTCAGCGACAGTTATACCGGGTCCCAACGGGTATCGCCAATTGCAGGCGGGAAGTCGTCGGGAATGACAACAATTTGAACTGTTGACTGGCCTGAAGCTGATCGTTTGTTTTGGTGGATCGGCTTTTCCTACCGATTGGGAAACGTACCCGATCTTCCGTGAGGGCGCCACTGTTGAACAACGATACTTTGCGTGGAACGTCGTCAACGTAAGTGATGATCCGTATTGGGGAAGTATGTAATATTAACATGGCGTCCAGGATGACGGTTCCGATCCTGCTCGCAGTTGGTTGGCAGCGAAGGTGTTGATGGCGTTGGGAATACCTACGCGGGTGCTCTCTTGCCGCATCTTGATACCGTATAAGGACTGGTGACGGTTACAACGGCCTCTGACCTTCTAGACATGCCCTGGGTAAGCAGGCAGAATGGAACTACGACAACAAGCCGACCTCCGAGTTGTTCCCAATTGTATCAACATGAACAAGAGACCCAGTCTAACAAGAATAACTAGGTACACACAGCCCCGGTTGCCCGAACGGGAACTGCTCCCCAATGTTAACGTTAGTTATAGCCACGAAAACCATGTTCCTGCTAAGACTGGTGTCCGGCATCAAAATCCTTCATATCCGCCCACCTTCCAGTAACTCCCGCTGGAGACCTCCGGGCCAAGCCTAGGCCGGTCTCCCTGCGTTGATCGCTTCCTGAACGAAACGAGGTACTCAGACTCGTAGGGCCTCGTTCTTTGTCTCGTATGAGAAAGACCAACGCCTGCCCTCTGGCCCGATATCCATGACAGTCGTAAACTATCTTCGTGTTTCGGCTAGCCTGGTGGCAGGTAGTAAATTCCGATCATTTCCTCATTCCTGATTAGGGTGGGAAGCACACTGCGAGAGCATGAGTCATCCATGTCACCAAAGTCGTCCCGAAGACCGTCCTCGGAACCAGACTTTGAATGGTGTCATTTCGGGTTGATTCCTGTGTTTAATGTTGTCCCCTGCAGATGTCGTACGCGTTATGTAACCGTTTGGTGTGCCGGCTGCATGGAAACAAGACAGCCAATCACCAGGGCGCGGGTGTGGTTCCGATGGGAAGATTCCAAAGAGGACCAGCGAATAGGACCATGCTTTTGACAGTTGTGGGCCAGCCTTGGACGATTCCAAAGAGAGTCAACGGATGGGCGCTGGATCTCGGTCTGAATCGGGAGGGCAGGGAGCAAGTCAGTAACAGAAACATTTTATGCGGGTAGCGTTTTCGACCATCATGGACCGGCTGCATGATGATTCCAAACACTTGCATCACACCGGCAAGATGTAGAGTGGCACTTACTAAGTGACTTCAACGGATGTTAATGTGGTGGTGGTCCGTTCCCGAGTTCAGGTATATAAGACCTTGTAACCTCCTTGTCCAGTTCCGGTCACAATTCTCAAGCCGCATCGTCACAAGAAAAGCCAATCGAATCTCACCGACTTAACATTCCCCCACGATACTCCAGGAACATCTCTGATTCACCTCCGCTGCAATGCCTACCCCCGAACAGTACGACTTCGTCGCCCTCGGCGGCGGGGAGGCGGCCAAGCTCCTGGCATGGGACCTCTCCTCAAACCACGGCAAGAAGTGCGCCGTCATTGAGCATGGCCCCATCTCCGGCGCCTGCCCGACTGTCGCCTGCATGCCCACAAAGACCCTTCTTCACTCGGCTCAGCTGGCGCATCTCGCGCGCCAGGTCCAGGCTTCGACACCGGGGGCTGCCAGTGGCGATTTCAAAGCAGACATGGCGAAGGTGTTCGCCCGCAAACAGGAAGTAGTTGACGGCATGGCGGATCTCTTCCTAGGACTCTTTGCCGAGACCAAGAGCGAGCTGATCCGAGGCCACGGCGAGCTCGTCGGTCCCAAGACGATCAGCTGCAACGGCCGCCTGCTCACGGCCGAGACCGTCCTCATCAACACCGGATCCAAGGCTTTCGTCGACACCAGCATCCCCGGCCTGGCGGACGCCAAGCCCCTAACCCACGTTGAGCTCCTCAACATCACGACCCTCCCATCCCACCTCATCATCCTCGGCGGCGGCTACGTCGGCATGGAGTTCGCACAGGCCTACGCCCGCTTCGGCGCGCGCGTGACCGTCATCGAACGCAACTCCCAAGTCCTCAATAAAGAAGACAGCGACGTCGTCACCGAACTCACCACCATCCTCACGCGCGAGGGCGTCGAATTCCTCACCTCCACGACCGTCACCAACATCACCGGCACCTCAGGTTCCGAAATCACCCTCACCCTCTCCAACAGCAGCAGCAGCAGCAGCAGCGCGGGCGGCCCCTCCACCCTCCGCGGCTCCCACCTCCTCGTCTCGGCCGGCCGCACCCCCAACACCTCTGGCATCGGCCTCACCGAAGCAGCCGGCATCACCCTCACCGCCACCGGGCACGTGGCCGTCGACGCCCAACTACGCACCTCGGTGCCGGGCGTCTTTGCGGCCGGCGACTGCGCCGGTAGCCCCTACTTCACGCACATGGGGTGGGACGACTACCGGGTGATTCTGGGGGTGCTGACGGGTGCGCCGCGCGAGAGGGGGACGGAGGGCAGGCAGGTGCCGTCGGTGCTGTTTACGTCGCGCGAGCTGGCGCATGTCGGGTTGCGCGAGGGGGAGGCGAGGGAGAAGGGGGTGAAGTATCGGCTGGTGAAGGCGCCGATGGGGGCGTTTTTGAGGACGAGGGCGCTGGGGGAGACGGAGGGGTTTGCGAAGGCTTTGGTGGAGGCGGAGGGGGAGAGGATTTTGGGGTTTACGGCGCTCGGGCCGGGGGTGGGGGAGTTGTTGCCGGTGGTGCAATTGGTTATGAAGCTGGGGCTGTCGTATAAGGAGCTGGTGGACTTGACGATTGTTCATCCGACTATGTCCGAGGGGTTGGTGGACTTGTTTCGGTCTGTGCCGCCGATGAGCAAGTAGGTAATATGTATGTCACTGGCTATTTTCAGCTAGTGGGTTAGTTTCTCTCCCTTTTAGTGTTCATGCGGTACGCAAGGGTGAAGGAATATGATCTAGGGTTGAATCAGACAGCAGAAGGCGATGGGCTTTCGGCGAGCACTGCACGGCACCCCATGCGATTTATCTCGAACTGTGCCTTTAGAAACACCGAGGTCTTCGTTTAGCACTCGCTCCTCGAACCGTTCCGGGGCAACCGAGCATGATATTGCAACTGGCGGCGGGAAAGTACTTGTGAGTTGTCAGTTGAAATCTGTGAATTTAGGACTCAATACCCCCCCGGATAAAACAGTCTCGCCAAGGTTCGAGGGCCAGGAAGTGTCCAACCCCCAACCCAGTCCTGGGCAGACGGAAGTTCATTCCTGAATGCCGATTGGTGCGCAAGAGGTCACGGACGAACTCAACGAAAGTCTCCGCGTTCACAATATGAGAACGGGTTGCTCCGAATTTCCGCACAGCCTCGGAGCGGAGGACTCGGCGATCGACGGACCTAGGAGAGTCGGAGCCCCTGAAGCCTGAAAGATGAAAGTCCCTTGTCTTTGCAACGTGGAGGATGCTTCGCCGGTGACTCAGGCGTCGCTGCACGGGATCTTGCGTCAATCACGCGTCAGAGGCTCTTAAACAACCCAATCATCCAACGCGACGCGCGACGAAGGATCAATTCTCCAACTCCAAGGGGCCCTGCGGACAACGGGCGACCGGGCGACCCGCCCCTCCGACCACCGACATGCCAAGCGCTAGCTGCATCAATGACACTGGCATCCATTATCCACCGACCTCCATTATCCACCGGCCTCCATTCCACAGCTCGACGGGGTAATATAAACCTCTTCTTTGCCCACTCTCATCCTCATCTGCTCAACCCATCTCCATCACACCCATCAACCCCACAGCAAGCAAAACACCTTTCACAACCCCCTACCCTCATCATCAAACAACCATCTCCCACCGCCCAAAATGACCATCAATCACACCGGCATCAGAGTCCCCGCGGCCCAGCACACCGCCATCGTAGCCTGGTACGAGGCCGCCCTCGCCCCGCTCGGCTACACCAAGGCCATGACCTTCATGGACGACCTGGTCGTCGGGTTCGCCGACAGTTCCGGTGCCGTCGACTGGTGGGTGACCTCGTCGGCCGCCGTGCCCCCCGGGGTGCCTGCCCCTGAGCCCGCTACGGTGGGTGCGGATGTGGCGGCCGCCTTGCCGACGCATACTGCGTTCGCTGCGAAGGGTGGGTTTTGTTTTTTGTCTAAGTTTTCTTGTTTTTCAGCGTCGTGTTTTGCTTTTTTGTCTTCTTTCCTTTGCTCTGCCCCCCTAGTGGTAAGGTACCTTGGTTAAAGAATGATGCTAACATTCTTCGCGACGGATTTAGATCGGGCTGGAGTCGAGGCATTCCATCAGGCGGCGGTTGCAGCTGGAGGAAAATGCAATGGCAAGCCGGGCCTCAGGGATTACACACCGACCTATTTTGCGGCGTTTGTACTGGATCCGGCGGGAAACAACATTGAGGCTATTTGCCTTGCGGCGGTGTGATTGGAATAGGGACGAAACTGTACACGAACCGAAATATCTAAATTGATATCTGCACAGTAGACCAGCCTTGCTCTCTCGTTCTCCCCCGAGGAGCGTTTACTAAATGTTACCCGCGAGTTGACCTCCTAGCCGGCATATCGCATTGCATTGTCACTCATAATAACGGTGTATGCAGCTGAGTGCGCCAGTCTTCTGCAGCCCTTTGCCACCACCCAAGTTTCTCCTGAAGTTCTGTGGCGAGCCTCCTCTGGACATCTCCAACCGATCACTCCCCCACACGCTTCCCACCGTCCCTCCGGTCGGATCATACGTTCAAGCTATTGGCGTTAGGGCGTAGGCAACCTGGATACCATGACACTGGAACCCGAGTGATCAAAACAGGGGTGTTAGCGATGCTGAGATGGTTCGAGGGTGCAACCGTTCAATTGCTTAGGTCCGTACCTTACCTAGGTAGGTATGTACCAGGTTGTCCACTCCCAATCGGCATCGAAGGTCTCCTCCCTCCAATCGCTTGGCCCCTCTCAAGGTGGGAAAAAAACAGTTGGAGAGGTCGGGAATGGACACGGAGGAGCCTGCACGGAAACCCTGCAATTCTGCACGACCCGGGTGTGGTCCACGCATGTCAAGATTGGTTTCGAGACTGATTGGTTGCGAGGTCACACAGGCAAGCCAAAATGCCTATCAGCCGACGTGTATATGCAGGTGGTGCAGGTGGCTGTGGCTCAGCTGCCCCAACCGATTTGCCCGACACAGCCCACGTTCAGCGTGAGAGCCTGGCTGAATTAAGCCCGACTCAAGCCTAACAAGTGTGCGATGCGACACCCATCGTCTTCTCCTTCCTTTCTTTGTTCGAGGGCTCCGTCCTCTGGAGTCTGCGTCTCCGAATCCGCAAAGTGTTTTGAGTGCGAGATTTTAGTTTTTAGCAAGTTGCAAGCCGCGGTCTCAAATATTGGGGACAGTGCTCGCCCTTCCTAGAATCCGGACCCGACTGGGCCTCAGCTCGATAGGATGGATGGATGGGAGGGGAGGGCCCCGAGGGGACCTATTTCGAAGACCGGCTTGACCGTCGTCTCCGAACCCGATAAACCGTCTCTTGAGTGAGTTCAAGTTTATTCCTGTTCGCTATCTCCTTGTGGAATATACTAATCGAGTAGCATCGTTTTTATACATGGATTCACCGGCCACCCCGAACGAACATGGGCTTCCAAGAACGCCAATCCCCGACAGAGCAGCGACGATGACATGTTACCTGCTCAATACGTTGAGCCTCCTTCCAAAAGACAAAGAACCCTCAATCCCTTCTCAAGTTCTCGCCTCAACAGCAGGGGGGACTCTGTCCCTCATACCTACTGGCCGCGCGATTTGGTTCCACAAACGGTACCCTTCGCGCGAGTCCTGACATACGGCTATGACACACATATCAGACATTGGGCAGGGCCTCCTGTAAACAAGAGTACCATATACGACATCTCAGAGAATCTCCTGGTCGCGCTGGAGTCTGAACGTCGACTGGAACCGTCAAGGCCGGTATTGTTTGTGGCACATAGTCTCGGAGGCATCGTCGTCAAGGAGATGCTTCGGCAGTCGAGAGGCTGCCACTCGGTCCGGGCTGACCTTCACGCTGTCTTCAAGTCCACCGTCGGTATCATATTCTTCGGTACCCCACACGCAGGCGCTGATCCCGGCGGCTTTCTCAAGCGCATTGCCAAGAACGTATTGAAAGCTGTTGGGTTTTCTGTCAACGAGCAGATTCTCAGCGCGCTGTTGCCAGATTCGGAACGTCTTAAGGAGCTGAAGCAAGAATTCGGTCCCATGGCCCAAGAACAGAATTGGATCATACACTCCTTCCGGGAGCAATTTGGCCTTGCAGTTCTCAATAACCAAAAGGTAAGGTACATGTACCTACTCTACGCGACAACATCTGATATTTTCCAAGGTTTGCTGACCATTCTCAGGTTGTGGATGATACCTCGTCTTATCTCAATATCCGGGGCATCGAGACAACCGAACAAATTGGACGGAACCACATGGAAATGTGTCGCTTCACGGGCCTCGACGACGTTGAATACAAAAAGGTGGCCGGTGCTCTGCTTAGGATTACGACCACGACGTCCAATCAGCCTACGACAATAGGGCCAGCGCCGCTGAGTAAAGAGCAGATACAAGTGCTGCTGGACTCATTGAGGTTCGACCAAATCGATGCTCGCCAGACGAATATCAGAAAGGCACACGCCCAGACATGTGAATGGCTGCTGACAACATCCCAATATCTCGACTGGCTTGATCCTAGCAAGCGTGACCAACATCACGGCTTCTTATGGATCAAAGGAAAACCTGGGGCTGGGAAGTCGACGCTGATGAAATTCGCCTATGCGAACGCCTTTGACAAGGCCAAGAACAAGACGCCTGCCGAGGTTGTCATCTCCTTCTTTTTCAACGCGCGAGGAAGCGAGCTGGAGAAGTCGACTGTTGGCATGTACCGATCATTACTGCTGCAACTTCTTGAAGGGCTCTCAGAACGTGGAAGCGTGTTTAAGACCGTCGGATTGCGGACCTTGAACGGCGAAGGCCACCAATGGGGCATCGAAGCCCTGAAAGTCTTGTTCGAGGAAGTCGTACGGGGACTCGGAGACTTGCCTGTCACCTGCTTCGTTGACGCTTTGGATGAATGTGAGGAGGCTCAAGTCCGCGACATGATCTCCCTCTTCGAAGAAATTGGCGAAATGACGACCAACGCAAATCCACCCATCAACTTCAGCGTTTGCTTTTCCAGTAGGCATTACCCCTACATCACCATCAAAAGAGGCCTCGACTTGGCCCTTGAAGAGGAACACGAACACGGCAGGGATATCGCCAGGTATCTGAACAGCAAGTTGAAGATTGGCCACAGCAAACTCGCCGAGCAAATCCGAGCCGACGTCCAACAGAAGGCCTCCGGGGTCTTCTTCTGGGTTGTGCTGGTGACGGAGATTCTGAACAAAGAACATGACCGCGGCCGTATCCATGGTCTTCGACAGAGGCTCCGAGATATCCCGGGAAACTTACATGAGCTTTTCCGCGACATCCTGACGCGCGATCGCCACAACAGAGGCGAACTCCTCTTGTGTGTTCAGTGGGTCCTCTTTGCAAGACAGCCATTGAAGCCAGAGCAGCTCTACTTTGCCATCCTTTCCGGTGTCAACCCTGAAGCTCTCTCTGAGTTCGATCCCGGAGAGATCACAACAGCTGTCACGAAAAGATTCATCCTCAGCTCGTCCAAGGGGCTCGCCGAGGTCACCAAGTCAAAAAGCCCCACAGTTCAGTTCATCCATGAATCGGTCAGAGACTTTCTTCTCAAAGAAGACGGGTTGAGGGAGGTTTGGTCTGACCTCGGAGGGAATTTTGAAGGAGCCAGCCACGAGCGACTGAAACAATGCTGCCTCACTTACATGCGCATCGACGTCGCCACGTCTCTCGAAATCGCCGACTCTCTCCCCACGGCGAAAACCGAGGAAGCCGCCAAACTTCGCCAGTCTGCAAATGAAAAGTTTCCGTTCCTAGAGTATGCTACGCGGAATGCCTTGTACCACGGAGATGCAGCGGAAGCGGGCGGCATCAGACAGGCGGCCTTCCTCCGAAGTTTCCAGCTTGCGGACTGGATTAAACTCAACAACTTGTTTGAACGACACGAGAACCGGCGGCACACTGCGAACGCAAGCCTCCTCTACATATTGTCCGAGAGAGACATGGCAGCCCTCATCAAAGTTCACCCCTCGAACCTGTCCTTTTTTAAGGAAGAAGACGAGCGATATGGGACACCATTCTTTGCAGCGCTTGCTACCGGTAGTGATAAAGCAGTCGAGTCATTTGTCACAATATGTTCAGAAACGCAACCACAGTCATCTCTGCGGCGCCAACTTTGCAATCAATTGCTCGAAAACAGAAAGAAAACCCTAACCATCGGCCGCCAGTTCACCTTCTCGCGGAATAAAGGGGCCCTCTCCTATATCCTGGAACAAGAAGACGAGGCTTTGCTCGCTTGTTTTGTTCTGTCGGATCAGCCGGATCAGCCGGAGACGAAGGCCCGCAGAGGACAGGCACTGCTGGGTGCCGTCAAGAGAAATTACGAGGCCATTGTACATCTACTCCTCCAGACGGGCCAGGTTGATGTCAATTCGAAGGATAGCCGCTATGACCGGACAGCACTATCGTGGGCCGCTGAGAACGGGCATAAGGCCGTTGTACAGCTACTTCTCCAGACGGGCCAGGTTGATGTCGATTCGAAGGATAGCAATGGCCGGACACCACTATCGTGGGCCGCTGCGAAAGGGCACGAGGCCGTTGTACAGCTACTTCTCCAGACGGGCCAGGTTGATGTTGATTCGAAGGATAACCACTATGGCCAAACACCACTATCGTGGGCCGCTGAGAACGGGCACGAGGCCATTGTACAGCTACTCCTCCAGGCGGGCCAAGTCGATATCGATTTGAAGGACAAACATAGCCAGACACCACTATGGTGGGCCGCCGACAGAGGTTACGAGGCTGTTGTACAGCTACTCCTCCAGACGGGCCAGGTCGATGTTGATTCGAAAAGTAATGATGGCCAGACACCACTATCGAGGGCCGCTGAGGAAGGGCACGAGGCTATTGTACAGCGACTTCTCCAGACGGGCCAGGTGGATGTCGATTCGAAGGCTAAAAATGGCCGGACACCACTAGCATGGGCCGCTGCAGGAGGGCACGAGGCTGTTATACAGCTGCTCCTCCAGACAGGCCAGGTCGATGTCGATTCGAAGGATAACAATGGCTGGACACCACTATCGTGGGCCGCTGCGAACGGGCACGAGGCCGTTGTATGCCTTTTGAAATCCTACAGTGATTGAACTTTGTAGTGAGATATCGTTTACATACCTCTTCCCGATTTGGTATATATTGCTAGACTTTGTCATTATATCCTTCCCCCGTAATCGGCTGCATACTATCCCGATTCTCATATGCAACCTTTGCTATCTATCTAGCGAGTCCTATTGCGTAGATACGTTGATTTGGTGATGCGCAATACTAAGGGCGTACGGAAGCTAGAGCACTTCCGATCCGACGCCAGACTGTCCTGCGACTAAGTCTTGCGAGACGGGTTCCTCCGTTCAATGGAATAACCGCAAACTGGACACCCACCGTTTACGGTGTTGACTGCCAAAACAAATGTTATGGCGCCGCCGACGGTGGCCATAAAAACATTCAGTGGACGATAGTATCACCTAAGAATCATGGGACTAACCTCCGGCTTTGGATATAGGCGATGTGGCCCCAGGGAGCGTGAGTGTCCACTCGACGTCTAGGATAGTACACATTCTATAAACCAATCAATCAGGCATCCGCCGCTCGTCACCTTGTGGCACCATGCGTATGCCACAACCACTGGTCTCTTATCCCTTTTTCTTTTATTTCCCTTTTCTTTCCTTTCTTCCAGTTCACAACAGGATGATGGGCCGCATTGAAATGCAGGCATTTCTCTCAGGGGTCCAGCAATAAAAAGATCGGATATTATGAAACCCAACGGAGCTGGCTTTGGTGGTGCGTTCCTGTATGAGTGTGCCGTCACTTTGTATGTCTATAACAGGTACTGAATGCGTGGATGTACATGCCCCCTATTGCCCTAGCGCTCTTTGATTCAAGCTAGGTACCTCCTAACCTATGTTCCCGAGTTTCCGGAGGCAAATTACTTCTGCAATAACGTCGCGCTGCATACGCCTACGGTCCTTCTCGGGTATCGATGATTTGTGCCGTTTGGTGGTGATGGCGATCAAAGGCCTCGATACGTGTGAAGAAATAGGTCATGGGATCAACGGATTCGGAGGCAAGTATAGCCGAAACGAGGGAAGCTTTATTACATCAATATTTCTGCCTTGATCAAAATTTCGCTAGCTAGAGGGGAACAGGGACGGATACGCCATCTACGAGGCAGTGACGGTATTAAACGGTTGGTTGGGACCTGGGAGGTTTTCGCTTAATTACCTACCTACGATTTAATGCCTGGGTTCTCAATGGAGCCTAATCGATAGCGGGGTTGATTTGTTAAACCTGCGGCAGCGAATCGTGAGCTTTATCGTCGAATACCTCGAGACACACTTACGGGGTGCCTGCTGCGGTGCTGCCCCTCTTGAACCGTCGGCCTCTATCCGCTGCATCGCGACACTCAGCTTCACCATGGACCAGACCGGCGAGTTGGCTGCCGAAAACGAGGGTAACAATAGAGAGTTGCACAACCTGTGGAGATGACGGAGATGTCAGATTATTCAACGACGTCTATTGGAGTTCGGTGGTGCCCCGGGCCACGGACGATACACGATGGTTTCCATTTCGCCGCCTCCCTCCCGAGCTACGCCTACACATTTGGTGGCTGTTCCTCCAGAAACACCGCATGATCGAATTGAATATTTTCGGAGACAGGGATAGTCCCTACAACAACGCCTACGCGGACCGCAACCATCTAAACAAGGTGGTTAGCGGCCGGGCTTACAGAGTCGAAATCCACGGCCGGGGCTACGCCGTCTCGCTCAGCCCATTACTTTGGGTCAACAGCGAGTCAAGGCAAGCTACTCTAGGCTACTACCGGGTTCACCTGCCCTTCCCTGGGCCCGGCGGCGACAGAGTGCTTTACCTGAACCCGGAACACGACGTGCTGGACCTCGGCGGTTCATGTCACCCACACATACTACCAGACTTTGTGTACGATGTCCGAGCCTATGACCCGCAAGACCGGGGGTATGTATGGCGGTTGTTTCTGCAGCCTTGTTCTGGGCTTACTCTAAACCTTAATAGGATCACCCACCTCGCTATACGGGAAATGTGTTTCGCTCACTATCCCGAAGACCCCAGTCGTCCCTATCCATATTTGAACCCTACCCACCTCCATCCTGCTGCGGCAGAAGCGTTTGCCGACGCCCTCCGCAGCACGCTCCGTTCCGTCCTTTGTGTGATCAAATTTCGGAGTTGTATGAGGGGCACAGGGCAGCCACCTCCGGGAATGGCCCCCTATCATTTCGCCCAAACACTCCCGCTCCGTCGACGCGGCGTTCCGGTCGGGTCTCTTTCCTGGTTCGAGACTGATCCGCGGTGGGGTGTCGAGTTTGATCTCGGCACCCTCATACTCGGCACCGACGCGGAGCGTGTCGGGGGCGACTGGGAAAGGCTTGAAAAGGCATTCGGGGTTCACAGCCGGCCGAAGGATAGCCGATTTCGTTTCTACATCTGTCCCGCGCTGAACTGGCCGCGCCAGTCTGGGGTAGCGGGAAGGGAAAAGCCGCTGCTGGCAAGCTCGAGAGAAGGGCTGGCGCAGCATCTGCGTGAAGAGGATGCCGACTGGCTGTCCACTCGGCAACACCTTTGGGACCTCTATAAGAAACACCTCCCGGGCCGGAGTATGATGGCTAAGCACGGCCCGATCGTGGACGCCGCAACGTCCCAGAGGATGGAAAGCGTGCCCAGCACCGCCATCGGTCTGTGGCTGTTCCCACCTGAGGCGTTTAAAGAGCGGATCCTCCGCTTCCGGCCTTATCATATCTTCAACGTCCCGCCTGTTCGCCCCGGCTTGTTCCTATTTGATGTTTAGAACCTCTCGATGGTTGGACTACTACCTGACGGGAACGAACTTGACTATTGTTACTATTCGGTACCGGCGACCTCTGGAAAGATCAACATCGGTTCTAGCTATCGGGTTCATGTCTCTGGTTAAGCAGGGCACTTGTTCACGTCTATATACAACATCTACCACTTCACTTTGCTTTAGCAATTCCTAGAGTTACAGAGTACGCTCCCGGCGGTGCACGCGCTAAGTTATCGTCAAAAAAGTCTATTTCTCTTTAATTCAATCCTTGATACCTAAGATACCTGCCTAGCGAGAGGCCGCCTTCTGTTTCCTGTTCTTAACCACCGTCCATCCCTCCTCTGTCTCGTCTACCGGCTTCCCGACCTCTCCACTAGCTTCCGAGTCACGGTCACCGGCCGTCCTTTGCTCCGCCTGATTCCCCCTTCGACCCCTAGCAGAGATGCCTCCCTTTTGGGGTTTGTAGGCCATCTGCGGCAGACGGAGCTGATGGCGCAGCTCGTTGGACCTTTGTCTAACGCTGGCGGGGACCTTCTTAACTAGGGATAGGTACAATGGGCTTTGCATCTGGAGGGAGAAGAACTTTGTAGTAAGGAACGGAGTGGTGATGACCGCAGCCGGGGGTTGGACCCGAGCTGGAGGGTTCTGGATCCTTGGGTTGGCCTTGAGCAGACCGCTCCAGGCCGGGGTTACAGGACCAGAAGAGGGGGCCGGGGCCGACCGCCTGGCGCTACGCTCCAGATCGAAGACACCTAACCAACCGTCGCGGTAGGCGTCCCGAACGGACGGGGACAAATAAACGCACCACTCCTCTTCGGACAGCAACACCCGGAAGCGGGCCATGAACGCAAGCCAGAGCGCGCAATCAGGTTTCCCAAACCACGCCTCGGCCTGTACCCCATGCTGCCGCGAGGAATCCTGCGCCAACGCGTGCAACAGGTGCCTCAACCAGCCCTTCTCTCCGTAAGCCAGGGCGGGCTTGTCGACGAAGCGAAGCTTTGCCCTGACCGCCGTCTCGATGACAGTCTCCGCTGTCATCTTACCCATGCTCAAGCTGGCGATGGCCGTGACGTATGGCAGATCCATCCCGTCAATGCTCTCCAGACCAGGTAGGTGGGTGGCCAACTCCATGAGGTCGTCGGGCGTCAGGAAGTTAACATACTTCTTCAGACATTCCCTCACCTCGTTGACAGACAGGCCGGCTTTATTCAGGATGTTGGTCAAGAGAATGAATCGCTGGATCTGCTCATAACTCCTAGCGGTCGTCTTGACGTTCTTGCCTTGTTGACTCCTGGCCGTGGTCTTTACCTCCTTGCCCTTGGTGACGAGGTCAGCCCACTTAGCGCTGACGGAAGTCTTCGCCGAGCTCGTGGAAGCGACTGTAGCCATTTTGACAATGTTTGTACTTGTAACGAATTGGAGTGAGTTGGGTGTTGGGTTGAGCAGGAAGGAAGGAAGTGTGTAGGACCTGATGTTTAAATGCCAAATCGGGGTATCTCGTTATACAATGAAGATGTTCACGTCGATGGTCGTTGACTCGACTTCATTGTGCCGGACAAGCCACCTACCCGGTATATAAAGCATTTGTTTAGAACCGTACACAATGCATAGACAGTGCTTTGTTCGCCCCATACGCCATGGCGTCGGTAAACTGGATGTTCTAGCGCAAATCAAGATCCAAAGCGTGGAATACATAGCTCGGTGAAGTTGATGTAACTGACCATATACCTCGATGTCTAATTATGTGTAAAAGAAATCTCCATGCTACGTGACACTGCCACGCCAGAGGCCCAACGGGTACTGAATACGGCCCGGTAGAAGTGATATGCCTGGTATCAGGCTCCCGTATCAATTGGTTAATAGTCTACGTGCCCCAAATGTCAAACGGCGCTGGCCCGGAAAACTGCATCGAGATATTGTAAACCATACTTCCCCTCCCCGCCAGGGAGCTAATTAGTTCCCAGCTACCTTGGCTTACGCTCCATTATTATCATCGAGCGACGCTAAGCCATCCAACTAACAACACTGGTGGTGGTTCCCAAGGCTCTATCCTCGATATCTATTTGCCCGAGCACGCCGGCATTACAAAATCCTAGTATTATCGCGGCCCTTCGGTTACCGAAACCCCGTCTTTCTCAGCCACCTCCTTTTCATAGTTGAACTCAATGTCACGCTTCTTCTGGATGTCACCGAAGATCTCGTCAATTTGCTCAAGTGATTTGCCTGTAACTTCCGTCAGCTCATGCTTCATCGATGTTCCAAGTTGAAAATACCTCTTGTCTCTGGGTAGGCAAACGCAAA
Organism: Chaetomium fimeti; assembly: GCF_033439085.1. Lineage (NCBI taxonomy): Eukaryota > Fungi > Ascomycota > Sordariomycetes > Sordariales > Chaetomiaceae > Chaetomium > Chaetomium fimeti. The sequence continues at coordinate 402,377 of NW_026944339.1, forward strand.
GACCACCACACAGAGAGCGTTGGTGAGGACAAAGAGAATCTATTGATTGTTAGTCACTGGGACAAACCCACTGCTCAGTGCGGTGAGCCTGGGGACTCACGTAATACTTCCATCCCACCCTTTCAAGAGCGATGGGGGAACACTGGGTGATGATCAAGCTGATGGAGTAGTGGATCACCTGGACAACAGCGTTTGCTTTGGCGCGGAGTTCCGTTGTGAAGACCTCTGGTCTGTAGGTTTTGTCAATCTCGGATATTCTCAAACAGAGGGATCAACGCACGGGATAATCCAAGTCATCGGCCCCAGCAAGGCTGAATAATTGGCCGACACCAAGAAGATGCAAGCAATCAAGCCCTTCTGGGCGGCCTGGTTCGTCGGCATGCCCGGTATCGCGGGGTACAAGGCGGCAAGGATGGTGATGATGAGATACAACACCGACAGCAGCGCCGAACTGGTGACCAGGATCTTCTTGCGGCCGATCCGATCGACAAAGAAGAGTGAGAGAATGCAGGCAACGGGAGCAACACATCCGTACAGCCCGCTAACAAGCAATTGTTGATCCTGGTCAAACTGCAGCGTGGCGTAGATGGCTGTCTGGAAGTACTGGACGAAGCTGATACCAGACAGCATTGCGGCGGCCCAGACAAAAGACCCGACGAATAGGCGTCTCCGGAATGGGGGTGTGCGGACGAGGTCGGCCCAGCCAAGACGGTGTTGTGCTTGGACCTCTTCGGCAATGCTGGTCTGGATAACGGCGAACTCGGTCCGGCACCAGTCGTCGTTCGAGCCGTTGTCGTGCCACCGGCGGAAGGACACCTCCGCTTCTTCGTAACGGCCCTTCAGACATAGCCATCGCGGGGACTCCCCAATGAAGAGGACACCGACGCCGAGGATGAGGGCAGGGATAGCCTGGATCGCGAACCCAAGCCGCCATTGGTTTGCGTTCGCCCATTTGCCTTCGCCTACACCAGTCCACAAGGCGACGAAGAATCCCCAGGCCACCACTGTCAAGGGATAAGGGGTTAGTTGTGGGTCATGGCCGTGACATACGGTTGCTCCAAGACTCACTCATCTGGTTGACTGCGGTATTTCTGGCGCGCTCGTTCGTCTGCCCATCATTAGCATCATATGACGCGCGACATAGCCATGGCCCAGGGCCGCTCAGGCGTGGCAGGTATCGTCACCTTCGCAATCTCAGCTCCAAACACGGGGGCAACCCCAGTGATAGTGCCAACAGCATAACCGATCAATAGACGGCCAATGATGACTATAACCTCGTCCCGTTAGTTCGTCCGTGCCTCTTTTCCAGCAGGGGAATGCTTACGCATCGCAACGTGTGCAGCCCCGGCCATCAGCGCTCCTCCGAGCACACCCCAAGCGCACCCGAAGGCGATGGCCTTCCGCCTACCAAACCTGTCGCTAGTCACCCCCACCGAGGCGCTGCCCAGCCATGCTGTGGAGTTGTCAGCACTTGTGGGTGGCTGAGAATGTGAACCGCGGCATGCGCACCTCCGGCTTGGTAAACCGATACGATGGCACCACGAAGAGGCGCGTCGGGTTTGTTGAAGTACGTGTTGAACGACCCTAGAGCGAGACTGGGCGTGATGATTCCGGAGTCACTGGCGAAGGGAGCTGTCAGCATTCCGGTGGGCTGGAGAGTAGTGGGTTCAACTCACAAGCCATAGAGAAAGCCGCCGATGCCTAGGAATAACGAGGCAAGAAACGTTTTTGTCAGCCATGGGTCTTTTGACGACATGGTAATGGTGAGGGCGTGGAGATGGGTAATGGGTCGGAATGTACGGTGGCTTCGGGAAGACAACAACAACAACAACGGGTCAACACCACTTGATGTACGCGGATGAGGATTAAAAGAGGTACAAACTTTGGGATCGGCAGAGCTTTATCCTCCCCACGCGCCCCGCGTACCAGTTGCAACGCTCCGGTGCTCGGGGCAAACTGCCGAGGGAACGGTGTAAGCTAGCCCCGGGCCAAGGCGAACTAGCGTGCGGAGAAGTCTCCCGGGCTAGGAGGTCACTCGTCGAAACAGAGGTTATTCCCGAGGGTTCGGGAATCGGAGTCCCATGCATGCGGCAGCCGTTACCCAAGCCGCCGGGTCTTGCTCCCACGTGGCGCGCCGCCGAGGTTCTGGCCCCGGCACCCCCTGGGGAAGTTTACTCACTTTCCTTTCTTAACACTCCATTCTTTTATTTAATCCGTTGATTTAATCCATTTCCCGCGGTTCCCTTCTCGTCTCTTTTGCTTGTCTACCTATTTAACCGGCCTTATATTTGTTGCATTTCTTGCTGTCCTTTAGAGCCTGGCGCTTTTTGACCACTAGCTGCCCGATCGCCGCCATTCTACGGGGGAAACCCGCGCAGGAGCGAGAAGCAAGATCCCACGAGGCATAAATTCTTCCCAGGGTATCCTTCAACGCCCGGGGATGCCATGGCGCGGTCCTGTAGAAGCCCCCGCGTGCTCCTATCATCTGTTGACCGGGACAGAGCTGGACGCAGATATAGGCGGCGATTACATTCGTGCTCGTGTCGAAATTCCAAGAATCCGGCGGGATGGCCCTTGGGCCACATCTTTACGTGTTTAAGGGGCCGGGGTGCCCTGGGCCAAGCCGTACTGAGCATCGACCCCATTGAAGGACATCATGTTCATCAAGCAGGGGTAAGAGCACAGACCCCAGAGATTTAGCAAAAGCTCGAATCCCGAGGTATGCAAGGCTTGCGTTCAGCTGCCGCTTTGCTTCGACACGCTCAGACTGAGATGGTCTTGGGGTGCCAATGCCCCCTGGCCTGCGGGGCGAAGATACAGAGGAAGGATCATATTTGCTTGCCTTGTGTGGTATGGGCGAAGTCGGGAGGGTAACATCACTACGCCCCTTGAAACTTGGCGCCTGCAAATGCGTCGCGCGGGTCATTCACTAGTCTACTATGTAAGCGCTCAGCCCTGCCAGCGAAGAGCGGAGTTGGCCATTTTTATACCCCAGGAGCGGCACAGCAAGTCAGCGCAGGCCGGTCAGGGGTTGTGGTCGGTTCCGCCCCAGAGCGGTCCTCTGAAGCCATGAGCCCCAGGTTCCTCTGAGCCCCTTGCATGCAACCCACAAAAGCAGTCCTCTCCGCCAGCCGCATCTGTCTTGTCGCTCACCACGAACATGTCGCTGCCTCTCCTTTCCCCGCGCCCGCTCGGGAACGCCTCACCATCAAACAATCCGGCGCGACGAGCACAATGAAACCCCTCAAACCAACACCACTAGTTGCAACAACACCCCTCCACCTCGTCATCCTCCTCCTCACCCTCCATGCCCCCACCGCCTCAGCACAATCACAATGTTTCTACCCCGACGGCAGCGCCAGCAGTGACGTGCCCTGTGACCCGGATGCCGCCGTGAGCATGTGCTGCGGCAGCGCCGAGCTGTGTCTCTCGTCGGGGCTCTGCCGCGACGCTGGGACGGGTCCGGATGAGGGCATCAGCTACGCGCGTGGGACGTGTACCGACCGGGAGTGGGAGAGTGAGGTGTGTCCGCAGAGGTGTCGGATTAGTAGGTGAACCTTGGGCTTTTGTTGTCTTTGTTTTTTGGGGGGGTGCTGGTTGGATATGCAGTGCAGGTTGGGGTCGGGAGCGGGTGGGTCAATTGCTTGCTGACTCGGTGTGTGTAGATCCGGACGAGGCGACGGACATATCGGCGTACGACTTCGGGACGGGTGGCGTGCAGGTGTGGGGGTGCTCGGGTGAGGGGTATGCCGAGCCCGCGGCGTATTGTTGTGAGTCGCGCCGCGAGCAGACGGGGTGCTGCCAGACGCAGGGTGCCGTGTTCTCGCTGCCAGGCGCGAGTATTGGGAATGCTCTGGCGGTGCAGACCTTTCCGCTGCCGGATTCCGAGACGAATGCGGCGGATTTAAAGGCCACCTTGGGAGCGAGGAGTGCGACTAAACCAGGGGAGATTACCGCAACCTCGATATCAGAAACAGGTAGGCCGGGTTGCTTTTCTAGGGCGAGATATTGACAGTATCGCTGACATGTTTCGAAAGGAACAGACACCTCCACGCCAACGGCATCGGCAGAGGAAACCGCGGGCGGGCTGAGCGAAGGGGCGAAAATGGGCTTGGGCATCGGCATCGGGATAGGTGTAGCAGCCCTAATCTCAGCGGGCATCCTGATATGGTACTGGATGAGGAATCGAACAGCACCTGCGGCGGTGGAGATAGCAGCACCCCCCCGGAATCGGGTTCCTCGTGTTCCTCACGCGCGTCGCAATAAGCCGTGGGAGGCAGAGAGAGATGCGCTGATGAAGGGATCGCCGAAGGAGCTGGATAATGATCAGGGAGTCTTCGAGATGCATACGGCGGAGAACCGACCTGCCGAGATGTATGCTGTTGGGGGCATGTGGAGGGCTCACGATGGGCCAGAGCTCCATGCCAGTGGTGAGAATGCGCCAGCCGAGATGTACGTAGGGTCACCGAAATCACATTTCAGCATTTGGCGATAGGAGAAATGGGTTGTTCCGAGTTGTCCACAACAACACCGTGCCAATACAATAAGACGAGGCGAGCTAGAACGAGATCAAGACACGATCTGGGAATGGACAAACCATCTGGTTCCTTGTTCAGGTGCTAGCAACCAGTCACTGCCACCCAAAGAGCGCGCTGCCCTCTCTTAACGTTCACTGACTGATTCACACTCGCCAGCTTCAAAACTTCAAAAACCAACCACCAACCCCGCAACCGTGAGCAGGAAGTACGGATCACACCTAGTCGCGTGCTTCCAACATTCGACTCATATTTCCCACATTTTAGCAGTATCCGATCATCATGCCACGAAGGAAAATGGAGCACCAATACATCAAATGTGACGAGAAGTACCTAAGTTATCGCATGACGCGCACCTATCCCTACCTCCCCAGGTGTCTACATACCGAAACACCTGCTAACCGGTTCTTCCCAGCTTGTTCTCCACAGGGCTCTTCTCCGACGTTACAGTCAAGTGTGCCGACTGGACCTGGGACCTCCACAAAAACATCCTCTGCTCACGCAGCGAGTGGTTCGACAAGGCGCTCACTGGTGGGTTTGAAGAGGCGAAGACGGGTGTGGTTGAGATCCAAGACTTCAACCCAGAGGTCATTGACTGCCTGCTGGCCTACATCTACACAGGAGGTACGTGATATAAACGTTGTGGCCCATGGATGCGCCAGGGTACTCGGGCGACTCGATTTGAGCATCTGAACACGCATCATGCTGACACCCGGGTTCTAGTTTGCGACATCCCCTCCTTACAGGCAAGGCTCTCACACACCAACGGGCACAAAACGCCCTTCGTGGCCTGCTACGAGATCTATACCGTAGCCGACTACTTCATCGTCTCCCCGCTCGTCACCATCGCGCTCAACACCCTCGACGGGGAGTTCGACGGGAAGCTTAGCCCCATTCAGATCCACTACAAGCCCGCCGACGAGTGGCTCGGCGAGCTCTTCGATGCCCTCCGTCTCTTGTACACTCACGACCCCGTAGTGGTTGACAAGGCGACCGAGATGAGCCCCATCCGCGCCGCCTTCGTTGCTTTCGTCTACACGGCCCGCTTCTTCTTTCTCGAGAATGATGCATTCAACCGGTTCCTGGACGAGGAAGCCCCCGCCTTCGCGCTCGACCTTTTCTGTGCCATGCGGAATAGCCTCGACTTCTGTGCTTGGGCTCCGGAGAGATGTTCGTACTGCAAGGTAGCACCCAAGTACGGCAAGAAGAACTATTTCACGCATCTCACGACCAAGATCCACCATCTGACGGCCTGCTGCTCGACCTGCGCGCGAGTGGCCAACTTTGGCCCCCCCGAGAGCGATTGGTCGGACAAGATTGTGAGTGCTACCGAGGATCGGGAGAAGAAGGCCGGAGTTGGCCCGAGTCCGCTGGTGACGTGCGTGAACGGTCTGATGACCGTTCGCCTCCCTTTCCCGCCCGGGTCACGGTGATGACTCCTAGACCCATCTACTGCATAACGCGCGCAGTAGCCGGCTACATAGCTTTGAAATACATCACAGGAGAGTTAGACCAACCGATACCAGGGCCGGCTTCCATGGTAGCAGACCCATGCCCTGGTCCGGTTGGATCACGAGCGGGGTTCGCGTAGTGGGATGCTATATACACGGCACAGTTGGTAATGGATTCAAGCCCGAGGCGTCGAGAATATGGATGGTCTATTGACAAGACCACTACCTCGGGGAGGAGCAGGAGATGTCTTCTGCGTACAATGCTTCGTATCTTATATTAAGCACAGTCGTCTCTTCCCACTATCCGGGAAAAACCCGTGATCCCACTTCTTGTTTGTGACTTTCGCCAGGCCGATGCGCCTCAACCTCTGTTCCCCGTTGTTATTGTCGACCGGCAGCACGGCTAAACAAATAGACGTTAAGTTGCCACCCGCTGACCCCGTGTGTAGCACCGGGAGACACCAGATATGCAGCGGTGAATCGGTGCTTAGCCGGGGGTAATCGAGGAAGACGTTGCCGAGCGACTCCTCAGTTACGGGGTCCAGCAGCACGTTCTTCCGTATCCCGTAGATCTTGTCCGCGACTGAGGCCCCAGCCAGCTTAACTTCTCTCAGATAGCCCGTGACTCTCAACACCCCGCCATCTACTTCGCCGTACTGGTTGATGGTCGCCAGAGGTGTCGTGATTTCCTCGACCTCGAACCAGTCCTTTTTCCATACTCCATGGTACTTCGGTTGAGGTATCTCGTCGAACTTGATGCTCGTCAAGTTGATCGACGCCCATGACCAGCTGGCAGCCCTGAACGGTTGTTCGCCCGGCTGGATCGGCCCTTCAACTGTCCACAGTAACCCCTGATGGATATCCTTCTCCCATAGCCCGGCCACATAGTGATCGTCCACCAACTCCTGAAACCGACTCGCCAAGCCCCCAACCGCAGGCAGAATATCGAACTGCTTGGTGATGGCCCTCACGGTGTACCTCTCCACCGTCTTATACCAATCCATATACAACTCCTGCTTTTCCACCCCCTCCCGCACTCTCCCCTCCCCACCCAACAACCGCACCCACCCAGCCCCGAGCCCCTTAGCCACCTCCACCACCCCCTCGCCCACCTCCCTCATCTCAGGCACGTTCTCACACGCCTCACCCCCCTTACAAACCCACCTCACCCGAAACCCCTCCCACCTGACCATCCTCCCCGCCAAAACCAACTCCTGCATCGTCCACGCCCTCCCATCCAACGGCCCCACCCCCAACCTCCCACCACTCCCACCCCCCCATCCCCCAGCAGCCGTCCCCCACCCCAACACCCTCCCCACCCTCACCACCTCATCCCCCGCCGGCCAATCATACCACGCCCACCCCTTCCCCCTCTCCTCCCTCCTCACCACCCCCGCCCGCGGCATCCGCATCTTCACCCCCACCAGCGGCTGACACGCCCACGGCTCTCGCACCCTAAACATTCCCCGCCCCGAATCCGCCGCATCCGCCGCCGCCAGCACGAGCGCGCACCGCGCGAAATAGTCGCCCATGCGCGACGCTTCGCGCGCCCAGTCGGCGCGGGAGTCTTGGAGGATGCAGAGCGAGTCGATCCAGAGGTGGCGGAATCCCAGGGCGCGCGTGGCGAGGATGGCGTGGTGGAAGGTTGGGGGGAGGGTTGTGAGTGGGGGGAGGGAGAGGAGGTGGGTGGGGAGGGTGGTGGTGGTTGTGGTGAGGGGGGGGTGGGTGCCCCAGCAGTGGGAGAGGGCGAGGTAGCTTGGTGGGTTTGCGGGTTGGGGTGAGGTTGGTGAGGTTGGTGAGGTTGGCGAGGTTGGTGGTGAGGGAGGGGGGAGGGTGGCGGTTTCGATTAGGACTGCGCCGGTGGGGTTGTTGGGCGGGGAGACATCGATGAGGCGCGTGGGGAGGGGGGCTGCCTGGGAGGGGGACGCGCAGGTCGCGTGGTGGTGGGTTTGGCAGTGGGTGAGCCAGGATCGGATGAGGGCCATGGTGCGCGCGCTGCCGGTGTGGGTGTCGTTGGTGGCGTCTGGGACGAGAGGATAGGTTGGGTCTGGTGGGTGAGTGAGCGCACCGATGGGGGTAGCCGGGAAAAGGGGTCTGTTCATACCTTCAGGTCCCGAGGCAGGTTGCACCCTGTAATGAACGTACCCCGGCATGCCTGCCATACTGACCGTAATGGTCCCGTCATATTTGACGTGTGTTCCCTTTATCTTATCCCATCCTCGCTGCATGGACAACTTGAGTTTGATGGCCGTGTCACCTGGGGGAATGGCTTCGTTCTCGCGCCGGCATGAGTTCAGACCGGCGAGAATCATGGTGCAAAAGTGACAAGCCTCATCGGCTGACTGGCGGACTGCGCCGAGTGTCTCATGGTAGTTTGTCTTGAATGGAATGGTGCTAGAATGGGTTCCGGGGTCAGAGTCCTCATATTGGAGGTTGAGGCAGGTCTCGCAACGCATGATGGGCGGGATGGTGTGAAGTGAACAAGTGAACGTCCCCTCCTCCACTAACTGAGTTGGGATTGGGAGTGAGGCCCGCCAAGGACTGTCCCCGATGATCGGCGCAACCTTCGCCGTCGGCGGCTCCTAGCAAAGGGCAGGGCTCAGTATTCCCAACTACATATCCTCGATATCCTACGGCGGCTCATTAAGTCTCCATCCCCAGTTCAGCCCCCGCCATGACCTCCCCCGTCTCCTCGTCCACCCGGGCACTCTGATCCGCCAGCCCCTCAAACTTGGGCTTTCCGTCCCTGATATCAACCACTCGCTGTTGGTAGAACATGTGGGATTGCACCTCAAACGCCTTCCTCCCCTTGGGCGTGTTGATCCCCTCGATCAGGGTCGGAAACAGCAGAATCATGTTCCTACCCTCGTCCATAATTGGGGTCCGGCAATAGGCGCACTGCACCTTGCAAGGAAGATGATGTGTCGTCGATTTGTGAGTGGGGTCGTACCAGCCGAGGTCGTGGTGGCCGTTCGTGAAGTTGATGTCTGTCTTCTGGAAGATGGCGGCCCATTGGAAGGGTGCCTGGACTCCGTTAGCCTTAGTAGGATGCAACAAAGGACCTATGTGAGAACCTACTCCGTGCATCCGCTGGCAGGTGGTGCAGTGGCAGTACTTGGAAGCCAGCGGTTTCTCCCGGCTCAGCTCATACTGCACGGCGCCGCAGTGACATTTACCCTTCCACTTGACGTCAAACTTGTCCTTGTCATGGATCTTGTATGGCGACCTTTCTTTCCACCGGTCTTCCTCGCGGTTGGTGGACGAACCAGCTTGGTATTGGTGGGGCTCGTTGCCGTCGCTTCGCTTGTTGCCGCTCTCATCTGCCATCATTCTACTGAGGATGATGGTCCGAGGATGCGGTGTCGGTATAAGATGAGAATGGGAGATTGGGAGGTTGTGTATGCTGAGTGTTGGGATGAAGCTTCTGGTTCGGAGTAAGAGCATTAATGGTTGGTCAATTTGAGGTTATTGTTCATTTCCAACACTGATGGTAAAATTGGTTTGTGGTTTCTGATCCGATGCTGGTGTGGTCCTATTATTATTATTAACACAAAGTCAAAAGAAAAAGTCAAAAACGAAAATCTGCATGCCGCTCACGTTTTTAATCACATACTCAAATAGCGCTTCGTCACAACCGTAATTCGTCCCAGAACCCCCGGGAGCAAATGTTCCCAAGTGCGCGTGGCGCGTTTGACTGACGTCATGACACGCGGTTCCCAAAACCACAGAATCGCGTTCCTTCCCGGAGCGTTGCAGATGTCAAAAATGGATATCTCGTTCAGTTTCTGTTACTAATCGACTCGAGTGTTTCAAAATCGAAAATTTGTGAGCCGCAAACCCCGCCCAACAAGGGAAAGAGAACTCTTCCCAGATAGTCCCGCGTGGTCCCCAGGGGCACGGGGAACCCACCTGCTGCCCGGGAAATCGTTTTAAGGAGACAAAACAAAGGGCTCTGGCCGGGTAGTCCCGAGAGTTCGACAAGCCACCAGGCCATGACATGCCAACTTCTAAGGCTGCCCTTCCAGTCAGGCATAATCCGTCGTCTCTAGAACTAAAGGTTTGCTTAGTATCTCCCCGGCAATAGGCCTCTCGACCCATGTGTGAGCGTGGCCCACTACCTGTGCAAGCCAACCACTTAATATGACGAGTCGCAACATAGCCCAGAAAGTCACGCGCAGGAGTGGTGAAATATGGGGGCCAATACGGATTCACATTTTGTTTCATCCCGGCTCTCACTGTAAGGAACCGGGAAGGCGTAGTTGATCAAGGGAGTCAGCCGACTGCGCACCGGTAAGCGGCTCCGGGGCGAGCCATTGCATGTTTGGAAACTGCAGAGTGGTGTGCCAGGGCATCCATTGACCAAGTTTACCTACCTACTTGGCGAGACCGAGCAGTTCGGACGTCAAGGTGTTTCCCCACGGTTCTCCGGACCCCGTGCAGAAATATATGGCGAGGTGGATAAAGTCATGCATCTGAAGTCTGCCGTTCTATACCGGCTTTCCCTTTATAAACCGGCTCGCCTGCACTCCAACCAGGCACCTCCCGTTTTCATCAAACCCAGTGAACTGCGTGGTTGATAGTTAACATGGCATCAACTCCCCATTTCGAACTGGTTCAGGCCGCCGAGGCACTGCTCGAGAACGCAAAGAAGCTAGCAGCCGTGACCAAGCCTGGCCAGGATGACAACGACCTGGAACTCCGGCGAGACATCGCCCGCATAGCCAAGAGCATTGCCTTCGAGACGGCCCCAGCAATCGATGTAGTGAAATCCGACTGGATCGCGGTAAGTGCCTCTCAGACACTGCACGCACTCTAAACCGCCAGCTAACAGCCGCAGCTCGCTGATGTCGCAACATTGAACATCTTCATCGACTGGAAAGCCTTCGACCACATCCCCCTTGACGGGCACATCTCCATCCATGACCTCGCCCTTGCCGTCGATGCCCAGGAATCTCTCGTTGGTACGTCACCCCCCTAACCCCCCCATCCCCAGTACCCACCATCCCTCTCAAGCCTAGCTCTCACTAACAACCCCCCCTCCAAACCAAAAACAGCCCGACTATCCGCCCACCTCCTCTCAACGCACAAACTCCACCCCGGCCCCTCCCCCCACACCCTCCAGCACAGCCGCATCTCCCCGCTCTACCGCACCCCCCACCCAGTCTCCTCCCTGAGCACCGTAGCCGTCGGCAACGCCATGCGGCCCTTCGCGCACTGGCCGGGCTTCTTCGCCGCCCACGGCCGCGCCGAACCCCGCGGCCAGACCGAAACCCCCTTCGCCTTCGCCTGGGGCCACGCAGACCTGCCCCCCTGGGAGGTCAAGGCGCTGTATCCGAGTTATGCGCAGGCGTTTGCGCGCAGCATGCGGGCGCGGGAGATGGTGGGCGGGGATACGAAGTGTGTTGGGGCTGGGGTGTTGTATGATCTGGCGTGGGTGGGGGTGGAGGCGAGGAGGGCGAAGGAGGGGGAGGTGGTGGTGGTGGATGTGGGGGGTGGGTTGGGGCAGTTGGTGAAGGAGGTTGTGAGGGATGTGGATGGGTTGGCGGCGGGGCAGTGCGTGCTGCAGGATCGGAGGGAGGTGCTTGAGGAGGCGAGGGCTGCTGCGGCGGCGGTGGCGGGTGGGGGGTTGGAGGGGGTGGTGATGATGGAGCATGACTTTCATGAGGAGCAGCCGGTGAAGGGTGAGTCTTTCTGTTATTTCCTTTTGTGTTGGAAAGCGGTATCGGAGAACGGTGGCTGACTGATCTTAGGGGCATTGGTGTACCTACTTCGACGGATCTTGCTCGACTACTCGGATACGCTCGCCACGGGCATTCTGCGCCGTCTTGCCGACGCCCTGCCTATCGACAACCCGAAAGCAAGGGTCATCATCATGGAGGAGAGGCTGCTGGATGTGCCAACGCCGCAAAACTGCCTGGTGGATCTCGTCATGTTCAACCTCGGGGGCAAACTCCGGAACGAAGCCATGTTCAGGGAGATCGCGGGCGCAGCGGGGTTGAAGGTAGTGGGGTATTTCGTCCGCGAGGAAGACTCCAACTGCGTTGTTGAGTGTGCCAGAATTTGAGGAGGCCTGAGAACCGGAGTGGTTAGGCACACCACCTAGCATAGAGGTTCACTCGGAGTTTAGTTCTACAAGTTTCCAAAATCCACTCTCTCCGTCTTGAACACACAAGTCCACCTAGTTATGTTCTCTGCACGTCTCCAGCTGTAAGGTTCAAGCTATCAAACGCAGAACTAAGTCGGATGGACGTGGTTAGTCTGCTTGTATGACATCTTTACCACGAAATAACCAAGTCTCGTGGTATCTGTACAAATAATTATCCCGTGTCATGACTGCATGAACCATGCATGCTGGCTGATGTTTGCGGTTGGACATGATTTGGGTTGCATGAACGCAGTGCTAGACATAAACGTCCCCAACCCATTGCGTAGGACTAACACTAACACGCCGTCGTCTGAAAGTGACGAAAGGGGGTGGCTTAAATCCCGCAACGGTTGAACCAAACCAAGGCTCGTGGCATCCCTCGAGGTTCAGCACAACGTTCCCATCAGACGGGACGCCGAGGCTTGGCAAGTAACGGTGGACGGCTGGGCACGATAACAACTCACTGCCTATCCATCTCCAGAAGTACCTCAGGCTGCGGCTCCTGACACAGAGCATTGCTCATCCTAAACTTTATCTACCGATGAGGAAAGAGGATACCCGGATGAGCATTGCATCTGTGTGGGCGGCCCGAGGTTGCGTCGCGGCAGGGAAACCAGTCGGGTTGCGGGATCTGGCCATGTGAAAGGCCTCTTACGTGCAGGTTGCAGCGGCAGCAAATGGCTGCAGCAAGCCTTTCGTCGGGGAATTGCGGCCAAATTCACCGGCTCAACTACGGAGGGCAGGGCGGGATTGGGAACCAGGGGAGAGAGCCTCGAGGCGAGTGACAAGCGAAGGAGTGACAGCCTGAAAATCCGAAAATGGCGCAAGTGAATGGTTGCAATGGTGGGATTTTGGAGGCAGAGGTAGGCTACTCGGGCTCAGCTCGTCCAGGAAGCGAGCTGGCTGTGAAGTGAACCCGGCCGGGCTGGGTTGCTGTCTCTGTTGGATAATGCATGTGGCGAGGACTGGGCGATGTTGCAGGAGGCAGAATGCATCAGATCGATCTGGAACCTGTGTGCCTGTTCAGGCCCGTCATCCCGTGCCTGGCCTGGACCCACTGACCCTAGCAACCATTTCCAAACCATGCAGGAAGGTACGCTCCGACTTTCGAGGTTCCGGAAACACGCGAAGCGGCATTCCTTCCGTGCATGATTATCAGCTCCCGTCCTTGACTGAGCCTCGAAGTCCGATTTAGATGACATGGTCTGTCTGAGGGGAGATCGTCGAGCCCAAACACAAAGTACTTGTCAAGGAGAAGTGATCAACAGTTGCACGGCAGAGAAGGTCCAGACACTGAACGGTGAACTGATAATCCCTGCCCTTGCAAGCGATCCCCACTAGCGCTGCCATTCCCAACTTCCGCTGTGAGCAGGCGGTGTGATTTTCCAGCGCGCGCCAGTTGGCAGTTCTTAATGCCCCGCCATCGTCATCCCCACTCTTCGCTCCTGCCCCGCGATTTCGCACTGCCCAAGCAGCAAACTGTTGCACAATGGTTGGGCGGGACTGAACACTGCAGAACTCGGCAGAAAAAGGAGCAAGCAGTAAACTGGAACTTGAGAAGCACTGCAACCACCTACGAAACACGAGAGTTGGGCAAGAATTCGTGAACCACCCCCCCCTTGACCAAGGCCAGTCTTAAACAAGACAAGCCTGGCCGATAACGAATGAGTGTCCCCGCCCTGTTGCTGCTCTCTTGCACTTGCATGCAAGGTCTGGACCCGTTTTCTGCCCCATTGCAGCCCGTCATTTCTTCGAACCTGCCAAGTTGGCCAGCCCTTGTCCCCGCTGCTCGCTGCCCCGCTGACGTTGTTCGTGAGCTCATTCTGGGTCACACTTCTTTATTTACCTCGCGGTTCCTCTCCTTTTCTCCTTGGCGCACTTCTCGATCCCTCCCCCCGACGAAACCTTACGAACCTTCACGAACCCTCACTCGTCATTGTCGTCATTCCAGGTTCTCGCCATGAACCAGAGCGGAGGCGCATCCGATGGCGCCCGCAGAGCGGATACCGTCGAGCCCAACAACTCGCGACCTGATCTTCCGGAGCACGCTGAGTCTTCTTATCCACCGCACCTCCGGCCTTCCGTCATTGAAGTGCCTGTGACACCAGATATCACCGAGAGTAGCGACAAGTCCAATGGCAATGGCGCTGGCGGGGCAGGGCACGAATCCGAACCCGGCTACTTCTCGAGACACGATGTCGACCACGCGATTGCCGCGTCGCCCGCCCCAGACTCCACAAACCGGGAGGGCCAGTCCTTCCAGAACAAGATCAACACCGGCGCGAAGGAGGGAACAGACTTCATGCGGCGCCTGAGCATCGCTGTCATGGGTAGTCCCACCGAGATTGCTCCCAGCATCGCCCCCGGCACCGAGTTCAGCGCCCCATCTCGGGAGTCAATGTCCGATATTCGAGCTCTTAGCCCGGACTTGGCGCTCACTGGGAACATTATCTCTGCGACTTTCAACATTCCACATTCTCTCAAGTATCGCAAAGGCGCTGACTGGGTATGTGCATTTTCCTGTTTATTTCCCTGTTTATTTCCCTGGCATTATTTTTATCCTCTATCGGTGCACCCGCCTTGACGCGGCCGTGACACAGGCGTATTCGCCAAGCTTGAATGGATGGTGGGGCTGATGTCATCGGTTTTCTTAGGAATTGACTCCGCGTCGGGGCCAATCAGCCCTGTTTGATTCGTTTTCGTATCTCTCCTCGGACGACGCGCCCTGGAATCACACAGTGGTCGCCTGGACCGGCGAGATCGACCAACCCCCCGAGCTGTCCCCGCCGGACACCCCACCCAGCACAACAGTCCACGTTCGTCCTCTCAATGTTCTCTCGAAGCCGATACCCGTCGATGCCGACAAGCGGCCGCCGACGCCGCCTGCGGCGGACGGTCTGTGGATCCCGAAAGAAGACATGCAGCGCCTAGAGACGCAGCTCTCGCACAACCAGAATATCAGGACGGTCCCAGTCTGGCTGGCCGACGATGCGGAGGGGCACGACGATGGTATCCTCCTAAAGGACCAGGCGAGATGGAGGCGGTATGCCGAGCACGAGCTCTACACTCTCTTCCACTACAAGCAGCACGAGCCGACCGATGGGCGCGGCGAGCGGATGCAGTGGGCCGACTACTTCCGCATGAACCAGAAGTTCGCCAGCAAGATTCTCGAGGTGTACAAGCCGGGCGACGTCGTCATCGTCCACGACTTCAACCTGATGCTCCTCCCGAGCATGCTACGGCAGCGCGCTCCCCACATGTACATCTCCTTCTTCCTGCACTGCCCCTTCCCAAGCAGCGAGTTCCTCCGTTGCCTCTCGCGTCGCAAGGAGGTGCTCGAGGGTGTCCTTGGCGCGAACCTGGTTGGCTTCCAGAGCTACAGCTACTCCCGGCACTTTGCCAGCTGCTGCACCCGCATCCTGGGCTTTCCGTCGGACAGCTCCGGCGTGGACGCATACGGCTCGCGCGTCGAAGTCGGCGTCTTCCCGATCGGCATCGACGCCACCAAGGTCGCCCGGCTCGCGTGGACGGACTCGGTCACCCGAAAGTACATGGCCCTCAAGAGCATGTACGCAGGCAAGAAGCTCATCGTGGGCCGCGATCGTCTGGATAGCGTTCGCGGAGTCGCCCAGAAGCTCATGGCGTTCGAGCGCTTCCTCGAGATGTTTCCTGAGTGGCGCGACAAGGTGGTGCTTATCCAAGTCACTTCTCCCACTAACATTGAGGAGGAGAAAGAGGACAGCGAAAATAAGATTTCGAGTCGCGTCAACGAGCTGGTCATGAAGATCAATGGCGCCTACGGTTCGATTAGCTTCTCGCCTGTCTTGCACTACCCCCAGTATATCAGCCAAGATGAATACTTTGCCCTGCTGCGCGCAGCAGACATCGGCCTCATCACCTCCGTCCGAGATGGGATGAATACAACCTCACTCGAATACGTCATTTGCCAGCGCCAGTCAGCTGGACCGCTCATTCTTTCCGAGTTCAGCGGCACTGCCGGTTCTCTCAAAGATGCCATCCACATCAACCCGTGGAATCTGACTGCCGTCGCCGAACAGATCAACCACGCGCTCACCATGCCCGAGGGCAGACGCCAGTCGATGGAGCAGAGCCTCTTGTCTCATGTCACCAGCAAAAACGTGCAATTCTGGATCGCCGGCTTCCTGCGCCGCTTGGTTACTGTCCTCGGCAGCCGGAAGAACGTGACGGCCACGCCCCTGCTCGATCGGTCGGCCATGCTCCGCAAATACCGCGCTTCCAAGAAGCGTTTGTTCATGTTCGACTACGATGGTACCCTGACCCCCATCGTCCGAGAGCCCAGCGCCGCCATCCCTTCGGAGCGCGTCATCAACAGCCTGAAGGCCCTTGCGTCGGACCATCGGAACGCCGTCTGGATCATCTCTGGTCGGGACCAGGACTTCTTGACCCAGCATCTCGGCCACATCACCGAGCTTGGCTTCAGCGCCGAGCATGGCAGCTTCATGAAACACCCGGGTGCGACCGAGTGGGAGAATCTCGCCGAGAAGTTCGACATGGGTTGGCAGAAGGAGGTGCTTGATGTGTTCCAGAAGTATACCGACAGGGTGCCGGGTACGTGTGGATGTCTTTTTTGTCGTGGCCCGTGATGCTAACTTATGCAATACAGGCTCCTTTATCGAGCAGAAGCGGTGTGCTCTCACCTGGCACTACCGCCTGGCCGACCCGGAGCAGGGTATCCACATGTCGCGCGAGTGCCAGCATGAGCTCGAGAATACCGTCGGGCGCAAGTGGGACGTCGAGGTCATGGCAGGCAAAGCCAACCTTGAGGTCCGCCCCACCTTCATCAATAAGGGCGAGATCGTCAAAAGGCTCGTCAATACGTACAACGCCGAGCTGCGTGCTGCCGCCCTAGCCGGCAATAGCCCTTCGGCCGGCAATAGCCCCAGCGGCGAGGACGCACTTCCGAATAAGATCGACTTCGTCCTTTGCCTGGGAGACGACTTTACCGACGAGGACATGTTCCGCTCCCTTAACGGTTTGTTGCAGCCCACCGATGGCCAGACCGAAGCCGCGATCGAGGAGGACGACTGCTTCACCGTTACGGTCGGCGCAAGCACCAAGGTCACGCTCGCCCGCTGGCACTTACTCGAGCCCGAGGACGTCATTGAGTGTGTGGCGCTCCTTGCTGGGGTCGGGGGGAGTGGCACGGGCGCGACCAGCGGTGGCGTGCTGAGCATGGGCGAGGTCAACCTGGCTGCGCTGAGCGCTGTCGAGGACCACATCCCCAATCCGCTGTGACTCGGAGTCTCGGGACGGACCTGGATGAAGAGCAAGATCTAGGCGGTGGCTTCTTTTCCGTCGCCTATGGACGGGTGTTTCGGGGTTGGGGGCAGGAGCGTCTTGGTTTCAGCGATGACTTACCTTACTTTGCATGCATGGGGTTGGTTGGGCGTGGCAGGTGTCGATCGAGCCGGTACATGGATGGCTCGGGCCTGGCCTGCCGCAAGTGGATCATGGGGGCATAGACTCGCTGGCTTTTCCTCGCTGACAGGACCGTCTTGTCGTCCGCGTCTCCGTCTCGGCGTCTCGGCGTCCTGCTGGCGTTGCGTCACGGATAGATTTGTACTGTACTCTACTTCAGATAGTCGGGATGGTGGTTTGTCTCCCTCTTGCAGCAGCCCTCGGCTTGGCACAATTTCGCACACGACTATTCTGGTTCTGTTTTTGAGAATGATGGGTGTTGCTAACGAGTGGGAGGGTATGCTAACCATACTTCCCCTCCGTCGTATTTAGGGCTTGCCCTTATCCTCAACTGCCGTCACCCCCTCCGCCGCTCTTAACGCTCTCGCAACCCGCTCCTCCAACCACGCCCTGTCCTCCAACCCGACACTTATCCTGACCAAGTCCTCCACCACCCCATACCCAGCCGCCCACTCCAACTCGCTGTAGTGCGCCAGCAGCGTGTAGGCACAGCATAGCGTAAAGTTGGTCCCCAAGCTCGGCCCCTTGGCCACATCCAACGCGTCATAAAACGCCACGGCCTGCGCCTTCTCCCAAAACCTTACCGACACCAGAAACCCATACCTCCCCCCCTCCACCCGAAACGCATCATACAACGCCTGCGTCGGCCCGCCCAGCGGGTAATACACTTCCCTCACCACCGCCCCCCTCCCCCTCAACAACCCCACCACCACCTCAGCATTCCCCCCGGCCCTATCCACCCTGGCCCCAAAATCCCGACTATTCCCCTCCATCACAACCACGTCCTCCCAGAACCACGCCGCTTCCGCCTCCCCCCTTCCCCCTTCCAACACCCCCCTCAACCCCCCAGACACTCCGGATGCCGGGTTCAGCGTCACCGCCCCGCCCATCACATTACACGCCCCACTAAACAATTTCGTCAGGCTCGTACAGACTGCGTCGCACGCGCGCAGGACGGGGGTGGAGGCGTGCGTGCCGACGGGGGTGGAGGCGTGCGTGCCGACGGTATCGTCGACGACGAGGGTGAAGTTATGGGTGCGGGAGAGCTGGTGGAGGTGGGTCAGGTCGGGGGATTGCAGGAGGGGGTTGCCGGGGAACTCGGTGAAGACGGCGTCGAGGGGGGGGGGGTGTCATTACGGGTGAGGTGGGATTCGAGGGTGGGGAGGTCGTGGTAGTGGTAGAGGGTGGGGTGGAAGTCGAGGATGTGGTGGAGGAGTTTGAGGGTGTCGACGTAGAGGAAGCTGTTGTGGTGAGACAAAAGGGGGGGTGGTTAGTTGCGTCTTGGTGGTGGTGGTGGTGGGTGAGAGAAAAAAGCGGGGTTAGAAAGGGGGGTTAGAAAGGGGGGTTAGAAAGGGGGGACTAACCCGAAGACTGCCACGCGGTATGGGACGCCGGGGGTGGGTGGGCGGAGAGACTTGATGGCGGTGGCTATCGCGGCGATGGCGGACATGCCGGTCGGGAAGAGGAAGACGTCCGAGGGCGCGACGTGGAGGTTGTGGGCGGGTGAGGACTGACCGGTGGCGATTCGGTCTTTCAGCGCAGCCCGGGCTTGGGTGGTACGGAGAGACCTTTCGGTCGGCGAAAGGGATGGCTTCGATGGCGAGAGTCCGGCAAGAAACGGCGCGTTCTAGAGCCAGTGTGTGGCCCGCCGGCTGGAGATGCCAAAACCGGTGTGTTGCCAAAACGATTTAGCTTCAAGGGCTAGCTCGGCCGGATATGTGGCGAGGATGATGTCCTCTTCGCCGGTTTCGCGGGTGGGCTCGTTTCCGTCGGGGTTATCCGCCTCTTGTACAGGCGAGACTTTGCCATCCCAGGTCACGGCGTAGACTCCAATATGTGCCGCTTTCGTGTTTGTCATTCGTTCTTTACTCCATTCTGGGAGTACCTTGCGGCATTCCCGACCGTGCTGGGCTGAGTTTAACAAGGTTGCCAGTCTCTCTTCGCCGTCTCCGTGTATTCCAATGTCGTTCGCAAAGGCCGTGTCCGACTGCTGTCCGACGAGAAGGCGCATGGCCAACTGATGTACCACGCGCGGGACGAAGAAGCGTGGGTACCCCGTCTTCATTACGTCCAACACCCGGGGCTCGCGGGATGCCCAACCGACGGTGTCAGCCCATTTCGGCAGATGTACACTGACACCCTGGGCTTGGTTAGGATACGGCATCCCGTGTCTCTGTCATGTTGACCAAGTTGGTGCTACTTACATGGGGATCTCCTGGGGGCAGCGAGATTCCTAGAGGTAAATGCTCTGGCACTGGAATAGTCGTCATTGTGTTCATGAAGTCACGGCGGGAAGATGGACTTAAGAAAAGCTGCCCATTGTTGGTGACGGCAGAGATGTCCTGTCAAAAGGCGGATAAGCTTCTTTTTTATACCGCCATCGTCGGGTTAGGGCAGGAAGAACGGCCTGCATGATGGCGCTCGTCTTTTCAGCGAAGAGGCTCCCGACGAGATCGTGGAGTAGAACTGTGTGACTCTGTCTAAGACTCTGAGCGGTTGATTTGGTGAAACGTTGCCCATGACGTCGATCGTTTGCGGTTCATATTTTGGCGGCACTCGAGATGATTCAGCTCGATGGGAACTCCCAATAGGATCACTCCGTGAGCACAGGGGTCTGCTCTAGGTTTACTAATATCAAGAAAAAATGCACGTTCCTGTGGTGTAAAGGTGTGGGTGGGCCATTTGACATCTGCTTGACTCGTTTGCAACAGCAATTCTCCAACGCTAAAACTCCGGAACGCATGTGAGAATCATCTTCAAGCATAAAGAATTGGAAAAGTTCACCATATCGCCCTTGAGGTGCTAAAGACCCGACTACCTAATGAATGTGCTACATCTAACATCCGAAGTCGACGACCTTCGGGATGATGAGTTTTGCCTCTCCGTCCATCACGAGCTGACAAGATTGCGATCACCGCATTGTATTAAAGCCCGGAGGTGCCTCCCGATATTGAAGAAGTGCTACTATACTTCGTAACACTACATGATTTGCTGTGCTAATATTACAGGTTCCGTGTTCCCCCGGCCAACCACGGACGGCGCCTCGGAAGAACAGGCGCTCAGCAAAGTTGGTAAAAGATACCGATGTCGGGGTTTTCCGGAACACGAGTATCCTTGCACAGTTTGACGGACTTGCACACACCCTTCGAGAGGGCGCTACCTGTGGCTTCGAAACAATACGCATCGGTGAACACCGTTTCCATAGGGGGGCTGTATGAGGCAAAAGGGTAGCACTTAATTCATGCCCTTCATTAGTATAATGATCATATGGAATGTAGAGAACGGAATATGAGGAATATCCAGAGAACGTACCCATTGACCGGGGCGTTCAACGGAACCAAAGTATAAGCACGAGGCCTCAGTGACGTGGCCCTGACCGTTATCGCAATGGCATGCCTGAGCCTCGAATGGGAAAGTTGTAGGGAAGTCACGCTGGATGCTGTTACGTTGAATTGTTAGACTGATCGCGTGATTTATAAAGCATGATGATGGGCGTACTCTCTTACCTCGCAGTAGGGACAGCCAGTGCTACGGGCAGGGCCAGAACAGCGGCGAAGAAGAACTTCATCGTGACGGGTCACGTAGGTAGCCGACTGAACGAGGAATAGGTAGGTGAGAGAACGTAGGAGCTGAGATGAAGCAGAGGACTGGCCGGTAACAATAACGCAAGAGAGTCGACACTTGGATTCAGTGACCATCTAATATATACGCATTCTCTTGTTTGTATTGGCGCGCATACTTCGTACTTTTGCCTCTACAATATTAGCGAATGCTACGCTCGTGTTCTACTTGTGCGAGTTGTATACTGTATGTGACCACTTGTAAGCTTGGCGTAGCCCAAGAAGTCGATATGCGCCGTGGTATTCGACCGGGAACGGTCATGTCGTCCTTGTTCCCTGACCTGTGGCCCCGTAAATCTTGCTTGCCGGCCGGGACTGCTGTCAAATGCAGCTTGTAGCACCGCTCATGGTGCCAGTTTTGCCAGTACCCCAGAATCGGCCTGTTCGGATGCGGAGGCGCTGCGCATAAAAGAGGAAGTCCAGTTACCCGGCCCAACCAGCGCCTTATATCTGTCTGTTTACGAGAGCATTAATAAGAAAAGAAACTCGTGTTTGCAGGCGTCTCCGCGCAACGTAACACAACGGCGAGCGGCG
The DNA here is from genome assembly GCF_033439085.1 of Chaetomium fimeti. Taxonomy (NCBI): domain Eukaryota; kingdom Fungi; phylum Ascomycota; class Sordariomycetes; order Sordariales; family Chaetomiaceae; genus Chaetomium; species Chaetomium fimeti. Next base: position 424,122 of record NW_026944339.1, read on the forward strand.
GACCTGCTTGACCCTGTTTTTTGATGCCGACGGCCACTACGAGTGCTATGGGCCGATGGGGATATCGAGGTATTATACTGCATGGAGCTCGGGCACGCCGGTGAGGTTGCGGGAACGAATACCAGCTGAGAGATTTCATACTTCCCACCCGAACAAACTGTCTCAACTAGCAGTATTGCCCTTCTCTTCCAGTAATGGATCCAGGCCGTTGATGGCACTGTCGCCCGGGGGTGGGTTCTAGTTGTGGGGCCGTGTTGAAGGCCATGCACTATACAAGTGCACTCTACTAGTAGGGGGAGGACTCTCCAGGAAGAAGGCAATGGTTGGAACGGACCGGAACGTCGTCTGATGCCCGAGACAAACGGGGATCGGGGGAGTCAGCAGGAGGGTGAGCCGATTGGGAACATGTAGGGAGGTACCTCGGTAACCATGAGAGAATGAGGGAAAATGAGAAGGCAACTCGTCGATATCGACGAGCCACTACACCTCGTCCCTGGTACCGAGCCGTACGCCTGACTTTTCTCCCTTTCCTGCCTCTGACCCTTCCATCTCAGGGGTTTGATTTCCAGAGGATTTTGGTCAAGTTCGCGGCCAGTTTCGGCTCGAAACGGTCTACGGTGAAGTCGGTTGGCGGGCCGTATCGATCCGTAACGGGCCGCCATCCCAGATGCTCGTCTCCCATGTGCCCGTGCCCCGCCCAAAATAAACTTCAAGCCGCTCACCAATAAGTGGGTCGTCGGTCAGCCCGAGGCGAGGGGCAAGTCCACATAACGATGGAGACCGACGATGGAAGGAGAAGCCTTTTTTTCCCATCTTCTCACGATGACCCGCGATCGGCCCCGCGATTCCCTCCTCCCCCTCGAAGCGCGCTTGAACGGACACAAGTTCGTGGCAGGTGCAGGTGCAGCGTGCCCAATCTGCCAACCCGATCCTGCTGTTCCAGAACCAGGGGATCCATGAAAGGTGTGACTGCGGCTGAAGGTCGTGGCTCCGTGGGTGCTCATCAATGCCCAACCGGGGCCAAGGCCAAGATTGGCTTCGGGCTGTGCAACCAATCAATCGACCGTAACCTCAGCCATGTGGGCGGACCGGGGGAAAGTTCGCGACCAGAAAAGTAAGCCCAGACTTGGAGACGCTCCCAAACCTTCCAGCCCTTCGCAATGCAAGCCCAGAGAGCCAGTCCATCCAACCTTATTTTAGGACATTCTGTGAAGATCCAAGCATTTTAGCTTTGAGGTGGGGGGGCTGTGCCGTGTCACTGTCTGCTGGGACAAGGCGCGACAATTTAATCATCACGTCCGCACACCTCCGCATCTCGCCCTGTCGTGTCTTTTTTTTTGGTTTCCTGTCTTCTTCTGTTGCCGTTTTTTTTTCTGCTGCTAAACGCAACTGCCCGATCTTTACCTGCCATTCATTCCTCTCACCCACCATCCGAGGGCTCTTTCTTTCTACCAACAACGAGAACATGTCCTACGAAATGAACCACAACCAAAACAACATGGCATACCCCTACCCGCCGCCGGCAACAACCGCCGTCGCGATGCCACCAAAAAGCCGATTCTCCAAGTGGTGGCCCATCTCCTTCTTCATCGCCGCCATCCTCTTCTTCATCGTCGGCGGCGGCCTCGTCGGCGGGTGGACGGCCAGCTGTTCCAGCAGCTCCTACTCGTCCTACTACTACTCGTGCGACACCGACGGCATGTGGTACGGCGCCGTGGCCTGCTTTGCCCTCGGCGGCATCTCCAAGTTCGTCGCCTGGATCCTCTTCATCGTGTGGTGCGTCAAGCGCAGCACCCGCGGCCCCACCGCCGTCTCGTACACCTACCAGCCCCTCACCTACGCCAACGCGCCCGTCGCGCCCACCGCCGCCATGCCCGCCGCCTACCAGAACGCGCAGCAGCAGCAGCAACAGGGCTACCAGAACACCGCCTTCCAAAACGCCCCGCCCTACCAGCCCGCCCAGCAGCCCCACGCCCCCGTCCCGGCCCACTCCAAGGAACAGCCCGGGAATGCCACCAAATACTGCGCCCAGTGCGGCGCCGGCGTCACCACACCCTTCTGCCCCAACTGTGGCATCCAGGTGTAAGGGGCAGGGGACTCGGCGGTGTTGTGAGAAGGGTCGTCTTTTATTAGGATTAGAATGGGGGGTGGGAATGGGCGAGATGAGACGCGACCAGGACGCGGCGGTGTGAGCGGGTTTGGCTTCATTTTTCTTGGTCTGTTTTGAACTAAGATGGGAATGCAATTACATGCGTCTGCTTCAATGGATACCTCAGTTTGGTCGGTTGGTTGGGGCGCTTGGGGTCACATAATAAATGTCGTTTTTCTACTCGCGCTTGGCGAACGATCACTGCTTTCTTTCGCCTTGTCTTGTGCTGCTTCGATGCATTTTGCTAGTGATGTCTGTTTGTCGGTCCATTGCCTATCTGGTTGTCCCACGCACCGTTGGGCAGCTTTTGGTTTGGCCAAGACGCTATCTTCCCCAGGTTCTTCAACCTTGCGGCAGCGGGTTGACTTGGTGGAATCCATCGTTGATCAGTGGGTTTGGTGGATCTGTTTGCTCGTCTGCAAGAAGAAAAAGAAAGCCCCCCAATTTCCTTCTGCACTTTCGTCTCAGTCTGAAACGTACCATGCGACGACCGATGTAAGTGGAGCGAGCAAAAAAGCTTTGACTGCCCATTTTGGTGCTCGGAGCAAAGAAAACGACAAAAAACATACAACACTGAGGATTCGCTGGTCGTCACCGACCCAACTACTGGTTCAGCCCTTACTTGTTTGACTAGGGGAGAGCGGACGGGATCCCGTATTTTCAAGTAGGTATGGTCGTATGTGATAGCACGCTGCCGTGATAGTGGTCAAATACCTGAATGTGCAAGGTTGGTGGCGTGGTTGTGGACGACATTCCATCACATGCAGCGATATTTCCGCAACCCCCTCATGATGGCCTCATCCACCACGCTGTGTCCGGCAAACGCCTGGTCGTCTTGGCGCGCGTAGGGACGTGGCACACTGCCGCTAATTTTTGCAGGTGTGTACCTAGGCGGTCAGAATCTGTAGACGGTGCCATCAAATGCCTACAATAGGCCGTAACTGAAGTAATTCGCATTGCTGTAGCGATTGATTTTGATTGTATTGTTGTTATATCTGTTTTTTTAACTCGTATTGACCGCCCGTGCGTATACGCGCGCCCGTAAGATGGTCCGGTATCTTAACGTTGACTACCGGTAATGTACTATTATCTAACTAATGTTTGATGCTAGTGACCCTCTTTCTAATATCGCTAAGGCGCCTTGGGGAAGGTAGTGTTACAGGATGTGACTATGGTATATGGTGTGCGATGGCGGGTTCGCCGGACAGAGCGAACAACACTCCCATCTTTTGGGTGTTACGCAGTGGTCATCGCACCCACTGCCCGTGACAGAACGGGCGGGCTCAGGACGAACCGGCTTATAACAACATCACTCGGTTACCGCTCTGGGCTCGGAATACGGGCTGCAGCTTCTCGTGCATAACTAATACTAACTGGCATGAAAGAGGTTGTACCAATGGAAGAAGATATGGGGTATCTATCTTTCCCTCCCCCTGAATCCGTACTGCCTACCAACCCGATGGACGCTGGTACCTGAGTCTTTTAGATAGACTATTCCAGTTAGCCACCAGATTCAAGGTGTGTTTTAGCGGACTCGTAGTGCCGTCCACTAACAGCCTAATGAAAAGCCAAGCGGATAGTTCGTGCTTTGGATATATCATGCTGAGCCAGCGCTACCGACCACCGATGACCAACTGCGTTCCGCTCAACAAAAGCGGCAGTGTTGCTATCCTCGTGTTATTGCTACCTCGTCCCGTGAAGGTAGGGGTTGGTGGCGTGTATTCGTATATAATACCCGTCCTTTGTGTTTCTGTCTTTTAGTGTATTTCTGTTACGTTATCAGTTCGTCTTCCTTGTTATGTTACGTACTCTCCGCCTGCTCTTGCTTAGTTGCTGTATTATGTGCCGAAAACTGCCAACGTGTTTAGCAAGCCATCCATTAGTATGCGTTGGAGAGCGCATCAAACCCGGTTCGGTATTGGGGTGACTCGGAGGGCGTTTGGTAGATTAGGTAGTGTTTGTAGTTCAATATCTCTTCGCCTTATGTATACTCCTTCCACATATAACAATGGCCCGACGCTACTGCAAACAAATCCCGTTTGCAATGTTGTGAGGAGACAGACGTATTTGGCTGGGGATACAAGACACGCAGGGTTCTCCGACTTCCAGTGGGGATGGCAAGCCAGATGCCCAGAGCTAAGCAGTTACTTGGGGAGTAAGAGTCCGAGGGCCGCTCAAAAGTGTCCAAGGGGTTTTTGCCGGACGACACCCGCGGTCCAGGACCGGAGCTGCCCCTGTAACAACTACCTGCATGATAAGGGAGGCGCTGAACTACCTATCATGGGGACCTACTATACGTTCATTGAACGCAGCCCAGTCAAAAGTCAGCCTGAACAGGGGAGGGTTGCACAGCAGTTCTTGGTTTCACCCTTTAACTGGGATCGGAAGTGCCATTGGTCCGATCGTTTTTCAAAGGTGACCCTGCCCCCCCCTTTTTGAGCTGGGTGATCCTGCATGCAACCATGCAACCTCGGCTCCCTGGCACGCCTGGTAAGTCCTGGCATGGCAGTGCTGGCACGAGGCTGGACCAGAAGTTCCGCATCGAGAAACGAGGGGCCAACCTACAAATAAGTGGCGACGCTACCTCCACTTACCTCCTTGTATTCGGCCCCCACATTTCCTTACGATCACAGCAGGTCGCTGCCACCAGGCACACCCGAGGCAGACTATTCGTATATCGCTCGAATGGTGGCGGAGATGGGTAGTCTCGCCGGCGGCCCTGACAGGTACTATGATCATAGCAACCTTGAGGTAGTTCCCAACCAGAACCACGGCAATGTCGCTTTCAACAAGAACGACAAGGTAGCCTTCGTTCCCTCCCACGAACATGACAAGATAATCGTCCCACCGCAACCCTACGACGACGCTAGCCACTACCACCAAGCCAACCCTAGCCTTTGGCGCCCACAAACAACACTCGCCCAAAGCGGATCTGCATGGTATGGAGACGCTGGGGCATCGGGAGGAGATATGGGAACAGGGAAGAGAGAGGGGATTAGAATTCTTGGCTTGAAGAGATGGGTCTTTTTCACTGTTCTGGGGGTCGTCGCCTTCGCTGTGGCGATCGGCGTCGGCGTTGGCGTCGGCGTCGGCGTATCGACACGTTCAACAAGCAACACAGAAGCAGCGGCCGCTGCCTCTTCGACATCGGACACCGCCGCCATTTCCACCGCCTCCACCACCTCGATGATGACGCCGGGACCTGCAACAAGCCCTGTCCAAAGCACCACCGCAACCTCGGCGTCGCAAGCTTCCACCTCCGGATCCTCGACATCTTCAGCGCCGCGAAACACCCCCTCCCGACAGGTGATCGGCGGCGTTAACGGACGGTGTACTGATAATTGGGGGTAGCGATTGCATCTGTTTGGATGAAAACGTCTGCGAGAGCAATTGGAACGGCACAGCGGAGACCGGCCGCAAGCCAGACTTCCCCTGCCCCGACGACCCCATTTACGTCAAGGCCTGCTACGTTCAGCCCTGCAGGAACGCGTCACAGCCAAGTTCTCGGTGTTTGTGGAGGGAGGAGTGTGCCGAGTTAGATCCGGGTAAGTGAAGTTCTTGCTCCAGCCATAGACATCCGCTACTCTTGGATGGGATGCTTACTCGCAAATCCTACGAGCAGGGAACCCTGGCGTTGTCCCGATTTGCCCTGGTGGGAAGGACTTTATCTGCTGCGCCAAGCTCCTACCAGACGCCCAATCTACGTTGATCTGGACTTGATGTGATAGAATATCGGAAGTCTAACGTATGAGGTCGCGTTTCCGAGCCGGGATAAGAAGAAACAGCAGGCTCGATAGCGTTGGCCTTGCAGCGTCTCTATCGGGATCCAGATACTCGTGCTTCACCTTCCGGCGAACGGCTAGTTGGTCGGGCAACAGCACGCTATAACGAAATGGCTGCGGGCATGTTCGAGATGTGTATTAACTCTCTTCATCATCTAAGTAATGTGGATTAAGTGGTGCTCAAGAAGTAGGGGGGTGCTTTATACAAAATGGGGTAAGATGTTAGCCGCTCCGTCTATATTAGGACCCTCATGACGATGGAGGTATGCCTGGAATGGTGGATCTCGAGGATGTGGGATGTGTGCTCTCATGGCGCCATCCCGTTATTCATCAACCAACATCTGATTCCGCGGAATGCCTTGATTAAAAACATCTGGCGAGGCCGCCAGAGCCTTTCTCAGCGCACTGTCTACAGCGCTGCAGGTAACGATCCTCTGAGCTCGACTCTTTCCTTCTCTTGCGAGATCTCCCTTTTTTTTGAGTACTACATTCGCGGTGGGCAGCCTTGTATATACAGGAACGTTAGTCACTATTACACTCCCCATTAAAAACGTGTGGTTGAAGTCGAAATGCTGCAATGCAGGTAAGGGAATAATACTCGAGGCCTTCACAAACAGGAGCAGGAGGAATATCCCCTATCGGATGGAACTGCTGCCGCTAAACTCGCTCGCCGCTTTGAAGCAAAATATGGTAAGATGGTACTGGGGGAGTAGGAACATCGTGCTACTCGATTTTTAAGCGTCATTAATCGTCTTGAGTTCTCGGGGGAATATTCACTGACGTTACTTGGCTGACCTTCCATCTTTGAGGCAAGGGTAGCGTCTGAATTGATGGAGAGCACATTTTATGTTGTCATGAGGGAGCCTCAGGGGGAAGTAAACAATGCTTGCACGCCGACTTGATTCCCCCACTCAAAGGGTTGTAGACAATCACTCGCCCCTTTGTAAATCTGACCTTGTTCATCACCAATTTTGTAAATAATACCCCCCCCCCCCCGGTCCTTGTTGTGTTTGGAATACCCACTACCGCTATCAGTACTTGCTGCTATTAGTGACTTTGGGTCTAGCAATGAACTGTGAATCACCTTGTGCCTGTGAGCCGCTCGGCCGTTCAAAGAATCATCAACACCGCCAGTGCCCGGCCCCGGAGCCCAGGTCCGGTCTGGAGAACGTCAACCCTCACCAAGCACAGCACCTCCGGGGGTGATCTGAACAGCACATTCTCCGCTTCTTTCCCAAGCCATCATGTAAGAGCGTGCGGCCGACGAGGGCCATTAAAATTCTGCGCACCTCCCACAAACGATCTCATCCCATTTTTTCCCCCACGACCAAACCAAAAAAGCCTCTCGAACCGAGATCACCACGATGTCGAGCTCTTGGTTTTGTTCCGCCTTGGAGGGCGCATCCTCTCCCTCCGATTCTTCGGAGGAGGATGTAGCCTTCCTTCGCCCCGCGTCGGTCTCCCTGGCGACGCCGACGCCCGTTGCAGTAAGTTGAAGTCGCCGATTTTCATTCCTGCACCACCGCAATCGCTGCGCTGGCCAAACCCAAAGCGATTGAACTCTCACTAACATCCTCATCAGCGCGCCAACCACAACCGCAGCAGCCAGTCGCCCTCCTTCCTCGCCGCCGCCGCGCCCACCCCATCGTCTCCCGCCGCCACCATCCTCGCGGTCCCAGCCAGCCCGCCGACCCGGCGGCTCCTGTTCCCGGAGGCCCCCTACAGCGGGGCGCGCAGCCGGCCGTTCGCTTCCCCGGGGCAAACCCCCGACGACGACGACCACGGCACCACCGCCGTCACCACCACGGTAAGTCCACCCTCGCCCTCCTTCACCCAACACCACCCAGAACTCCCAAACCCCCGAACTGCAGCGCCCCCCTCATACCGTCACCCCCCTTCCCCCCACCCAGTCACTAACACATTCCCTCCCGAACCAGTGGCGCACTTTCACGCCGCCGTCCCTGGCGCGCTTCCCGGCCCGTCCGCTGCCCGTCTACGGCCCGGCGGGTCCGGCCTATAACCCGGCCGGGCGCCGTGTCGCTATTGCTGGTGGCCCCTCGTCGACGCTGCCGTCGTGGCTGGTGGGCTCGGCGTCGGTGAGGATGGAGATGGGCGCGGTGTGCGGGGTGGGCGGGGATGGGTGAGTCCTTTCTTTCTTTCTTTTTTTCCCTTGTGGTGTTGGTGGTGGCTGTTGGGTTGTGTTGGTGGTGTCTCTCGGTTCGTGTTTTGGGCAATGATGGGAAGTCTTGCGATGGCAGCACTCTAGCTGGCCCTGGGCTTGAGCTGCTGTCTTGCCATCGATGCTGTTGTTGGTTGTTGAAGACGCTTCTTCACCCGCGTGGCTCTTCACGAATTGATTTGTCCCCACGCTAATCAACACCTCGTTTAGTCGTTCTATCTCGAGACTGCGCGGTGAGCAGGGCAACGGTGCCGTTGCCGGTGGGAGGGTTGGGACCTCCACGGGGCTGCACAACTTTGTCCAGCAGACTAACGCCGTGCCCGGGAGCTCCTCTGTCCTTCTGGGCCCGCGTGGTTCTGCGGCTGTGCCGACCGCCGCCCCATCGACCGGCTGGGTCGAGTCGATGGGCATTGACGCTGGGAACCTGTACGCGAGGTTCCTCCGAGTGAACAGCGAGGTTCTCGCCGGCGGCAGCGGTGTGGTTGCGGTCCAGCAACAACAGGATCAAAAGTTGGAGTTGGGCGGCGGCAGCGGTGTTGGTGTCTGCTTTTTATCGGGAGTAGATGAGACGGAAGTGTTGCCTCGGGACGAAGTCTGCGAGGAATCAGAGTCGGATACCGCGTACCCTCAGCGGTTTTTGACGGGCAGTGACGCGATTCCTCATGTTTCGGTCGCAGCCACTTTCTGTTCCGCCACCTCCACCAACCAGCGCGCCCTCCCTCCCCCAATGTTCGAAATGCGACTACCCGATTTCACATTTGTTTCTGGGAACCGGCTTTTGTTCAACCCCGACCAGACCGACTTGGCTACCGTTTCTTCTGGCCAAAATAATGCCAGCACCTTCCCTTTTCCCCGCGCCGATTTCAGCGATTCGTTCATCGACCCGGATTTATTCGCAACCACTTCTCAACAACCCGCTTTCCACCAACCCACTGATCGAGATACCGAGATGGGCAGAATGGAAGCAATCGGTTCGAGCGCGATCCGCGAGTCTATCGAGAATGGGCAGCATTTCCAGTACCAGCTGACCCAGACCGAGGCCAGCACATCTACCGACACTCAAAGCCCCCATGCCAATGCGCATCAAGCTTTCTACGGCACTGAGCAGATGAACCTAAGCTATCAGACTCGCTTTGCGAGCGACTTTCATTTCGGAATCGGGAACGGGCCCCAGGCAGATAATATGAGCACCATCGCGCACATGGGCTCCGACATGGGTGCGGCAGAACTCGCCCGGGCACTGAGCGAGGCGACCTCTGCTGGGTACTATGGAAGCTACGTCGATACCAATGAAGAGCACGACCGGAACAGCAACGAGGACGGCGACCATGACAGCGACGAGGACAGCGACCATGACGGCGACGAGGACGATGGGGAGCCCATGCCGCATATTCCCGCAGTCCACCCCGACTTGATCTACGACCGCAACCACAACCCGGCCGCCGCTTACTGGAGCGCTGTACCCGGAGATCCCACTATGAACGGATACACACTCCCCGCACAGCCACAGGCCATCAGCATCTACGACCCGTCGCTCCCGACCTTCGACACAGACCCGTTCCTCCCCTTCGCCCCGTGGCGCGTCAACCAGCTCCCACCCTTCATCCCCGAGCCCAGCAACCGCGTCACCACCATCACCGCGCGCAACCTCGCCGCCGTCGGCCAGCTCTACCCCGACGCCACCTTCCTCATAGCACGCTACCCGGCCTCAGCCAACTTCACCGCCCGCATCAAGGGCGCCGCCCTCGCCACCTCGGCCGCCCTCCACCTCCCCGCCTTCACCGACCCGGCGCAATCCCAGAATGCCGCGCATGACGACAACAACACCGACGGCGCCGGCGACGACGGACCAACTTACATCGCGGCCCTAGCCCAACGCGACTGGCCGATCGGCGGCGTGGCCTTCTTCCCAGCCACCTCCGCGGCCAAGACCTTTGTCGCCACCTTGCAGGGCGCGTTCGACGTGCTCCCGCGCGGGCAGGAGGTGTTTTATTTCCTGCCGCACGACGTGCGCTACGCCGACGGCTCGGTCGGCGCCGGCAAGGGGGTGTGGGTGTGTCGGGCGTATGAGGGCCGGAGGGGCCCGCAGGATCGGCGGCTGATTGAGCAGTGGATGGCCGCGCGGGGGGGGAGGGTCGAGCAGGATGGCTTGGGCAGGGAGGTGTTGGTTAGGATGGGGGAGGCGTGGATCGAGCCGGAGAAGTGGCCGAGGGCGGGGCGTGGTGGTGGTGCGGGGAGTGGTGGGAGGAAGAGGGGGGGTGGTTGTGGGGGGGTGTAGGAGGGTGGTTATGGGTGATGGGTGATGAGTGATGATGAGAGCGGGAGTCGGAGTTGGATGGCTTCATTCAGGTTGGGAACTTGGAGGGCGTTACGCTCTGGCATCCGGCGTTTGGTGATGATACCCCGGGTTCTTGTCATCTCCTAGCTTTGGAAGATCGTCTGCTTGTTTGTTGTTAAGTGTTTTGTAAGACAGTTGCAAACTGGTTCTAGATGAACCCTACTCCGGTACACTTGGCTCTTTTGGCTCACGATACGTGAGGCGAGGTTGGACTTGTTGGTTCTCGGTTGCCCCGGGCCGGGAACGCCGGCTCAACAGTCGGCTACACAATAGTGTCGTGAATTATGATGACCAAAACACCGTCTCCTCTGCACTTTGGTGATCTGATCGGGCGCCATTTCGTCAGAATCTTTCTCGCTGCGGTTTGCGGTGAGTGACGGGGGAACTGTCAGGCGGCGAGCTGATTTACAACCACCTTAGGACGCAACCACCCAGCAGTTGTCGTGGCAGTGTCCAGACGATCAAAGGACGCGAAACTGGAAAGTCAAGAAACGCAATGTCCAGAAAAAGTAAGTTAGACGGCCCGAGTGGCTAACTAAAGGGCAGGTGAGTGTCAGGGGAAAGGGGGGTTCGGTTCGCCTCCTCACATCGTATACAAATCTATACTATCACATGCAGTAGTCAATATTGACGCGGGCTGCCCCGTAGTTGCGGGTCTCTCGCGGTCTAGTAACGGTGCTGAGTAACTCCTTTGGAGTCCCGGGTGGCCTGAGGTAGGGATGAGTGAGACGGGCTGAGTAATGACAATACTACCTCGCGCCCGGGCGAGCCAGGCAACCGTTTTTCAACACCAACCATGCATCGTGAAGTGCAACCGCTGACCTTAGCGAGCGTGTTGTTTCCCAACTCGGGCATAATGGGCTGGAGCATGGCGGGTCGGTATGTCAGTGCATTACGAACTATCAGAAATGGCGTGGCACCGCATTTCGCCTAACCATATCCACGGGTGACAATCGGAGCGACTCGGGAGGTATTGTGGAAGATGGCCGAGAGCTACTTCGAGTAGGTATATAACAACTGTGAGCTGTCAAGGAACAACTGTCCACATTTGCACCTTTGCCTCGCAACCAAGCCTGCTGAGAACATCCCGTCCGCCATTCAACAAAGCGTCACAATGAAGCCGTTTGCCGCTCTCACCTTCCTGGTGGCTCTCGCCACCGCCTCGCCTCTGGCTGTCTCCCCCAGGGAGTCGGGCTCGCTCGAGAAGCGTGACACCGAGATCATCTACCTCACCAACTGCAGGTACCTGACCTCTTGCTGCCAGCCGGAGGCACACTCCTCTCGCATTGCCGTAGGTCCATTAGCTCCAACAAAAGGCCACTTGAGAAACACTCACTGACGGCTCTCCACCAGTACTACCCCGTCAGCGGACAGTCCCAGAACGGCGAGCAGCCCGCGGCCAACGACGTGTGCACCGTCGACAGCAGCAACTACGCTTGGTGGGAGCAGGACGGAAAGCAGTGCAGCTTCCCGACCGGCGTGACCTTCACCACGCACATCGACTCGGACGCCCAGACACGCCCGCTCTACTCGTGGTCCGGGTGCGTTATCCTTTTATTGCTCTCTTCATCTCCTACGATCGGGACTGACATCTTTCGCGCAGCTGGGGTACCAACGGCTTCAAGAACTTCGACTGCTATCGTGACAACGGCCGCAAGCTGTACGAGACCAGCGGGCCCGAGTGGGCCAACATCTGCAGCGTCGTTTACTACTGCATTCCCCAGTAAGCATGTTGTGCGTGGCCGGGCCCGGTGTGTTGTGGGGAATTTGGGACTCGGAGTCATGGCCATCGAGATGGGCCGGGATAAAAATAGCCAGCTGAACGTATCAAATATGCATAGCCCTGGCCATAAGTTAAAACATATATCTGCTGGAAGTCGTGCATTGTTGAATGTTTCCTGTTCTAGACCCTGGAGGCCGGGGGCCCGGTTGACCAAAAAGAACAAGCAGCCCCTGATGAGTCTTGCCCCTGGGAGAAACGTCTCTCTTGGTGGTGCAACATCACGCCAGGCTAGGCCAAGAACCTTGCCAAACGTCCTCAGCCGGTGTTTGCCCTGAAGGATGCCGAGCAGTATGTCTGGGGGCCCGCTTGTGTGCATGATTCTTGTCGCCTGAGTGGCGTGGAGGGGCACCGGGGACACGAAGTCCAAAGTACACCTCGTGTATGAGGTGGATGACACGATGACCAGGGCATGTGTCTTTGTCTTGCTCCAACAACAACCAATGAGATAAAACGCGTATGCAATATCTTGGCTAGGATCACTTACACAGGACAGACCCAGCTTCATCGTCATCGATACGTATCAGATCTGCCACACTTTCTACTACGTAGGTACTCAACAAACACACAGTCAAATGTAGTTCACCCGCCACCGAATGGCAGGGTACAAAGGAGAAGTTTCTACGTGAATTTGGATGTTGCTAGGGGTCATGATGGCATCCGGACATGATGCTCCGGTGTAGATCGACGGCAAAAGAGCAGCCAGAAATGACGGCAACTATCATAAATGCACTGCTGCGGCTTACCCCTGAAGTTACTGCGGGAGGTTATGAAAGCGAAAAGCCAAGCTCTGAACAAGGTGTAACTTGTAGGTGGTGATGTCATGGAACCTCGACGACATCATCTCCTGCCAAACCAGGAATTGCCAACGAATCACCTATAGCACGTAGCCTCCTACGCAAGGGGCAAGCTTCACAGTATGCGCCATGTCTGGCCATTCAGAATCCCGAGTTTATTAATTGGCCGCCCTCATTGTTCACTCCCACCTCATCCATCACTTACACCACACTCGCATATCATGCTCCGGTTACGCCCTCTAATCTCTTCACCTCTCAGAACAACTGCACAAACACATTCTAATTTTGCTTTGAGACGCTTCATCATACCAAGCCGTTTTAACGCCGCCGCCATGTCTTCCATCTCTGACGTCATCACCAAGGACCACCGCGAAATCGAGCGGTGCTACAACGAGGTCATCGGCTCCAAGGACCATGACCACCAGGAGCGCTTTGGAAACCAATTTACCTGGGAGCTGGCCCGGCACAGCGTAGCCGAGGAACTACTCGTCTATCCCGCCTTCGAGAAGCACATGGGCACCAAAGGCCACGAGATGGCCGAAGCCGACCGCAAGGACCACCACCGGGTACGCCCAATACCCCTCCCCCAATCAGCCAACTACCACTAACAAAACCCTCAGGTCAAAGAGCTCCTCAAGGAGTTCCAAAACATGAAACCCCAAAACCCAGACTACATCCCCAAACTCAACGAACTCTGGGGGGTACTGTCAGCGCACATCGAGGAGGAGGAGCACGAGGACCTGCCGGCGCTGGAGTCGGCGCTGACCACGGCGCCGGCGGCGGGCGAGTCGGAGAGCCTGGCCAAGAAGTTCGGCCTCACCAAGGCGCTGGTGCCGTCGCGCAGCCACCCGAGCGCGGGCGAGAACCCGTACTTTGAGTCGGCCCTGGGCTTGCTGGCGGCGCCGATCGATCATGTTGCGGATATAATGAGGAAGTTCCCGGAGGAGAAGATCAGCCCGAATCCGAGTACGAAGTGAGGGTGTTTGGGCGGGGATGATGTCTAGGTACCTAAGGAAGGATGAGTGTACGTGTCGACGTTCGTGTTGCAATAAATAGCAATGAGAGCCCCAATGCGTGAACTCGGTTCTATGAGTGCCAGATCTGGCTTAAAATGAACAAAAGTTATGAATCCAGAACTGTACTTGTTATCCTTGAGGACCTGCCTGTGGTTGGTTGTCATTCGGATAGTTCCTGGTCCACGAAGGGGATCCAGACGGGTGCACGCAGAGATCCCGTGGATGAAGCTGAGCGGGATAAGAACCCGGTGTATACCTCTGATAAAAGCTTACATTCTAAGGGATCCCTCGGAATGATCCACAGTCTTCATCTATGTCTTATCTATCTATTACTCAACATTGCTCGACTCACCCATCCCTGTCCCCCCTTTCAGTTGCTCGTCCCCTGCGTCTCTTCGATCGTCCGATTCAGCTGATCATTGATCTTGTCGTACTTGCGGAAGAAGCACCAAAACAACAGCGAGCACACCGCCATAACACCCGCCAACGCCGCATACACGGCCACCAGGAAGGGGTCACGGGCCGCCGGGCTGATGGCCATACCCAGCAGGGCACCCACCCCAGCACTGAGCTGCACCATCGCCTGCACCACACTCCGCATACCACGCGGGGCCTTCTCATACGAGTACTCGCTAGCCGTAACCAGCCCAAAGATCTCGGCGATCGCCAGCGCGACATACACGGGCAGCTGGACCCAGACATTGACATCGTTGGGGCGGCGGCCGCCATCCGACGCCGCGCACGCCAGCGGCGCGTCGTAGCACGGCCCCGTGTTGTAGATCAGCCGCTGCAGGCCCGCGGCGTAGGCCATGCCGCCGCCGCAGATCAGGAAGGCGGTGGAGATGCGCGCGATGGGCCCGAAGCTGATGCGTCGCCGGGCGAGCAGGTTGTAGAGCGCCTGGATGACGGGGCCGAAGATGACGCACGCGACGCCCGCCATGGCTTGGATCATGTCGTTGGGCACGCCGTGCAGGTTCATCTGGCCGGCTTGGGAGATCAGGTTGTTGTACATCTGGGTGATGGAGAGGTAGAAGAAGGCGAAGGAGAAGCTGGTGGGGGTGTTAGTAGCCGGTTGGGGGTCGTTGAGGTACGAGGGTGGTTGCTTACATGACCCGGCATGCGGTCAGTCCCGTTTTGAGCTCGCTGATGAAGCTGTCGTCCCAGGGCACGCCATGCCCGTGCTTTTGCTGCTGGTAGGCCTCCTTCGCGTGGTCCAACTTGAACCCGTTCCGCGCCGCCATGCTTAGGGCCTTGATGGCCTTTGGAAGCACATTTTCGTGAGGGACGACCTTGACTGTAGTTGATGAGACGGTTAATGAAATATGTTCGAAAGGCCGAAGCATGAACTAAGACTTACTAAACTTGGATTCCAAACTCAGCAGCATTACCAAGCAGATGACAAGCGAGACGGCGGACATAAGGTAGGCCGTCCAGAAGTCAAACTCATGCTCGAGGAATGTGGCCGGTATGGAGGATAGGGAAGCTATGTTGGTGAGCCTGCGGCGGTGAGCATGTGTCTCAGGACGTCAGCGGAGGTTGGATGACGCTCTTACCAGTAAAATGCGTTGTAGAGAAACTGAATGGTGCGTGAACCGTCAATTACGGCCAACTCCCCATTCTTCTGCCGAATAAGCTGGGGCTTCTTGTGTTTATATTGGTCACCTGGATAATGTTAGCAAGGAGCAAAATGGAAGTTGAAGACGTGGCAACCAAACCGATAAAAGGTGTTATTGTTGACTTGATCCCCCCTATTCCGAGTGCTATCAAGATCATGGCAACCGCCAAGCCTGGAACTCCGCCGTTGTTGTCCAATGCCACCGGAAGAGACGTTGCAAACATGACAAATGTTCCGCATATCAATAGACTGTCAAGGCAGGGTCAGCCAATTTGTGTTCACGTCATAGAGTCATCGACGACATACCAAAAAGCCACTACCAAGGTCTTATACCGGCCTAGCCAAGCATCCGACGCTATGGCAAACATCATGGGCGTCACAAAGGAGAATACAAAGAAGCTGTTGGATATGGCCGTAGCAGTGGATTGGCCAAGTCCAAGTGCCCCGGGAATGGCACGAGAGTTGCGCTCATTCTGCATGTAGTTTTCTGCGGTGATGGTTAGTAACGGGTATTCATTGGCACTTATATGGCACAAGATGCCCTCACGCCAAATAGAAACGGTCGAATAATAACTGAATCTTTCAGCAGCGCCTACCAGTGCCGCGGCCCAAGCAGCGATGGGGATCCGATCGACCACTCGTGGCAAAGTGTGTACCTCTTCGTCCGTGGCATCACGCGGCAATGTAGACTCGACATCAGATACGGGTTCTATCGACGGGATAGGGTCTTTCTCAGAGCCCGTCTCGGGCCGTGCCATGGCGTGGGAATAATAAGCAAGGGGGCGGCGGGCAAGCCACAGGTGCAACACTGGCAACGCGGGAAGAAGAAGTAGGGCTGAAAACGTGGATTGTCGTGTACATACACTACAACGCCATGCAGGGACAATCTTAAGGGGTCCCTATTCACGACACCCTCTTTTTCTCTTTTGACAGCAGTCAAGGCGGTCAGTCGCGGTACCTAGGTACCTCCAGATCCCCAATACCGAGTCAGGGGTAGGGGTGATGGAGAGTGAAGACGGAGGGAGACGCCAAGAATGGTGGCTTCTTGCCAAGAGCCAAGAGACTGGGGGAGAGCTGTGAATTCCGCTCAAATTTGCTCAAACTGCTTCCTCCGAGCGCCTGACAACTTGCTCAAATTCATCCTTGCCCCTGCACCAATGTGACGTGGGCGATCCAGGCCGACATGTCGAGAGGAAGTACCGGGTACTTTCCGTGTGAGCCCTACCCAAGAAGACGGGTGTGCCGCATATAAGCTGTAATCGCAGACGAAGTGAAGTGCGGAGGGGGGTACTTGGCTCGAGTTCATGTCCTGTTCGACCGGCAACACTTGAAAGAACGCGGAAATTGGGCCTTTTGAGACAATCAGAGCGAAGATGGCGTCCGACAACCAGACCGACGGGAAACAAAATTACCACATCGGCTACAAGGAGGACACCCTGAAAGCCTTTGAGCTCCGGAATGTCACGACCTGTCTGAGCTACCTTGTCCCCACCCTCGAATCGCTCCCGCCAACATTTACGCTGCTGGATGTCGGTTGTGGCCCGGGGAGCATTACCTTTGATCTTGCCCGACGCTTCCCCCAAGCTAAGATTATCGGCGTGGACCTGGGCAAGGAGGTCATCGAGAGGAACAATGCCAACATCCCCCTTTATGCGCCCGGTACTGGCATTGAGTTCCGGGCGGGCAACATCCTCGAGCCCGGGTCTCTCTTCTCGCAGGACGAACTAGCGGTGGGTTTCGATGTGGTGCACGAGCACACGACACTCATCTGCATCCCCAACAACACCGGGGTCCTCCGTATGATGAAGCTGCTTGCGAAGCAGGATGGGGGCATCGTGGCCTGCCGCGAGGGAGACACCCACTCACAACTGCTATGGCCGCCATGCCCAGAGAGCGCGGAGCTACAAGAGCGCATTTACGAGATGAACGGGCTGGACACGCAAACGGGACGCAAGCTGCTCAGCAAGGCCCTCGAAGTCGGCTTCCGTAGGGACCAGATCACGGCCTCGGCCAGCGTCTTGAGCAACATTACGGCACCGGAAAGGGAGCTGTATGCGGGGTCTATGATCACAATGCTCGCCGACGAGAACTCCCAGTACCGCAGGGCGGCCGCCAAGTTTGGGTACACCGAGGCCCAAATAGAGGTCTTGCGGGAAAACATGCGGAGGATGATAGCGGCCGACGACGGTTGGAGGCTACTCATTTGCACAGAGGTCATCTGCAGGCGTGACGAAGCTACATTATGATGTATGCTGCGCTGCGGGTAAGGTCTCGGAGACAACTCTGGCCTTGATAGTCACAATACCAAGAGCAGCTGTTCTGGCCACACTCATTTTGCTTGGGCCCAGTGTTGTCTCAGGTACATGTACATGTACAATGCCTGTACTGCCGGCATGGTGGCGCGCGGGTTGGCCCCCCGTGAACCGAAGCGGGGATAAATTAAGAGGTCTTGGCCCCTGACAAGAACAAATCCGAATCCCACGGCGGCCCGTGGTGCGCGTTGATGGACAGACCCCCGTTACCCACGCTCCCATGCACCCACTGAACCCACGCACCCACGAGCTCGAAACGCCCCCAAGAGCCGACAGCCCGGCCGTATCCCCGAAATGGAACGGGAGGCATGCCAAGTGTGGCCGGTTGGGACCATTGAGTAGGATTAACGCCACAACCTGCTCAACCAGACGCCCCTGGCAGTTATTGTTGCTGCTGGGGGGCCTTGGATAAAACCAGAGTCTTTCTCATGTTTGGCTGCAGCCCCCCCAGGCGTCGTATTGTGAACCTTCAACCTCTCTGATGCGTCTACCGTGAAAGTTGGGAGTGAGACAGCTTCGCAACCATGGGGCCGACACGCAGCTCTCTCCTTTCCGTTGCCCTTGTCGCCCTCCACACCGTCGGTGTGCTTGGTGACGGGGTGGGCTTGCTTGGACACGGCAAGACACTGTACAATCCGACATGCGCATTCGCTTGCCGAGGTGTCGTCAAGGGCTGCCACCTATCCTGCACGCCCGAGGACACTAACGTGAACCACGGCACGGCACACTCACCGGTCAGCACCCCGCCCGACTGCTTCGTGACGGACGATGCCTTCCTCCGGACTATGGCCCTCTGCCTCGACACATACTGCCCGATCAGCGATAACCCCCCGCTTGACCTGCTGGAGGACTATTGGGCCTCCCACCTCGGCACTGGCACCATCGGCGACTACCAGTGGGTGCCGGCGGTTTCGTACCAGGATGCACTGGCTGCTGCTCGCACCGACGAGAGGAAGGCCCTTGCCAACAATGCAACGGCCGGCACGGACGACCAGAGCGGCCATGGGGACGACCATAGTAGCCATGGCATGAAAAAGAGGAGGCTCAGGGCTCGCCAGTTCATGACAGCGTCCGGCCCCGAGGTTACGAGCCCCCTACCCATCATCAAGGCCAAAGCCCCTCTTCACGCGACCAGCTTTATCGCACCGGCGGACTGGCAGCTGCAGTACAGTGGCATGTCCGACTTTGAGACCAACGAGGTCGGCCACTCGACCTACACCATTACCGTCATGGTGGTCGCCATCTTCCTCCCGGTACCGCTGTCCCTGTTCCGGTTCGTGCCCGGCATCGCGAAAAGCCGCGCGTGGAACTCGCTGCAGTCGGCTGTCATCAACCCTGCTTTGTTTGGAAAGCATCACCGGGAGCCGATCGCCGGTGGTGTTGGGATGGTTCCGACCCGCGGCCAGGCGGCGTACATCTTCCTCATCAGCATCCTGAACATCGTGTTCCTGCTCGCCCCCTACGTCTACCACCACCCGCAGAGCACGTTCGAGTCTCGCGCCGCGCAGGAACTCAGCATCGTCGGCAATCGCGCGGGCGTCATGGCCATGGGCAACGTCGTGGCCTTGATTGTCTTCGCCGCGCGCAACAGCGTGCTGCTTTGGGTCACCGACTGGAGCTACAGCACCTACCTCCTGCTGCACCGCTGGCTGGGATACTGGGCCGTCATCCACACCGTCATCCACTCGTTCATGCTCTGGTTCAACTACCAGATCTACGGCGACTACGCGGCCGAGTTCGCTCGCGACTACTGGATCTGGGGTATCGTGGGGACGGTGGCTGCGGTCGCCATCTTCCCGTTCTCGCTGTTGGCCGTGCGTCAAGCCTTCTACGAGTTCTTCGTCGTGTCGCACTTTGCGCTCTCGCTCCTGTTCCTCATCGGCTACTACTACCACATCTGGTACTGCTACGAGTACGCGTGGGGCTACGAGATCTGGGCCTTCATCGCCTTCGGCATCTGGGGCTGCGACCGCCTCTTCCGCCTGGTGCGCATCGCTTTCCGCGGCTACCGCACCGCCACCGTGACCGTCCTCCACGACACCGACGGCGAGTATCTCCGCATCGACATCGAGAACGCGCAGCTCGGAGACGGCGTGGCGTACCTCACCTTCCCGTCCCTGAGCTGGCGCCTGTGGGAATCCCACCCGTTCTCGGTCGCCTTCAACTCCAGCGAGGTCAGCGAGACCAGCCGGGCCAGCGATACCAGCGACTCCCCGCCATCGACGCCGACCCAGTCCAACTCGGACCCTGAGAAGAAGGAAACGGCCGTGACGAAGCAAACCGTGACGGTCACCTCACCATCGGGCGCCTCTCAGGGAGGAAAGGGGACGACGACATTCCTCGCGCGGGTTCGCTCGGGTTTCACGGGCGTGTTGGCGAAACGCGCCAGCGCCGCGTCGGGATCGGTCCGGCTCGGGGTGCTGGTGGATGGACCGTACAACCATTCCGGGGACGTGACCACACAGCTGAAGCAGTGCTCGAGCGTGCTCTACATTGCCGGCGGCGTGGGCATCACTGCGCTGCTCCCCTACCTTCGCCGGTTTACCGTGCCCTCGCGCTTCTTTTTCGCCACTCGCAAGGCGGGCCTGTTGGCAGCCCTCGAGCCTGCCCTTGCCGCGCTCCCGGCGAGCGTCGAGGCGATAACGACGGTGGGCCAGCGGCTGGATCTGGATGGCATTCTCGAGAGGGCCCTGGCGGACAGGACGGATGACGGGCCGCTCGGCATCGTGGTGTGCGGCCCGCCCGGGATGGCGGACCACGTCCGTCACAAGGTGGTGCAGCTGTCGAGGAACGGCCCCGTAACAAGGCCGTATGTGTTGATTGATGAGGCATTCGGGTGGTAGGCGGATTGGTCAAACCAGGGCCAAAAGGGGGTGGGCCAAGACGGGACCTGACCCGAAGGAGCAAATCCGGATGGGAAGTCCCCGCTGTAGCATCAGTTAGGTAGCATTATCTGGCGGAAGATCGAGGCCACTGGGATGGATAATTTAAGAACTTGGCATGGTAGCAAGCCAAGAATTTCATGTTTCACTCCTCTTGCTAAGTCCAAAGTTCCAAGTTCCAACCATCATTCATCCAGGAGTTTGTAATCGAATCTCTCCCGAACGCTCTGGGCCAGCTCCAAGCACGCCTTCCGGCCTTCGCGAGATGCAACAATGACATAACCCACACACCACAGTTCGCTCGAATCGGGGCCCTGGACCACCTCGCCCCGCTCCTTGACGGTCTGATGAAACACCACATGCTGCCGGAGATCCGGGTTGGCCTCGAGAAATTCCCCAACCGCATCCTCGGAGCCCATGACTCCCTCCCGCGTTGGGGGAAGCACCGCGATGCCGAGCGTGTACTGCGGCTTGCCGCCGAGGAACGGCTGCGCCAAGGCCTTGATCCTGTCGTTCTCGCCAGGGCCGAGTGCGAGGAGCAACCGGATCGCGTAGTAGTCCACTCCGTAGGCCAGCAGCGCGGCGACGCAGTTGATGTACCCCGGGGGGCGTGCGTTTACCTCGTGCAGGTAACACGACGGTGACTTTTCCACGCTTCCGCTCCGGACGTGCAGGTCCAGTATTCCGTTGTCCAGTCTCGGCGTGTAGTACCCGTTGGAGTTCCGGACGCGAGCCTCGCAGTGGAAGATGCCCGAGGCAAACCCGCACCGCTTGATGCTCTGCCGGAGGGACTCGACCACCATGACCTGTTCGTTCTGAGGCAGGGCCGTCGGGACATCCATCAGCGTCTCCATGAAGTTGGCCGCCGGGCTGCCCTCGACCAGATCGCCCGAGCACGGAAAGTCGTCCGTGACATCGCAGAACAAGACCTCCCCGTCCAGCAACACGAAGTTGGCATCCACCTCGGGCCCGTCCACATACGGCTCAACCACCACACCCGTATTCTTGGCGGGCGAGTCCTTATGCCTCGCCGAGGCCCTGCGCACGGCCGCGCGCAACTCCTCCAAATCCCGCACCTTCACCACGCAATCACTGTTCCACCCCGTACACGGCTTCACAATCAGCGGAAACACCAACTCCCTCCCGCCCCTCTCCTTCAACACCCCCTCCAACTCCCCCGCCTCCCCCAACACAAACCCCTCCTCCGCATCCCCCTCATTCCCCACCGCAGCCTTAGCCTCAATCTCCGCCCTCCTCGTCCGCCCTTTATCCCCCGCCACCACGTACGCCCCCGCCTGTTCCGTCGGCAATCCCAACACCTCACACGCCCTTGCCACCGCCGGCAACCGCACATCACTAATACACACCACCCCATCCACCTTCTCGGGATACGCCCGCACCGCCGCCACAATCCGGTCCGCCAGCCCGGCGTCGCCCGCAATGTCCAGCGGCACAAACGCCTCGCGGAAGTGGGCGTGCGGGCCGTCGTCGGGCTGCATCCAGTGGCCCGGGGCGTCGGCGACGACGAGGGTGAGGCCGAGGGCGCGCGCGGCGGCGTAGAATTGGTGGGAGGCGGTTATGTTGGCGCGGCCTTGGATCCAGAAGATGCGTTTCTTTTCTTTCTGGTGGGGTTGGGTGGGGAGAAGGTAGGGGAGGGAGAGGCGGTAGGTGAGGTCAGTGGTGAGCATGTCGGTGAGGGTGGTAGTGTTGAGGACGCGGGATTGGGCGACGATGCCGCCCATGGCGGTGGAGAGGAGGTGGAGGAGGGTCTGCGGGGTGGTGATGCCGTGGGCGGAGGTTGGGGTGGTGGCGGTGACCGGGGTGAGGGGCTGGAGGAAACTGCGGACGGTGTGGACGATGGAGGAGCCGCGGAGGCGGTATTCCAGGACATCGGACCGCGCTGGGGTGCCGGAGTGGGCTGGGAAGAGCAGCCTCAGCATGGTGGAGCGGTTGCCACTGGCATCTTTGCCGTGCGCGAGGGCGTCGAACAGGTTGGTGGTGAGGAGCGTGGAGTGGGCATCTTCGAGGTCTTTCACGTCCAGATGGATGAGCTTCGTGGTGGAGGCTGCTGCAGTAGTGGCATCATCGACAAGAACGGCCTCGAAGTCCAAGGACCAGTGGGACTGCGTACCCCCGGCCACGGCCGCTTGGAGAGTTCGTAGGTGAGCTAGATGTCATGGTTAGCAGTGTTCCACCATATTGAAGGAAACAACACTCACCAGTGCTTCCATTGAATTGTAGGGCTACCGTCCAATCAAGCCCGGGAGTGGGCGAAGAGGACGCCGCTTCCGCCATGTTGGAAATTTAGATGATTGGATCTTGGCTTGGAGTTCGTCGTAACAGGTACGAGACTTCGAAAAGTGAGAACTTAGAAGTGCCGGGCCGGAGTCTAATCCAACAACCGATCGCCGCGATCTCGAGCGGTACACAGAACTCAATCCCTAAAAATAAAACCAAAAAAGGGTACAATTCTCGCCCCGAGGTGTACGCATAACTGGATGCCTGGTGTGCCTGAAAGAGCAACCCGGAGCGACGAGAATGTAACTCTTAAATGCCCGATACTTTCACCTCCACGTGGTCACAACTGCTGGTTCTCAGAATTTGACGTCCCTGTCATGCTGAGTGGCATCTCCGTCTGCGGCCCCAGACGTGGCCATTCTTGTGACTAAAAGAGCGGCGCGACTTGCTGTTTCCCACTTTGGAAGGAAAGCCTGGAAAGGAAAGAAGTGGCGCCATTCTTGCGAGCGATATGGGTCCGTTACCCCGCCCTTTTGCTTCGGACTTGGGGGGACGTACCTTTTCTGCCGGCAGAACATTTCACAGTCTCGGCGCCGTTACCAGAACGGTCGCACTCCGTTTGTGCCCATTTTTAACGGTGAAGCTGTCAACAGCAAGTGTCTCGAGTCTTTACCGTTGCTTGCTGAGTAGAGGCATTGCCATTCTATGTAACTATATAGCCCTCGCCCCTTCTAATTACCCCAAAGCAAAGGTAGAACGTGTTTGTGAAGTTGTTCTGAGAGGTGAAGAGATTAGAGGGCGTAACCGGAGCATGATATACGAGTGTGGTGTAAGTGATGATGGATGAGGCGGGAGAGTGAACAATGAGGGCGGAGGATTAATAAACTCGGGATTCTGAATGGCCAGTCATGGCGCATACTGTGAAGCGCAACTGATTCACATCCAACGTCCTCTTCTTTCTATCTACGGCACTCCTAACGTCTAAGCCAGGAACTTGTCCAATGCAGTGTTTTGTTCTATCCCAATCCAAAATGCTGACAACAACACCATCACATCCACACAACTCCATAACACAACAACTATGCCAACAACCACTCATCATCCAACCCAGGCCCCACGGCCAACTCAATAACACCCCCGGCAAACCAAACCGCACCGCCCAGCAACTCGACCCCCCACCTCACGCACACCCACAGCAGCCCCAAGGCCATCAGCCCCAGCAGCACGCCGTGCGCAGTGACCTCGTTGAGACACCACGCCACGCCTGACACGAGGCCTCCAATGCTCGGACAGGTGTAGCGCGCCGGCGGACGGGAGTGGTAGCGGGGGAGGAGGGGCTGGTTCGGCTGGGGGGGCAGTGGTGCTGGTGGGATTTGTTGTCGCGCAGGTTGGGTGGTGGTGTGCTGGCGGTGGTGATGCTCGATGAGGGTGTTGTTGTAGTACCCGCCTGGTGGCGGTGATGGCGGGAATGGTGCTGGCGGGGGTGGTGCTGGCCGGGCTGGTGATGGCGACCGCGACGGCGACGACGGTACGGATAGTCTTCTCCGGTCGGCAAGCGTGTGGTACGTGGCTGGTCGCGAGCTGGGGAACCCATCAGTTGGCCCTGTGCTGTGCTCCAAGAGGGCTATAACCCCGGCGATCAGGTCGCCGTCCGCGATCGGGTCGGGTGTGTGAGCGTTGTCGGAGGGTTCTGCCGCGTCGAATACGAAGCCGGCGTGGCGGGCCAGCTTTTCGTAAGAGTCGCTTGTCAGGACGTGTTGGGCCGTGGCGTCGTTGCGATCGTAAGGTTGTAGACAGTCGAGCGGGATGGTTCGTTGCTGTCGTGTGTTGGCGTAGGACTTCTTCCGCATCGTAGCGCCGTTCTGAAGACGGAGTTGAATCCTCGTGTCTTGGTTCCGGGCCGGGTGGATGGGTAGGTATGCTCGTCTCTGTTCGATGTCGTGTGGAAACTTCTCGCGCACATCCGTTTCACCCAAGGACGTCACCTTTGGTCATACATTAAGTGGTTAGCCACACGTTCCGGGCTCGCTTTGGAAACGCAACGAACCCACAATTAGGACAACAACGCAGTGTGCGGGCAATGACGCTTGCGGGGAGAGTATCACCACAGGGTGACCGTAGCACCCCTTGGGGAGCTCGGCGTGCCTGGGTAAGTCCTCTCGCGGAGGCAACCACATGATCAGTCCCTCGAGGGAGTCAATCAATGGTAGCTGATGAGAACCCCGGGTCGAACGGGATCGGCCGCGGTTTGTCACACGGCGGGGCATCGTAGCGGTGTTGCTCGCCGTTTAACATTGGACAAGGCTGGCCGCTGGACGATGCTTGATAATGGAGGGATTGGAATAGGGATGCAAAGAGAAGTTAAACTGAGAACTGAAGAGCAAACCATCAGTTGACTACCGTCCTCCGAGATGTTGGAGGAGGTTGGTTGCTGCCCAGCGGGGTCTTGGGAGGCCTACAACTTCCGCCACGCAAACACTGGCCGTTGGCTGTGTTACCTCGAGGCCAATCACAACGACCACCTATCGTACGAGTCGGGCATGGCCCTGGTCACTAAAGTTTCCACCCTACACCAACAGCATTAATACAAGGCGGACAGCTGCAGGCTCAGCCGCAGAATGGTGGGCGAACGGAACTCGGCATCATACTCCAGGCTCCCAATCTACGAAGCGGCAACGTGCCTCAGTAAAAAGCAAGAAAGAAAACCCAAAATGCGAAAACGAAGGAAATGGAATGGAAAGGAACAGAAATACAATATAAGGATAACGAGGTGGGAATTAAAGCGAAGGGAGAAAGCTGAGAAACAAGAGAGGGAGGAAAGCCAAGTGGGTCTTCAGGTGTCAACATTCTGTGTCCCATTCCTACCGCCCAGCTATTATACAATTACCACACCGTTACCGCAAGCCAACCATGCATGATACGTAAGAAATCCCAATCCACTCAACCGTAACAGTTCAATCATTCCCCCAACCCCCACCCTCGACCCTTACATTCAGATATTAGGACCGCATGTCAACGATAGGAGGGCCGGCGATATCCATTTCCTCCGCCACTACCAGAGCCACTGTACCCGGAGCCACTGTACCCGGAACCGCTGTACCCAGAACCACCGTACCCAGAACCACTGTACCCTGACACTGAATCCGTGATGATGCGACGGAATCTGGGCTCGGAACCTTCACGAGCTGCTCCGGGTTCCGGCGAGTCCACCCGACCAGCCGCACGGAACGCCGGACCGCCGCGCAGCACGCTGGTTTCCAGGCGTCCCAACCGCCGCAGTTGGTTCCTCGTGATGGGCCGCGTTCGAGTGGACGTGCGGATAGGAAAGGAGAACTCTGAGAGTAGAGTTAGCGAGGAGTTTGAATGGTCCAAACTGTGCGGTTTGCGGCCAAGGGCAACTGCAACAGGGGTACTTGCGTTTGTTCAGAAACTCGTCGATATACGCCATGGATATCTCCCGTCCCGTGGCCTCCCCCAATTTCCCGGAGAGGAATAGGAACGGTACGCCTGGCTGTCGGACGTCAAGCGGGTCGTCGGGGAGAGACCACATCTCGAGGAAACCGCCAAGAAAGTCGTGCTCCCAGTACCTACCGGCCTCGCCGCTTCGTGTGGTGTCGCCGTATGGGTTGCCGTATGGCTTCGCAGTGACTCGTGGGGGGGTATGTGGCCTCATGGTGCCGGTGAGGAAACCTGTGAGGAAGTGCACGATCTCATGGGCAACGCTGATAACCATCTGGAACTTGTACAGAATGTAACTGTCGCCGGCAATATCCCGGGGCTGCTGGCGCACGTACACCATGTTGCTGATGATGGAATCCTTCACCCAGAGGACTCCCGCATCATGCCCGGCCTGGTACGCATTCATGTCGGTTCCCCAGTCGCGCTTTGCAGCCGAAGCCTCGCCGTCGGTGCGTCCGATAAGAACGGGAGGGAAATTTCTCCTCATGCGTCGGAGGAATGTGTCAATCCAGATGGGCATGTTGGCCAAGCTGTCCTCGTAGATGTGTCCCTGAGGGCGCCTCCTTCCGGCTGCGGCGTACGCCTTACGTTCTTGGATAATGGCCGTGGCGACCTCGGTCAAGCTTCGCCTACCCTCCCGAGTTTCGAGCAGAGTAAGGGCGAGGTGGACGATTGCCTCGACGATTTGGTATCGGGTGGAAGTCGGGTCCAGCTCTTGCTCATCGCGGCCCTCTCGGACGTGGACCCCGAGGTTCCCGACCAGCGGGGGAGGGGCGGGCGATTTGGAAGGGGAAGACATTTTGGCGGTAAGTGACGGTTTGAAGGGTAAAAATGAATCAAATGGGCTAAGTCGGTCGCAAGGATCAAATATGACGATGGGGGAAAATGAAACAAAAGACGGATGGGTGTGAAGGTTTGGAGAACAGCTAGCATTCCTATAGTGCGCACTCTTCTTATAGTCATTAGATAAATGTTGACCGATGCTGCTGTCGTTAGTCCCTCTGTCGACAACTCCCCACCCCATCTCGGCCGAAGAACGACGGATGAGGATTGAAGATACCCGCGCGTTTAGAAAACTCCAGCGAGTCTAGACGCTGACTACCTTGCCAGGACTCTTTGCCCTCTCTCCTGGCCTTTGCAAGTCCCGGTTCAGTAACGCCAAGGTTATTATTGGGCAGTCTCCCCGTGTTGACCCCTGTTTATCACGGCGCGAACAGAGTGTTGGAGTCGCAGTCATTCAAGGGTGGTGCTAGGTGGCTTGCAGGCGACACAGTGCGTCCACAGTGCACCCTAGGTAGTTCCACCGAGACTCAAAATCGGTGGGCTTGGAGTCTTCTCTCAGAACTCGACTTTACTGTTCGAAGGTCGGTAATAACTGATGGACATGAATCGTTATCGATTAACTAAGCAAAAAAATCATTTATATTGACTACGCACGCCATCCGACTACCCAGGTATCTGAGTGTTAGGACTTCGTATGTAGTAAGCCCGCGTTCTTCCCCGTTCGTTGCTTGTAAGTAGACAGTCAGTGTTTTTGGCCGCACACCGTGCCTCCTGCACGTCGAGTTCCCCTCCAGCGCGATGCCCCTCGCCGGTAGGTTCGGTCCACGAAAACCTCCATCAACCTCAAGCGGAGTGTTGAATTGCCAGGGTTGCGAATCAACACTGCTTTAGCCGCCAGTATATTTTTGCACAGCCTTCTCACGAGGTTTTGCAACTCCCAACCGCGACACCTTTCTGTTCAGTTTCATTTGGCGCGCGGCCGTGTGCGGCCCCACTCCCGGCCAAGCGCCAGCGGTTGCGGACGGCTGCGGGGCACCGGGGGGGCGATCTTCAAGGGCGACAAACTCGGAACCATCAGCCAACACGCAAAGCGTCTCCTCTTCAGCCCGCTCCCATCTCCGAGTCCTCCTCATTCCGTTGTTTTCACTCGAACATCCGACGTCCCATCAACCCAAGAGAAGTTGACGGCCTTGATTGATACATAATCCTTTTTCTTGCAGTTTTTGGGCCATTTCTTTCCTCATCAACAACCATGTCGGCGACGCCCACAACTGTTCCGTCTGCGGAGCAGGCAGACACGACGCCGGGACAGCTTTCCTTCGCAGATCTCGATGGAGAACATCGCCGACTGCTTGAACGTGCCATAGCGAGGATCCTGTCCACCGAACTCGCAGAGATGACATATGCGCAAATCATCGACGGGCTTCCCACCGGTGATGTCGCGTATGAATCTTACAATCCGCCTTACGACAACCATCCAATCGACAGCGCCCACGATGAACTCTGTCCGGGCATGCTGGACAAGGCACGGCAGTTCCGTGCCGACTTCCAACCCGATGTTCTCACGTTCAACGCCAAGGTGAGAAAGAGCCATCTCGGGGATTTGGCGACCCGCTCCTGATTAATGACATTTCATCACAATAGCTTGTCCATGAATACCGCTCCTGCGCTCCAGGTTCAAGAGGATTCAAGTCCCGCTTCATTGAAATGGTGGCTGTTGCAGTCCATCAAATTGCCGCTTTGCTCTTTGAGCTCGATACAAGTCTACACAAGGACGACGGAGTCACTGACTGGGCGCCTCCCAAGTCCGATGAAAGGTATTGGAGGTGCTACCCAAAGGGACCTCCTCCTACACTTTTCCGTCACCAGTGGTACAAGGACTACGACCAGTACCCAAGGGGTGTCGCTGATATGGTAGGGTACTGGGCCGAGGCGCGCATCCTCGGCGGCGTCGTTCTATTCGACCGGCGCAAGCCTGATACTGAGCCCTGTGAGGAATCTGGAACTGATTTCAAGGTCGACCCCGATGCCGTCTTCTTCCATTCTGATCGCGAAAAAATCACGTATCGGATTTACCAACTGCTGCCAGAACAGCGAAGCGATCTTCTCGATTTCCTCTTGGCCGAATCCGCCCCCCCCAGCCCGCTTCCGATCCTCGGCAATCAGGACAACCGCATCCGCGTGGACCCGGAAGAACCGATCGCAACCACCCGTATTTATCGTGATATCTGGGAGCGCAAAGAGCTTCCTTCAAACTCGGGTGACGCCAGACGCCGGGATGTGCTCGACAGTGTGGACTATCCCACCCCCGACGACTTTTTCGCCGCGGGCCGCCGAGCGCGTGCACGGATTCAAAGATACCAAGATGCGGATATATGGGACTACTGACCAGAGCCTGAGCGTGGCTTTTGTGTACTTTTGTATGTTGTAGTTAGCTTACTGCCGTGAGTACTGGAGAACGGCAATACCGAGACAATACGGAGAGATGTGTCACTTTTGAATCCACCCCATTGGAGGCCGACAGCAGCCATGTGTCCCTGGGCTGGGCGTAATGCGAGGATTTGTGTGCAAGTGGCATCGACGGTGTAGTCGTCAAGAAAGCAGAAACGTTCCGGGCGTTCGACGCTGAAACGGAGCTCTTCCTTCTTCCGTTTTGGGACCTGAATAGGCAGGCGGTGTAGCGCCGCCGTCAAACCCAGAGAAGCGGTCGAGACAAGACACCGGTTCCTGGGGTGAAATCCCACATCCTCCGAGCCAAAGCCAAGCCTGCACTGGCGTCGCAACCGAAACATGCTCAACTTGCTCACCAGCGCCGTTCCCCTGGACGCCCTGCACGGGAGTGGGCCGACGGGAGATGTCCGCCGCTCCCTTCCCGATCCGGAGCCCGGTGCGGACAGCGGGGGCCATGTGTCCGGGGTTCGGGACCGCGCGAACCAGGCACAGGGGATGACAGGAATTGACAGGAATTGGCAGAATCCCCGGCATCCGGAGACAACAGCACGTCTTCTGCACGCCTTCTGCACGCCAAGCTGTGTTTTGGCCACTTAGTATATGGTTGAGGGGCATGAGAGCGCATTTGAGCAGGTAAATCGCTCGGCTTAGTGCAGAGTGACGGGGATGTCGTGGGATGCTGACATTCCATCCGGCACTGCGTGACGAGGACGCTGTCCGGTCCGTCGGGGAGGCTGGTGGCAAGATCGTGGGGTGGGAGCCGACACGGAGACAGTAGATAAGGTAGTAGTTGTGAAGTGTCACCGAGGAGATCAGTCTGCATCACTGAGGATCGCTGCAGTTGACACAGTGCTGGGTCTCCTTTCTCAGGGTAGCCGGCCAAAGATTGCACCGTCCTTGATGCTGCTCCCCAGTGTTCGCTAATCTCTTGATGCATCTTCCCATCATGGCCGTATCAGATAATGTGTTCCGCGGCACCGACTCGGTGGCCGACTTCTACGACCCCGACAAGAACCCCCCACTGCCACTGGTCGAGATTCCCGAACGCTTGAACCCGTACAGGCAAGATGGTGTGCGGATATACGCCAAGATGCTCACGCATCTGCCTGCCCAAAACGTCAAATCTTTACCCGGTACGTCCTCTTGGGTGTGATGCGGTGCGGTGCAGTGCAGAGACGAGAGAAGAGGGTGTTGACGGGACCCACACACAGCACTCAAGATGCTTCGAGGAATCCCAGAGGCACAAGATAAGGCCATCGTTGAAGCAAGTTCCGGATCGACCGTGCTATCGCTTGGAATCATTGCCCGCGTACTCTGGGGCCATGAGAACGTCAACGCATATGTGACGAATAAGAAACACCCCGAGTCACTCAACCTGCTTCGCTTTTTCGGCATAACACCGTATGACCCCTGATCTGTTTTTGGCCCCCAAACGTGTACTGAAACGGAATGGATAGACATCTGTATGGTGGGCTCGCACAGCAAGAACCAACAGACGAATCGGGGATTATGTGTCGGCTGCGGCGGCTCGCGGCGAATCAGGATGATACCACATATCCGGGGCAATATGATAACGAAAATGTGAGTTCTGGCCGCAGGACGCTTAGTTGAAGAGACGCTGACAGATTTATAGAACTGGAAAGCACATGAGCAATGGACAGGGCCGCAGATACTCAGACAACTTCCAGAAATCAACATATTGTGCACCACAGTGGGTACCGGAGGCTGTATCACTGGGACAGCATCCTATCTCAAGGCACAAAAGCCGTCATGTCGCACACTAGGGTGAGTGATCAATGCCATGGTGCCCATTTTTGACAACTAACAATTTCAATAGAGTGTTCAATGTGTTTGGTGATCCGACTCCTGGGCCGAGGCACTTCCAAGGTTTCAATACATGCGGTTTTCCTTGGACACAGAACGTCGATACATTTGTCGAAGTGCCATCAACGGACTCGTTTCGCATGTCAATGAAACTGACGAGGGAAGGCCTAATCGCCGGCCCCTCGTCTGGGCAAGCACTGAAAGGTCTACTCGACTATCTTGGGCAGCTCAAGAAAACTGGCACATTAACCCAGCTTGCCGACGAGACAACGGGGGAAGTATCCTGTGTGTTTACATGCAGCGATTTACCGTACCAGTACCTCCCGCAATACTTTGAGAAATTAGATGCCGAGGAGTTCCCACCCATTGAAAACAAGGTAAATCGCACCCCTGACTAGGTACCTAAGAAGTCTACCTGTATAGCTAACAACCCGGGCCCACAGATCCTCCTACAATGCGATCAAGCACGCCACGACGAGCGCTGGATCCTCGAACCAGCCCAGGTCGCCGCCATGCTCCGGCTCACACCATCACCCTCCCAATCCCCCCACAAGAACGAAACCAACATCTCCTCCACCAGCCTCGACTCCTCTCTCGAACCCCCGCAAACCCCCGCCACCACCCGCCCTCCAACCATCTGGTCAACCCTCCGATCCTGCCTCGCCGGCCTCTTCCACCCCAGCCCCCCAACCCCAACCTCACCACCAGCAAACCACCACCCCGTTTGCTGCACCGCCCACCCAACCCCCCCAACCAACACCACCACTACAACCCCCCTAATCATCGACCTCCGCCCCACCCCCTCCTTCAGCACCAACCACATCCCGCACTCCCTCCCCCTCGCCCTCGAAGCCCTCACCCCCTCCCAGCGCGCAGCGGGGGACCTCTTCGGCGACCCCGACGCCATCCACCGCGCGTGGACGGGCATCCAAGCGCTTGTTTCGCGTCCCGAGGTGGGGGCGGTGTTGGAGAGGGTGAAGAGGGAGGGGAGGGCGGTGCTGGTGGTGTGTGAAGATGGGGATGCGGGGAGGTTGGGGACTGCGACGTTGAGGGAGAGGGGGGTGGAGGCGTTTAGTGTGAAGGGGGGGTGGAGGGGGTTGGGGGGGGTTTCGGCGTGATGGTTCATGGAGGGGAGGGGGTGATGGCGTGAGGTGCTAAAAGGGATGGGGTGCGAGGGGCGAGGGATGGGGGTGGTTAAGCTAGGGAAGGGAGGGAAGGCGTCGGTAGGGTTGTTGTTTAGGGCGTAGCGGTGTTGAGATGTCCAGTTGCAGAGGCTAGATTGTGCCTTGATATGATGGTAAATATGAACGCAGAGACTGATGAATTCGATGTCAAGATTGCACAACACGCCAGTCCCGGTCTTATGATCGTGTAACGGGTGTCGGAACGTCAACCGAATTGTAATCGGATACCCGCCGAAGATTTAGGAATGTTCCCGGGAGTCATCTATGCCGCTATTACAGAGAAGACGCCCGTTCTCGCCATCGTTGGCCTACCTTATTGTTCACTCACCGGAAACATCGGATCCTGTTGTTTCTGCTTCACCGACTTCCGCGTCGACCTCCAATGGCATCCCCACGACGGGGCCAGCAGGGCTATGCTGGCGGAAGATATGGCCGACCAGCTGCCAGTGGAATGCATGTTTCATAGGCCTATGGAGCCGAGACCAATATTTAGTTGCGTTCAGGGTTGAACGTAGCAAAGATGGGGGAAAGTTGGGAGGAGTCCCGTACCCAAAACGGCAATATCATACGGGGCAATCGGTGCCCTGGAGGACTTTGCCAGCCTAGGTAGGTAGCTGAGCTATATCCAGACATGGCAGGGCCAGCAGCGTGCCTCTGTCTATTATTCCAAATATCCCAGTGATTGCAGCCTCAAAGTTGCCCCAAAGCCACACAAACCATAATTCCAACCCCGCTCAAACACCCCCTTAGCACCCCTAACCCACCCTCCCCACCAACTCAACCCCCAACCCCCCCAGCACCCCCCCGGCAACCAACCAACACCCATACGTAAACCACCACCGCGTACTCCTCGCATCCCCCAAATCCACCCTCGCCACCATCACCCCCAGCGAAACCGTACACCCCCCCGGCGCGAGGACATAAAACCCCCAACCCGCCCCCCCAACCGGAAGGCTCAACCCACACAACACAAGACACCCCGCAAACAGCACCAACAGCCCCCCCATCGCGGTCTTGGTACGCCCCGGGTGGCCCCCGCACAGCACCACCAGGCTGCCGAGCCCGAGGCGGGTGTCGCCGGCCAGGTCGTCGGCGGCGTAGATGGTGTCGTAGATGGCGGACCAGAGGGCGCTGGCGGTGAAGAGGGTTAGGAAGGGGGTTGAGAGGGTGAGGGGGCCGAGGGTGAGCGTGGTGGGGATGGATGGGATGGATGGGATGGATGGGATGGATGGGAAGGTTGGGGTGGTGGTGGTAGTGGTGGTGGAAAGGGGGTGATCATGGGTGTGATGGAGGTGTGGCGAGAAGACGTGTGGTAGGTTTGGGGGGCGGGGGTGTAGGCGGATGGTGTTGCTGAGGGCGAAGGGCTCGCAGCCGACGGCGACGGCGCCCATGACGATGCCCCAGGCGAGGCAGAAGCCGAGGACGAGCTGTGGGAGGTTGGTGTGGCGCTTGGCGTAGGGGTAGTAGATGGTGGCAATGATGTTGGGCAGGGCGTAGCGGAACGCGCCGGCCGGGTCGGGGAAGCCCAGGAGCGCAGCGCCGGTGATGGTGGCGTTGGCTGCGGCGAAAGCCACAGCTGCCGGACGGGAAATGGCGCCGCGCGGGATTGGACGCCGGGCCGTCCTGGACACGAGAGCGTCGAAGGGGGCGTCGATCAGGTCGTTCCACGCGTGCGCGGCGTTGGAGAAGAAGAAGGAGGCCACGAACAAAAGCAGACAGGTGTACCACCAGGGATTGGGGAAATCGAACCCACCGTCAGCGTTCCCGCTGCCACTGCCACGGCGGGCGAGGACGGCGGCGAGGACGACGCCAAACAGGGTGGGGAGGTAGATTAGAAACAGGGCGGCCGGCATGGTGAGGCGCGCCAGCTCCACATAGGGCACCCAGGACGGCGGCAGGTGTGAAGTCCAGCCGGTAGCACGGCCGTTGCTGGATTGTACCGAAGGGGAGGGGCCAGCCGCTGGGGCCCGCTCTGGTTCGGGTTTGGAACGATGCCCGCGCCGTGGCCGGGCCGTGGTCGCACCCATTTTGTTGTCCATCGAAGATATTGGGCAAGGCGGGAAAGTAGGGCCTGAGTCTGAGCGGGAACGGGAATGGCGCGTGGAGACTGTCGGACATGGGCACCGCACAAGTAAGGGCGTATATAAGCCAAGCAAGGGCGTATCTAAGCCATGTAAGAGCGTATATAAGCAACACTAATCCTACAACTACTAGTCCGGATCATGCCCGGCTCGGGCGGATACAAATGACACTGTGAGATGGAGCTCAGCCACATGCATGGACGGATCAGGATTCACGCGGGAATCTTTTGGCCCCCGGGCACCAGTTTGTGGAAGACCAGGTGCGGGTCATACTGGTGCTGCACCGCTCGGAGCCGGTCGACGTTGTCGCGTCCGTAAGAGGCAATGACAGGCTGCCGGTGGAATGCGTCGTTCATGAAGATGTACTTGAGCCAGACGTGCTCGCGCTTGGCCAGGTCCTGGACGCGGCGATGGATGGCCGGCACCAGGCGCAAGGCGGTGGCGTCGTCTTCGGCATTCCACCAGCCGTAGTTGAGGCCGAACCATGTCTGCGTGCGCGGTTCCAGGCCAAGCGCATTGCCGCCCTTCGCTTCTCCCTGGTGGACAACGTTGGGGTGGATCGGTTGCAGGGTAAGGATCATGGTCCCTGCCGTGAGCTCGGCGAGCTGCGACACCTCGGGTGCGGTCCTGAAGATGTCGGCGAGTCCTGTAAACATGGACGGGCTGGGCTCGAAGGAGCTGGTGTACCACATCTTTTGCTGCACGTTCGGTAGCGGAAACATGGCCATGATCTCATGCAGTGTGTGGAATCCGGTGAGATCGGCGGCCGGAGTCAGCTTGTAGAAGGGCGCATACGCTGCAGGGCGCTCCACAGGCTGCAGATAGACCAGAGTCAGGAGCACTGATGCATTGGTCACGGCGATATTGAGCACCAGGTTGGCCTGCAGATCCTTCTCGGGGGTGTGCTGGTACTCGTTGTAGGCCTGGAGCACGTCGGGAAGCTGGTCCTGCCCAAAGACCAGCATGCCGCCCCAGCAGTCCTTGATCGGGTACGTGGCAGCCCGGTAGGATGTGACGATCCCTGCATTATCACGGCCCGTTCGGGTGCGGTCAGCAGGGGTGTTACACAGACTGACAGTAGTGCAGTACCGTGCAGCGGGTTCCGGGGAGATGGGAACAAGCCTGGATGGTAATCATGGGATGAAGGGGAAGGAGGACGAACCGAAATTGTTGGAGCCCCCCTTGAGCGCCCAGAACAGATGTGGATGCGACGTCGCACTGGCTTCGACCAGTCTGCCGTCAGCTAGCACCACCTCGAAGCTGGCGACATTATCACAGACCAACCCGTGCAGATCTGACAGGTACGACAAGCCGCCCCCAAGAGTTAGCCCGCCGACACCCACGGGCATGACACGACCGCCGACCATGGCGACGTTGTGCGAGTCCAGCACCGTGTAGACGGCGTCCCATTTGGCGCCGGCGCCAAGCGTGACCTGCGTCGTCGACGGGTCGTAGGTAATCTGGTCCAACTTGTCCAACGCGATCAAGACACCGGTTCGGCCGATGGATGCGTCGCGGGGACTCGGCGAGTGGCCCCCGGACCGGATGGCAAAGGGAACTTTGGCAGCAACAAGAGTCGATACAAGCTCTTGCACGTCTGCGGCGCGGGCTGGTTGCGCCACACATGCGGCCGGCAGCCAACATGAATGGGACCAGTTCTCTTGGGTTAGGGCGGTGTATGTCGGCTCTGACGGCAGTGTGATGATGGACTCCAATTCTGCCTTTAACCGGTGACAGGTAGTCGACGCAAGTGCTTCGGGACCCAGACCGAAACCGAGGTTGTCGACTGTCGATTGCAGGGTGCTAAAGACGTATGGACCAATGCTGGGCCAAACAATGGCGAGCACCACGCTAATGGCTGCTGCTGCTGCAGCGGCGAACGGGAGCGAGAAACCACGGGACGGACGGACGGCCTCGTTGGCCTTGTTGGCCTTGGACTTGTCGCCCATCGCTACTGGTGGGTAGGTGTGAGCGCTAACTGACTGTCCTGGCTCCCGAGGATGAGGCGCCGTCACGCAAGAAACGCGGGTCGAGATAGGAGGATATAAGGGTACCTAGGCACGAATAGCAGCGAGTGATCCGGACCGAGACGAGGATGGTACGGAGTAACTAATAGGAAGTCTGTTACCGTCTCAGCACTCGCCTTTTAGCAGCAGCAGTGAGACATTTGTAATCATGGTCCAACTCGAACTGCACGAATTAGGGGCTTCTCGGCGACATGTTCACGGTTCATTCACACGGTGAAAGGTAAGATGACCAACCACCCCCTGGACAAAAAAAGCCGAACTCCAAGCGCAGATGTCGACAATGGAAACTTAGAGTCCTCGACTGTAGGAAGAAAACAAAAGCCACGCTAACCTGGAACCCAAATAAACTGTATTTACACCATTTACTTTTATTTTACCCCCCTTCTTGTATTTGATTTATCTTTCTTGATTTCTTTCTATTTGTTTTGTTCTTTTTGCTTGATTTCTTGCTTTCCTTTCCCGTTCGCCTTTTTTTGGCCAGGGGGTGATGACGAGCAAGGATTCAAGCATTTTGTGTTGGTTTGGGCCTGCATGTGCTTGGCTGTTTTTTATGCAATCACATTAACTCGTGCTCCCACAAACCAACCAGACATGGTATGGTATGTACCACACACCTCCGCTCCCCCAGTGTTGTGCTGCCCTACCAGTGATTCGCTCCTGAACGGCGCTTGGCTCCCGAGAATCCTTCGTTTTGCTGGCACGCCCAAGGCACAGCAGCGGCCTTTGGGGGCCATGGGTTCCTGCTGCGGCCTCGCATTTGGTTCTCATGCCTCCCCCGGGGACCAGTCATGAAAGCCAGAGACACCGCCTTGTCGTGTCCGGTGGCAACCTGAACAAACAGGACCTAAAGCAAGCATAACTCACCCCCGTTTTGCCAAAGGCGATGGGCTTTTGCGCCTCCAATACTTAGAAGTTAGGTCAGTCTCCAACAGACCCAACCAGCAAATGCGGCATGGATCCGAAACCGGTAACGCCCGCCATCGGGCCGGACACGGACCGCCGTGTCTCGTTCGAAGCCATCGTATGGGCCCTGGTAGGGCTCTCTAGCGCCTTTATGGCCCTGCGGATCTGGGCAAGGACGTACAGTCGCATCCTGGGCACCGACGATCTGTACATGGCCGCCTGCTGGGTTCGTGATGCCTTTTCTCACTGGTACCTATCTGATGAGAATCATCCATACCCGTCTTTGCTGTGCTAACAGCAAGCACACACAGCTGACGTTCGTCGCCCTGGGTGTCGTGGCCGCCCTGATCGGCGAGTCCGGTGGCACGCGGCACTTTGCCTACCTAACTCTAGCCGAGAAGGAGTACCAGATCAAGCTACAAATTGTGCTGCAGGCGATTGCCATCCCGTGCACGGCCTTTGGCAAGATCGCCGTCGCCTTCACCATCCTGCGCATCATCAAGCAGTCGTCGGTCAAGTGGCACGTGTGGTCGCTGTGGGCGCTCATCGTGTTGACGGCCGTAACCTCGGCTCTCGACGTGTTCCTGGTGCTGTTCCACTGCGGCGACCCGAACAACCTCTGGGACCTGGTCGGCCAGGCGAGCGGTAGCCTATCGTGTCTCGACAAGGCCGCCGTGTACAACTACAACACCTTCACGGCCGCCTTCCAGGCATTTGCCGACTTCTACCTCGCCCTGCTGCCCGTGCACATCATCTGGGGGCTACAGATGCGCCTGGGCCGCAAGCTCGCGCTGATGGCGCTGCTCGGGCTCACCACTGTCACAGGCGTCGCGGCGTCGGTCAAAACCTGGCTCGCGAGCAAGAGCCTCGGCGTCGCCGCCGACGTCACCTGGGACATGTACGTGCTGGCCGTGTTGACGTCGGTCGAGATCACGCTCATCGTCATCTGCGGCTCCGTGCCCGCGCTGGGGCCGCTATGGGACCGCTTCGTGCGCCGCCGGAAGCGCCACGGCCACGGCTACCGCTCCACCGCATCCTACACCGTCTCCGACTACAACTACTCGTCGGCCAGGCCCGACTTCCACCCGGGCTCGAAGCAGTCCTCCCACATCGCCGTCTCCACCACGACCGCAGAGGCGGGAAATTCGGAGGACGGGGATCCAAGGGACGTTGAGCTGGCCAGCCTGACGGAGATGCATGCGCGGGGGGCTCTGTGATTAGCCCCGGTGCGCATGGCCCTTGTTAATTGTATATGTGGATGTATGCAAAGTTATGGCGGTACATAACGTAGATATGCCCAGACGCCCACGGCGAACAAAATGATAATACCAAATAAATGCTTAGATACCTAGGTAGTCACAAAAGACCTTAACCCGGTCAACTTCACCATCCCATTACCCATTCGCTACCTACCGAGTGCCAACCGGCACGCTACTACGCGCTCTTACTCGGCGCCCGACGCACCGAAGCCAGCGCGCCCAGGACGTCGGCAAAGTTCAGGTCGCGCAGCGTCTCGTGCCAGACGCGCTCGGTCGTGGCCCGGCCCTCGGGCGTGTACATGTCCGGGTGGAACGAGTGCACCTCCCAGTTGACCAGGAAACCCCCATGGCTCTCCCTACCCTTGACGACCGCAGCGTCGAGATAGGTCCACGCGCCCTGTTCCAGCGTCCGCGCCAGCAGCGTGAAGATCACCCACACGAAGGCCTTGGCCACCAAGGGTAGTTGCCGGCCTATATCGGTGCCCTTGACCATGCCTGGGAAGCAGTTAGCACTGGTGGTGGCGCATGCCTTCTTGTGGAAGGAGAAAGCGCGACGTACCCGGATCGACCGTGTTGACGATGACCAGGTCCGGATCCACCAGCTCGCCCAGCTTCTGCGTCAGCATCAGCCCGAAGATCTTGGCCGTGACCTGACGGTGCTGTGCGGCCAGGACCCCCCATGCCTTGGCGTTGCTCGGGTCGTCGAGCCAAGGGAGGATCGGGTCCTTGTCGGTGGGGGGGAAGGGCTCGGTGAGCGAGAGGTTGGAACCGACGATGGTGAGACGGCCCGGCCCGCTGCCGTGCTTCACGCCGCTGGCTTTGAGTACGGGGAGCAGCAGGAAGGCCAGCAGCGCCGTCGATAGGTAGTTGACCTGTAGCATGGCCTCGTGTCCCTGGGGTGCCGCGTGAGTCCGGTGTCAGCACGAGGACCGTAAGCAGGAGTGACGCTAAAACTCTTTTAGGTTTAAGATTCTACTTGTATTGCTCCTTCACCACTCCAACGTCACTGCTACTACAAGTCGGGGTACAGGTGTGTGGTGCCATGCAGACTGCACTTACATTCTCGGTAACAACCCACTCAGGGGTCGCAAACGCAGCGTTTAGGACGGCCACGTCCAGGCGGTCGACCTCGTTGGCGCAGCGCGCGGCAAAAGCGCGGACCGAGTCGTAGGATTCCTGCTCCACGGTCCACACGTCGACCCGCGCGCCGGGGAACTTGGCCCGCAGCTCGGCGGCCACGCGCTCGCCCTTCGCGCCGTCACGGACGCCCATGATGAGGCGCGACAAACCGAGCGCAAGTAGCTGTTCGCTGGCCTCCCGGCCCAGGCCGGCGGTGCTGCCCGTCACGATGGCCGCCTTGCCAGCGAGCGACGTTGACGGCGGCGGCGGCGTGGGCTTGGTCCGCAGCTGGGTCTTGACGAGTACCGACACGGGCGAAACCTTGGCCGGCAGAAGCGCTAGTGACGCCGACATGGTTGTGACCACCCGTAGTAAAGGCTTAGGCAACTACCGCGTAGAACGCCGGTCAAGCTGTCGAGAGTTGGCTTGTACTTTGCAAGTCCCGGTAGGATGTGCACAAACGGCTTATCGGTCACGAGCTGCTCAGGGGTTCAGGGGCAGAGGACGAAATGCAAAAACCGACTCTAATCACCTTTGGAAGTTATTCGTCGCGGGCTTTGAGCAGCAGTGAGTATTACCAACGCTGCCAAAATATCAGCAAATTTAATAAAATCGATAATGCAGGTCCCTGCAACCAACGACCTCGGGCAGCGCGGGGGCCAAAAGGCCCAAGGGGGGCAGCACTCGGGGCGTATTCGTCGGTACCCAGTGCGTATAAACCCATCGCTTCGCTTGCAAATCTTGCAGATCCCCCTTGTGCTTGCGGGCTGTCAGCAAGCCCTACTTGAAAAGATGCTAAATGTACCGTAAGGTTGCCTCACAAGGGCAATGGAGGGGTGAGCGGCCCAGCATTGCTCCTTTCATCCAAGCCTCTGAACTTCATGGTACCGGTCAATTAATTTACCTTCGTACAGCTCTTTGGTGACCGTGTTCATCAGCGGGTGCATTAGCTCCCTGGCTTCTCGTCATCGTTGACCTGTGTTGCTTCTGGCCCTCTTTCATATTCTGTTTTTGTTTTATTTGACATTATTCTGGGTTATCAATTGTCGTTTATTTGACTTAAATTTACCCAGGAGTACGTATCTAGCTACTTCTCACCGAAATACCCACCTACCTACCCTTCCATCCCCGGTCCCAACACTGACCGCCAGCAGAATGACGGATATAAGCGCCGCCAGGTCGGGACGTGTCGTCCTACCTCATGTGGTGGAGGAAGATGGGACTGTGTCTATATCAGCGTAAATTCAAACTCTCCTTATTACCTACCCTTCTGGAAAATGAATCCGAAAGCCATCAGGATGAATCGCAACACTGGCTGACCGCTGTCTCAACGCTAGACTTGGAGGAGCCATGGTCACTCGCGTGCTGCCGGAAGCCAGCGCAGACAAGACACGCGAGTTCCACTTCGAGGTCACCATCCACCCCGACCACCCCCGGCTCCGCGGTCTCCCGCAGCCGCCCGCGCACTTCCACCCGTATCAGGAGGAGTACGTCACCGTCTTGCAGGGCGCGCTCGGCGTCGAGCTCGAAGGGGTCGAGCACGTGGTGCGGCCCGGGGACGCCGAGTTCGCGATCCGGCGCGGCGTGAACCACCGCCTGTGCCTTCCCGGTGATGAGAATGTACCAGCGGATCCGACCCGCTTCTGCCTCTCCGGTGAGCGCACAGCGGGCGCGTTCGCGCTGGACCTGACGTTTTTTGAAAACTGGTACGGCTACCAGGAAGAGGTCGTCGTCCACGGGAAGAAGCTGGACATGATACAGCTCCTGTCCGTGTGGGACGCGGGCGACTCGTACCTCACGCTGCCGTGGTGGGTGCCCTTCAGGTCGACCGTCTCGCTCATCATGGGGGTGGTGGTGGGCCGGTGGATCGGGGGCTTGTTGGGCTATCAGCCATTCCACAGGTGCTGGACGACGGATTGGGAGCTTGCGTGCGCCAAGATGGAGACGTCTATCTTCCAGCGGCGCTTCGCTGACAGGACAAAGACGGCGTAGGGAGTCGGGGGAATGGTGATCTGGGATTCGAAGCTTGTCAGGGCGGTGGCCACGTTGCAGACACTTTCCTTCTAGAATGGTTTCACGGAAGGAACGACGCGCATCCTGATAGCTGGGAATGTCTGGGATGAGTTATCATGAGTACGGGAGAACTGTGCTTCGACCGGGTTAATCAGTTTGTAGTGTCAAAGACAAGGTCGTTTTTCTTATTGTCATGGTGATGGTGGCTTTTGCAGATCCGGGGAAGCCATTGATCCAGACGGCGGGTGCCGTGCCCGGTTGCGGATGCCATTGTTCCATGATCATGGTTTGTGAATTTGCACTGTGGCAGAAGCTCTTGGGTCGAGAAGTGTTTCGTGGGCATGGCAATGAGCTCGCTATAATGTGGTTGGCCTAATTGGGTTTAGGCACCGCGTGCATTTAGTCAATCACTTTGTGCAGATAGAGACTGGTGGTCGCGATTGGGTATATCAGATCTTTACCGTGACGGATTGCATAGCATCGCGCCACAATTTACATGCCGTCGGAACATTGGGGACGCATTTGTCATTGGGCGTGCTGAGCTGACCAGCGTCATGGTCAGTGGGGGCTGAATTGTGACAAAGTCCTTGTCTTCCAACCTGAAGTGCCGCTAACGAAGAACCGCGCAGGACATTGGCACACTGTACTATGGCGCCTTCGTCAACCAAGTACTTAACATTAGTGTGTAAGGATTTGGTGCGGCATGTCGGAGTCAGTCAGTCGCGTTCGCGTCCTGGCGCGCTGGGCTAGGGTTAAGAAGACGAGGAAGCCTCCTCCTCTCCCACGTCCGGCACATCACGCCCAGCAATGATCGAACGATGGCACAATCTGTCGACAACTTACCGTCCGTTCGGAACAACGCCCCTGCTACGGCCGCAGTAGAGGCATGTCTTGCCGCCCAGGGGGCGCTCGGCGCGGACCTCGTTCTCCTTGCCCCCGTCGACCAGGCCATCGTGGACGTGAACTGGTACGTGCACACCAGTGACACCACTGAAACCAAAAGTCCTCCCACCTTCCTGTCTTGGGGCCCCTGACTCACCTGGTTTCCGTCTCGGCATGCAGGTCCGAGACGTGCCGGGCCGCACCGTCGTGTGTCATCCAACCCACCTCGGCCCAGATCGTGTCGGCAGTCCTCCAGATCATATGGCAGTTCCAGGTCCTGTTCGCGATCCGTAGCGGGGGCCACTCACCCAACCCGGGCTGGGCGAGCATCGGCGAGCCGGGCATCTTGCTGGACATGTCGCGTCTGGACACGGTCAGCATCAGTGCCGATGCCTCCGTGGTGTCCGTCGGGCCCGGCCAGCAATGGGGCAAGGTTGTCGAAGCCTTGAGCCCCCACAACGTTACTGTCGTTGGTGGAAGGCTGCCCAGCCTTGGGGTGGGAGGCCTGCTACTTGGCGGTAGGTGGTTCCCCAGCTTTGCTTTGGACCAGTTCTGCAGGGAGCAACGTCCGGTTGAGCATTCTTTTCTGACCTCGGGCTCTCCAGGCGGTTTCTCCTTCTTCTCGGGCGAGTATGGTCTTGCCGCGGACAACTTGCGTAGCGCAGAGGTTGTATTGGGCAACGGCACTATTGTCGAGGCAAGTGCCCAGGTGAATCCGGACCTATTCTGGGCCCTGAAGGGCGGTGGTCCGAACTTTGGTATGGTTCACAGCCAGGCCGAGCCTCAGAGAGTTCTCACTCAACGTGATCTGCAGGCATCGTCACACGCTTTGACTTGGTCACGATCCCCATTCAAAGGGTGTACGCCGAAGTTGTGGTCTACGCCCCAGCAGAAACACACACATTTCTGCGCGCCCTGGCCGCCTGGCAGCTGGGCGCCGGGGCCTCAGACCTTCGAGCCACAGTCCTCGCCGTTTCGTCCCTAGGCGGCACCACGTTAGCATTTATTTATTCACAGCCTGTCGCTGCGAGGCCGGACACCTTCGCGGCCTTTGCTGATATCCCCGTACTCGCCACAGCTTTGCCGCCAACTAATCTCGCGGTGCTGGAACTGATGCAAGTTGGGGCCGGGCAGGTGAATGAGGCGGCCCAACGCCATGACTACCGTGCCGTTTCCACGCAGATCGACGGAGATCTGTACGTTGGAATGTTCGACTTTTGGGCGGAGCGCGCTGCTGATGTTCACAGCAAGACGGTCGCGAACCAGTCGTTTGTGATTCAACCCATCACCTCGAACCTGGCTCAGAAGGGTCTAGAGAATGGCGGCAACCCCTTGAGTTTGGATCCGTCCGGCATGTCCTGTAAGATCAAACCCGACTGGCTGACCCCTTCATCTTTGCCCAACCAGAGCTAACCTGGCTTTCCCACCTTGACAGGGTGGACTACTCTCATCGACTGGGAGCATGCGGCCGACGACGATGTCGTGCGCAGCGTGTCTATTGCCACGACGGAAGAGTGGAAGAAGCGGTCGAATATAGGGTTGGAGTACATGAACGACTGCTCGCGGGATCAAGATCCACTGGCGAGTTATGGATCTGAGAGTGTTGCGAAGGTGTGCGACGTCTCGCAGAAGTATGATCCTGACAAGGTGTTTCAAAAGTTACAGCAGGATGGGTTCTTGTTGAAGAAGCTTGGGGTGTGCTAGCCTGGTAGTGCACGCCAAATAGTCCCGTTGATAGAATGTACCTCTCCTTATAGCGACCACATGTCATTGATAGGCTCCGAATATGGAGCGTCGCGTTTTGTGTAGAATCATGGTGGACGCAGATGCCAAGACGACAACCTCGGCGTTGCATCAATTACCCCACACATCCTTGGC
Organism: Chaetomium fimeti; assembly: GCF_033439085.1. Lineage (NCBI taxonomy): Eukaryota > Fungi > Ascomycota > Sordariomycetes > Sordariales > Chaetomiaceae > Chaetomium > Chaetomium fimeti. The sequence continues at coordinate 469,073 of NW_026944339.1, forward strand.
GCCCCAGACCCAAACCAAAAGTTCAAGAGCGGGACTCCGGTCTTCCTCCGACAAACGCAGCCCGCGACAGACACGCCCACAATGTCGTCCACAACAGCCAAGGGAGACACACACCCGGCTGTCAAGGGGCCAAGCGCCCTGCGATCCATCCTCGCTGGCGCAACAGCTGGCGCCGTGGAGATTGGTGAGTGTCGCTGTAATGCTCCATGCGCAACCGCTAACACAGTCACGCGACAGCAATCACATACCCGGCCGAATGTACGTTGACTGCCACTCGACGACCGATCCCTCTGCCGAACGGACATTCTGACATGCGCCGCAGTCGCCAAGACCCGGACACAGCTCAACCGCAGGTTAGCCGCAGGCCAGAAGCTGCCATGGCCGCCATTCGGCAAGCAGTGGTATGCGGGCTGCACGACCTTGATCATTGGCAATTCGGCCAAGGCGGGCATCCGTACGTTGCCTTAGAGACCATATACACCCGGTATAAGGGGGGGTCCGAGTCAGGGCTAATTGGGGGCGGCAGGATTCGTTGCGTTTGACCAATACAAGAAGCTGCTGGCCGACGCCGACGGCAAGATGTCCGGTCCGCGGACGGTGCTCGCGGGGTTCGGCGCGGGCGTGACCGAGTCCCTGCTCGCAGTCACACCAACGGAGAGCATCAAGACAACTCTGTAAGCCTTCTCCCAGCTAACCCCGCCCCCCTCTCCTTGCCCCCCTTTCCCAAACCCACCCCTGCTAACCACCCCGCACCCCCAGCATCGACGACCGCAAATCCGCCAACCCCCGCCTCCGCGGCTTCCTGCACGCCGTGCCCATCATCGCGCGCGAGCGCGGCATCCGCGGCTTCTTCCAGGGGTTCGTGCCCACAACAGCACGACAGGCCGCCAACAGCGCGACGCGGTTCGGCTCCTACACGGCGCTCAAGCAGCTGGCGGAGGGGTACACGGCGCCGGGGGAGAAGCTGGGCGCGGCCGCGACCTTCGCCATGGGCGGCATCGCGGGCCTGATTACCGTCTACGTGACCCAGCCGCTGGATACCATCAAGACGCGCATGCAGAGCATCGAGGCGCGCGCGCTGTATGGGAATTCGTTCCGCTGCGCGGCGCTGATTTTTAGGCAGGAGGGGGTGTTGACGTTTTGGAGTGGGGCGCTGCCGCGGCTGGCGAGGTTGATTATGAGTGGGGGGATTGTGTTTACGATGTATGAGAAGAGTATGGAGATGTTTGACAAGTTCGATCCGGAGAGGAGGTATATTTGAGAGGGGAGAGAAGGGGTGGGGGAGGTGGCCAAGGTGGCCAAGGCCGGACACCTGGTGGGCGTTCCTGTGTGTTTGCATTTGAGCGGGCGAGTGTATACCCCCGATTGGATCGGTAGACAAAAGGCGGAGGTGTTTTGGGTGAAAAAATGGGAGATGTTGAACACCGCCCGTGGTGTCCCGAACGCCAAACGCCTTGACCATGCAAACGTCGTGTTGTATTGTACAGATGCCACTCGGGGGTTCGTCATGACAACCGAACAATGCCGCTCAGCCTCTTGCCTAGCCTGTCCAGCCACGACCTGGTCGGCGCCTCCTCCAGCTCTTTCACGAGGTCCTTGTAGTATGTCGGGTTGCTCTTGGGTTCGAAGATCTTGGCCGCGGGTCGGTACTGTTGGGAGTCAGCCTCCACATAAGTTCAATGCGACTCTCGTGATGCGCAAACCTTGTTCTTGTACCGGTCCTCCAGCAGCGAGTATAGCGCATTGGCCTGTTTTAGATCGCCCTGCTCCTGCGTCGCCCCCGCCGTCACGGGCGCTAACCTGCCCTTCTCGAGGCGCTTGGCGAGGACATCCTGCAGTTGGCACTCGGGTCGGAGGGGGTCCTTGGGCCACCGGGCGAGCGCGCCCCGGAAGTGATTCGCTGCGGCCTGGAGAGGGCTGTTAGTAGAGATTAGGGTCAGTGTTGAATAATGGTGATACTGACACCTCTTACTGCGCCGGACATGGTTGCGCCGAACTTGTTGGAACCTTGCTGGACTGCCCGTCGCCAAAATCGCAAGTTTCGAGCGCCGCAGCTGGACTGTAATTTGCTGCTGTGTAATTTAGAGTGGGTCGGGCTTGCTGCACAAATGTCCGTGGGGTCACACGTCGCACAGAAGTTGACGCGGAGCTTTCTGTACAGATGCTCTGCGATCGATCGAAATTCTCAATTCCGAGGTACCTAATTATCAATCCGTACATATATAGGGACTACTGTGTTTAGGGTATGTCCGTTCCTTTATACATCATTCTAAGATATGGGAATGTGAGAGGTCATTACCTCTGTCGTTATTTATAGATACATGGAGATCAATATTACGCGTATTATGAATTACGGTAAAGTGTGTCTCACCACACAAGACAATAACGAGATGCCCAGCGGGAACGTCCCGGACTCCTCCCCAGGGTCCTTCCCACACGCCTCACAATGCCAGGCCGCAGAGAACGCAAGCAGCCGCCAGCGCCGTCTGCACCGTCCGAGCGGGACCCACGCCGGCCTCGCTCGTTGACGACTCCACGACATCGGTGGCGGTAGGGGTCGGATGGTACTTCGACATGGAGCTCGCGACGGAGCTCGAGACGCGGCTTGAAATGCTGCTCGCCACGCCCTGGTCAACTTTGACGGCGCAGGGGCTGCCTTCCCTACTCTCGAGGATCTCAAACCCAGGGCAGGACGGCTTCGTCGCGTTCGGAGGCGGCCCAATCTGGACATGGCCTCCAAATTCCGGGCACTCGGGGATGGCCTCCTGCACGTCGTGGATCTCGCCCTGCCAGCCAGCTCCCTCCTCCCCCCACACCGTCTGGATGTTGAACGTCAGAGCTCCCTCGGATGGCAAATCGGCAGCAACCAAAGATTCGAATTTCGTGCAGGTCCCGAACAGGCTCGTCCAAACGATGCTCCACTGCAAGATGTATCTGTCGTCCACTGCGGGTGTGTACTCGGTGGCTGGTGGGATTGGCACTCCGTACCGGAGCCAGTCCGTAACATTGGTGAAGTCGGCGAGGAACAAGGTCGAGTCTACCAACGTTTCATTGCCGAAAACTTGAAAATCGCCAAAATCCCTACTACCGCCCCCCGAGATTGAGTTCCCCTGCAGGTGCGTGATGGTCCAGAAGATGCTGAAGGGTCCAATCGACCACGCGACGCTAGCATTTTGGATGGCTAGGACAATGGGCATGGTGTCGGCTGGCTTGTATGTCTCGTTGTGCGGGAAGACAATGTCGACTTCAAATTGTCGGGGTGTCGTGACCACCTCTGCCGCGGCCGCCAGCGCCGCCAGCCCTGCGGATACCCAGAGCCAACATGAATACATTGTGGCCGTCGTGAATGCTCGAGCCGAGGCTCCAAGTTGGTGTGTTGTGTTGAGTTGCTGAGCACAGAAGAGCGAGGGCCCAGGGGAAGCGCCGAGGGTAAAGAGCTTCTTAGTATCCAACCTTCAAAACGCAACCAGTCGCGCTCCTACACTACTTGGCGGTGCACACAATCCTTGCAGGGTGGCATCGGGCGACCGGTGCTGCCTTTTCTGGTATTCATATTTCGCTTGTGTCTTGGTGAGCCCCAAACCATAGAGGCTGGCCGTTATTTTCCGCCTGTTGGCGGAATTCAAGATGGAAAGTCGAGATATGTAGCAACAGGGGTTTGTCAATGGATGTATGTTCATACAAGCAGTGTGGTATTCATACGTTCGTCGCTGAAATTTCGAACAGATCTTGCCTCGAGTTGGCCAAGAACTTCAGAAGCTAGGGCGAATTGAGCAAGTTGTGGGCCCCGCCCGACCTTTGAGGCCGCCGTTTGGCCTTGGCGCAACGCAACCTTGGCTCCCTGGTCAGCCGCCACTCTCCTGAGCGGTTCGTCACCTTGTTCGTGACCCTGTTGGTCCCTTGTGTTGCTTCATCACCAACCCAACCCCAACTTCGACCCCTTAGAATTCCTGACAGAGCCGCGCGCTCATTTCCTTTGCCGTTTCTTGAACATCGCACGCGACAATTCTTATTCGTTCTCTTGTTTCGTTTCCCTTGTCGAATCTACACACCTCGCTCCGCCGCAACCTCGCCTCGCGGCACTTGATGCCCTGTTGCCGACTGATTGAGGGGCCAAAAACACCCTTCCAACCCTCGCCGATCGCCCGCCTCCACCATGTCGGGCCGCTACGAACGGGTACGAGCCTTTTCGGTGTTACGGACCGCCGAGGTTCGGAATGGATTTGGATTAACAAAATCGCAGGTGAACGCCCACGACGATGAAGCCGAAACACCAACGGACCCCATGCCAAGGCCGGCGCACCCGGTCCCGAACTCACCACCGCCATCATTCCGCTCCCGGGCGTCGTCGAGAGAGCGATCCAATACCGTCGACCCCCATCTCGCCGATGCGTTCGATGCCGACGGAGACGAGAGCGACGAGGAGGCGGATGACAGGCAGCGGCTGGTGCGCGGCAATTCGACGCCGTCATTTAACGATGCGACCCGGACGGCTGCCATAACCCAACCCACGGGACACCCGACACAACTAGAACGGCCGGTGGGAGGAGCTCCAACGACGTCTAGGGTATACGGCGGCGGCATCCAGTCGGACGGCGTCTTCTCGAATCTCTCGGCAAAACCCGAGACCGGTGATGGCGAGAAGGACGAGATGCCACCGGTAAGTTGGTTTGATGACGTCCGTTGGGTAATGATACTGACTCGCTTTTTAGTCCTACGAACAAGCAGCAGCCGACCAAGCCCCCCCTTACTGGGAAACGACGATCCTCGCCCCTGGCATGGGTGGCCCCGACGACGTCTTTATTGATGGTCTGCCCGTGGGCTCCTTTTTCGGCTTCGTCTGGAACGCCATGATCTCGATGGCGTTTCAGCTTGTCGGGTTCCTCCTCACTTACCTCCTGCACTCGACCCACGCAGCCAAGAATGGCTCTCGCGCCGGCCTGGGTATCACCCTGATCCAGTATGGCTTCTACATGAAGAGCGCCCCGCCCGGGGCCGGCTCTGGAGGGGGAATGCAGTCGTCCGTGGACGGGAATGGGTACGCAAACCCGTCGGACCCAAACTCGCACAATTTTACCGACGACGATGTCAACGGTGGAGGAAGCGATGATATCACGGGGAGCGACTGGGCGGCGTACGTGTTGATGGTTGTGGGCTGGTTCATCTTGATCCGGGCAGTTAGCGACTACCTGAAGGTGCGGAGGCATGAGCAGCTGGTCCTGCAAAGCCCGGACCGGGGGTTGGGGATTCCGATCATTGCCCCGGGCGAGAACCCGGAGAGAGTGGTATAGCGGTTCTTATGTTTTTCGAGGTCTTCAAGCGCGATGGATACGCGACGGCGTTTGCGGGATGCAACAATGGGCGGGTTTCAAAGGTCAAGGGCATCTTCTTTTTGCTACAATCGCAACACAGCAGTTTGGTCGTCTCAATACCCTAATGTGATTATTAGCGTTTTGCACCGAACTCGACGCTCCCAAGATCGTTTTCTAACACGGTTCCTGCCCCTCAACCACTTTCCCCGGCCATCCATGCCCCTCACTCAAACTGAGAGGACTGCCCGCAGCTTGAGTATTTCGCGGGAGGGGTTGGTGCGGGGGTTCACCTCCCCTCTGCCCGCCATTTGGATTGCAGGGCTCATCTTGCCTTTCGATTACATCACCCCCAATGTCAAATCCGTCATCACAAAGACCGTTTCTGGTGTTTCTGTCAATCCCGTCCACGTGCTTCACGGCATCAAGCTCTTATAAAGCATCTGGCCACCCAACCTCCCATCCCCATACTCCGGGCAACTCCGTTTTTGTCAACATTTCCCTTTCGATACGCAACACTGGCCAACCGCAAGTTACTTGTCCCGCTACTCTTAGGAACAGTGCCGCTCTCGCGCCTCTGCAGCATCACGACCACTGGTCTTGTTCCCGCACCATCGTCGTACACCTGCCCATCACCCGCACCCAGCCTCCCACCATCAACATGGCCTGGCGCAGTTCCTCCGGCTCCAATCGGGGTCTCATTGAGAATCTCTACAGAAACGGCCTCATCAAGGACACCCGAGTCCGCGATGCCTTTCTCACGGTACTGCCCCTTACCCCCTCCATCCCATCCACCTACCGACAATCCACCATTGACCCCCCCTTCCCCCTCTTTCCTCACAAACCCCATCACTAACACCCAACCCCTCAAGGTCGACCGCGCGCACTACGCCCCCTCCATCCCCTACGACGACTCCCCGCAGCCGATCGGGCACCACGCGACCATCTCGGCGCCGCACATGCACGCCAACGCCGTCGAGGCGCTACTCCCCTACATCCTGCCCTCGGACGCCCACCCAACCCCGCGTGTGCTCGACGTCGGCTCCGGCTCGGGCTACCTCACCCACGTCATGGCCGAGCTGGTCGGGCCCAACGGGGTGGTGGTCGGGGTGGAGCATATCGAGCCGCTGAAGGAGTTGGGGGAGGGGAATATGGCGAAGTCGAAGGAGGGGCGGGCGTTTTTGGAGGCCGGGAGGGCGCGGTTTAGGGTGGGTGATGGGAGGAAGGGGTGGGTGGAGGAGGGGGAGGAGTCGGAGAAGTGGGATGCGATTCATGTGGGTGCGGCCGCGGCCGAGGTGCATGCACAGATGCTGGAGCAGTTGAATGCGCCGGGGAGGATGTTTATTCCGGTGGATGATGATATCAGCCAGCTGGGGCAGCATATTTGGTGGGTGGATAAGGATAAGGACGGGAAGGTGACTAAGACGAAGCATTATCCGGTCAGGTATGTGCCGTTGACGGATGCGCCGAAGAAGTAAGGTTTGCCCAGGGATGCTGGAAGTTTGGGGTTTACGAAGGGACTCTTTTGGTGATGGCGTGGACAGCTAAAGATCAAGGTTGAATCTGTATCGGTAGTGTTTCGGTAAGGGGGGTGGTTTAGGCAGGCGACGTTGACGAGCAGAGTGTTCCTCGCGCATAAGGGATGAGAGAACTGAATAAGAAACCTCGACTATCTGCCTCTTCTGTGGCGATTTGAGTTAAGTCATATTCTGTTATGATTGAGTGGAGTTAAGCCCCCAAACTACATCAGTAAACAACCCAACCCTCAAGCAACCCACTCATACTCGGGCAACCTCCCCTCCTCGCGCTCCCCAAACGCACTCGCAAACCACCGCTGCCCAAACCCCAACAACCCCGACCAGCACACGAACCACAACACCGCATTCCTCACCCACAGCCCCCACCTCGTCTGCGGCGCAAACACCCCCTGCGCAAACCTCGGAAGCGTCTGCAACTCCTCCACCACCGGCCGCATCACCACCTCATACCTCCGCAACGCCCCCTCCAACCCACCCTCCCCACGCATATACCTCCCCACCTCCCCAGCAAGGACATACGCCCCCGCCAGCGCGAGACTCGTCCCGCCCCCCGTCGGGCCCGCCGCATACCCGGCGTCGCCCACCAGCACCACCCGGCCCTGCGATAGCTTACCGGCCGGGGCGATCTTGACCTGCACCATCTCGCTGGCGTAGAACTCGTCGGCGGGGATGTGCTGCATGGCGGTGAGGATTGTGTTGCACTTCCAGCCGGAGGTGGCGGTGGGGAATTGTTGCGCGATGAAGGTGCGCAGGGCGTCGGTGCCGGTGGTTTGGGCGGTGCGGAAGGGGTGCATGTTGGATGGGTCGTTGTTGTTGTTGCGGGGGTGGGTGCGGAGGATGGTGACTTGGCTTGTGTTGGGTTGGGCCGAGGGGGCGAGGGCGATGAAGCGCCCGCCGGGGAGGTTGTAGGCGCGGCCGGTGGTTGGGGCGGAAGTGGGTAGGAGGGAGTGCGGGATGGAGAAGTAGGCTGCCCAGGCGTGTAGGGGGTGGGTGTAGGCGTCGACGGGGCAGTTGAGGCCTAGGGCGCGGGTGCGGGAGGAGGCGCCGTCCGCGGCGATGATTAGGTCGAAGGGTTGTGGGGGGAGGTGGTGGTTGGTAAAGGTTACGGTGATAGGGTCGTTGGGGTTGGCGGGCGTGCTAAGGGAGGAGATTTGTTCGTCGAATATGTAGGTTATGTTGGGGTTGGGGTCGGTTAGGTCGAAGAGAATCTTGGAGAGGTCGCCGCGGAGGATTTCGTATTCCGAGACGAGGGATTGCTGGTCGGGGTTGCCTGTCGCGTGAATGGTTGCGAAGGGCCGGTCGTGGGTGTCGACGAAGCTGATGCCGGTCATGGGCACGGCTTTGGCGCGGACGGCGGCTTCCATACCGGGTATCTTGCGCATCACGGTCACGCCGACGGACCGGATATCGACATTCTGGCCATTGGTTCGGAGTTTTGGGAAGCGCTCGATCACTGTCACTTGGGCGCCTGCTTTGGCGAACCAGTAGGCTGCCGCGGGTCCCGCGATGGAGGCGCCGACGATGAGGACTCGTAGCTTGCGTTCCGCAGACATAGTGCGGGAGGTGGATGCTGTGGGATGTGCCGGGGCCGTCTCCAATTCGGTGGAAGGTAAGTCTTTACATGGTTGCCACTCAGATGCCTTGGACGGGGACCGATAAGACACTCGCAGGCCGTCTCGGGTCTCAAAGTCCGCTGGCAAGTCCCTGCTCGGCCGACGGCCACCCGAGCCTCTGACCAATCACGAACAAACTAGGACCGAGTCCTGCTTGTGTCCAAGTCTGCGAGTTGCGCGTACAAGTTACAACCGAATGTCGAAGCCTTACTCGCGCACTGATCGTTTCGTGCGTCGTGATTTTGGATCAACTGATCCCAAAAGCCCAGTTTGCGCCATCAATATCAAACCAGGCGTCTGTATTAAGGTTTATCTCGCTACCTAGACTTGCTACCCTGAGACGGCTAGGGGCCGCTTTCCGAAGCGGAAAAGGCCGCCGGCTGTGTCGGCATTGTGACCCTTGGAGAAGTGTCTTCGCGGTTGTGGTTACCATTTTGTTTTGTCGACCCAACATCTCGGACGGCGCGCAAGGCAAGAATGAAGCTCGGGTCCTCCATCCTACTTTCTGTCTCTCCCAGCGATCGAGCTTCCCCCGCCTTAAGCGTCAAGCTTCCGAGGCCTACGTGGAAAGCCCGCCTTGACTCAAGCAGCTCATCGTGGTGCTTGTGCATGGCCTCCACCCGCTTCCAGATCACGTCGAGTTCGCCGTCCGAGATAGTCCCACCCTTCAGCAGATAGGTCAGGACAAAGATGAACGACCCAGGTGTCCCAGAGAAAACAGGTTCTTGTGTGCCAGTGGTACTTCTCTAGGCCGTGGTAGGAGCACGCTGCCGCGTCTGTATCCAGGATCTTGAGCGCCAGTTGGAGGGTCTCACCAACCTCGCCCACACCGTGACTGTCGACGTGGTCCATTGCTGGGCAGACGAATTCGCAAACGCATGGCCGTGATCCCGGATCTAGCCATGCATATGACTAGGAAGTGCAGGGGTTTTATGACATCGCAGTAGCTGATGTACTTCTCGACTTCACTTTCCGCCTGCTTGACGACTTGCTCCGCTTCGCCAACAGCCGTGCACTGCCCCGAGAGACTAGAAGAGAGAGAACGAGGGCTTGAAGTACGGATAGTTCCGTCGTCCCAAGGAAGGAGGCGTTGAAGAAGAGGGTCTGCTTGGTGGCAAATTCATACTGCTGGAGTAAGGTGCCGCGGGACTGGCCAAACCTGGAATCACAGTCCTCCTGAGACATAGAAAACAGGGCGAAGTGATGGGCGGAAAAGAGTAAGCACTCCTCGTCCGTGGACGTCATCGCCGGGTCTTGACAGAGCCTGTCCACCATGACACCAGTGGACGGGATGTGCAGAATCTTGCAGAGCGGCTCGGAATTTTCCACGTGTCTCCCAGACCCGCCAGGCTTTCGTTGGCGTGGAGTGGTATTTAAGGAGGTTCAGTTCAGTGTCTCCATCGAATGCACTGGCCAGGGGAACGATCGAGAGGGGAACGGAACCCGCGTTTAGTCAGCGGGTGCCGTGTCCTACTCGTCGGTCCCGTCCTTGATTTGGTGTTCCTCGAGCGTTTGCCAAAGTTTGCTGTTCAAATACAGGTGTTTTGATTGTCCCTCGCAAGCCAATATATGACTCGGTACCTAGGCTTCTGACTTTCGCCTTCGTCCCCAAACAGAAATACCGGCCGGGTACCCGAATCGAGTAGGCCGTGCTGGCGCAGGATACTTTCGTATCGGGCCAGTTGCTCGAGAAGCCCACCGCTGAGCTTCCGTCTCCGACCCCCCGACCGAGGCGGCTCATAGATGCACACAAGGCTGCTTCTACGGCAAGTATGGCAGGCCGACATGGTCTTGTCGCATTTGACCTTGCGCCTTGTATGTACATGTTTGGCAGGCGTATGCCATGCTAGGGGGGGTTGGACCTCCATTTCGGCCTGCGTTCGTGGAAGAGGGTCCTGGTGCGATGGTTGTCGGTTCACCTTTGCCTCGAGGCGCCATTACATGGCAAGGATGGGGAGATGTCAACCTCATATCGACATCTCCAGTTTTTGTCCGAATTCTTTCTGGTTCAAATTTCTCGCTTCGGGTAGATTAGGTCCATGTCACGCATGTAGCACGTCTTCCGGTAATCTGCAATTGAATGATGGAACCTAATACAAGAGTTCCAAACCGCCCAGTTCCTTCCCTTCTCGTCAATCAATTTTGATGCACTCTTCGCGCTTCTGCGAGGCGGAAGCAGGAACCCAGCTCCCTATGTGAAGCAGTGCAATATCCCGCTTACTCTGTGTATTACATTCCGTCGCTTGGGCATTCCCGCCAGAAACGCCTATATTTTTGCGGCTCGGGCCAACCTCGCCTATGGGAGTTGTGGTTGAACGACTGCTGTTTCCGGCGGTTGCAAGAGTTGAAGTCCTGTTTCATAAGGGTGAGCCGAAAGACCACGGCAAAGGTGGTGTGTGGTTGCGCTGCCCTACCTGGTAGATGTCGCTGGGCTCCTGCGATCAACTTCCATCTCGATTGTTGGCGGGGGGTAGCCTGTGCAAAACCCAGACTCGAAAACAGAGCAAAGGAAAAGGAACGAAGGGGTGCTACAATAGCGGCTTGGATCCCAAGATATCATCAAGTTTATTGTTAGTCCAAGAGTGCTATTCAAGCTGAACGAGACAAACGTATTCTTTTATAACCCGATTCTTCAGGTTTTGCGTGAGCTGTTGATAGGCCATTCCCGATTTCTGATTACAGGTAGCTCGGTTTGGCCTACCTACCTACCTATCAAATCCTGATTTCTGGTTTCTGAATTCGCCAAAGAATATACACAGAGGTACGTACCTCTTGGCATATGTGATCCCTGGAGCCAAAATATTGTCTTTGGCTCCAGGGGTCAGCATCGCTACCCTTGCTTCGAGCAAGCGGGTCATTCGATGCCGGGCAACTTGGTAACTACGGGGCATGCCGTACTCTGTGCGGGCTCTGGGTCCCCCCTCTCCATCCGCGTCCGACACACTCCTACTGTGTACGGGCACTCTGGGGGTGGACATACCGTGCTCCCGCCTCACTCAGAGGAAAGCTTAAGGCAGGGAGCCAGGCTCCACGGCAGCTTCCAGGTTGGTGATTGGCGAGGTAGCAGACTCGAGGTGGGCGAGGATCGTTGCCTGGCACGTCCCGCTGCAGCTTTCAGAAATCAGCTTTTAGGAATGAGAGAGACACCATAAACCAATCATTGCGAGGAGGAAGCTGCAGGTGTTCCTTCAGCCGCATTCCTGGAGCCTGCATGGCAATCGCCTGCACCTGGAGGGCCGAGTGCTGCGTCACCCGCTGGTCAAACCAGGAGGTAGATAATTATTGCCGTCGACCTCACATCGAGATCGTTCCCCCTCCAGCGGTAATTGAACGCTGTGGGTTTTTCACCGGGGCCCACCCCCCTCAATTGACAATGGACTTCTTGAGAACGCAACCGTTGCCCGTATTTCCCCCGCGCAACACTGCGAAAACCGAATACGGATGGCTGGGAAATGCCTGGGTTGCAAAGTCCCGGGCCGTGTCCGGGTGTCAGCCCAAGTGCTGCCGCAATTGGGTTCACAACAGCAATCCTTACAGTTTTCGTTTTACTGCGGGTTCGATGGAGCGTTATGCGGTAAGATACGCTCCTATATAGGTCGTGCTGAAGACGAACTGAGATTTGTTAGCTCCGTGCCCTGTTGTGCCACCTCGAGAGAGAGACGTCCTCGACTGAAGATTGGTGTTTGTCCCACATCAGAAACGTCTGGGACATCTTGGCCCTCGCCGTTTTGCACGATGAACCAGGGGTTTTCCGCTATTGCATCCGCGCCACATCTCCGCTCGAAGGCTGGGAACCGTTCACTCCCTGGCTATTCTATTTTCTGGAGTGCGCTTCCGGCAAAATTATGGTCAAATTCCTCACAATCCTCTGCGAGGAAGGCGTCTTTTCCGTCGACATGATGGAATTCGCATTTAAGCACAATATTACCGGAATCCCCGATCTGATTTCGCAACAGCGCCCCGACATCACCAGCCAGCACTGCCTCCTCCGGGCTATTGCACTTGAGAAGAACGGCACGGTATGCAATCTTCTCAGTCAGGGAATCTGGCATGATCGTGCCTTTGCTACCGCCGTTGGGACCCGAAATGTTTCCGTCTGCTCACTCTTGGTTGGATTTCTATGTCAGCTTGGTTTTGGAGACCTGTGGCATTATTTCAGAATGCGTCCCGAGAGCATGCGGGCCATCCCGCCTGATGGCTTGCGTTTTCTCCATGGGACATGGACCTACTGCTGCGAACCCAACATGGACCGCACCCCCAACGGATCCTCTTCCCTTACGTTCGAGGACTTTTTGGACAACCATTCCAGTGAGAATTGCCACGACTTTCCGTGGGATGTATTTGGCCGCCACCTTCTCAACTTCAGCGACATAATTCCATCTGCTCAGACCTTCACGGTGCGACGCCGATTCGATGCCGCCCACGGGTCCTCGTCTCGGCGGATGATGGGATTGGGGATCGCCTTTACCTTGAAGACCTTCTGTTCTGAGTTGGTCGGCTTCGGTGACCAAAAGTCGGGCGATCACCGGCCTCCCGCTCTTCAGAATCTGTGTCATTATCGGCTTGTGTGGAGGCATGGGATCCGCGCCATTCGACGTCTGATGACCGGCACCCCGCCGAGAACCGGATACGAGATGTTGACGTTGCTGATGTCAACTTACGCAATGGCTGTCGCCGGTTGTAGTCCACTCCAATCGGCTTTTGATAGAGTTCAGTAAGTACCTACATAACCCTACGGCCCCGTAACATTGTCATTGACCACCAATCTAGGTTCGTTCAAGACTTAGCCCGATGGAGGCACGTTTTATGTGTTGACCAACAGCAAATTTTCGATGTTGTGACAGCAGTTCTGTGGGACTTTGACCCTAGTCAATGGAACATGTCTTTCCCCTTGGTTCAACCAGACGAACTGTTGCTGTCCTTCCAAGACTTTGTCAGACAGTTCATACCGACAATTCCGAAGCAGGGTTCCAGACCTCATGACCAGGAGATGCCTTACCAAGAAGACGAGCTACACGCTGTTTTTGGAGAGCCCGACTACCGCAGAGGTATTGCCTTGGTGAGGGGGAGGGGTAATGCCCTTGGTGGCAGCGGTAGTGGTGAGCTGCTACCCTCGGAATTTATGGACCCTCCTTGCTCTGATGGGTCTTTCACGACCTTGGAGCAGGGCTTGGATGTCCTGACTTCCCTGGCTATTCTCTATGACCCTTTTTGGGAATCAGGGCCAGACGACAGCCCAACACCGGCGATGTTGGGAGCCTTTGTTCCCGTTGACGACGAAAATGATGATGGAGAACATCACCATGCTTCCACTCACCCAGAAGAACTGTCGTCCGAGCTCGTAGTCCTATTATTAGCATCCGTGGCCATCGGCCTGGTCATTTTGGCCCTTCTAGGTACGCACTTCCGTTTCCACCTCACCATCTTGATAGTGTCACTTCGGCTTATCAATCTTAGCTTGTCGTCACGGAGTGGACAGCCATATATTTGGCACCATCCTCTCGACGTACTTGACTTTGGCTCGTCCATTGGAAAAGAGCTACTCCCTACTCAAGGCATTCTTTCTATCAGCCTTCCCAGGAACAACCAACTTTGCCGAGCCGCACCCGAATGCACCCTCTTTTCAGCGCCGACCTTCATTCGCTACGAGCAGCGGTGAGTCTCACAATGTTGTTGTCACCTCGCTTCACCCCGATTTGGGCACCGTAGAGGGCCACCATACAACCCTCCACAGCATTCCATCATCTTCTACACCATTCATGGAAAACAGGTGCGTTGCCCCATCCTTGAATCGGCTCAATTCCCCCATCACACTGACCCCTGAGCGCCGTAAAATAGTTCGAATTCACCCTCAACATTTTTCGCAGCGCCGCCAACAGATTCCCGCCTTTCTTGCCCCGACTGTTCCAAGACGTTCCGTACATTGGCCGCTAGAAACCAGCACCGCAGGACAGCTTGCAAGAAACTTAAGTGCGAACGGTTCCCGTGCAGCATTGTGGGCTGTAACAAGTCATTTAGCACCGTTTTCAACCGGAAAGTGCACGAGTCGGAGAGCTGTCCTTGGAGAGACGCTGTGTAGTCTGGGGTTGGTGGCTTTTTTTTCTTGTGTTTGGCGTTTCTAGTTGATCGCAGTTCCGGCCGGGAAAGGGAGGGGGGTGGGGGCTGAGGTTCCGGGCCTCATAGTTTTCTTTCTTTCCGGGCTACCCGAGGCCCATTTTTGAGGGCATTTGTGCCATGATATTGCCTGTTTAATCCAACGGCCTTCAGGAGTGCCGTCCTCAACCCCTTATCCCTAACCCCTGACCCCCGACCCGTGATCCCTCAATGGTGATACGCCGCGCGCACCCTAACCCTTTGTCGATGACGTCTGATACTGGAGTTCATGACGACTCCCGGATCGTTGATGAGCTTGAACGCTCTCGTTAGGATCATCACTTTCCTCAGCAACTCCTCGCTAATAGAACACGTCAGATCCCGAGATACGACATGTCCCGTCGCACGACAGACCCCGTCCGGCCGCATCCGAGGCTAGGATGGGGCACAATAGTGATATATGGCGCCAGTGCTGGTGTTGTTGGCGTGGTTGCGTGAGCGTCCCTATCAAATGGCTACGCCCCACAAGTTGTATCATTAACAATTGCCCCTCGCGACTGCGTAGAATGACCGCTGCCGAGAAGGTCGAGCAGCTCTTCACCGGAAGAGCAAACTCAGAAGTGCCCGGAAAGACTCTCGCCAGGCTTATCAATGCTGACCCACAGACGAAAGAGGAACTATGGGGCTTAAACATGGCCATGCACTATGGGCAAGGGGCAACAGCAGCGGTGCTTCGAGGGGTCGCGAGCTACCATGGCCTTCGTGGGCCGTTCACCGACTTCATGTTCGTCGGGGTTCGCTTGATGATCGACCAAACGTTGGAGAACTGGACCGGGGTCGGGGCACCTCCTTGGTGAGCATCGGGCCATTCCGAACGCACACCACTCTACTGACTTGTGGGGATAGGACGTGGCCTGTCGGGGAGCAGGTGGTAGACCTGCTCCACAAAGCTGTCTTTGCGTTTGTGACGGGCTATCTGACGGACCGTTGGATACAGTAGCGGTTGTGTGGTACCGAGGTAGGAATCGAGGTCACGGATCTATTGATCGAAGAGCCGGGTGGTGATCAGTCTTTGTGCGTAGCAAGCAGAGTTTGTCTACCGGTCTTAGGGATCAAATCTTTATATACGAGTGGTTTGGAGGTAACACGAACAGGGTGGATCCGCAAGAAGCACTTCGTTGATTCAGGGTGCTCCGACTTCATGATATAGACTAACTTCGTTATTTGAGACCTCTTCGACAGAAGAACCATGATATTAATGTGGGCTGTCTTCCATCCTCCTCGAGGTACTGGGCTTTTGTCCTCCATGCCGGTGGACGGTAACCTTAACATGATCCCGCCTTGACGTGACCCCTGCGGTTATGGGCCACACCATATGTAGATATGGAGTGGACGGCGGGGATTTTGGTTTCCATACAGCTGTATTTTCTGTGTCTCCGCATCACGGTTAGCCTTCACTGTGTCTGGTACTACAAAGTTGCGGGGCCATCTTACCCTGATCACGCCTTTTTGCAGAAAGCAGTGAAAGTCTTGCCTTCGAGCAAGCCGTAACCGTGGCATGAGCGGCCAAGGTTGCCCCTATTGCACAACAACCGAGAGTAAGTGACTATATCAAAACCAGGTCGGCATTCCCGTATATATTATATATATATACGGGGGCATCACTCACTCTGCCCGCGACACCATATAGCCATCGCTGTTGGCAATGCAGCGATTGAGATCGAGGCGGGACGCGTGCCACTGGCCGTTTGCCTGCTTGCAGTCACACAGCAGGTAGTGCCCGTAGTCTAACCCCGAGAACGGCATGCTGTCCCACTTCTCAAGGCGGCAGTTCCGGCAGCTGCTGGCGTAACTGGCCGTAACTTTGGCAGCGAGCGAGGCCAGGGTCACGGCGAGGATAGAAATCTTCATGGTGAATGGTTGAGGAAACGGAGTCTTCTAACGTTGCGCGGATAGGTGTAAGGCGAGGACGAATAGCGTGAGGGATGCAGTTGGCGGTTCCGTGTGAACTTGTCGATATACGGTCTTACATGCTTCGCTGGGGGCGGGGTGGCATCTTTATGCTCGGCGTCGGGACTTCAAGGGACGCCCGTTACCGGCACAATAGGGGACAAGGCCTTTCCCTTGACCGCTGCCTTCATCTGGCGCGCCTCTTGGATGTATCGTTGGGCTTACTGGAAGTACCTGGCGGTAATGAGAGAGGCGGTCTGCTGATACGTAACGCTATCCCCTGGGCGGTCGATAAAATCGCGAACCGAGGACGGGGAGCACCGGGAAGCCTAGTTGGGGAGAGCTTGGGCGCGGATCCAGACCTTTAGCGTTCTCCGCGGGGTCGTTGACACCAGAATGGAGGCGAGAACCAAAGTAAGTTCAGCCTCTATAGCAATGGCTCCTCGTGACTGGTTGTATCCATGAGGCTGAGACGGAGACCCGGGTCGGTGAGCTAGGAATGGCATCGCAAGGTTGTATAAAGGTAAGCTTACTCGGCCTCTGCTGGGGGAGGATTCAATAGTCGAGGGCGATGTAACCGGCAAGCGAGTTTTGGTAATTTGCGGAGTCTGGGTATTGGGGGCCGAAAGAAGAAGAAGACCATTGCCTGGAGATCGCTTAGATGCACTAACTAGCGGGGTGAGCAAGCCAAGACGAGACGGGGCAGACTTACTCGTACACA
Source organism: Chaetomium fimeti (assembly GCF_033439085.1). Classification (NCBI taxonomy): domain Eukaryota; kingdom Fungi; phylum Ascomycota; class Sordariomycetes; order Sordariales; family Chaetomiaceae; genus Chaetomium; species Chaetomium fimeti. The sequence goes on from NW_026944339.1 coordinate 486,297, forward strand.
CGTCGAGTGGCAGAGTACCACAAGGGTACCCTCGGAGGCAGCTTGGGAATGGAGTAAATTGCAAGAAGCGCCGCAGTCGCATATAAGATGGCGCATGCCGCATCTTTCAGCTGACGTCGGGTTGTGTCACTTGCGTCTTTCGCTCCTCACTACACCCTAGCATACTCGTGCACTACGAAGAGGTGACAGTCTCGTCAAACCGTTCTCATTTTTCATAATGCATTTCTCTTCGGGTTTCCTCGTCGCATTGTTGGCGGCTGTCACCATCGGTTCCCCGGTCGGTGATGATGCGCAGACCATAGAGGCATGTGCACTCCCCTCATAATGTCCATGATAGCCATCACTAACACCGCATACTTAGAAACGGGTAGGACCACCGCATCCATACATACCTACGTAGGAATTGTGTGTGAACTGCGCTGATTGAGACCGAAGAGCTGCCTTACCGATTGCATGAGCAACTGCAGCGCGCCACGCGGAGCTTCGTGCAGTAACGCCTGCATGACGTCGTGTTCCTACGACTACAGCGGTGGAAAGCGCTACAGTCGGATCAATCTGGGTGAGAAACGTTCCGTATTCCAGTAGAACTCTCTACTATGCCTGAATGGGGCTAACACTGTGCTGTATACATGTAGATGACTTCGTTCACAACTGGAATGGCCGGTTGGGTTGCCATAGCCACACGGGATCCTAGATGGTTTAGCTACCTACCTTACCTTGTGCTGCAACGTTACGAGTGCCGATTCGACGTGGAATAGTTGGAGTGATCAATAACCGCCGATCGGGGACTGTGTGCGACTCCTGCTTTTCCGCACGGCAGGGACAGGCAAATGTACATGTACTCCCGCACACACACCGACGGCCCGGAAGCAGTGCAGCTTTGGGGCAAGACTGCTCGGTCACCACGTCGATCCCCTTAAATTAAAGTGTTGTTTGTCGAAGAACTGCTACCTAGATGTACCTATACACTACTCCACGCAACTTTGGTCTATCCCTTCTGTCTCCTCGAACCGTTGAGTCAACGGTACACTGCATCCCTGTTGTCCAGCGGGGAAGATATCTATCACAGGCTCTCAGACTAGGAGACGCTGCAACTAAACGGATCGAGCGCACCCTTCCTTCCTAAGTGACGGGAAGGAACAGTTAACAGTCCACATATTCGTCCGCGACGTTGGGGTCATAGGGGAAAGCTCCCTCAGGGGGCTCCACCTTCTCAACCACGTCCAAGAGTGGGGAGCCCATTCCCAACATGTCGGCAATGGTGAAGTGGCTGACCTCATGCTCGTCAAACTCCCGCAGGGCCCTACAGTAAGGCGTCGGTTCCTCGATGTCGCCTGCGCTCGGGTCCCATTCGTCGAACCAGTCGAGCGGGTCTTCCCCATAGCCGACTTCGCCGTCCCGGGACGTAAACCTCCATAAACACGTGGGGTGGCCGTCGGGATGGGTGCTGGGGACTTGGAACGCCCAGATATCACCCCAGCCCGACTCGTTATAAAACCGGCCCCATGCCCATTTCGGGCCGTTGATACGGCGCATATCCAAGCTATCCTTCGAGGTGTCACTCGCAGCATCGGACGCAGCCTCGCCGTAACCATTTTCCCAGTCATCATCTTCCCAGCCATCACATTCGCAGTTGTCTTTCGTAGCGAATCGGCATGACTGCATGCTCTTCTGCTCAACAACATTGTGGATGACGTCGTCACACTCTCGCCGGATCCCACGAATGTCGCCGTTCATATACCGTGCGAGGGCATGGGCGCAAATAATCGTGCTCACGTCTCTCGGCTCGTCAGAAACCTGGAAAGTGGTGAGTTGAAGGCCCGGAAGCTTGACCATGCGCGAGAGAAGTGCAACTCTGGCATCGGCGTCCTCAAGGTGGACATGACGCAGGCAAGCCGCGTTGATCTTCACGATGTCGACGAGGAGGCTCGACTTCAGGTTCATTGATCTGAGTGTCAGCGACTCAAGTCCACCCCTGGACGACGCCGCGAGATTATGCCCTAGGATTTCCTCTTCGATATAGCCAGGAGATGACTTGCGGTTGCCGTGAGCGAGGCAAAGGCCGAGGTGGCGTAGAGTCGGCGCCGCAATGGAGCAAGCGGCCGTGAGGGAAGCGTTGTCGGCCTTCTTGCGATTGAAGGGAGCCCAGCACAGGTCCAGGGACTCTAGACCCTCGAAAGCGGAAGGAGGGATTTGGCGCAAGTAGCTATAGCCAGGCAATTCGTCAGCCCATCGCAGGCGGTGGATGGCGGAGCTGGGCCGAGCCATGGCAGGGAAGATGAACAAGAACAGGCCATCGTTGGCCTGGGATGCCGTGCGCCAGGCGTCATCCATATTTTGAAACGTCTGGAAGATATTGCCATCGTTGGCCTGGGATGTTGTGCGCCCGGTGCCATCCATGTTTTGAAACGTCTGGAAGATATTGGCGTCCATTGGATAGTCTGACCCGGGGTTAATGGTGCGGGTTGAAGTCATGGGGCGCGAAACGAAGGTATGGAGATTGGGAAGCTGATCGACGGCGGCCATGAATGTTTCCCGGAACCCCGCAACAGCTTCCTCACGTTCTCGCCTCGTGACATCGTATGCAATGTCCTTAGAAATAGGAACGTTGGGCAGCCAAAATGCCTCTTCTGCTTGGCTGTGGAAATACCGGCAAAGGTTTAAAAGGTCGGCGTCGTCTTCAACTTCGGTATCGCGACGTGACTGAGAGACGCCAGGGAGGCGATCGAAATACCCAGGATCCCAGGAGAGCTCACACCACTCCACCTCGTGAACGTGCTTGGCCAAATCTGGGTTGTGGCAAATAGAAAGGAAGCTCTCGCGGTCGACGTTGAGTTTGGAGACGCCGATGCGGTAAAACAGACGAGTTGTGGTAGAGAGAACGAGAGCACGGCAGGTCAGACGGAGAGCTTTGATGTCGTCTGCTGAAAGTCCTTCATCCCAGACAATCAGCCACTGAACATCGAAGGGGAGTGATGCCAAGTTGGCAGGAGATATTGTCGCGGTCGTTGAACTTCGGCTGGCATCGCCGCACTCCATGTCGGTGCCGGCCATGTCCATTGCTGCTGTGACGGGTTGAATGGGGTGCATGGACGTACGGTATGTGAAGGCACAGGAAGCAGAGATGGGGAAGAGGGGACATGAGAGAGGAGGTTCAAGTTGGACGACATTTAAACCAACAACGAAATAACAATTCACCAATCAACAAACCGACTGACTGACTTCTTTTTGCCCGGTGTTGGCACTTGCTACCCGTTGGCAGTCCAGGCAGCAACAGCCAGGCCCACTTTTTTGTCTTTCCCATTCACCGACATTGGTGAAAGGCAAAGAAGAATACCAAGTAGGTTGGGCAGGGGGGGTTCGTGATTTGCGTCTCCTTGCTCTCTTCTCGGCACAGACAGCGACGCTCGGCCTCAACGGCGACGGGCTTGGGTGAGGGTCTTCGAGGCATCTGCAGGACCGAGTTAGGCCGTTACACCTCGTAACCGTCGGACAGTGATCATACCTGGAGCAAACGAGAACAAGAAGGCGAACACACGAAAAGCATTCCTCATGTCGATAGCGATTCCTCGTTTCCCAAGGTGGAAGCCAACATTGAACCTGCCCGGCAGGCCGCGACGTGTTCCAAAGCACGCCAGAATGCAAACGGAGCAAATATAAGGCCGCATTTGTAAAAGCCCGCGACCAGGGGAAGCACCTACTCTTGGGGAATCCGAGATGTTGTGCCTGCCACATAGAGGCGACAGGGTTTGATGACCTTCTTTGGTGAAGCTTTTCACCGACTTTGGGTGACCTGTCGTTGGGTGGTGGCAGCGTTTTGGCATTTCTTTTATAGACTGCAACGGCGCTGTCAGATGTCTTTTGGACACCCTTGTAACCGGTGTAGTTCTTGTAGATGGTGTACCCGCCTCTTAGTAGGAGAGATTGTTGTCGAGCCCCGTGTACTCTTCTTGAAGCAAGTCGGGGCTCGGGGGTCAACCCGTGGCCACGAGGGTGAGACAAGGTGGTGAACCGGTGAAATATAAGAATTTGGAGACGGTATTTTCTTTTTCTTCGTTTCTTCTCTTTTCTTCTTCCCTTTACTCTCTCTTTTCTCTTTCCCGGCCTGAGGCGGTCGTCTAGCCGAGCGTCAACTGACGCCGCAAAAGCGTCGACCAATGGCGAGAAGACCTTGGCCGTCCAGCCGGGAGCGGGGTGTTTTCAGCTGAACATCTCCGCTCCTGCCTCCATCCTAACCCTTCCCGCAATGATGATGGGCGATGAAATATGGCGGACCCGTTGAGCGTCGCCGCGTCGATTGCCGGGCTGCTCACGGCGGCGGCATCCATCTGCAAAGTGCTGGGGCCATACGTCAATGCGGCGCGCGACACGCCGCAGATTGCGCACCATGTCAACGCCGAGGTGCAGGCCGCCGCCATCATTCTTTCGGCCCTCCAGTCGCTGGCCCAGAACATGGCATCCGTGTCCATTCAGCGCGCCGCACTAGTCGAAGTTGACCAAGTTATCGCCGTGCTCACCAGCGGCGTGTTTGTTTTTTCCAGTCTCGAGGCTTCCGTCAGCACCCTGCCTCTCCCCGACTCGTCCTCCATCACTCGCCTGGCATTGCGATCACGTTTCCAGTGGGCGAGGAAAGAAACCGAGTTCACCACCCTCCTCGGCCGCCTGCAAAGCTTCAAGTCCTCCGCCTCTTTGATCCTCGAAATTCTCCAAAGTGACACATCGTTGCGAGCCGAGCAGCGCCAGGCCGAACTCACAAGCAGCGTCAATCAGCTCCTGGATAACGACCACGATCTCTCTCGGCGACTGATGAATCTTGAAGACAGCTTTGACGCCCAGACTATTATGACGAAGAGACGAAGCATTGCTGGAACTATTGTCAGCAAAGCCGAGACCGAACGTCTCCTACTGCCTAGGAAAGCTGGCAGTTCGTCGGCCGCGAGCTCACAAACACCGAACAACCCACAAGCGCCTCTCGTCTCGGGCTTCGAATTCGAAGTCGACCTCAAAACATCCGGCCCCTACCGCCGAGCCCGACGTGACACCATGGACTTCTCATTCTGCAGTTCCGTTGCGCGATCACATGCCTGGTCTGTTTTCTCTGGGCTTAGCCTGGGCGACATTTCCGTCATGTCTGTCGTTGCATTACCCGTATACGCTGACGAGATCACCAACTCTCGTCACTACGAGTTCGGTGGCCAGCGTTTTAGCCTGCAGCCTTTGGCAGAGACCCGAACCAAGGCTCTCGACGATGACTCTCTTCTGCGCAGATGTCTCAAGATTCAGGTTCAACTTCGCCAATTCCCCGGGTTTGAGACGCTCTCAGCATCATCGTTCCACCCTTTGAAGGCCATTCAAGGTCGACTCCAGCAAGGAACGCTTCTCTTTTCACTATGTCGCTGCTTCGAGCAGTTTGACCTCAATATGTATGACAGACACTGCCACGAACACAGCACAGAAACCGGAAAGCCGCTAGACTTTTGGGCGCTCAAAGCGATTTCAGAGTCCTCGACTTTTGAGTCTGCGGAGCTTCCCACCGTCGACCAGATTCTGAGCAGTGAGCTTACCAGCATTCTCAAGCCCATAAACATGATAGAGAAGATCCTGTCTCTGGAAAGAAAAGAACCGGCGCTACTAGTGGATGTGGATATGGAGGTACAAAACACGATCCGAGATAGCATTTGCCAGGCTGAGGATTGCTTTGACTTCCTCCTCTTGGACGACTTCACGAGACGGTCATGGAAGTTGATTCAGCCGCTTGTTCGGCTCACGAGCGGTGAACTCGTCGATGAGCTCGGAATTCTTAACCCAACCGAATGGCAGGCAATATTCATGCCAATACTGAGCATCGTGGAGGCGGAGCTGAATTTCCTAGTCGAGGCGGAGGCCAACCTCCTACAACCGCCATGGAACAGACACTGGGGAATGTTCTTGGGGGTCTGGGAGCCTCAAATCGAGGATTATGGACATATAATTGGCAGCCAACCACGGAACAGCAAGCTGCTCAGGTCCCTTGGGGACGGCGCCGATCTACCTCGTACCGAAGCCATTGCGAAGGCTTTGGATTATATTTCCCTCCCTTCGCGTCTCGTCGAAATGAAATTCGAGTTCTTATCGGTAATTAGTTCGGTTAAGATGGGTATACGGGACGTGAGCTGACATTTTGACAGACACTCAAATCACACTACTGCTCCCCAACGCCCCCAAATGATGCACTAGATCGACTCGGGGGCATTGTTGTGGCCGAGAGGGAATTGGAGCGCTGCCGCGATAAGATAACCGTCCTGGCCCGGAAAGAAGAGATGCTCGACGTTGCCGCAGATCTTAGTGCCCGTGTGGAAGACTGGAAAAGCCTTAGGGTTAAGCAATTCGGAAAGCTACTGCTTTATGATCCAGAAGTCACGATTTGGCAATCAGATCCGACTCGGGTGAGGGACATATGCTTCTGGCCATTCGTTAAGATCTCTACTAACTGCAAGGAACCCTAGTCAAAGCCCTACAGAATATATCTATTCGAAGTTATTCTCATTTGTTGCAGAAAGATTCAGCCCCCAAGGCCACCTAGGGTCCGGCTACTTCAGCGTAGGAAGCCGCAACCACTAAATCACGACGTACAGCTACGGTTAACTGGTAGGATATTCACATCCAATATGACAGACGTTGTGCCGTGCTCCGACCTCGGTAAGATTTGTCCCCGGTCCTACCTTCTCTAAAGTTTTATAACTGATGTTTACGTCTTCAGCTCTCAGCGTCTTTTGGAAGGGTGATCCAGGGATTGAGAGCTGTGGGATACACTTCGGGACCAAAGCCCAGAAAGAATTATGGGGCACAGCACTGAAAGATGCCATGATTTTGTCTAAGCGTGCGGCTTACAAAGATGATTCTGACGAGGAGGTCAACTTTATCTAGTTGACGGCGAGTCAGTCAGGGCTCACGGATCCTTACTCCGAGGGTTCGGAATCGTAATGATGATGTTGATCGTCTTCTCTACTATTGTTTGGTTAATAGAGGTTGAATAACGGAGCAAGCCCTCGTGTGAAAAGGTTTCCTTCCAATTTCCGCCACTGGACGCAGTCATTTCAAGAGACTCGGATCAACTAGTGTACTAGGCTATGAGGTACGAAGCCAAGAATATCAAACAACGAAGTTGGGGGCAGATTTCTCCTAAAGCCTTTAGCCTTATATTATATATTATCTACTAAGACTTCCTAAGTTGCTAGAGAGAATCAGGGGCGAAGGTCCGATATTTACGAGGTGGAGACTCAAGCGGCGGCGTATGTGGATGCTACACCTGAGCTCGCAGCACCGACCACCGCAAACAAACCACTTTCCAGTTCTACGAGCAAAGCTAAGCTCGGTCACAAGAGACCAAATTCACATGTTATCAGCCTGTCATATCTAGCGTGAAGCTCGTAGGTAGGCAATATAATAATTGGCCAAGTTGTCAAACCTCGGTGTACGGGAGCCATGTGGTTCGCGTGTGGAGGAAAACAGAGCAAGTCTAAGTCAAAGGGGAAGAGGCCCGACTCCAAGCATAAGGAGACGTTAGGTACCTAGGTACGCAAGGGGTCGTCCAAGGTACCTAGGTAGGTACCCACCTAACGAGCGCTAATAGCGCGGAGGTATTGACGGTGGCTGGCCGGCTGAGTGGCATGGTCCAGGGAGGTCCATCTTATCCTTCTGCTGTGCCTCGTCGTCACCAACGAGCCGTCCCTAGCAGGCTGTAAGCGCCCTGGGCCGGTACTCCGTCCCACTTTTCTCCGCCCCCACCACTTTAACGTCTGTCTTTCATGTCTTCCTCTCCAATTCTTCATCCACGGTTGACAAACACTCCATGCCCGCATACCAGCGACCACGATGCCTACCATCACAGACCTCCCTTGCGAGATCGTGGGCACGATTCTCGGGAACCTTGACCATCTGCGGTTTCTTGCCCCCGCCTTGCTTGCTTGCCGCCATTTCTCTACATCGTTTAAGGAGAGCCGTGGCGTGGAAGCCTCGATCCTCCGCCATCAAATGACACCGGCACTCCTTCCACATGCAGTCACCTTGATGGAGGCATCGCGTTTGCCACGTCCCCTAATCAACAGCTCCGTCCTCACCTTAATTGACGAGCTCTACTGCTCTCCCGCCCGCCTCGCGGCGCGTGTATTTGCCTTGCCACTGCCTGTCTTGCGGAGCATGGGGCGCACCCACGACGCCATCCACTCCTTGGCAACTGGCTTTGCGACAAGCGCCTGGCAGCGCATTTCCCCTTCAACGACAGGGCGCGTCACCTTATCGCCTACCGAGTATTTTCGCTTTTGTCGCGCCTTCTACAGGGTCGAGCTGTTTTATACTGCCTTTCGGGATCCTGTATTCGAGGATAACATGAACCCCTGGTTCTTTCGGAGGCATCACCCGTGGGAGAACGAACAGCTCGCTTCCGTCTACGAGTACTTGGAGGAAAGGTTTGCCGAAGGTGAGTACCAGGGCGGATATCGTAAGGACTGACATGGGCTAACACTACCTATCTAACAGCTTCCCTTGATGTCGTCGCCCATGATGTCGACTTTGGGGAAATGGGGATCGACTACGTCACAGCTGGGGCGGATAATCGATGGACACAAGGCTGGGTTAGTGCTAACTTTTATACATTTAACGCCCCTGCTAATAACGCCTCCACTTTAGTTATCTCACGGCGTCGAGTTTGTCTACAACTTGACCCTCGCCGACACTTGGGATGCCAAGTATAGGATGCTGGCCGATACTTCGGGGCCCAGTGATAGGGAAACCAGCTTGCCCCAGGCCCTGCAGGAGGTGATGGATGACGACGAAGACGACGGTAGAAGGTTGGCGGAATATTCCGACGCCGAGCTGCACACGATCGCGCAACGCGACAATGACCAGGCCGAGGATGACACGGACCGGGGTCCTTATGATGCATGGCGCGAGGCCAACGCGGACCGTTGGCTGGCGGATTCATGCATGTTCGGTGATGCCGCCTGGCTACGCGAGCGCGCCTACGTGTTTTGGGACAGAGAGCGGTTGCAAAACCATCAAGGCGGGTTTGGAGAAGACCCGGAGAACCGACGTGATTATACCGAGGCCGAGCACAAGGCTATGATGGAGTCGTTTGACGAGAGGTCCAAGGTCTGGCAGAAAGGGGGCAGGGGATACTGGAGCAAAGACGATACCAGCCGGGTAATATGGCCCCGAGACGTGTCGTCATCTTGATGGTTTCGAGTTCCCATTCACTTCCCGTTTACGGCAATGAGGTGCAGTCGGCGTGTCGCCAGGATTCGGCACAGACATACATGTAGTTAAAGAAAAAGGGAAGACAGCTAGTTACATAAGAAAGGAAGATGATTGTGCTCGAGGAATGGCAACGGCAGGAAAGGGGGCGTGGCACCCAGAAGGAGCCACATTCGCCTCCCGAAACCGGCACACGGAGTACGAACCAGACTCGATCACCTCAACCCAAGGTGGAAGGTTCCTCTTCGGCATAGACGTGCCTCAACGGACCGGTTTTGATGATGAAACGTTTATCAAACTCCTGTTCTCGAGCCTGATTCTCGCCAAAAACCAACCAAAACCCCCCGCCGTCTGGCCCTGGTGTCCCCGGCCGTACGGTAAAGGGATACCACATACGGATTGACCCAAGCTTCTGCCCTTGAAAATCGACCTTGGGCTTCGGCCTATACCGCTCCAGGGCCGTGGCCAGGACAAACAAGTTGAACGGTAATGGCACCACGAGTTCCCTCAAGGCGGGCATCATGGCGCTGGCCGTTAGTAACGGGCGGAGCAGGAGGTCCTCAATCTCTTCCACAGCCTGCAGCCCCATGCGCTCAGCCCGAGTGTACACACCCCGCGCGGGGATCCATTCTAGCCGCCTTAGGTTAGGGAATGCCCGCGGTAGGAGACGGAGCTCCTCTAAAACGACAGTGTGATTCTTAATCTCGCGGGGGCTTCGCTCCTCGTTTGACGCAGACCGAAGCACGAGCGGCGACCTCATCTGAAGAGATCTGACGAGTTGCATGGCCGAACCCGTGAGCCTCGGCGCGTCGGGGACGATCCCCTGCTGTAGCAGCCCGTAGATGAACGGCTCGCGATGGACGGAGATGGTGTTTGTTGCATAGAGGATTGAGAGTCCCTCATCGCAGCTTGAGTAAAGACCTCAGTAAGCTTCCGCGGACCTCGGGGGGTTAAACGGACGGAGGATAATGTCGACTACTTACGCGCGTTTGCAGGACAGCAGGAACCCCATCACCCCAATTCGCCCTTCCTCTGGAAGGAGATCGCGTTGGTCAGGAGTGCAGCACCGCTTCCCGCCCGCCCAACAACCATCCGCAAACAGGGCGTGAAAATGAGTGTTGGCACCCGCATGGCCACCATCCCGTTGCCTTTTGTAGCAGAAGCATGAATACCACATCCACAGGCGGTCAGGCGGACAAGGGTCGGTGTGGAGCGGTTGAGGGTGGAGGCTGTTGCGCGAACGGAGGTCGATGTGGATTGTCCTGTCGCCGAATGCCGTGCGCAGGATCAGATGGCGAAGCTCAAGTGGCAGGTCGAAATAGTGCGACTGGGTCTGTTGTGAGGGCCGCCATTCCTCGGGGATGAATTCGGCGGTCGAAGGGAGGGCGGGCAGCGGCGGGTCGGGGAACGGCATTGTTGGTGAGACCGTGAAAGGGTCAGGAATTGTTATGGTGGTACTTAGTAGGGGACGCACTCGACTCATGATTGTGTTTGGAAGTAGTACCGGTAACCGAACAGACCGCGTAACCAGAATGTGGCCCAGCTCATTCCTACGGCAGGGTAGGTATGTGACTGAGTGGGAAGCCCTGATCTCTTCTCCCCCAGCCTCACAGCCCCCAAATATCCCCGCACCCGATGGGCAAAAAAAAGCCGAACTCCAACGAAAGTAAGTGGAGATGGCGACCATGCACTGTGATAATGCATGCACACCTGAGTCCTCGACTGTCCGAAGAAACGAAAGTCATGCTGAAACCCAAAGAAATAGGTCTTACCTCATTGATCTTTTTTTTTGCCCTGATTATTTTCTTTGGCGTTCTCGTCGATCTTCTGTTATTTGTTGTTTCATCCTTTTCTTTCCTTTTCGGTTCGCCTTTTTTTCGACCAGAGCGTGCCCCCTCACTTGCTCTTGAAGGAAGATTTATTGAGGGTTCTAGAATTAGTAATGATCACCCGTTTGACCCGGGCTCTTCATCCCCATCTTTTGATCACTACCTGGTACTTAGGTAACTTTACTCAGTAACATGACATGCAGAGCAGTAACTCTGGTATGTCAGCACACCATCGCAGGCGACGGCGGGCACCCCCCCTACTTGCGATAGCTGACCAAGCTAGTCTCAGGCTACTCTTGAAATAAAGTGAACGGTGAATACCTACCTAGGTAATAATGTCATACTACGTCAGCTATATCTTATACACTTTGGACTTGAACACAAGCCCCAGCGGGAGGGAGTTCAACGCTGATGTCATAGGTATGTCAGCTGGGGTGGGTGGTAGGGTTCACCAGGGAACAGGGACAGGCAACAGTATGTATCGCGGTTCTGATCCCAGTTAGGATCACAGCGTGGCTGGAGAAACCGAAAGTTCATTGCGTTGGTAGATAGGCAAGGTCGGTAGGTAGGTAGGTACTCATCGAGAAAAAGGGAACGCTCCCCCAATGTACATCCCGCAAGCAAAGCAAAGCAAACCCCTCCACCCACCTCACCCACCACATGCATCCACCACCAAAACACCAGCAACCGCCCCCCCCCCTTCCCTTCCATTTCACGCCTCACCACCCCCCCAAACCCACCCCCGCCACCACACTCCCCTCACTCACTTCCGAATCAACGTACTCTCCATCCACTGCGGCAGCGTCTTGACAAACCCCCTCACCCGCTCAATACACCCGTCCCGCTTCGCCAGATACTCCTCCAGCGCCTCCCCCTCGGCCAGCACCTCAGCCACCGTCACTCGCAGCTTCTCCACCTCCCCCTCCTGCTTGCGCCGCACCTCCTCCAGCGCGCCGTACTCCACGTCCAGCTGGGCGATGCGTGCCTCCAGCGCGGCGATGTCCTGCGCGGCTTGGGTGGTGGTTGTGGCGAGCTGGGTGCGGAGGGCGGTGGTTTCGGTTTCGAGGGTGGTGACGAGGTTGGTGGTGGAGGTTTGTTTTAGGGTGAGGGTGTGCAGGTCGGTTTGGAGGGCGGAGGTGGTGTCGTGGAGGGTGGCGGCGGTTTGGGTGAGCTGTTCGATGGTGTGGTTGGCGTCGGTGAGCTGGGTTTTGAGGGTGGCGATTTCGGTCAGGTTGGTGGTGGTTTGTTGTTGGAGGTTGGCTTTCTCGCGCGTGACGCTGAAGAGCTGCTGGCGGAGGGAGTCGATGGTTTGTTCGTTGGCGGTGTTGGTGCTTTGGAGCTCTGCGTTGTCGTTGGTGAGTTGGGCGAGTTGGGCTGCGAGCTGGAGCAGTCTGGCCTTCTGGACTGCAATGTCGTCCCGGAGCTGGCTCTTTTCCGTGGTGAGCTCCGAGACGGTTTCTTGTAGCTGCTGGATCTGGGTGCGCTTTGCCGCGATGGCCTTCTCTTTGTCGGTGAGCATGGCGTCGCGCTGTTGCAGCTCCTCGCGCTGGGTTGCAAAGTTGCTCTCGAGTTTGGTGACTTCGGCGTGGAGGTTGTTAATGCCCTCCCGCAGGCTGTCGACTTCCTGCTGCTTCGTGGCCACCACGGTTTGCTGCTCTTTCAGTTCTGCCTCCAGCTGCAGGAGCCTGGTGTTCTTAGCAGCCATGTCCTTTTGCAAGGTGTCCTCCCTAAGGCCCTGTCTCACAAGGTTTTGTCGGAGCTGCACTACGTCGCCGTGCCTCGAGTCCAGGTTGTGGTTCATCTGCGAAATTATTTCCGTGAGCTGAGCTTCCCGGGCATTGGCCTTGTTGACCAGTTGTGTGTATTCTGCGCGAAGCGACGCTGTTTCGCCCTGCAATCTGCCGGCCAGATCTCGGAAATGGTCTCGCTCCCCCTGGACACTCGTGATCTTTTGGAGGGCGTTCTCTGACGCAGCAGTCCACCGCAAGTTTTCGTTGCGCAGGTCCAACAACGCCTGTTTGTGGTTTGCAAGTTGGTTTTTCAGGGGCACTATCTCTTCCCACGCGCGAGACGAGGAAGCTTCGGCCTGCTCCCGCTCGCGTTGCAACACGCCGACCAAATTCTGGTGCGCAGTAAGCTGTTTCACGACGTCGTCCTTCTCAGAAGCAGCAGCGGTCAGTGTCTGCTTCTCCTGTTCCAGGGTCGCAACGGCCTGATTCAGGCGCCCGACTTCATTCTGCAGCACCCCCATTTCCTCCAGCCGTGCGTGCGTCTCCCGGAGTATGCCGTCGCGCTCGCGAGTGAGGTTGTTGATGGATTCTTGTGCCTGGGCTGGGACGGCCTGCTCAGCCTCGGTGAGTTGCTTCTTGACAAGATGCAAGTTTGTCTTCAGCTCCGCGAGGAGCTCCTCTGAATGTGCAAGTTGCTGTTCTTTCGCCCTCAGTTTGCTCTCCACCCGCTCCCACTTGTTGGTGGCTGTGGCTAGCTGCTGGGCCACCTTATCGTCCGTCTCTTTGCGCCTAGCTTTTACCTCGCGTAGTTCCTTCTCCGTCGTGTTCAGCTTCTCCTCTGCCTTGACCAGCATCTTTGCGGCGTCAACGCGGCCGGTCTCCGCCGCGGTCAGCTTCTTTTCCATGATGAGGCGGCTGGTCTCCGCCGCGGCCAGTTTCTCCTCGGCCTTGACCAACTTCTTTTCCTTATCGAAGCGGTCGCTCTCCAGTGCGATCAGGTTCTCCTTTGTCTTGGTCAGCTCCTTCCGAGTATGGAGACGGTTGGTCTCTGCCACGGTCAGCTTCTCATTTGCCTTGGCCAACTCCTCCGCAGCATGGAGACGCTTGGTCTCCGCCGCGGCCAGCTTGTTCTGTGAGTTGACGAGCTTCTTTTCCGTATCCAGGCGGCCGGTCTCTGCTGCAGCCAGCTGTTGCTCTGCCTCGGCCAGCTTCCCTCCAGCGTTGGCCAACTTCTCCTCCGTCTTGACGAGCTTCTTGTCCGTATCAAGACGGTTGCTCTCGGCTCTAGCCAGGCTTTCCTCTGACTTGGCGAGCCTCTTTGCCGTATGGAGGCGGCCAGTCTCCGCCGCGGCCAGCTCTTCCTTTGCCTTCGCCAAGTCGTTCTCAGCATGGAGGCGGTCGGTCTCGGCCGTGGCGAGCTCTTTCTCCACCGCGATGCACTTCTCCTTTGAGGCACCAAGCTTGTGCTGAAGGTCGGCAATTGCAGCGTTCTGCTCAGCCTTCTGGTGTTCACTCTGGGCGAGGCGCTCCCTCGTGTCCTTAAGGGCGTTTGCGGCGGCAACCAGTGGGCCATTAGCCGCGGGCTTGTTCTTCGCCTCAGACAGTGCGTGAGTCAAATGCTGGATCCTGGCTCCGTGCTGCTGGATGATGGTGGTGGCTGTGGCATGGCGTGTGGTGAGGTCGCGAAGGGTCGCCGTCAGTGTGCCAAACCGCTGGCTGGCTGCAGCAAGCTCCTTCGCGCGTGACACGACGGCGCTCTTTAGCTGCGCGATTTCGGCACCCTGGTTGACGATGAGGGCTTCCTGCGCGACGGCCTTGGTCTTGATATCCTCTGCCCCCGCAGCGCTCGCGGTCAGGGCTTCGAGAGAGGACTCGTACTCTTGGTTCTTGCCCAAAGACGCCTGAAGGCGCGTCTCAAGGTCTTCAACAGTGACATCGAGGTCTTTTTTCTCCTTTGTTATTCTTTGCAGCTGCAGTTGAAGAGGCATCGCCTGGGCGGCCAAGTCGGCCGCCCAGGAGGAGTCTTTCTCGTCGAGCAACTCTTGGAGTTGAGCTTGCTTTCCCTCCGCATCGGCTCGTAATTTCTTTTCGGAGGCTAGCTGCTGCCGGACTTCGTCTATGTCTGGCCGGGAAGGTGCAGGCACGGCTTTCGAAGACGAGGAAGCGTGGTAGGACGGTGCGGGTCGTTTCGGATCGGGGGCGGAGGAAGGGGATTCGAGTTTTGTGATAGGTCTCTTCTTGTCCTTCCGAGGTGGCTCGCTGCCTTCTCCTTCTGAATCACTATCAGAGAGGATGATGGCCGTTTCGGCCGTATTGTTTCTTGGCTTTCTCGGCCGCCCGCGCGGCCTCTTGACCGGCTGCGGTTGACCGCGGGGTCGGCCCCTCGTAGCGGGTCTCATGGGTATCGTAGTCTTCTAGAATTTGATGAAACACCAAGTAAGCCTGGGGGGAAATCCGATGGGGATGGGCGGTTCGACAAGGAAGCAGTTCTCGCCGTGACTCCCCAGCAAACGGCCGTTTGTTCGGCGTTGGGGACTCACCTTCGGAATGTTCGCACTCTTGGATCGTGGACTTCTGCGATGTGCAACAACGATGCACGACTCCGTGCTTTCCTCGTCCGGATTAACTGCAAGGGTCGCCATGGTGGGAAGGTCGGGTGGGCGACCGGAGAGTGTGAGCGGAAGACGGCAGAGATCCGAGAGCTCCGTTTGTTTTTGTACGACGGTTGGGGCTGGGCGAGGGGTTGGGAAGGAGAATGATAACAGGAAGAAGGAACTTGAAGTCGGGCAACGGTGACAACGGGTTTTGTGTAAAGGAAAGGGAAAAGCCAGTTGAAGAGGTGGAAGCGTTGCTGTTTGCTTCGACTTGGTCACCAAACGCAGAGGAAACGGCAGAAGAAAAAAACCGAAAACCGTGGGGATGCAAATGTGACAGCTCACTTGATGGGATGCGCACACCGCCGACGGCTGAAACAACGAACAAAGAACTGAGCCCTCCAAGCCCTCCAAGCCCTGATCATGAAGTTAGTACCAACTAGTTATTAATTTCAACCTGTGGAGTGCTATTCAGTGGCTGCAGAGGAAAAGGGGAGAAGATCCGCAGCGACCAGGGGGGAGAACGTGGCGGAACATGTAATTGAAATTCTTGCGAGCTTCCACCGGATAGCTGCGACAGGCGTGGAATGGGGTTATTACACACGGGGGGCCATTGCACTTGATGTTAAGGAAAGCAGTGCTGCCGTTCGAATCAGGGTCGGCAATTTCCTGCGGGTTTTGCGGGAACCCGCCTCTATCAGATTGACTGGGACTGATGTTAGAGTACGTTGAAGCCCGGGCCCTGCTGGCCCGAAACCTTGTTCCCAAAACTGTACGACAGCGTTTTTAAAAGTGTCCTGTATTTCTTGATATTACCTCCTCCCCCGCCGAATCTTTCCTACGAACCTCGGGCACCACGTCGGGTTTTCGATCTGACAACAAAGTTGTCCGGGACAAGGAGGTTTCCAGCTCGCTTTGCTTCAGTTTTAAAGCCTGCTCGTCCCTATCCCGATAAGTGCAACTGTTAACTCGCTCTCCTTGATCCCTCTCTGACGAGCCAGCGACTCGCCCCCATCAGCCATGTCAGAGACGGGAGCAATGTTCGCCCGTGCATTCACCAACCGGAGAGGGGGGAACACGGCGACTGGGACTGCACTCAAACAAACAAATTAAAGTCGGAGAGCTAGAGTCGTAAGGCAAATGGAAGCTTGTCGACTTTTTCACAAGATATTTTGTTCGTTTCCATGGCACCATTTCCAGCTGTATCTCCCTTACATCCTTTCAGCTGCCCAACGACGCTCCACTGTCGTTCTATCACGCATTTTCCTCGCATGGACAGGGGGTTTGTAAGTAGGTACAACGGAGCGCCGACGCAGTATGATGCAACGGGTAGCACGAGCTTGCAATTGCATCGCGAGTATACTAGCATTGTTACATCCATCCTTTTGCAAATGGTTCTATAGCCACGAAGGCCATCACCTTTGGCCGACTAGAGCTTGTGTACATGTAAGTGACAAGGGGAACACATTCTTCCTGGTCAAGTAATAGTGGAGTACATGTAACGAATCAATCCAAGAAGTGTTTTGTTTACTTCCATAGCAGCTTATGCTGTTACCTCGGCATGGTTTGTCGTTCCGGCAGCGAAGCGGTGTCGTCATAGAAGTGAGACGCTGGTTATGAGGAGAGGGCAGGCAAGGGGCCAGAATCCCCCCCTTATTTTATGGATCCGAATTGCGAATGAAGAACAAAACCGCTCTCTTCACCTTCCCCGAGACTTTAGCGACGACAACAGTGAACTGACATTTCTACATTGTGTTTCGAGAGGATTGTTTTGTTTCATTTGCAAAATGGCACTCGCGATGTTCTGTTCGAGACAACCATCCAGGCTGGGAGCAACTCGGCATTGTAACTTCAGTAGTGACGTCACTTACACAGCAACCCGCCCATCGCGACACCTACATAACTTGACCATTCGGCGTCAATTTTCCCAACTATTCTGCTCATCACCTAGTCGAACTCAATCTTCTAATTCTCGGCTTACCATCGCTCACCAGAACAAGTCACTGATCCAACCCCTATTTCAACATCAGTATGTGTGCCCCGGCTCCAACCCCTGCCTCAAAATGCACCCACGTCACTTATACCCTGAGACTTACACATACATGATATCACCGCCACCAACCTCACCCTTAACACTAACACCGCCTTCACCAACCAGCCCTCTTTCAACAACTCCCAAAATGTCCACCACTGCTGCCAGCCCACCCCCCGCAACCCCCGACCCCGAGCATTTCATGCACACCTCCGGCATAACCGACCCCGTCTGGGTGCACAAGCAACCCTTCACCGCCCACCCGCAATTCCCCCCGCTCACCCAGAACCTCACCACCGACATCGCCATCATCGGCGCGGGCATCGCCGGCATCCACACCGCCTACGAACTCATCCGCCGCGGACAGCACCACGTCACGCTCCTCGAAGCGCGCGACGTGCTGTCCGGCGAGTCCGGCCGCACGAGCGGGCACCTGACCAACGACCTGGATGATGGGTACGTGCAGATTGCGAAGATGCATGGGGAGGGTGGTGCAAGGGTGGCGGCGGAGAGCCATGCGTGGGCGAGGGAGCGGGTCGGGGAGGTGGTGGCGGAGTTGGGGATCGAGTGTGAGTTTCGGAGGGTGAGGGCGTATGATGTGAGTCAGTTTCGGGTGGGGGAGGGGGGGTATGAGGGGGAGATGGGGGAGTTGAGGGAGGAGGCGGGGATGCAGGGGCGGTTGGGGATTGAGAGTCGGTTTGATGTGAGTTCAATTGTCATGCATGATGGGGGGGGTTGGTTGGGGAGGGGATGGGGGAGTGCAGGGCTGACGATGTGATAGGAGAATTTGACTGTCCGGGGTTGGACGGGCAAGCCGGACCAGCGCGGCGGAATGGTCGTCGAAAGCCAGGCCACCTTTCACCCGACACGGTACCTGGCTGGCGTGCTTGCCTGGCTGAAGCAGCAGCCCAACTTCCAGTGCTTCACGCGCACCCGCGTCTCGGGCATCCACGAGAAGGGTGTGGAGGTGCTCGGCATGGGTCACAAGTCGGTGACTCTCGAGACCGAGGCAGGCCACACGGTTAAGGCTGAATACGCCGTCGAGGCAACGTGCATCCCCTTGCAGAAGCTGTCGATTGTGGCTGAGCTCGAGTACTTCCGCTCCTACTGCATCGCCGTGCGGGTGCCCAAGGGGTCCGTTGAGGACTGTCTGCTGTACGACAACGCTGAGGCGTACAAGTACGTCCGGCTGACGGCGTGCGACGACAAGGATGATTATTTGGTTGTGGGAGGGTGTGACCACAAAGTCGGGCAGGAAGAGACGACACCGCGCTTTGATGAGCTAGAGAAGTGGACTCGCGAGCGGTTTACCCAAGCTGGTACGACAGATTACCGCTGGAGCGGTCAGATCTTTGAGCCTGTTGACTACATGGCATTTATCGGCAAGAACCAGGGCAACAACAAGGTCTTCGTCATCACGGGCGATTCTGGAGATGGGCTAACGCATGGTGTGCTGGCGGGGCGGCTGATTGCGGACGAGATCGAGGAAAAGCCGAACGAGTGGGCGTCGCTGTACAGCCCGAAGAGGCTGGGCAGTATCATAAAGACGCTTCCGAGTATGGTAAAACATGACGTGCAGATCAACCTGCAGTACAAGCGATTCCTCCAAACCGATATCACGGATATCGAGGAGTTGGCGACTGGATGTGGTGGTGTCTTGAATTCGGTAAGCTCGATAGCGTCGCTTTGCGCCGTAATCCCCCACTGACACCCCATAGGCAACTAGCAAGCCGTTGGCCATCTACAAGGACGAGAAAGGCAAGGCTCACAAGTACAGCGGCCTGTGTCCTCACATGAAGGGAGTTGTCTGCTGGAACGACGTGGAAAAGAGTTTTGACTGTCCTGTCCATGGCAGCCGCTTCTCCAAGGAGGGTATTTGCGTCAATGGGCCGGCCAAGATGAACTTAGCACCGGCTGATAAGGCGGGGGGCGCGAGCCAGGAGTATGCTGCTGGGTCCGGTATGTAGGGGGAGAGAAAGGGTATTCTGTAGGCGTGGTAGAGCTTGGGAATAGGAACTCCCGTATAACTTGCTTTTGCGTTTTCATTTCATCATCTGTTAATCGATAACAAGCTCAGCTTAACTATGGCACACGCAACCCGTAATGATAACTCTTTCGTCCCCCCGTGAAACCGTTTGTTAATACGATGAGCGCATCACCGCGCATCGTCCACCGTCAGCCAGCAACACGACACCATTGGTGTAAGCTCCCGCGCGGCTCGCCAGGTACAGCAGCATACCGGCCATCTCCTCATCGCCCCCAAACCTCAGCGAGGGAAGGAACCGCGGGTCATCGGGCGACTCTTTGCTCGGGTCCCGGGTGCCGATCATGGCGCTGGCTAGCTCCGAAGGAAACACTGAAAACTCATTAGCACTTTCTCGGCCACCGCGATTCAATCGCCGGAAGCAAGAAACTCACGCCCCGGTGCCAACGCATTGGCCCGAATTCCGTACGCAGCCAAGTTCGAGCTGGCATGCTTCGTCAGGTGCATAATGGCCGCCTTGCCCGCCGCATACGCCGGCGTCGACAGGTACATGCGGCTGAAGGCGGCCATGCTGCTGGTGGTAATGACCTGGCTTTGCACGGCGGGGACGTCGCTGCCCTCCACGATCGGCCGGCCGAACCCACCCGCCAGCGCCGCCTTGTTGCCCGCGTCCAGCAGCTCGAGAAAGGCCACGATGGTGAAGAAGGCGCCCGTCACGTTGACGTTGAGGGACGACGTCGTGTTGTCCATGTTGGCCTGCGAGAAGAGGTTGGCGCGGACCTCGGAGACCGGCAGGGATGGGTTCCAGCCTGCGGACGGGCCGCCCACGCCGCTGTTGGCGATGAGCAGGTTGATGTGGCCCGTCTCGGAGGTGATTTGGTCGACGGCGGCTTGCAGGGAAGCGTGGACAGTTACGTCGCACTGGATGGGGACGAAGACGCCAGGGTGTTCTTCCGCGGCAGTGGTCAGGACGTCAAGACGCCGGCCGAGGATGTAGACGCGCTTTGCGCCGTTGACGGCAAGGGCCCGGGCCATGGTGAGGCCGATGCCTACGGGCCAGTGTTAGTATGGTGTTGGGCGTGGGGATCACAAACGTCGGTTGTTGCTTGTGAGCTTCCTTACCGGTGCCTCCGCCGGTGACGACGGCAACCATGCCGTCGACACGGAAGAGCGCTGCTGCATCGAGATTGGAGGTCATGGTGGTTTAGTTTCTTGTGGTGTGGTGTGGCAATGGCGGGGAGCTCCTACGGGTCAGGTTTCTTGTTGAAGTGAAAAGCTTGGGCTGGGATCCGATTGTCATTGGTGCCCAACATGTTTCAGAAGAGCTGGGATGCAAATCCGTCACGAATAAGTCGGGCCGGGACCGTATTTGAAGCAAGTGCGGTTACCTCAGGTAGGCTGCCTTATGATCGGACATTGGAAGGTGTAGGACGACATGGCATGGGCCAGTTTCGGAAGGTGTGCATCGTTGGACGGGACTCTCAGGAAGTTGGACAGAACCATGAGAATTGAAGATCTCCGGGCCCGGAATTAAAGGTGCACAAATACGTCAAGTACCGATCTACCTCATGTACGAGAGGTAGAATGTCTGCTCATAACCGAATAGCTCACAATTTGTGCGGGCGTTCGTTAGAACCTATTTGGCGCCTGACGCCCTTAAGCGACCACAAATCACTGTGAAGTTTCTCTCGGTCCGGACACAAATCGAGAGTGATACCCGGCCGGGGCGAGGAGCGCCGGGGTTGGGTGCTTGCTCCGGGAGCAGTGGGGATTTCCGAACACCCGGTTTCGGCCGGAGAGGGAAAGGGATTTCGGGACAACTGCCGATGTCACAGTGTGCTTGCCACCTCGATAATACTAGCCCGATCTGTGTACGTCCTTCTGATCGACTTATGAAGCCAAGAAAACGCCCGCCCCGATTGAAAAAAGGCGTATATTTTTGGCACGATCAGACGGTGGTTATGAAATCCCCGGCTATTATGTCGTCGGCTTGGGCAGTCTTCACCGGCGCAGCACACCAAGGCCCTTCCTCTGCTGAACAAGAACGATTTCGCACACTGTGGGTTCCACCAGCAAGACGCCGAAATCCGGGGATGGATGTCCCCGCAAATGGGCTGGGGAAAGGCTTCCAGCCCCCAGCAACAACCCGACGTTCTAGCCAATAATTGACTACTACTGCCGTTGACCACCGACGGCCGACTGCCGACCATTGACCGCTACGAAACCAGAAACGCCCAACTAGCCTTGGATACGCCATGTCGTGGTTGGACTTCGGACTTACCTCGAAAAGATGCGCTGTTTGCCCATCGACATCAGGCTTGCTCCGCTGCGGCGGTTGCAAAGTCGTCAGTTATTGCAACCCCAAGCATCAGTCGACCCACCGATCGAAGCACAAGGTAGCCTGTACTACCATCAAGGACACCCGAGAAAAGCTTGAGCGGGAGGAGGCGGCCCTCCGAGACGCAGCCGGCAGTAACTTCATACCGGCGGACGTGTTCAACAGCAGCGTCGGGCGTTTCTGGGGCATACTCGGCACAAGAGACTACATGCGGGCCCGGTTCAACGCCGCCGATGCACTTCTCAAAGTCGGGACCGTGGCTGCCGTAGAAAAAGCCCTCGACCACTTGACCGACATGCTACGTCTGTGTCGGAGCGACAATATGGGCGTGCGCGACATCATCCCTTCGGTGCTGCTGCGGCTCGGTCGAGAACAGGAGTGCTACGACTTCCTCAAGTGGTGGGCGACGGTCGACCACGAGACGTATGACTGGGGAAACATGGACCTGCCGTATCTGGACACCAAGGGCGCCAACGTCTTCGAGGCCGTTGACCCGTCGTTGGGGGGACTTAGTCATCTTGTCGCGTTAACACTCCTGAAACTGCGCCTCCTTCTCGACTTTCAGGCGTATGAGTCGGAATTTGGGTTCGGGGTTGGCGGTTTTGCTGAGCCTGATCGTCCCGTAGGAGACCTCGTGAAATCCAAGATCCGGACCTTCAGCCCCCGCGAGATCTCATCAACGATTAAGGCTTTGAAGGGGCAATACCATGAGCTCTGCCAACGTGTCAACAAGGCTAACCCTTACTTTTGGGACGCGTTGCTGGATGAGGGTGCAGGCGCTCCCACCATTCCGGAATACTACACTCATGGCTCTCCAGAAGAAGCCCAGTTCGTTTTGTATCACTGCAAACGAGCTTGGGAGGAGAGCGAGGAGGCTGTGGGGATGGCCGACGCCGATACCTACAAGTTCGTCCAGGCTTATAAAGGCGCCGAGGAAAGGCAGGGCGACCTAGAGATAAAGCGAGGCCGTGGCCTTATGTTCCCCTTCCAGTTCGAACATGACGTGCCGACTTCCTCTCCGCCCGCTTGTTTTCCCGCGACTATGATCAGCGGCGGCCAGAGCGTCCGGTTCATCTCCTCACACGACCCCCAGACGGTTCTCCTCTACGTCGACGGTGCTTGCACGAACAACGGACAGCCGAACCCTCGCGGGGGCTGGGCAGTTGTTTACGGTCCTACTGATAGCGCCTCTGGTCGCCTCGAGGACAAAGGGCCGTTCGGGGACGATAGCGTAGCAACCAGCAACCGAGCTGAGCTACGCGCCACCATCGCCGCGCTGCGAGTGCGCGATTGGAAGCAGGAGGGCTTTTCCACGATTGTAATAGCAACGGATTCGTCGTATGTTGTTGACGGCGCCACCAGTTGGACCAGAGGCTGGATGCTCAACGGGTGGATGACGCAGTCCGGAGCCCCTGTCAAGAACAAAGACCTGTGGGAGCTACTGTTGGGCGAGGTGGAAAAGTTGGACAGGCGTGGTTGCAGGGTTGACCTATGGAAAGTTCCACGGGAGCGAAATGTGGAAGCTGATGCCCTGGCAAAGGCGGCGGCCAACAGAGAGAGGGGCGAGCCCGAGTTCCGCGATCCCGTTATCCGGGCTTTTAAGAGCACGACCAAGCCTACGGGCGGCAGAGCAGAAACCAAGCCCAGCATCCTGACATTGTGCTTGGATTACGAAGACATGTTCCACGATATTTTTGGCGGTCTCGTCGCGAAGCTTGCGTCCAAAGCTACAATGGAGCGAGCCACGAAAGCCGAGGCCGCCCTCAGCATGCTGAGCAAACAGCCTCCTCCATCCGTCGTCCTGGTTACCGACGGGGCCGTCACACGCCACCAGAAGCTCTGCGAGCGTTTGATAGACTTGCTGCGGGGTGGCACAACCGTTATCTTAGGGGGTTGCTTCAGCGGCATGGTATCACTGGGTCAGTTCAATCGCTTCTTTACTCGTATCGGTCTTCCGTGGCGGCGAGGGTCTTATTTTCGGGAAACCGTTCAACTCCGCCGCAACGTTGTCGGTGACCGCTTGGCAAGCAAGCTGCCCTCGGCATACAGCCAAAAGGCCCTCTATGTCGACAATGTGGACAAGTCAACGATGTGGTACGTTGAAAAGGAAAACTCGACGGAGGCGGCGGTGGTGTTTGCCAATGTTGGCGCTGGCAAGCTTGGTTATGTTGGGGATGTAAACGGGGAGAAAGGCTCGGAGGCGGTTGTCCTCGCCATGTGTGGCTTTCTAGAGTGATTGGTTTTAGTTGAAGGGCAGTCAAGCTGTAACCCTTTTGTGCTAGTTTTTTGATCTTCTAAGCCAACCCGGATACTTATTCGCATTAGTGCCTCGGCAATGCAGGCGGGGACTACCGTGACTAGCCTACTTGTGATCATATACGGGACTCCGGACCCTACAATCGCATTCCAAATATCCCGAGCTCAAACCCTGTCAATGACCCCGAATACTAACCGAATCCCCCGCCGGACCCTACCGCCCTGCCCCGGGCCTCCTCACACCACGCATATGGTACCCATTCTGCTCCCAAAACTTCTTCTGACGCGGGCCATCAGACTTGAGCATCGCAAACGGGTTGAAGATGGTCTCCGTCTTTGACCGCGAATCGTTCCACCCCGGCCCCTTCAACACCGTCTTGCCGTCCTGCGCGAGATACAGGCGGGGATTCTCAGGCAGATAGCGCGCCGGGTGCGCAATGTTCAACAGCACCGTGGCCAGCAATATAAACGCCGCATCAAACACATAGAAGTACCACTCATACCGCACCATGGGGCTCAAGCTCATCGGATCCACCCCTTCCCTCGACGCCGGCACACCAAAATGCTCCACGGTGCGGTAAATCGTCCGCCCCAACACCAACAGTATACTCGCGCACGACACGAACAACGGGCGCGCGACGCGGGCGTTGCGGATGCGGCCCTCGCGGCATTTGTAGTAGAAGAAGCCCGCGAGCAGCAAAAACACGCCCGTCACCATGACCTGCAGCACCAGCGAGGCCCGGGTCAGCGTCTCGCCGATGCCCAGCGACTTGTCGGGCGCGGTGCGGTCGGTCAGGTAGGCCATGCCCGCGATGGTGAGCAGCTCGATGACGGCGGCGAAGGCGGAGGAGGCGACGATGATGCGCGAGGGGTGCATGGGCGCGCAGTAGGGCACGAAGTGGAAGACGCGCGTCAGGATGAGGTAGTTGGTGAGTTGGAGGAGGGGGCTGGCGGTGGGGAGGGTGGTTAGTTAGGTACCGACGTAGACTGGGGTGGAGGGTTGGAGGGAGTGTAAAGTTATAGGGGCATTGCACCGGAGGGAGGGCGGGGTTTAGGTAGGGGAAGGGGGGGTTCATACGGTGCGGCGTAGAGCAACAGTATACTGGCTGTATAAACTTGCGGATCATCGTAATGATCCGTTCCATAGCCGCGGGTCGCATAGCCCGCTGTCAGGAGGGCACAGAAGAACGGGAGAAATCCGGTCACAGGTGCCCAAGATGTGTAATAACTTAAAGGACGGATGTCCGGTGTCAGCTTAGCGCACCTAGAACGTTCAGACAATAGCAAGGGGATGCACTGACAAACATTGCCAAAGATGAAATAGCCCCGTCACTCCGAAGGCGGCCGCGAACAAGATGGCGGGCACCTTGTTGGGCGCATAGAAGTAGACGCTATCAGGCACTATGACTGTGTCAGTAACCTGTGCATGCTGAGCCGCATGGGCTGGTGCTCGTACCGGGATTCCCGTCCGACATGGCGGAAAGCTAGAACACGTACGGTTAGGCGGTGAGGGGTGAACTTCACGAATGTTCGTGGGTGTGAGGGTGGCGCCGAGGCCTTGTTGTTCCCGGTTGCCGGTAGTTATGTTGTGAACATTGACCTGAGAATTGATGATCAGGATTTCTTGCTCACGCTGACACATCGACGGGAACTTTGTGTAACCCGATGATCAACCGCGATTGTTCCAGGCTGAGAAAAACTGGGCTTCGTTGCATTCGCGAGGAATGATTGGGGCTGTGTCTGTTTTCGACCAACCAGGGGAGAAAGTGTCGCTGGGTGCCGAGTCCAACCCCAGAAGCTCATCTCACGGCTGTGATCCTTCCTGACCAAGCTGTGCTTGGCCCCCAAGCTCCCTCGGAAATTAATCTCACAATTGTCATCGTCCCTTGGGAGGAGAGAAGCTCCCATCTTGCAATGTTTTCATTAATTTGCCTATTGGTACGACCATGACGAGATCATGGCTTGAACTATTCCAAAGAGAAAAGCTGCCGTGGGGTAAGGAATGGGAAGGTTAATTCCCATTCCCCTCTCGAGGCACCGGAACAACCGCTACAGGTGTTAATGATATGGGTTTCACACTATAGTCTATATACCCAGATACTCGTCTGCCACTGGGCAGCCGAGGTCACGGTGCATCGATTATCCAACAGCCTCTTCGGGACACGCTCCCCAACGCCCCCAGCCCCTAGCGGGCATTCCATACCTGCTAGAGTGGAGTTTCATACGTTCATCAACCGGACTGTTTTCCGCTTGAGACGCAGCCTGAGGGGACGGCTGAAAGATCCGAAACAATGAATGATGTCCGCTGGCTCTTGCGGTCTCGTCCCGAGTACGAACGGAGGTCGGGATTAGAGCATTCTTGCGTGCATGGCTCCGGCTCACCCCAATGGGAGTGAGCCGGGTGAGCGCTCGGTATATGGAAAGCCAGACTGTAGCGCCTGGGGAGTCGCCTCCCCATGGTGCTGCGGTGCAGAGCCCATTGTCTAATGTCGAGTAACTCTGCTTTCCATGTGTGCCAGGACGGCCCGGGCCTCATTGTGTGGCGGTGTGGAACTGTTGTAGGCCTCTGGTCGGGGTTGGCCGTCTGCGGGTCCCGTGTCTGCGCCGAGGCAGTGGTCCGTCAAGTCATCGCTGGCGCAACCATCTCTGCGGATGAATCATGATCCTACTCCCCAGCCAAATGTCCCGTCTTTACCTAACTCCCAAGTCCTCAAGTTATACTGCCAGTGGACGGATTGTAGAGGAAAGGATAGGCTACCCTCTAGGATAAATGGGGAGAACACAGGCATGAATAGAGCGGACTAAGCCGACAAAACGGATGACCTGGCCCTGGGGGCTTCTTAAACGCGCTGGGTACCTAGGTACCTTAGGTTAGGTAGGTAGGCCCAAGCTACGCAGTTGCGGTCAGCTCGCCGTCAGCGTCCGTCCCACCGGAATTCGGGCGACCAGATGGCACTCGCTTTCTGAAAGTCCATCTCCACAGCAATCATTATGCGGAGGAGGTTGGTGGGATTTGGACGGGGAAGGCGAACATTCGACAATGTAGATGAATGAGATGCGTGGATTGACAGACGTGGCCGTCCGCTCGACAGAGGCGAGGACCCTGACTTTGGGCATTGTTTCCTTCCGGCCGCATTGCTCCCTCGCTACCGATGCCGTCAGCATCTTCGCATCTACCGTTGAACGTCCCGTCCCCCCGGCCCTCTACGCCCGACGGGACATTGACGGATTCTTACGCCGGATGCCGTGTACAGGCCGTATGCTGCCCCCCCTGCAGGACATACGTGAGCCACTGAGGGCTGGCTATGGGGCTGAGGGTCAACACCGTTGTCATCGTTGTTGGCGTCGGCCTTGTCAGCGCGGTCTGATGTCGAGCGGCCCGGGGCGAGGCATAGCACTACAGTCCGCTCCTAGGCTAGGGTAGCTTTTGGCTGCTTGGACGGACATGCGTCATTGAGTGCATCCTGGTAACCGACGTCCTCGCGATGAAGTCGGCGGGCGTGTGTGTATCCCCGGTATAGCTTTTTAGATCATGTTCCGGGTACGCAAAGAAACAACTTTGCTGCACTCCCACAGAGTAAACCCCGTTACAGACAGCGGCGCCCTAGGGAACAGGGATCAAGATAATTCTTCACCCACAAGGGCTATCATTATTTGACGGAGCACGTTATCTTGATGTTGAAGCTACCTAGGCTACTGCTGTAAGTTTGGTCTGACATCACATTCCCAACCCGGGGCCCCAAGCGGCGGGCGTAGAAGAGTGACAGAAAGCGAGTGTGAGAAACGGAAATTCATCGCCAAGAAAGTGCAAAGCCCGAGTCTTTGGGTGTTGTTCATCTCCTTTCCTATCTCCCCTCCCCCCCTCCTTCCCCCCTTCAACCCCATAATCTTTATCCATTTTCTCGACACTGCATTTACGCGTCGCTTAACAGTCGACCGACACGGAGCCGTAAAGGATGGTCACGCAGCCATCGCGTTCGGTGATGACGGCAGACCCGCCACGGCAGTCCGTGCCGCTCCAAGTTCGCACGCTGCAGCTGAGAATTTGAACAAGACATATTAGTTCTCCGTGTCTATCAACCATATTCTTGATAGGGGACGAGGGATGTGTTTGGGTGTGGGTATAGATGTAGCGAAACATAGGTACCTTCCAAAAACGCGAATGGAACGCTTGCCGGCGGGGACGGGGTAGCAGCGGAAGCCGGTGCCGTCTTGATGGAAGTAGGTATGCACCTCGTCGGTACACCTGTCACCGCCGTACATAGTGAAGTTGGCGGAGCGCTTCTCCAAATCGCTGGCGTCGCGGGGTGACACGTCCCCAACCTCACCGGCAGGGGCTGCCACAGCCAAGGAGGTGAAGAGGGAGAAGATGGCGAGGATCTGCTTGGTATGCATGGTAAATAATTTGGGCCACCGATTAGAAAGGGGTTGATTCTGGGTGGGTGTTGGAATGAAGATAGAAGGTGAAGATGCTGGTGCTGATGCTGATGAGGATATACTCGGGGTTGGAGGGAAGGAGAAGAACCCTTTATATACACGGAGCTGCGTGTCTAGAATTTCTCAATGACATTGGGTATGCTCTTCTTGGTCATCAACGAACAACCTTGATACAACTGACTCGGCGGCATACGGCTGCTGAAACCCCGAGCCCGGACGTGATTAACGTGTATGGTTTTGGTTGAGACCAATAACTAACAACGTTCAGGTGGACTTGCTGACCACACTGTTACAGCGTAGTATTATTTATATGCAAGCTTGCTTCTATTTGCTGCATTGAACTTGTGCTAAGACTTGGGAGTTGATGCTTTTGGTCGACCGATGCGGTCTAGCAGTATTTACAGACCTTCCATGTTGAGAATGTCCCCCTTTTTGTGACACGGGATTTTCGTGGAGCCGAGGACGTCTTCGTTGCTCCCCCTAGCTGAGTACCTATGGGATGCAACCCTTGAACTTCCCGCCGCACACGTTGGACGAGCTGTTGTAACAGTGTAAAACGTCCATCAACGCCTAACCATAGCATCTGCAGCGAAAGGACGAGCCAAAAGGGGGTCGTTGGTCGTTCCCAGGCCGCTTAATCGGACTCTTAATAACCAATCAACTTACGCCGGTGTCGGAAACATACAGAGGAATATGCCAGGGACGAGTGAAGAGCAGGATCCTATGGATGAATGCAGGAGGTCAGCGAGGACCTTTTGTCTGAGCGCCCGCCACTTGCCTCCGGGGTGACAGCCGGGCGAACATCAGGCTAATAAGAACTGTACCACCTTCCTCAGCAAAGACTTCAAGGGTCGCAAACTATGACAGTGAAGCGATGACCTTCAGAAACCACCCGTTTGTGTAACTCTCAATTTGTCTCGGGCAGGCTCGATGCATCCAAAGGCTCTTCGAAAGTCTGCGCCAAAGACCCCACTAATTGAAACGAAGCGTTCATTGTTCGCTCTTCGATGTTACACAGTGTAAGCTCTCGAGTCTCGAATCGAAGCTTCGCTTCATGTCAATTGTACGAATGGGCATGAGGTTCAAAATCATGGTTTAGATAAGGTATGCTCGACCAGCTGCTGGGCCAAGCCGCAGTAGGTAACAGAGTGCCCAAATGACATTGTCGTCCTCGAATCCGTGACAGGCCATTGTTTCCACTTGTCTACATCGAACCGCCATCTTATGACTTTTTATTCCGTTCAGCTCCGCGTCACGACTTGCTCCTCTGCGGCAATTGCTGGCCCATCTGCCTTTCCCACAGCGTCCGGTCGAACCGCCCCTCCTTGAGTGCACGTGCGTCCCCGGCATACTTGAACATCCTCGCTTGCAGCGGCTCCTTCGGCTCCCCGTCAAGGCGTATGGTGCACGTCGCCAGGGTGTAGGCGTTGGTCTCGTAGCATGTTAGTCTGTGCGCGGCCTCGGCCGACGGTACCAGGAACGCGCAACCCGCGACGGTGGCGTCCGAAGCGCCGTCGAGGAGCGTCCGGTAGTGGCCCCGGTTGGCGAGCTCGTAGCCATAGATGGTGGCCGGCCGCGCGGTCGGGTCCGACTCGGGGCCGAGGACGTCCCCGAGGATATCGGGTTTCCTAAGGGTGCCGTAACAGAAGTAGTATACTGGTTCGAAAAGTCAAGGGCGCCAAACTGAGTGGTCGGCAGGCTCGTTGGACGCCAAGGTTGAACCACCGGCCAAGGTCTCTGCCGGGTCCCTGTGCAGGCCAGCCGTTGAGGGGTAACCGGATGACCTTTACTTAATGTCGACGAAGCCAGTGTCCGCCAGCCGTTGCTTTGTGAGATCGCTGTCCAAACATTGTATAATGTGGGCATCCCGTGGCAAGGTGCCGGCCCTCATCGTTCGAAGCCCCGAGAGGCTTGTAGGCCTCGCTGCTGAAAGCAGCCAGGCTCCCGGTCTACAGATCGCGAGTCAAGCTGCCGCCAACCTGGAAGGTCCCCGGGGTCTGCCAAGGCGGCCGTCTGCGGGAACGACTACCTAGGGACGGGAAGTTACCCTGCCCTCTCGGTAGGGAATTAACTCCACCTCAGTTGCCGCTCTCCTCTTTGCCAATGAAGACCTACAGCGGACGAGCCCCTCGCCTCGAGCAAGCCAACCAAACCTCTCCTGCTCAACCACAGGATTTAACCGGTCAGACACTCGCGCGTCTTTCGGTCCTTGTGCGCGGCACACATGCATTTTTATAGTTGGCTAGTAACCCCAGCCGTTGCCGCTCAGGACTTCCGTGTAACTCGAGGCTATGACCGACTAACCTCCCGCCAGCACTGGCAGGGCGGTAACCGGGTTCAGAAAACGCCGAAGGGTTTACTTCATAAACTAAGCGACCATGCGGAGCCGCTCCTCTTCCCCCGCTGTACCAAATGTGTAGGTCCGAATACCGTCTCAATGAACCGGACTCCAACGAGAATCCCATAGGCGTCGGATACGGATCGCCAAAGTCGCTGTCCGTGTCCAGGCAGGTAAGCCAAGTTATTACAACGTCAGCATACTTGTCGCCTGCTTTCCACGGCAACTCCGTCCGTGCTAGCTGGACTAGATAGTCCTTGAAAAACGGCCAGGGCCATGGTGTTTCGGCAAAGTCGCGGACCACACGGCCATACCCAGGTGTTGGGATCTCCGCCCCTTCGCAGTGCCCACCCAGCGGCTCCCACAGTCCAATTTCAAACAGACACATCCCAAGATTGTGGATATCGTGCTGCGTCTTGCACTGTTCGGCCGGGTACTCGCCCATCCGCTTCGGGTGGTGGTAAACGTTAATATGGGCCCAGTCCTGGTCCCCCGTCATACTGGTCGCTCCAGCCGCAGAGCGGAAGCTCTCAGATCCAACGAGGAAGCTAGACCGCCGGCTGGTAGTAACCGTAATTGTGTTGGTCGCAGAAATACTGCTGCTAGCGAGCTGGGTACCTACTTAACTGATGTCCTCTTTGAACAGAAGCACCGATTTAGGATTCATGTTCTTGTGCACAGACTTGAAGGCGTGCACATAACTGGCCGACGTCGCGAGCTCTCCACGAAAGCGACGGCGCTCTTTGCGGCAATAGTAGCACGGCCCTCAGGCTTTGGACCTGCTTCGGGTCGGTCCCATCGGGCACTTTGAAGACCAGGTCGAAGCCAGCGAGGCTCACTTGTGAACTATGCTTGAACACGCGCATGGCACCCTTGCAGTTGAGAAGCCCGAAGGCGAGGGGGTCAGCACGTTTCAACCTCTTCGCCAGGTTGCGGACGTCATCGTCCAGCGCGCGCTGGTTCGTCCCGGGCCGGCATGGTAACATAAGGTAGGTATCGAGGA
This sequence comes from Chaetomium fimeti, assembly GCF_033439085.1. NCBI lineage: Eukaryota > Fungi > Ascomycota > Sordariomycetes > Sordariales > Chaetomiaceae > Chaetomium > Chaetomium fimeti. The sequence continues at coordinate 518,069 of NW_026944339.1, forward strand.
TGAATCAATTTGTTCTTTTGCACGGGCAGCGCATCTGCGCAAGGACGGGCGGCTGAAGGGGATGGGAAATGCCCTAAACGCAACAGTTGGAAGGAAGACCGAGAGCTGTGTTACTGTGGGTTAGAGGGCATTACGGATGCCTGCTGTTAGAGAGAGTGGTCAAAGTAGACAACAAGCAGGAGTTCGCTAGAAAGTCCGACATGGAGATTGCCAGCATAAGACGCTCCCGAGACTATAATGCCAAAAGGCCCTTGCCCCCATCTCCGTGCTTAGTCGATGTCTTGGTTGTCCCTGAGCGCGTTGTTATTCCTGCGCCTCTTCTCCCTCTCCTCCCACACCCGCACCATTCGGTCCCTCCTCCCCGCCCACGGCCCTACTACCGCCCTCTGCGCGGTCGGAATTGTCGAAGAGGATTCGAATAAGGGCAGCCCTCTTTTCCTCCTCATTCCTAGGCACGTCTAGCTCCACCACGCGACCCTCGTTTTCCGGAAATACTATCGTCCAATGGAGCCCAGATGGTCGGTGCATCGCAATGCAACCGTTCGGCATCAGATCACAAGAGCGATGCCGGACGACATCAGACAAACTGCAACCTCCACCGGCCGCTGTCACATGGTCCCTCAGAACCGGCCTTGAGGTATTAGGAGGATGCGTGTCCGAATCCGAGTCCCCTTCGATGTCCCGGTACGCCTTCGCGGCATTGATGTATGCTGCAATCTTTTCTAGATCGACACACCCCTTGTTTTGGAACCAGTTCCTGAACATGAGGCCCCATAAAGGCGGGCCTACGTTGGATGCGGTGGTATCAAGGAAGAATTTGTCAGGAATCAGCGGCGCCAGGTCCACCATCGTCTCGAAGCAGCGGACATGATAGTATTTCTTGTCGGAGGGGCCGCGGTTGACGACGATGCGGTAGTCGTCGTCAATGTACCCACGCTTCATATATCGGTCCTCGTTATATTGAAAACCTTTGTTCTCGCGCAACCTCTCGCGCAACATCGCCTCCACCATGACCCTTTGTAGGCAGTCGTGTTCGGCTCGGCATCGCGCTCTGCCGTTACGGCTCGCTGGTGCCTCCTGGAGGATAATTGTCCCCCTGGAGCGTTCAAACCCACGGAACAAGCTCTGGCCCGTTCTCTCGAGCCTTTCGGCGGCTTCGTTGAGTGCCTCGATTGGCGATAGGTTACGGCGGCGCTCTTCTTCGGCCTCGCTGCGCTCCGCTTCGGCGTGATACCTCGCCACCAAAGCATCGATCTCGGCTTTGTTCTCTTCTGTTTTCGCCCATCCTCGTATCCGTACCCCCTTGCGCTTGAAGGTCCCAGATTCCGAGGTAGTATCCACACCGGCGGGCTTGGAATCAGATTGACCGGCTGGCAAAGCTGGCTCGGGCTGCGGATGAACAGATGGGCGCTTCGACGCAGGCGGGGACGGTTCAGGCGACCGCGACTTCCGCTTGCGCTGCTGACCCTGTCGGTCTCCAACACCAGGAGTCTCCATGGCGGTTGAGGTTAGACGGTGTCCAGATTGAGGCTCGGAAGAGTGTGGGTTGAAGGTGTTTGTTGTACCGTTGTGCCGTCCGAACTTGCAGGCAATAGAGGGGTTATTCGAGCCGATGGTCAATAATTAACGGACCGCGTTTGAAGCTGAGCTTCAATAAGAGGTTCTGCTGATGGAGCGACAACGTGGACACGATGACGAGTTTCGAGTTGTTGACCAGAATGCTGCTCCTGTTGTTGGAAAGGCGGGAAAGAGGAAGAGGGATCAGGCCCCCAACCAACAGCTTGGAACCAACGCCCCAAGCTGTTGAATTAACGGAATTTAAATTGGCGCCTCAGGCGCTCTATCTCAGCGCCTGAGTACCTACCTACTGGAGGCCGCAGCCGCGGGACCGAGCTCAGCCACCGTGACATGCGGGCAAGCTGAGGGAGAAGGTCTTGATGCAGGGCCGGCTTTTGGGGGTCTGTGGGGGCTCCCACCACTTCATTCTTCTGTTCTGGGACACATGCACACAACACACACAATTCAGCCTGTTCGAATCCCCTCTGTCTGCCACCACTGAGAGACCCACCTGCCTGATTCGGATGCCTGTAACTGTTGTCATGTAACAGGTGGACGTCCGGCGCTTATGTGTGCAGGGGTTCAGTACTGTGCGGGTACTGTTGACACCGAGAGGGACATGTGCCCCGCCCGAGATAGACTGTATCTCAGATCGGAGAGGAAGCTGACACCCAGGTAGGAATAGCAGATAACGTTAACAGTAATGGCCGAGAAGGAGTGAGACGTTGTCGTGGAGGGGTTGGAGGGGGAACATGCAGGGCAAAATGTAGACCTGATTGGAGCAGAGCAGGAAGGGAAATGTGTTGACGCCTCTGAGCGCACCTCTGTGGTGATGTTGGCTTGGGTCTTATCCAGGATCTCAATACCAAACAACTTAAATTACCGTATTGGAATACTCTGCTATTAGTTACCGGGGGAAAGAACGCTGTTGTTCACGACGCGTGAAACCGCTATTCGTTGATTGTCGCTGATCTCTGTCGGCCCCGGCCTGAAGGTGCGTTGTTGTTGGTTCCCAACGAGCCTTGAATCCGGTTAAATCGGCATTCCAAGTCACGGGTCCACGAGTCCCACGTTATGATGATGCCTAGAAGGAACTTGATGCGCGGTTTCTCAACCGGATATTTAATTCTATCACATGCCCCAGTTTGTAGCTCTTCTAGTCAGTCCACTTGAGCGCTTGCACGAACGTCCTTCAACCACTACTCTCTTGGTGTTGAATTATTATATTCCAGCACACTGCCCAGAGTTACAATGCCGGACATGACGGAGGGCGATCACGCCTCCATTGGGGGTGCTCCAGACGGGACCCCTCGCGAGGTGCACCCAACGGCAACCTCCTTCGGGTAGCGTCCGTTTCCCCCAGTGATGAATCTCCACGCCAACTACTCCGGTGTTCTCAATACAATAAAAAGCCACAAACTCTGCGGAGCAAGCGAGAGCGACTTTCTTTACCTAGTCGAATACCATATCGGCTACACACGAAGGGGTCCCCTCAACTTTGGCCGCGGATACTACCTCCGCAATGGCACCACGTTCAAGGATGACATCCTCACTGCCACTGGCCAAGACTTTCGGTTCCCACTTCTCGTCTCGTTCGTTAACCCAGTGACGATCGTGAAAATCCCACCCCTTGAGACGGCAGAGAACCCTCGGGATCTGGTGGATGAGGTGCTGGATGCTGGGACCACCCAAGAGCATGGGGTCACGTTCAGATTCTCAATCGAGGTTGGGGTGAAGGAAATGCAAAGGGAGACGTTTGAATGGAGGAGGGCCGCAGCAAGCTCGGGAAGGCAAGATAACGAAGAAGGGACCGGGCACAAGGTCAAGAGTCTGTACACACTGCACCGTCTTGCTCACGGCTATACAGCCGCCTCAACCTCAACCTCACCTCCCTCAAGTGGCGTGGCTGGGGCCCCTGACGTGGTAGCGATGCTTGCATTCAACTCTGTCCTCTCATTCACACACCTCTTCACATTGGAACTCAAGGGGGCCGGGTTGACGGGGGAACTGGGCGACCGTTGGACTCTCACGGCTGTTACCACGGCACTGACTATCCACTTGCTGAGGCAGCTCGGCAAGACGCCAGGTGCAAGTGCTGGGAGTCCACAGAAAAGCAATGGCAAGTGACCGGAAATATCTTGACTCTTCGTGAGTTGGAGGAGGCCATCAACGTGATTTAATGAGTAGGTAGGGTTACTTTTGCAAGGACTGGAAGGTCCTGGAGCCGTTGCCATCAAACCGGGTAGCTTTGTCAGATCACTTAAGCAAAATGCTCTCGCCCCGATGCTCTAATGTGCCGACATGCACAAAAGCAATGTCTCCAAAGACCGAATGGGAAGGGGGTCATCAGCATAGGAAAAAGAAGAGGTGAGATGTTTTCCTAACCGACTTAAATTTAGTTATAGCACACCCGGCCCAGATACAACATCCCCCATAGAAATGAACTTCCCACATAGGAGTAACTCCGACCAGGTATCCAAAGTTAATCCTCCCAAAAACGCCAAGCTAATACCTCAAGAACCATAACCATCCTTACCAGCCTTTAGTCATATGTCCTAACCCATCCACATCATAGCAATGATCCACCCAGCTTAGTGCTGGACCTCGCTGGTCGCCACATCAGGCGTTTTCTTGACCATGGCCTCCCTCTCGGCAGCCATCGGACTGTCATATCCACCAGTATACTCCACGGCGGTCATATCCGACTTGTGCACATCCGACTTGGGCACAGGAGCGTACTTCTTCCGCTTGAGGTAATGCCTGTTTTTCACACAATGGTTAGCCACACGGCCATCAAGAGGCAGTCAAGGGACCACAGGAACCCAAGCAAGGACAGAAGGAGCAGAGGGGCACTTACACCAACGCCGCAATAATCGCCGCCAGAATCGGCACCCCCAACCCCACACTCAGCCCAATAATCAGCTTATTCGACACCCCGCCCGTCTCACCCTGGAACACCTCGCCAATATCATCCAGCACATCACCCACACCGTCATCATCGCCCTTTCCACTGGGGCGGGCAGAGCTGGTCGGCGGCGGCGGCGGCGGAACGTAACTAACCGGCGCGCCACTAGTCGCAGCCAGCTTGTTGACCTGCTTGCCGAAGGGGATGGTGCTGGCGACGGAGAGGGCCGTCGAGGCCGGGAAGGTGGGCGTGACGCCCGATGGCACGGCCGTGACGTGGGTCTGGGTCGAGGTGCGGAGGGTGGTGGACTGCAGGGACTGCGGGCAGGCGGGCAGGCCGGGGGAGGCGCAGCTGATGCCCGTGTACAGGACCTTGGTGGTGAGGGTGTGGGTCTCCAGGTTGGGGTCGTCCTCCTCCTGGCGGGCGGCCACGGCGGCGGTGGGCGTGGGGGTGGCGTCGGCGGTGATGGCGCAGATGTCGGCCAGGGTGGTGTAGAAGAGCGGGATGGTCGTGTTGGGTTCCAGGCCCCAGGTGTGTGGGCCCACGGCGACGGTGGCGCCGGCGGCCGCGCCGACCGCGAGGGTGTACTCTTGGACGATTTTCAGCGCGCAGCCCTCCTGAGCGGCTAGCTCGGCGCCGCCAGTGATGTTGGTGAGGAACTCGGCTACACTGTAGGTAACTTCGTGTTAGTGATCAATGATTGGTGGTGTTGGGGTTTGGCGTGGCGGGATAGGGGCTGGGTTGCATCGGGGGCGGTTTGGTAGGTACTTACGTCGCGAAGACGCCCACATCCATCCCATAAGTGAATTTTGTCATCTCCCGAATCTTCGCCAGTGTCTCCGAATTGCCGAATGGGTTGGCTTCATCAGCTGCGGCCAGCGTGTTCAGAATTAGGGCGTTGCCGCTCTCAAAACCGGCGTGCATGCCGACTCGTAGAATCGCTTTGAGTGCCACGGTGCCGCTGATGACGGTCACAGGGAGGAATTCGAATTGGCCGCCGTTGCTGAGTGGTCGATGCGTTAGCACGAACAGGACTCTTTTGCGGTGGAGCAGAGTGTCATATCTTACAAGATGACGTCGGACACATTCTGGCCGAACAAAGCAAGCTTGAAACCGACGGGGTCATCGAGGAGCAGATGGAATCCCGAGCGAATGGTGATCTCGCCTTCCACGCTGAGGATCAAATCCAGGGTCACGAAAACGCCCGCCTCGAGCCCATCCATCAAGGTGATTCCGAAAGCTGTTTGTGATTTGTACAACGGGATGGTCAACGTAACGCCGGCGGCAATGGTCGTGTCCATTTCCATGTACAAATCCATGTGATCGATCTGGAACAGTAGTTGAACTTCCGGGAGCGGGGGAAAGTTAATGTCAATATCAGTATCGATACTGACGTTGCTGAAATCAATGAACTCGTCCATTTCGAAGTCGCCGGGACCGACCAATTGCTTAAGCTCATCCAAGTTGATGGCATCGTCAATGCTCTCCACTGTAGTTCGGACTAGATCGCCCAGCTCATCCTTGACTTGTCCAGTGACATTGCGGATTGTGTCTCCGATGTCGAAGTCTCCCCCGATGGTCAACTGGGCAGTGGCGCCGGCTTTGAAGTAGCATGTCACACACTTGACTTCAATACTGAACTCGGCTGTGAGGTTTTCGAGCTTCGTGCCAGCCGTGTCGGCTTCATAGGAACTATCTTGCGTTAACCACCTATCCACGACCGCGGGTTATAACATCAAATAAGAAAGAAACCCACTAGCTGAACACAGTCGCATCATTCCAGCTCTTGTCAAGGCTTGCGCTGTTCTCGAAGACATTCTGTCGTCGCGTGCGTGCCAAGTCCGCGAGACGGCGCCAGATGAGATGACGGGTATGCTCGTCCGATGTGCCGGGCAGGTTCCGTGTCCGGACTTCGACAAGAGGGGCCGGCGTGGCCGCGGCCGAAACAAGGCCGGCGGCCCAGATGAGGGCCGAGTAGACACCAAGCTTGACCATGGTGAGTGGGTGTACAAGAGTCGAGGGTCTGGGGAAACGGAGATATCCTGAAAACTACTCCATCACGGGCTTCCGGTATTCTTTATGCTGCGGACACTTCACACCCTCTGGTCCTCGACGGCTGTTTCCAATGGGTGCAGTCGGCCCCCAATCTTCCAGCTCAGGCATCGCGAATGGCCGCGAGGGTTCGGGAGCAGGCATCCCATGGACGAAAAGTCGGGATAGGAAGTTCATGAATGTTTGTGTGGGGCGTATGCAAGAATGCGCCGCATGGTCGCAGGTTGTTGGTCTCAGCGTGGCTGTGATGCAAAGCTCGAAGCGTGCAACCACACAAACGACGACTGCATCAAGGGCCCCATCTGCAGCCTCGGGGTTGGAGGAACGGGTCCCCTGTCCTTGGCGCGTCCCCATGGCACCTTTCTCACGCCTTGTTGTTCGAGTTTCTATCCAGTTACCATCGAGAAAGAAGGCCAACCCCGGGGGGTTTGGACCGCCATCCTGCATGTTGGCCGTTGGTCCCCACGGAAGGAAGAGCGTAAGGCTGGGAGATTGGATTCTCAACGCCTCATCTGCATGTCTGCGGCTGCTGGAGGAGTTATCACCAACAACCCGCGCGACGCATCCAAGGGACATGGGCCATTGCAAATCACATTCCGCTCTGTGATGCCCGTTGGCTTCGGGATGACAGCGCGCCATCAAGAAGCGTTGGACTTGACAGGGAGCCTGCTCACCTCTTTTACCCCGTGCTTCGAAACCTTGGCGCGTCGGATGTGTTGCAGCCGAAACTGACTTATGCAGGACAGGGCAAGAAATCGTGGCCCAGTGAGACCTCCCCGCTTGGACAGCCGCAAGTCCAAGAATAGACCTCCATGGCCCGCCACGCGAGGCTGGGCAAACATCAACGGGCTTTGCAATTGCTTGAGGGGAAGGGAGGCTGTGCTCATTGGTTTTGTTGGTCCCAAGGGGGGTTGACAAAAGAGTGTGAACAGTGCAGGCCGATACGCATCGTGCTGGGTGACTTCGGCAGCTGCCCATCAAGAAAATAAGACGAAGACCTGAAGGAGTAGAAAAACAAGTCAAGCAACCTGCAGAACGAACGTTGCCCTAGATGGTTTGCACTGTGATATCTGCTGTTAACGTGGCCAAAGGTCGGCCATCCCCTGTTCACTTGCTCAGGCCCCTCAAAGTTAGGTGATTGGATACTCAATCCCAATGCGAGTCGACGTCCTATCCGGAAAGGTGCGAACGGGTGTCCAGACAAGTGATGTCCATCTTGGATCCTCAGGCTTAGAGGCTCTGGCACTGCAGGACTGGACTCTGCTGGCGCCGTGGAGAACTTCATTCACTTGCTTTGCTGCCATGTTGACAAAGAGATTCGAATGCTGCATTGTAGATGTACGGACCATGTGCTGAATACAAAGGCAGAAAACTTCATAGGACACCCCACCCTTCTGGGAACATTGCCATCGGGTTACCGTAAATATAAGTTGCACCAGTCCTCAGCTGTACATCCATTCTGTTGTCATTAACCTCACTTTCATTACCTGGCTATTACCTAGGCAGTTAGCTAGGTACTTCCGTGTGTAAAGTAGGAGTCGACAACAACCCTCTCCGCGTATTATGGCGTCTCCCGAATGTGGCCAAAACACCAATGAATCACCAGATTCATGGATACGTCGACTTCCCGCTGAGATTCGGCATGACATTATGCAGTCGGCGATTAAAACAGAACTCGCTTGGGGATATTCACAACCGACGACCTACGGGCAGATTTGGATGCGGGAATCCGACACTATTAACGCTGGGAACTCGAACCCGAGCCCCGAGAAGCAGTACTGGGCTAAGGCTTACCGAACAGTCTCGCGACACGAATCGCTGCAGCCGTTGTTGGAACTCTCCAAAACGACCCGGGAGGCGGTTCTGGGCACAGAGGTCTTTTCATTCGCTGTCCGAAAAGATGGGCGTTCTTACACCGACCCACGGTATCATCAGTTCGGACAGAATGGCCCGCCGCTGCCGGTCTTTGCAGGCGCCACCCAAGAGCTAGTCTTGCAAGACATAGGGCGCGATATTACAGCGAAGGAGCTCTTTCTTACGCTCCGCCATATATTTGGAACCAAAATACGGCGGATTCATGTATCAGGGGCCGGACAGCAATGGCACGCGATGATGTTTGACCCGGGGGTGGAATCGGTTACATCGGCGCAGACAGGGCGCGCATATCTCAGTAGGAAACATGGAGAACTTCTAGGAGTGTTGGAGCGGGACTTATTCCATGTGTTCCGTGGCATTCTTACACAACCCTTTACGCAGCCATGTAACGAGCCTAATATTGAAACTGAATTCAAGGAAGAAGACGCCCGGGTGTTTAGGATTGGCGCTATAGCACCGCACTACGTATGGGCAGACTCCCCTTACGATCCGAGCGACCTTGTACAGATTTGTGAAGTTGTCCGTCAGCATAGTGATGGACGGCTTATGATAAACAACGGGTTGAAATATGATTTCAAGCTGGAGGAGCAAGACACCCATCTAAGCACATACACACGACTAAAACTACGGGAAATGGTTCGTATCGCTAAGGAACTTCTTCCCGACCTAGAGTACATTTCCGTATGCGTTCGGCTTTTGGACAGCGCGTCTATCGAGAAAGTCCAATCCCATGGGTGATGACCCGAGTATATCAAACCTATGGGAGGGGACAAATCAAAACGAGGTTCCGAAGCCAATCCTATACATTCCCTTATTCACATAATGATATGTCTTAGCCGTCCTTACTTGTAGTTTGGCCAACGAAAAACCACGCGTATGCCACTAGCTTCCCCAGTTAACCCTGTTCGTGAGGAGGCAACAGGGCGTCTCTGAATCAACAAATTGAAACTACCTCAGCAGGCGTTATATAAAGCATGACTATGTGTCCCCATGGTACATCTTCAAGCTGTTATGTACATGTTGTTATACTGGTCCTTAATCTGAGCTGTAGAGAACGTGGTACTAGGAGCCGCGATGGCGCGTATGCCCCTACCCAGCTCAACCCTCATTACTTGTACAAGTACTTAGGGACGTACGTAGCGTGAACCTTAAGGCTCGCGTGTTCCCATTTATGCCACCTCCTGCCCTCCTTTTTGTGTCCCCCCCTTGGCAATGTTAGCCAGCCACTTCCCTGTATCAAAGCACCCAGTACGCCATCTTCATCACGCTCAAACCCACCCCGCACTCAAACGGCTGCCCAACATTTCCCTCCGCCCCAAGGTACACCTCCTACGACACAGCGTTCAACACGCACTTACCAGAATCCCTTCCCGGCACGAGGCTATGTGCCGGCCAGATGACTTGCCACGACGCCACCTCGACGCTCACCAACGCGCCACTGCTGCTGCCCCGTGGGGGTTCGAAAAGGGCAAAGGTGAGAGCGTTGGCGAAGTCGTCGCGCAGCGCCCAGAGGAGGTCACAGAACCCGGGGAAACCGGCTACTCCGTTGTTATATCTCGCGCGGGGAGACGGCAACCGAGTTGATGAATGAGACGTTGGGCAACGCGAAGAAACCTGTTCCGGTGCCAATTATGTCGGACACTCCATGGGGGCTGGCAACGAGGCTTTTGATCGAGTTGTTGGCTTTGTTAACGGAGCGTACGGCGATGCTTTAGTTCGTCGGCGACCGCGGTCTTCTTGGGTTCTATGACTGAGACGGGAACGAGCTTGCCAGTGAAGATCGACATCTCCACCGCGCCGTGAAGCCCTACGCCATGGAGGGGAAGAGCCGGGCTCCAAATTGGTTGGGTCAAGCCAGATGCTCTCTGTTTGGTTGCGATTTGTGCCTTCGGATGCCGTACTAGCCCCCAAGACCCGAGGGCAAGAAGAATCTCCCCAGAAGTAGGTACGTAAACTGCGATAGGTCGATTCATACACATTGCATCGTTCAAGTCGCCCCGAACCAGTAGTACACTCCCGAGGAAGCTCTTTTGATACCGAAGCGTCTGTTCAGGGGAACCAATGCCCAGTCCACAAAGCCCTCAACCAGCACCTTCAATCACTCCTCCCTCGCGCGCTCCACCCCTTATTCGTAAATGTAACAGAACTTTCCACTCAACCCACCCATGGTGCTCATGAGTTCCCGCACCTCCACATCCTCCGCCAACACGCCCAACCCACTCAGATCATCCAGCGTGCCGTTCGCGCTCGGCGGCATGTTGTTCATGGTGCGCGTCATGCTCACCTCGGTCAGCCGCTTCTCGAGGTCCTGCATCTGCCAGATCCACCAGACGCGGTCGATCATGGAGTGGTGCAGCCAGAAGGCCGGGTCGCCGGGGCTGACGTAGAAGTCGCCGGCCGGGTCGCCCGAGACCGTGTAGTGGCCGCCCGCGTGCACTCCCCACTTGCCCTGCGGGAACTGGCCCTCCATGACGGTCTGGAACCAGAACACCTCCTGGTTGGTCGTGATCAGCTCGTGCGTGTAGTTGGCTGTCGTCACGGCCGCCGCGTGTTTGTTGACGTCCCGCCGCAGGCACCGTGGGTTGTGGCCGAGCCCGTCGGCCTGGGGGTTGCGCTTGATCTGGAGGCTGGGGGCTATCGGGCCGAGGTTGACGGTCATGCTGGATGGGTTGAGGGTGGTTAGATTGAGAACGGGGTGAGTTAGCTCGTGTCTTGCATGTACGCACTTCTTAAACGGACCCTCTGTGACGCAACCGCCACCATCCGCGGGTGGGATAGTGCCGGCACCGGGTATGGTAATGCCTTGGTGTGCTTCCTTTGCGCCATTGCTCCCCATGCTTCCTTCGGTGCCGTCGAAAAGCGGCGAGTTAACGGGGTCCTTGGCGTAGCGATCCCAGTTCCAGTACTGCATCACGGCCTGTTAGTGGCGGTCACGGTGAGTCAAGAACAAGATTTCCTTTACCGGTTGATATCCTTTATATCCACACTCCGTTCTCAACGCGTTCTCATAGTGCCAGACGTAGTAGCGGTGCCACGGAAGGAAGAAGGTCTAGCGTATGTTAGGCGCCATCATGACTACCGTGGCAAGTACCTTACCGAACCGTGATTCCTCGGCGTTTGCTGAATGTGGACGACAACTAGCAATGTTGTTAGTCAACCATTCTGCATATCTGCGATGGAAAGGTTTTGGAGTTGTTGCAATCTTTGAGTAGCCGTCAGGGGATGGGCAGAGCTTGAAATCTGGCATACCATAATCATCAAACCTGCTCTTTGCGCCTGGTGCTGCCGCGCTGGTCAAGGCGGGCTTCGACTGAAGGCACAGCACGGCATCCGTGTATTCCTTGCGTTCCTCGACAGTCAAGTCGCTCCTATCAAGTATTAACAATCCGTGACATACCCAACGTGAGGGGGTGACACCAACCATTCCCTCCGTCTGACGGCCGTTTCAAAAGTACAACCGTCCTGGGGGTTCTTTGCGAGCCATTCCTTCAGCTTTGGCAGACTGTCGGTCGCCAACTGATCGACCGCATCTGGAGGGTACGACTGAGCCACAGCCAGGCCAGCAAACAGGGCAGTCGCCCAGGTCGTGTACTGGATCATCATGAGAAGTGCGTCAAATGTTTCTGACTCGTGGTTGCGTTGCCCAATCCCAATACGCCCAAAAGTGACGTGGGACGACCCCTTTTTATTCTATATCTGTTACCACGTTGTGTCCACATGGGTTTACTACGGTGGTATCCGTTGGCCCAGTCTTTTGATTGCCCGCTCATTTACCACGGAATTCGGATAGCACTGTAAGCTTCTAGGCGCTTTCATTTCCGGTAAGCCAAGTGTCAGTCGTATGCAAGCGCATGCGGCCCGGCAGTTAACGGTCAGCTCCTCGACTCGGCAACCGCCGGCTATATTGACCAACGTAGGATCTCTGTTTTGCATATTTGATAGGTACCTTCGATGTCCCGTATAATCATTAGGTAGGTATGGGGCCATAAAACGCTGATGAGCACTACCCGGATGGATTGGTAATTTCCACGCGAAAATGGGTTTGTTCCATTCCACCATATGCCGGGTTAGAAGAGTGGAAGCAGCTCAACGACTTACCTTGGGTGTGTGTATTACTATCCCATGGACTTCATTGGTGCCACCACTGCACCAACGCAAACCTGGGAGCCTATTTACCCGCGAATGGAGAAGATGGCGACAGGCTTTGTGTTACATGATGCTCACTGCTCTCCCTGGTTTTGAGGTATACACCAATTGGCAGACGCATAATATGGGTCTTCCGAAAGATGGGAGGATCGCTTTTAATAAAACCACATCTCTTGGCAGGACTTAAAAGCGGCTGGCGCGGCCGGTGTTGGTATGCAGCGGTGAAGCTCACTTGGTGGTCGTCCAGGCATTCTGGAAGAATGCAGGGCACCATTTGGATCTTGGCACGTAAAAAGGGACAGGCCCCTCGTCGTCTCTCACGTAGGATCACAACTTCCGAAAAGCTTCAACGTTGTGAAACGGTGCAATGAGAACTAGAAAAGGGCTTCTACGGTATACCTCATCCTTGCTTTTGCCGCCCTCCACAAAATCACCTGTCTTCACGGCATATAGGTTGCTCGTTCCCGTTTAATAATCCGGTAACGTAACATGGATCATCCGCCATCTATTCATCCCGAACTGCTGGACCGTGTTATACCAAGGTGATAGTTTGTCTGTAGCAATCCCGAGTCACTTCGTTGGCGAAATCCACATAGGAAGGAGTTACGGCGGTGAATCTCGCGGACCCAATCCTCTCAAGCTTCGTAGCATCATGTGGGCTTTGCCCGAGGATAATAAACTCGGCAGCCTTTTCGCTAACTGCGAGACAAAGTGCCAGTACCGCCACACCAGGCCCCCATTCGCCCTTGACGTGTTTCACCTCCTTGTCCGACCGACGTACTGACCACATCTCGGTGCCGTCTGAGCTTTTGGTCTCGAATTTGACGAGGTGCGTGTCATCGTCGAGGACGGCTGCTTCGCTCGCGATGTTCACGCGGAACTCGAATCCATCTGAGGTTTCTGACCGGTGTCGCAGAGTTGCTGTGTGGACAAACCCGTTCAGCGTGAGGCTCGCATGCTTGAGCTCGCCGAACGGGTCCTGGCGCTTGGGCTCCACATCCCAGCTTACAACAGACACGATATCCGGGAGGAGGTCGGAGGTTGTATACATGAAGATTGGGCTGTCGATAGAAGCCCAAGAGAACGACGGTGCCCTGTAAGTGGAAGGACAGGTGTTGATATCGTCCTGGAGCTTCCAGTTCAGACTTCGCTTCAGGTCTTGCAGCCAGATCCCCGCAACGTAGTCAGCTGAAGTGCACCGTTGAATCGTCCGTGCCAGTCCCGAGATGGCCGGGAGTCTGTCATGGGGATACGAGAGGTTCCTTTGGGTATAGAATGGGAGCATCTCTGCCCAGAATCCGAACGGGTCGTCTTGTATGCTTGGTGCTTGACGAAGGGGCCCCGTGCTTTCGCCATGATCGAGTGAGCCACACTGACAGGTGGATGTAGCCCTGCATGACCATTGCATTTCTTGTCGGGAAAAGGCGACGTAACGGTTGGAGAGAATTTCTTCCTGGAAACACCAACCTCTTGTTTGTACAGGGTCAAAGTCTCCCTGTTGAGTGCCCATTGTCGGTGACCAATTGTTGCGCAATGTCGAGACATGTAGCCCAGTTCGTACTTTTTCTTGCGCAACCAAGGCGGTTGTGGCCCCGTGGTCATCCGACCATGAGCGGGAAATCTGTAGAGGATTTCTCTTTAGATGAAGGAACCCATCCGCGACGGAGGAAGCAGATAGGGCCGCAATGGTCACGCATGCGTTGCCGTACACATCAGCCATCATGCCGGACTCCCTTTCCCAATCAGCTGCGTCGCCTTGGACGATGCAGATTGCGTCTATCCAGATATACTCAACATTGAGTTTCTTTGCAACCTCAATAGCGTCTTGGAGTGACTTTGGTAACTCAGAGACCTCGAATCCTTTCCTGTGTTGATCGATGTTCTCGCGCGTGGTTTTGAACGAGGCGGAAGCACCCCAACAATAACTCAATGCCACATATTCAACAGGACATGAAATCTCGGTTATAGGATCAAGTTCAACAAGTCGTAGACTTCCCGTCTTGCCGGCGCAATGTATGAGTCGCGTGGGTTGGAAAGTTGGACTTCGCTGAGAACACACGGCGTGATTCTGTTTGCAATTCTGGATTTGCTCTAAAACAAACGCAAAAGATTCGTTTTCCTTTCTGGTATTGCCCGCGAGAGGCTGCCGCTGGCGATCTGGTACAAGGGCTAAGACATCGTCAGGGGACATTGATGGTCCTTCTGTACTTAGGTCCTGACGGAGAAACATACCGGGGGCGTTATACACATGAACTGCAAGGCGACCACCAAATCTCAAGTCGATCCTGTTCTGAGCCGGAACCGACTCAACAGACGCATGTATCTGAGCCTCCGAAGCAAAAGACGGGACCATTGCTGTCACAGCGTCGTAAATAAACTGGCAGAACCGGCAGGTAGAAGGTGGTTCTCCAGACGGAGGTGACGACCACACGTAAAGATCGTTGAATTCGGAGTCGTTAGGATCCAAGTTCCGGCACTCCTCGCAGATGGCGGCAAGTTCCTGGGGTGGTTCCGTTTCCTCATCCCCCCGTGTCCGCCGCTCCTGCTTTTGTTTCCATGGTCTGGGGACGGTAGAAAGTAGGTCTCTGAAGCGGTCACGCTTTGGCATCGTGTAGGCCAGGGGTACCCGTGTTAATCGCTGTTGGTAGGTAGTTGTCAGAGTGAACGGAGGCATACAATGGAAGCAGCTGCAAAGGAGAAGAGGGGTTTCGGACTTCTCTCAGGCTGCTGTCCCCCCCACTTGTCCGTACCGCAGCCAGTCATTGTTGAGGGATTCCGTTCACGTCTCACTTGTCGTTCGGATCAAGTGTTCGAGCGACCTATTCCAATGGCGGCGCTAGGGACCTTTCTCTCAACCATAGCCTGATAATAACTATATTGACATGAACGTTGACATTGATCTCACACTTCAGCCACAGGACCAAACCTCCGCTTTACCTTCCCACCGCAACCCCTTGCCACTGCTGTACAAGAGCATACTCGTACGCTTCATCCGGAACCTTCGCCTGCAACTCATAGTCCGCCACACTTTTAGCTTCTACACCCCCTCCCGATTTTCACCATTTCTCCCGGTTCCAATTTCACAACCACAACCCCCTGACCATCCGCACCACGACGACCACATGCCTTCACATTTATCGCCCCCGCCAGCACCTGCGGGACTTGCAGCCTGACCCTCGACCCCTCAGGCAGCCTCCTAACACATCTGACTATAAACTCCCTCGACTCATCAAACGCCCGCCGAATCCTCACCGGAAACCGATGGATCCCAGTCCCATTCCTACCCTACAACACCGCCGGCTCATCCACCACAACCACACTCATCCACACCACAATATTACTCCCTCGCACCACCACCGCCACAAACTCCCCAACCCCGGCCGGCATCACAGGAACCGGATGCGGCCCCGCCCAAACCACCGCCACAAACCAGTACCCGCCACCACAACCATACCCCCCCACCGGCGCCGTCCACCCCAACCGCGGCATCACGGGCTTGCCCACCCCCCGGCGCGACCGCGGCAACCTCCACGGCACCAATCTCGCGTCACATGTCCAGCGTGACCAGCGTCGCGGGTTCCGACCAGTAGACTATAGCGGTGGCGGGGTCGGCGGGTTGCTGCCGCGGTTGAGGAGGCAGAGGTACATGGAGTGGGCGTGTTCCCGGGATGGCGGGGTGTGGGAGGGAGGGGTTGGTTGTCGTGACGATCGCGGTGCCGAGGGTGCCGGCTGGTTTGGCGAGGGGGGTCTGGCGGATTATGATGTCGGGGCTGGTGGAGGATAGGATGGTGAGGTTGTGTGGGTGGCTTTACTTTTCGCCGGTGTTGTTGACGTGGTCGCGGGTGTGGGGGTCGGAGGTGTGGTTGGCGCCGGCGAAGATGGTGTCGATGATGGTTTTGAGGTCGGGCATGATGCCGATGCGGTCGGTGGCTGGGTCCGCGCTGGGGGTTCCGCCGGTTGTGGTGAGGATTCGGCGCAGTTCGATGGGGTGCATTTTGGTGTTGTGTCTCTTCTGTGATATGGCTTGGATGATGGCTGCGGTACCGACGATGATGGGCGATGCGCTGGATGTGCCGCGGAAGGAGCTCGTGTACGAGTTTGCGGTTCCGGTGTCGTCGGTGTCGGCCGTCTCGACGCCTTCGGCCCACGCATACACATCGATACGGGAACCGTAGTTGGAGCTGAACCATGGGGTATGAGGAACCAAAGGGTTCGCGCCACCGACCATGATGGCGCCAGAGTCGCGGAAGTCCGGGCTGGAACGGTCGAAGATGCGTTTCCCAGACAGGCTGGTATACTGATCAAGGTCATTGCGGCCATTGCACCCGGCTTGTACGACGGTGATGCCCATCGCCGTTGCGAGCTGGATGGCGTCGAAGTTCACGTCGACAACCTCGACCGGCCAGTCATACACGCCGCTGACAGGGTCGTACTCTTGTGCCTCGACCAGGATGATGTCACCGAAGCTCAAGTGGGCGGCTGCGTCCAGAATGGCGTCGGCCGTGTTGTACGTCCAATCTTCACGGTGCTGCGAGACCACCCTTCCTTTGGCCGCGGGGACGATCCCAACCCCGCCGATCTGGTTGTCAACCATGAACATCTCGCCGAGAACGCTTGTACCGTGTCCAAACCAAGCTTGGTTTCGGCCCGAGATCAGGGTAATGCCAGAGGTAGCCTGTCTGTCATGTTAGTGCTGGGCGGCCTTCGTAATTCAACCAACCGACGCTCAGCGACGTGGCCTACCAGGTCTTCGTGGTCCAGGTTCCACCCTTGTTCCACGTCTATGATATTTACCCCCCTCGCCATTCCCTCCTGGGAATCCCCAAGCGTAACGTGCATTGATGCCCTGAGGCGCCGCGTTAAGGTAACCTTGGTATCTGCTCCGAGGGTCGTCGCCGGCATTGACCCCGGGTGGCGGGCCGGGATGAAGCGCGTGCGCGCTCTCGACCTCCGGGAGCTGGTAAAGCTGATGAATAAGCTCAACCGTGTACTTCGGCAAAGCTAGCCTCGGCTCGCCCGTCCCTGTGGTATCTTGTGCGGCATTCTCATCAGCCCTCCGTGCTTGCCCCCCCGTGCCGCCTGACCCAACCTGAATATTGTACCACGCCTCGAAGTTGGGTACTTTGAAGGTGGTATCCAATTTTCGCATGGCGACTACCCTTGCTTTAAGGTCGTCAAGGAGGTGGGACTTCAAGATCTGGTCGACAGAGATCTCCTCGGTTGCCGACAGCCTGAATGACGCCGGGCTGGCTTGCTGTATGAGGGAAGCGATGAACCCAGGATCATCTTGTTGCTTTGCCTGGGCTTCCTCTGTCAGCTTCAAGGCGATCCGCGGCTGCTGGTGCTGCTGGGAAGCAACCACGGAGGGCCATAGCAACAAGGCACCGAGGGCCCTGTAGACGACCACTTGAATCACTCCTGTTCGCATCCTGCTGTTTCCACAAATACAAACGACGGGGCCTTCGGATGCCAAAGGAATGAAGCGGCCACGACGCGAAACCAGCTTCACTTATCTTCCCCAGCGTCACCCAGCTCCCTGGTGGGCCACACGAACTTTGGCGTCGTTCGGATCCAACCCCCGGCCAGATTCAGGATCCAGTCACATTTTCTGGCGCAACATCATGACTTGGCTTCCATTCCGACCGTACCGGCGTGTGGGTCAGACCAGCAACATTGTGAGATTAGCGACGAATACTACGCCGCAGATGTGGTTGTAACTGAGAAGATCCTGGTTTTTCCGGGCCAGCCGGGGTGCGCATGAACGGACAAGGACGAAGGAACGGCGGAAGCCCCCCAGCCTCTCTTGGGTCCCATGTGTATGTATGTACGAGGCACATTTTGGCCAACGACCCATAAACCGCATCCCAACTCCCAACTCAGTGGACCTCTTGGTCAACTGTCCACGTAATGAACCCCACGCGAGCCTCGCAACAGCTTGTTGAAAAGTCGTTAACGATGGCTTCCCCGAGCTGTAATTGATACTAGGTAATCAATGATTGGATTTATTGTCGCGTGACCCCATGAAGAACCAAACATCGGCACCCATCGCACGGTCCGGTGCGGTAACCCAGCTAGTAAAATGCCTTAATTCTTCATGCGACAACCATCAGGCTCCGGCGGTGAAAACCCCTATCGAGCGGGCATAACGAGGGTTTCAGACTCATGATTCACGGGCACCCTTCAGAGGCACCCTTCAGAGCGACATGGTTGAGACCGTGGACCAAAACGAGACCCCAATTAGTTCCAAGTTTGTCAGCTGCAAATTACTAGACTATGACCATTAGCCTCTCCAACAAAAGCATCTGATATTCTGATAACTGAGAGCCGGAGCCAATGTTTCGTGGCCCTCAGCCGCGTGACAGGAGTTGGGGACCCAGGTCCGTCGTTACCAGCTTACTGGCTGTTCCGAAAAGACCCGCGGAGTTCCACAAATACATAACTCCTGGGGTATACTTTGTGATTCGCGAGGGGATCTGTTGTTGCATGGATAAACTCCCTCAGTTCCCTCCCTGCCTCAGCCGAGCGTTCGGCGATCTTCGATCCAGCCCCGTCGATCCGTAGATCCGTAGAGATCTCAGCTGGCCTCACGCGGCCCGTTTGTGCAAATGTGGTGATCATTCCTTCCGCTTTCTCTGCCTGTGCGCTCGGCCCCCTCGCTCGTGTTTGCGACTACGAATCAAGGACCTTGTTCCCGGCGCGGCACGACCCCCGCGTCCCACTTCAACCCAAACCAAAGCGTCACGGGTGAAGCCTACCTAGGTAGCTTGCTCAAGTAGCGATGAGCGTCATTGGTATCCACCCCTTTGGGCATGGCGGCGGAGACTACCGGCTGCTTCTGCGTCCGGCGCTCAACACTTGTGCCGCCTACGCTCATCGGGACTCGGGGAGAGACGCGTCGAGATCTCAGCCCGGATGATCGCGGCAATCGCGGTGGCCACGGACCATCGGGAAGAGCGCGGCAATATCTCCCTGGGCCAAAGTTTGCCATTGCACAACGTGGATGGGCCTATAAATGAGGCCGTTGCTAGTTTCCTCCCGTTTCCCTTCTCGTTACTCTCTTCTTAAACCATCTTCCCAGCATTTGACTTCCCTTGAAACCCGCCCAGCCACTATCAGATCTATCTCAACTATCGCCGACGAAGTTCAGCGGCCATGCAGCTTTTGTCTGTTTTCCTGTCGGCCACAGCCCTGCTTGGTCAGGCAGCCTCAGGTTACCACCTGCTTAACATGCATGTGGCGAGGCCAGAACCGAACGCAGTGACTGGTTACGCCAGACTCGAGTTCGCTGCCCTCGACGCGTTTGTCGTGTTGTCTTTCAACCCCGCCCAGCCGTTCGCCCAGATCCAGCTCGATGCGAAGGGCCACCTGGGAAATGACTTTGTTTTCAGGGAAGTGGAACCTGATGAGTGGCACATGCTGTCAAGGGTGGCTACATCCATCCAAGTACGTGTTTCATTTCCTCGAGGCTGCTGTCTCTTGCTAATCAATTCGTGGGCAGGAAAACGACATTACCGGTCCGTTTGCCATCGAGGCGGACGGCCGGTTCGTGTACAAAGGTGAAGGGGGTAGCGTGTGGAATGCCTGTGGCAATAGAGACAACGGCCTTCGGCTTCATATGAGGATGAAGGGCAAGCGAACGGAGATTTGCGAGTATCAAGACATCACGATCAAGGCTACGAAATTCGACTGATGGGCGGCTCAGGTATTTCGGACTTAGTTGACCACGTATGGCCTTATGGGAAATGTATTCTTTCGCTGTAATTCTTTGATATTGCAAGAATGCGAGCAGCTGCGTATCGATAAGTTTTCAGTCGCAAAGAATCTCGGCCAGCGCCGGATTCAATGTCCCATAATAAGCAAGCAACAAGAGAGACCGATTTGGCAAGTGCAATCCCGCTTGGACTGTTTACTAGGCAGCCAAACCGTTATCATCATTCATGGGCCCGGTTCTTGTTTGAGGTGTATTGCAGGCGAGGAAGTAAACTTTGAAGGACGTCGCCGGGAACAGGGTATCCGTCAGGGCTCTTCAGCGAACTCCCCAGCCGCTCTCCAGAGTCCAGCCGACACCTGTAATCCTCCCTGAGAAGCTACGGTATAGGTACCTTACTCTTTCCATGTCCTTACCTCCCCCTTCCGGCTGTCGGCTAGATACTCTACTCGAGAACATGTGTGGAACGCCCAACTGCGTTATCACATGGCAGGATTGCTGTTTCTCTCGCCGGTATCTGTGTTACAGTGGCGGCTATCGTCTTGCGTATGTATCCTCATTAGCTGGTCGTTCCTATTCCTGTTGGGGTCTTCGGGTCAGTGAGCGTTTTCTCGCCAGCACACCCCTCCAGCTCTAATCCATGACAAAGCAAAGGATCCTATGTTTCATTTCTGTTGGTTCGAGCAGCGGTGAGCCTGGAGACCAGTGGCTTTCTCTGCAGGTGGTCACGTCGATCACCCTAGTCGGGACTAGGGCTGAACTCGACCAATATGACCCGAGCTGCGGTGCGCCATTCGAAATTTCGCGGCCAGGCCAGTCTGGACCAAGGATGTTCTATAAGAAGCCGGTGCTGTCCTAACTTGCTGCCGGTCTCTTCTCTGCACTCCTCAACACCTGCCATCCATTCAAACTCGGCTGCTCCCTTCGTAAAAGCCCGACAAGCTACCGGCCACGAAACTCCGTCGCTATGCAGCTCTCATTTCTTTGGCTGTCGGCCACAGCGCTGTTCTCTCAAGCTGCCTCGGGGTTTTACCTGAAGTCGCGTCATTCGGTCCTGTCCAAGTATGGCTTCGCCTCTCTCAACGACCGTGAGACGACGCCTGCGGAAGTCGGATTCACCTTTCCGCACACCTATCGCCCTATCTCCATCGACCTCGATGAGAATGGTAACCTTTCGGGCGACTTTGTATTGCGGAAAGTGGCACAGGAGGCGTGGGCTCTGGTGTCAACGGCGACTGCCGGTGAACGTCAGGTACGTTGCTCCTTTGCTGGTTGTACTGCCACCACTGCGGCTGATTAATCTGCAAATAGTCAACCGACATTACGGGACCCTTTGCCCTTGACAAGGAGAGAGAGATTTTATACACGGGGAAAGAAGGCCTCGTCTGGGCTGTTTGTTCCCGTTCGGGACATTATGGGCTCACTTTAGTCCCGCGAACATACCCCGACCGTCGTTGCGTTCACGATATCGAGCTCGTTGCTGTTTAAATTTGAGATTCTAGAATTGCTGTGGATGGAAGACGGGCTCTCTACAACGTGTCCATTGTCCGTTTGGCTGGAATGAGGGTGACTTGGAAGGGTTCTGGTACCTGCACGTCAACCAATTCTCACCTACTCGGTACCTTACCTATACCTCCCTCACTTAAAGGCTAGCTAGCGACCAGTTTCAATGTTCTCTCGGAAATGTCAGAAAATTCTGCCAGATCCTCTCTATTGGTAGTTTACTTGGGTGTTGTTCCCCATAAACATGTCAATGTCCATAAACATGTCAATGTCCATCGCATGGCTTTTGAATATCAAATCAGCGTTCCTTCCGGCCCACGGCAAAGGAGCAGTGAGTTCTCCTATATCGTGGCCGTGGTGCTACGGAGGCATAAAATGGGAAACTTGTGTTCATTGACACAACCGGAAGTCTAACACGCCCTGTTCGCTGAGCGCCGTGTCCCGAGTCGCAGTGAGAGGCGATGTATGGGGCGATTCCTTGCTGTAGTGGCGGGGTTATCTTCTGTATGTTTCAAATTTCAATTGTTTCAAGCAGCGGTGAGCCCGGTGGCTGGCTGTCTTTGCCTGCGATGGTCGTACCGAGCACCCTCATCGGGAGCAGGGGATGAACGGACGAGGACTCGGCCAATATCATCCCCGTTGCAGCGAAGTCTCCCCCTCCGGGCTAAGTCCCGAGGAGTCAGGAATCCAATAACTCTTATTCTAGTTATAGGGAGCTGACGCTTCACATATCGGTCCCGGTATTTGTCTCGCCACTACTCTCACCATCTGACTTCCATTCGGACTCGCCTGGCTCGTATACCAAAACGCGATAAGCTATCCTCCATACAGCTCCTTCGAAATGCAGCTCTCGTCTTTTTTGCTTTCGGCCACAGCCTTCCCACGCAGTCGCGGGCTTTTACGTGAAGTCATCTCATCCGGGTCTGGCCGAGTTTGGTTACACCGCACTCGACGTGACGACTCGGACAGTTGGGTTCTACTTTCCGGCTACAGGGCCCCCTCTGTCCATCTGCCTGGATGCGCGCGGTCATCTTGAAGGCGGCGTTGTGTTGCGAACCCGCGGAAGGCTGTGAGATTTAGAGCTATTAATGGCGGGTAGCGCCGCCGATCCAATATGTTGCTTCCTTGCCCAAGTTTCACTGTTACCGATGTCACTGACCATTCGCGAATAGGAAAGGGGCATTACGGGACCCTTTGTCGTTGACGAGCGCACCCAGGAGTTTGTATACATTAACGAGCCGTCGTCAATCTATTCGGACATGTCACTTGTGTGGGTTGCTTGTGATTACGGAGAACTTTATGTCCACGCCCTGGCCCCGATGGGCGATTGCAATACTAGGAATGGATGCGTGTACGATGTTGAGCTCACCGCTGTCAAACCTTGAGACGGTGACAATTGTCGAGGCGGGAGGACGGTGGTCTTTTCCAAATGCCGAGTTACGGTGGGAGGAAAGGCATGCGCTGATTCTGTGCCGGAGTGGTTAGGATGCCTTGCGGGAAAGGTCTGATGAAAAATATACTTAGCGCCCTGTTTCCCTTCTTCCCTGTGTTGGACACCTCCGTTCAATACTTTGTGTGTTTGGGAGCCCAATTTTTAAGACTCT
Source organism: Chaetomium fimeti (assembly GCF_033439085.1). NCBI lineage: Eukaryota > Fungi > Ascomycota > Sordariomycetes > Sordariales > Chaetomiaceae > Chaetomium > Chaetomium fimeti. Next base: position 541,419 of record NW_026944339.1, read on the forward strand.
CGGACAATTTGCTTCCTTTATAAACCCTGGCGCCGTGAATGCCTTCGGTATGGGACCACACATGCCGCTTCACTCGTTATCGTCGTGAGCCAAGCTTGTTTCCTTGAATTTTCCCTTCCCTCCACCGCCGTGAAGTGAAAGAAAGACAGACGGTCCTTGCAGAATTGCTCCGTCTTAGCAACGTGACCCCCAGTAAATGCGCAAGATTGAGCACATTACCGTTGTAGCACCGGAGACACCACCAAAATGGGGAAAACCCGCCCCCAACGGAAGAATCGCTGCGACTCCGTAGCCAAGATCAAAGGATGACGTGAGACTAACACAGGTATATAAAACGTGCAGTAGCCTTGCAATCGAAACATGTTGCTTGCGCTTTTGTGCCGCTTGCTTCCCGCTTCTCCAGGCCCATACAAAAGTCCTCCCTACCAGCAGCATCAACTGTTTCTGTATACGAAATGTACAATTCCCTCCGCCTTTTGTTATGGACCTTAGTCCTCTCCTTTCCCAGGTTCGTCACGGGACAAAGCCTGAACGAGCATGAGTTCAATAGACAGCGAACTCTCTCTGTTGGAATCGTTCGTGTCTTCCCGTCAGAGACGTCTCTCGACCATAGCAACTGTTCTGACTCTCTTAGATTATTTACCCCGGTTGGGAACCTTTAGACGTCTTCGGCCCGTTGCAGCTCTTGTTCACGGTAAACACAACTAGCCCGGTAGTCCCTTGAACCATCCTTGAGCTCTGCGCTAAGCTAAGGCATGGTTAATAGATGTCTGCCAGCTACCAGATAACCCTCTCCATAATCGCCAAGGAGGCGGGCCCCGTCAGCGCTGCATACCCGCCTCACATCATGGTGCCAGGCCAACCGGCGATAGACCTCGGCTACATGCTACAGCCCAAACTAGTCGCCACGAACAGCTTTCGCGACGCGCCGGCCCTCGACGTTCTGCTCGTCCCCGGTGGCATGGGCGCCGTGACGCTTGAGCAAAACAACGACACCTCCATCGAGACATTTTTGCGGCAGCGTTTTGATCGACTAGACTACCTGCTCAGCGTCTGCACCGGGAGCGCAATCCTTGCTTCCTCCGGCCTGCTGAATGGGCACCGCGCGACGACCAACAAGGGCCTCTGGGGTTGGGTTACGACGCACGGCGAGAACGTCACCTGGGTCCCGAGTGCCCGTTGGACGGAGGACGGCAAGATCTGGACCAGTTCGGGGGTCGCATCCGGTGAGGACAGTCCCCAGCCCGCGGCGTGGTGTGGGTTGCCATGAGGGCTAACGACTGTAATAGGAATCGACATGATGTATGCTTTTTTGAAGCATCTGTACGGCGAAGATGACCCTAACCTTGCCACAACCATGAACGTCATCGAATACGCCCCACACACGGACCCAGACTGGGATCCCTTTTCCATCGTTCATAACGTACGTAAACTCTTTCCTCTCCGCTAGCGGACCCCGAGCTCATGGATTAGGTACCGGGACACACGAACGGTAGTCTGGAGAGTTGCGTGAGGCCGGTTGGCACTCCCTCTGCCGCATAGGTACCGAGGCAAATTGAAATGCGCATGCTGCGGTTGGACTACCTCCTCTTCCCGGCTCCCGGCGTTGGCAAAGTTGAAGATCTGCTCTTTCTAATGGAACTTCGCGATGTATTTGGGCAGCGCCATACTGCCATACCTCATCTCATAGACGCGGGCGCCTGAGGCATTGGTCTAACACCAGGAACAAAAGGAAAAGCAACCCCGGTGGGCGATGATTCGGCAAAGAAGGGCTTAACGACCGTGTTGGTGGGCGAGCCAAAAAAGAGGATACCGACTGAATGCCATCTAACTAGTAGCAACATGAATAAGATTTAAAGAGTTCATTCACCTCAAGAGTCCTAGTTTTCAGTCCTCATGTTTATCTTTCGTGGAGGCCATGATAAAGCCCAGCAGCCTCCCCCCCTATTTTGATGACTGCTTGTGGCGACTTAACTACCTTACCTACACGGCGGAATTCGCATAGTCCTCTGAGAACTGAAAGCCCCCTTGGAAAACCACAACCCGATTTCCAGCCGCACATGCAACGACATCCCGACTCCTTCCGCCACCGGCACCGACCCGAACAGGGGGAACAACCACGGTACACCGCAGGTCCCCAGAGGCGGTCCGCCACTCGCTCAGCGCGAAGAAATGGCGTTGTATAGGCGAGTTCCTTTCCGTTCCCGTTGACATCGACTTCCTGTTGAATCCCCGTGAAGGCAATGCCGGCCCCGTCGCCCCCGGCTCTAGGTTCACGCTGCATACCCAAAGGTCGACGTCGAGAAACATGACCGTTGCGGAGCCAATTGTGCCCAGTACTGCGATGGCCGTTGGACTGACAGACTCTAGGAGCGGCTCAACAGTAGGTCGCACCATGGTGATCTCGGAAAAAGGGTTAAAGGCAGTCGACGGCCAGCGGTACAAACGCGGCGGTGCAAGGGGGGCTTCTCGGAACAGCTCAACCACGAAGCCGGGCCCAAGATGGTAAGATGATTTTGAGAGGGCCGAAGAACCCAAACGATTCGAGGTTTTATCAGAATCTGACGACGGTTGCGGTGGGTCCCTTGCAAGCCAGATGCCTTGCTGTCCTGTAAGCTCCGAGAAGTCGGCCCAGGCGTAAATGCGTGCGATATGCCCGGTGACGAGTACAAACCAATCGGGATTGGCCGGGTGTTGAAACGAAAACTGAGGAATGGTGGCCGTTCCGTCGTTCCCTGTGGGTGGTACGGCAATGCTACAACCTGGGAGTGTCTGTGCAGAACACCCATCGTTCGTTCTGCCAGTTGCATTAAGGCGAAATGCTTCCCCTGAAGGGAGTTCCCAAAGCTCAGCAGCAAAGCGCCCGTTGACCAGGACGCGATCCCCAGGCCCATTGACCATCAGCGATGAAACAGCACCACCGCCAAAGAGGCGGTTGCATACGATATATGTTTCGTTTGACTCGGCCCTTGCCCCCATTGACGCTAGTCGGCTCAAAGATGTTGTGGTCTCCGCCACTAAGACACGACCGGCGTCGTTGGCTGAGATTACCAGATTGCGAGATTCGACAAGCGCAACACTAATAACGGATGACTTGCCGGTGTGCTGGTATAGGACGAGGATCTCTCTGGCATCAGCGGTAGAAAACAGAACAACATCCCCATCGCTTTTACCGGCTACGATAACACTTCCATCAGCAGAAGGTACGAGCGGGCTGGTAATGCTTAATTCCCCGCCAGCGTTAGAAATCTCTGGTGCCGCTCGAAGTTCAGGGAGTTCCATCTCTGTCGCGATGTTGGTTCGTTGGTCCGCCTCGCCGTTGCTTCTCTGTCTCACTAACCCCATCGGTGCCCAGACGCGCCCCTGTCGGTTCCGTACGTCAACAAAGCGTAGGCCATCGGCGCTGAGCGCGATGCTGCGGATTGTGTCGTCTAATGGGTGACTGGAGCGGTAAATTAACGTTAGTATGGCCGTACGCGTACCGCTGAAGTCCAAGTCGAAGACCTCGATGGCGCCTTGGGCATTGCCTACGACGATTGTTCGGCCATGGGGAGAGCCAGCAATAGCAGTGGCATACGTGCGGCGTCGTCGGGCATGCGTTTCCATCGTGTTGTAGTCATATACACAAAGGTCGCCCGGTTGGTATGCCACTAAGAGGACCGGAATCTCGACGTTCGGGTGGAAGACCATGCAATCAACTCCCGCAGTGGGAATCATTTCTTGGCCCACAGTTCCCACTACCTGCACCTCCAAGGCGTCCCAAATGAATACTGGTGCGTTTTGGTAACCAAGGGCAAGAAGGCTACCATCATAGGTACTAAGAAAATCGGCGCGGCTCGGCCGTGAAATGGGAATCTTGTGTTGAGTATCCCAGAGGTGGTTGTGACTTTGTGTCTGACTGTATTGGTCGATGTTAACCCACGATATCGACTCATGTTCCCCTGAGTTCAAGGACCTAAAGAGGCCACAGACTCAAATTATTAGAAAAAGGTTTGCTTGCTAGGACATCTTCGATACGCTCTCAACGTACCACTTTGTCAGCTCGCAGCGCTCGGAAGCACAGAGAATGCCCTCCGTGCCCAAAGACATGACCGCTAGCGGACGTGACCTTAATGGGCATGAATAGAGAATCGTGCCAGCTTTTATGTCCCACGCAACGAGGTTATTCGTGCTGCAAGAGACGAGGAGTCCATCGCCCCAGGAGCTTTCCAACAGTTCAACAGCTCCGGGGTGCTGCAGTTGTTGCACAATCTGCGAAGAAGATGCATCGTAAACAATTATTTCGCCGGTGGAAAGCCCAACGGCAAAGTGACTGTCCCCATACCTTACAGTCAAGGGACGCCCTTTCGCGAAGTCTACCCGAGCAACACAGTCATCCCATGAACGGGGAGGAAGACCTTTAACGTCGTACTGTAGTGACAACGATGAACGCGGAGCTTTACAAAAGGTCCGAAATATCATTGAATCTGGTGGACAGAGACTCGGGATCAGACGGTAGATCGCGGACGGACAGCTCAGGAGCTGCTGCTGAAACTTGGCAGCGATATGCATGACTTCCGTCGTTTGGTCATGGAGAACCCGAGCGACCTCGTCCGATGTTGATATATGGTCGAATCGCACGTTGAGGTACGCCCGCAGGTTCAAGGCCGTGCGAACAATAGGCGTTAGGTTGCCCTTGGTTACAATGTATTGTATCCACGAAAGCAAGCTGTCGGAGTTGAAAAAGGCGCACATGCCGTCCACCACCTGGCTGTCTTTTGTATTGCCAAGACAAATGTGTTCCGAGAAGAACCTGCATGCGTAGTCCATCAGAGACGTACTAATCGGTCTCCCAGGGACCGAAGGCTTTTCAAATACCCACGAGTGGTAGCCCTTCGAGGTCGCCCGGGCTCCCTGAGGTTTAGGGGCCTCACCACAGACATACTTGAGGAGTAGAGTTCCAAGGCGTGTATGGGCGTCCCTCACATCGACTGAGAGCGCAACGCCGGCATCCTTCACGGATACTAAGAACTCCCGGACTGTTTCGTGAATTACATGCACTTGCTGAGACTCGTCGATGAAGAGAAGCTGTCCCGATAGTTCTGGGATTGCTTTCATCGGCGTTTGGAGGGTCTCGTTGGTGTCCAGATTGATGGCAGCTGTTAGCTCGTCGACCGTCAAGGGGCGGCACGCCAGGACGACCCAGGTCAAAAGAGACTTCGTCAAAAGCATATTTCGTGTATGCCCCTCAAGTCTCTCCACCATCCGGGAGTACAAATCGAATAAACCAACGGGGGGTAACATCCAAAACATCGTCCATCGCTTCTTTGGTCCATGCTCCCGCGAGATCTTGGAGGACGAGCCTCGTCCAAAGGAACGAGCCGTGGGATTTCTTGACGATCTTCTCACACATATATTCGCGCGCCTCGACGGATTGCAATTGAGCCAACGTCGAAAGTGCCGTGGTCGTAAAAAGCTTAATGTCCTCGAATGTGTCTGCTTCCGACAACATCTTCCTCGTTACGCCAGTCGGCCCAATGGACTCCAGGCCCCGTTCAATCTCCCCCAAACCGCGGCTCGTAGCAAGAAGGCGGAGGCCACGCGGGAGACTGGCTAGCAACCTCTTCCCGAAAAGCGTATTGAACCCTGGGCATTCGTCTATGCCGTCTAACACCCAGAAGTGTTGCACGACGGACGGTAGTTTGGAGATGCAGTTTGTAAACAGCATTCGCCATACACTAATTTCGTTCGTTTCGTCCCACGAAATACCCCCCTGGGCGAGTTGGAGAATTGCTCTCTTCACAGTATCATCTTGCATGGCCATCTGAAAGGCGAGGGAGCGGAAACAGTGGTGCAACGTAGACGTCTCACTCCTGGTGAGTTTGAAGATGAAAAAACTGCAGTAGCGATTCGAAGTTCGGAGATATTCGACAGCGTGACTGGCCAGAACGGATTTGCCGGCTCCCGGGCGTCCAATGAGCCAAAATATATCGGGTGAAACACCAGCCTCCCACGATCTAAAGCTCGGTCTTTCGGTGAACCATTGGCAAGAACCGGGCTCTTTCAGGCTCTGGAGGCTATCGAGATCTCTTTCTGGGGTGTCTCGAATTTCCAAAAAGGCTGATACCTTCTCGCGAGACTCCCGCGGGGACAAATGGGCCTGAGAAAGTTGACCTTGCCCGGATCTTGATGTCGCTCGAATCAGGTCGACGGCAGTTGCCAGCGCATTGCGAAGGAGTTTGTAATTTGGATCGGCTGGACTCTCGAATTTGCAAACTTGGCGATGGTCCGCATCCATGGCCGTGATTTCTTCCTTTGGATACCCTAGAGTCCCAGAGTGTTTGTCCACGACAATGCGGCTGATGAACCCAACACCTCGCATGGGTACAGTTTCATAGAACGACCACAGTCGGAGCTCCGGCGCAAAATGGCGGAAAGTGTCGTTGATGGCCGAAAGCACCGTCGAATTGGGAGTCAGGTCCCCCAGGAACGGCTTCTTCCCCCACCCAACCGCCAACATGCTTTCCAGGATTGCGGCCATATCAGACCCACGGTGTGGCGTGGCTAGGAAGAACATGGAGTGCACTCGGCGAGCAATATCGGCGGCGGCCGGGTCCTGGCGCGCCAGTATGTATGCCTTTTTAGCCACACAACCTCCCATACTGTGTCCAACGAGTATGATCCGTGTGTCCGCCCGGCGGATGCTGGGATGGTTGAGTAGGGCGCTGAGGAGAGACTGGCCAAAATCGTGGATCCCTAAAATACTCTCTCGGCGTTCCAGCCAGTCACCCTTGTAACCGAAGACGTGAATTCGAACACCAATGAAGTCCTTGTCTCCCGGCAACCATGATTGGGGCCAGTAGTGGTCGGGGTCGGAGGAATAGCACCATGTTTTACGGCTACCACCGCCCAGGCCGTGGATAAAAATGATATCCGCGGTGACTTCTCTAGACGCCGGTAATTCGTGGATAGTGGTCAAGCCGATTGGGCCCTTCAGGTCGTCTTTTCTGGATTCAACGGACGACAAAGGGAGAGTCGCCGAATTGCTTGATGTTTCGGATCTTACGCCCGCCCCGGAACGAGCCAAGAACGATGAGAAGAGGTTCCTCCGTGGCTGCTTCTACAAACCGAGGTGAAGTTAGCATTGTAGTTGCCTATGACCAAGTTACCAACTGTTCAAGGGAGGCAACGCCGCCTAGGTAGACAGGCGCTAGCTGTTGGAAAGTTAGCAGGTCTTGGATTCGTCTTACTTGATCGGCTTTTAACTTGATAACCATGTTCGTATGTATTCGATCCCGACTAGATGACCTTGTTGAATTGCTCTCAGCCTAATATTTCGCCCAGTCCCCCGCTTCTTGGGGTCCGAATGGGCCGTCGTCCGCTCCAACGGATGGGCACAGCAGACCTGCAGGAGAACGTGGGGACTCGCCGTGGCGGCGACGGCCGTTCATTGGTTGGTGCTGCATGATGGGGATGCGGTATTATTTGCCTATGGTTGAGTCCAGGGCGTGGAACCAGCGAATCTGTACCATACCAAGGCCTGCGAGACTGAAACCATGCCGCTTGTGACATGATGTAACCATCGGCCGCGGAAACCATGCCAGGCTCCCTGGCCCCCAACTCCGGAATCACGGCATCGGAATATCCGGTCGATTCGAACATCCTGGCCGGTGAGGAGAATTTCCAAGACCATTTTGCACCAGCACAGCACACTCTAACAGCCTTCAAACCCCGCTCCAGCGCTCCCAGAGGTCCGAGATATTCTCAACGTTGAGCAACTCCCCGGGTTAAGTTAGAAAAGGATCTCGCGCGCTCAGGGTCGTCGGTCCAATGGCAGTGAGGAGAGTTTTTTCACCAAGGTTCAATCTGCATCTTGCCTTGTCAAGTGTGACAATATCACTGCAATACAACACAGGTATCATTTGGCGACCATGGACAAAAGGCTTTAGAGGGTGATTTGAGGCTCCCTCGGCCGTCCATGACGTTGTGCACGGCTTTTGCCCAAAGCCCATTGCTTGGAGTACCTAAGGTAGGTACCTAGGTAAGGTAGTTTGCAAAGCGAACCCGACGCCCATTTCTGCTTGTGCAAATACCACATGCTCAGCGATGCGCTACGTCAACCACACCCTCTCTGTGAGAAACTGGCCCAGTTGTACAATATCCATACTTCGCCCGAGGTAGAAACGGAGCATAGTTCTAGAGAAGCCCCCTACACCGTACCAACTGAGAAGTCCGGTGGCCAAAACAGCAAGTGGCACACTTGATCTAGAACATGCTGCAAACATCAATGTAAAAGTCTGGCACGAACTTCCTTAGACTTTCCATTCCCCATACAAACAGTGAGGTATATACCCAAGTGCTTGGTAGGTATCAATACAGCCAGCCCGAGAGAGCTCCATGCTCACAGTTGCCTATTCAGAATGCGGGGACTAAAAATGTCTACATTTCGATATGCGACTCATAAGTGAACAGAATGGCACTTTGCTAGTAGTTATGAAGACCGTCATCCAAAGGCGGTCAGCCACCTACACGTTTATCTATTGAAGTGTTGGCATTCTTAGCGTGCCGTTTTCCGGCACATGTTTCGTGCTGAAGACCGCCGAGTTACTCAATAAAAATAACAGTTAGCCCATTGGGTGAATCTGACAGGTAGAGATGACCGTCATCTCTATTTGTTTGCTTTGGGGCTTTGTCTTTCAACATTGATTACAGGTTTATTAGCCCCCGATATCCCTCTCCGAAAGCATGCGTACAGTACTTCAGAATACGGTACGGTGTTGTGAATGTAAGGTCATGACTTTCCAAATGCATCATGTGATACGATGACATGTCTCAATATCTCTTGTTGGAGCGCAACGGACTCCTGGTAGTCCCAATCGGGTAACAATACTCAAGACCGTTAGCGGAGGGGGAGGTACCGGGAGGGTCGGAACCAGGAAATGGGCAGCGAATCGTCTTGAGGCAAGGCACTGCCTCGCACGGGCGCCATTGCGGTTTGCCACGGGAACACGGCATTCGCAGGTCACCTAAGCAACGGTACCAAATGCTTGTCCTGCCCAACGCAGCCAGTCAGCAGCAGTACAGGGGCAACGCAACGGTGGCCGTGTCAGAACCGGGTACGCCAAAGATAGGGCGGAGAAAGACAATACAACACGGAGTTTATAGCCAGCTCAGGGATAACAGTACCTACCGTATGCTCTGTATAAGGTAACCCTCCACATGCTCCGCAACCCGGATCGGGACTCAAGATTAAATACCTATGCATAGGACGCCTCAACGCGGGCGGAGCTCCCCTGATCCGGTTATGGTTTGTCTTGGATGATTTGCCGCGTGTCTGATTGCAGCGGGTGTTTCATTTCTATATTACCCCCGCATCTTGTGACACCTTGACCGTACCAGTCCGATTGTCGAAGCCACCGATGGAGCAGTAGCTCCATGACTGCACCCGCAGAGGTTGACAGACTGGCTGTCATTCCTTCGCAGCGATATTAACTTCCATCCTGTTGGGCCGCTAACAACATATTACATATGCAGTCCAAACTAGCGTCATTTTACCACTCCGTGACAACCTCACGACATGGGAGACAAATGTGGGGGCAGTAGTCCTATAAACGGCCCAACCCACCTCAAGATGCGTCATTGGGGGCAGTAACTGGTTTCCGAAACTCTTCTATTCGGAAACGTGACACAGCTGCCGCGATGAGGTTTTACCAAGCAGCCATTCTGGGCGCAGCGCTCGCCCCTGGGGCTTTGGGCCACCGTAAGTTCCCCGTCTCACCGCATGACCAGACTGACTCTTATTTCCAGAAATACACGGAATTCTCCTCGTCAACGGCACCGAAACTCCAGAATGGAAATACGTCCGGTATGGCAAACGCACACTTGCCGATCCTCGTATAGCACTAACAGATCTAGGGACGTGGGTTACCACTATGCGTACGCCCCTGGCTCCTATCCCCCGGAGATCGAGTTCCCCAAAACGCCGCCACAGATGGACATCAACCACCCGGACATCACCTGCGGCCGGAGTGCTTTCGATGCGGCCGCCAAGACCGAGACGGCCGACGTGTTAGCCGGTTCCGAAGTCGGGTTCCGCGTCTCGTATGACGGCGACGGAAAATACGGCGTGTTCTGGCACCCGGGCCCTGCTCAAATCTATCTCTCCCAACCTCCTAACGGCGAACTCGAGACTTACCAGGGTGATGGGGACTGGTTCAAGATTGCCTATGGTGGTCCGGTCGCGAACGATGAGTGGATGTTGTGGGGGGCACCCGAGGTAAGTTCATGATCCCTCGGCCTATCCGGCCCCCGAATGTAGCAGGGAAGATGACTGCTGATCACGACACCATCCAGTTTAACTTCACCATTCCAGAGACCACGCCACCGGGAAAATACTTGATGCGCATCGAACAGTTTATGCCCACCAAGAATTCGAACTACAGCCAGTGGTATGTTAACTGTGCGCATGTGAACATCATCGGGCCTGGTGGAGGAACTCCCACAGGGTTCGCCAAATTCCCCGGCACGTATATCGTCGATGAACCAGGTGAGACGACTCCAGCTATCAAGCAAGGGACATCGAGCACCCACTAACTCACATTCTCCTTCTTTCGTTCAGGCCTCAAGATCCCGGAGAATCAGATGGTCAACGGGGGATATGTACCGGACGAGGAATTGAGATTGCTCGAGTATCAGGCCCCGGGACCGGCTGTTTGGACCGGTTGAGCAGAACCGATAGTGTGTTCGTCCCACGCGTCTGCCGAAATGATGGGAAGACTCTCGCGGTGAAATCTACGGTAAGTGATAGGATAAATGACACGAATATACAGAAGATGGGTGTTTCGATGGTAGCATATGGGAGGAATAACATGATTCACGAAATTCGGGGGAACCATGACTGCGGAAGTGGCATGTGCACAGCCAGACGCTCATATAACCGAAAGGCTAGCACGGAAGCGGCGGTTCGCTCCCAGCAGAGAGTCATCAGGTGAGGCCGCTATATCCCTTGTATAACCTGTTCCATACATGTCCGATCACCTAAGTGGTGTATCGCGCAACATCACCTCCTCCGCCCGGCCAGGACCCGGTGAATCCCTCCGAAGTGACAATGTCGGTGCCGTCCTCTAGCCTCAAGGTAGCATACGCATCCTTGCTACAGAGGCCAAACGCTTGAAGTCCCACAGGCGTCTGCTTGACAAAGTGCATGTGCCTCTGACACTCGAACGTCCCGGCACAGCCCTGATACCCCGGCCCGCTGAAGAAGGCCCAGCTCGCCGAAGCATACGTGTGAATCCCCTTGCCGCCGTTGAAATAGTTTGCAGGCCCCATCCGGCACCTCTTATCACCCGCCGCGCAGTGGGCGAACGTCGGGTCTCCCCACCCGGCCTCGTCCACCGTCCATGGCGCGGGCAGCACCATCAGGTTATTATCCCCCTGGTCGTAGTTCGTCTCACTCTGCAGCATCGTCACCAACACATTCTCCGCCTTCCGAAAGTTCAACTGATACAACCACCAGTGCTCCGACCCCAGCCCATGCAGCCACGTCCCCTTCGTCGCCTCCACCAACGCACCCCTCCCCGCCGCGAAGCTACTCCCACCATCAAACTCCTCGGTAACATGGTCCGCCACCCAGTTCCACACATTCTCCACATACACGGACGACGTCTTCGCAAAATGCATCCCCAAAAACGCCGCCTTACACTGCGCCGCCGCGTCCCGACACGCATCCGTCAGCGGCGCCGCCCCGCGCGTCCCACCCACCGTCACCAGACTATTCCACACGGCCACATCCCCCGGCTGCGCACCGGCCATATGAAACTGCATCAAGATCGCCCCGGGCAGCACGTCGCCCACGGTCACGCGCATATCCTGGATCTGCGCCACGCCCACATCACCGGGCTCGCCGACCTGCACGACAGGCCTCGGGTTGGCCACGTCCTTGAAGAAGGCGCCGCGCGCCACGATGGTCGCCCACGCCTCGCCCACGATGCGGCTGCCGCGCGGGACGAGCAGCGTCGAGTCGACACGGTACTTGCCGAAGGGGAAGTAGGCGATCTTGGACTGGCCGGCCGCGAGCCGGAGGATGGCGTTGAGCGCGGCCGACTCGTCGATTGTGTTGTCGCCCAGGATGGTGCGCCCGCCGTTCTGCGCCGGGTCTTTGACGTTGAGGAAGGCGGTCACGGGCGTGGAGGCGTAGTTGGGTGCTGGGAGGGCTGGGTACCAGCCACCGGAGGGGGCGAGGGCGGTGGGTCGGTTCAGCGGGGAGGTGGTTGGGCCGTAGATGGGGTCGCGGTTGACGGTGTTGCCGTAGGTGAACTGGGCGACGTGGGATTGGGCCGGGAGGGTGAAGTCGGCGGGGCCTTCGGCGATGTTGGTGTGGAGGGTGTCTTTGTTGAGGTTTTCGATCAGGTAGCTTGGCCAGGAGGTGGTTTTGAGGGTGACGCCGGAGTTGATGGATGTGGCGTCGACGAGGGCGATCCAGGGAGACCCGCCAGTGTTGAGAACGGCGGTGCCGACGGTGTCGAAGGTCGGGTTGATGATGCTGATGGTGCTGCCGCCGTCGATGAGCATGCCGACGGTGTTTTGGAAGAAGCTGATGCTCTTGAACACGGCTTGTTGGTGGCCGTTGTACCAGATTCCGTTCTGCAAATTGTCAGTTTGTCAGTCCTACCGCATTTGAACTATCACCAGGGGCTTCTTACCTGGCCACCCTCTATTCGCACGTCCGACACACTCAGCGTAGACCCCCGACCGAGACGCATACCGGAGTGTCCAGATCCATCAATCGAGTTGGGCATTCGGATCTTGACGTTCTGAAGATGGGCGGCTTGCGCAACACCCCACCAGAGCGCGACAAAGGGGGCGTCCCCAGGAACATTGGTGGTGTCAAGGACAATGTTCTTGAGGCTGACGGCGAACGACAGCTCGCCTGAGATCCCAGTTGTCGGATCCTGGCCGGAGAACAGCGTGCCATCGCGGGCGAAGCCGGATGCGGCCTTGAGGACGGGGGGCTGTGGAATATCAATTAGCGGGCGGAACGTAGGTATGGTTGTGGTGGGCCTCTCACGTCGGTGGCATCACCCATAATCATTGTGTCGGTATTCATTTTTATTGTCTCGCTAATGATGTACTCACCAGGGGGGATATAGACAACCTGTCAAACTTTTAGCACAGGTTCAGGGTCAAAGTCGAACCAAGCCATACCCGTGGCTGGCTAGCGAACCATTGGCCGTGCCTGGTGCTGCCGTTGGTCGCCGCATTGATAGCAGTCTGAATACCGGCTCCATCACCGGGGGCGACAGCGCGGAAGACCTCGTAGACATAATCGCCGTCGAGATCGGGCGCGAAGCCGCGGATGTTCGCGGAGGTGTGGTCAATATTGGCGTACCAGAAGCTAGTTTGAGCCTGGCGTGGGCCAACTACCGGCTGGAGCGTGGGCGATGCCGATGCAACACCGAGCCAAGCAGTGGCAAGTAGTGCTGCCAGTGAGATCTGCACCATGGTGGGATGGTTTGACCACAGACTGAAGTCTGGGGAGGTTGGAAGAGAGCACTTGAGTCAGGGGTGGCAAGATGACGGTGATGAAGGACGAGGCGAGGCGTCAACCTCAAATATATTCCGATCCGTGCTCTCACGAAATCTGAGTAACCAGGACTGTTATTCCCTGAGTAGATCCCATCTCACTTGATGCTTAGCGGCCGGTTTCTCCCCACAAATGTGCCGGACAAGGGACGTTCCCAAGCCTCTGGGCCCGAGTAAGAACCCCCAATATTGGACGAGTTTGCAACGAGAAAGTCGTAACAACCCCGCATGTGTACTCGGGGTGGAATCAGGGGTGTGATTCAAGGTCGCGAAGGTTACGAACGGTCCAATCGCAGGCAAAGTTCCCTTGTCGTGGCGCCCAACTCCACTCCAGGCATCAGCATTTCGATATGTGCAAGCATAAATCGAGCTTCCTGAGAGAGATTAGGACGACTTGCAGGACGGTTCTCGGCCTAGAATAGGATATGGTCACGGCGCGTGTATACAAGAGCCGGTATGAACAAGTTCAAAGAAGGCAGTTAACTCAGAACACAGTACAAAGTAGAATAATAGTTGATCGACATTACCAACGTGGAGCGCACCCGCCGCTTCCCCATTTGGGCAGGATCTCGAGCAGCGCAAGTGTGTGATTGGCTGCGACTCCTTCCTCGAGGACTCATACATGGGCCTCTTGCTTCAAACTCTCCATTTGAGTCAAGTTCATTCCTGCATGTCTACAAGACCACAACGGGGCCATCGAGGCGGAAGGTCGGAAGACGACCCAAACAGAGATTACCCCTGCTTGGATAGACGCGAATTTACAGAACCCAATGTCGAACTGGAAGGTAGCATCGGATTCTGAAGCACGAACGGATATGGAGGGGCGATAATGTAACATAACCTTGCTCGCAGTCTATGCTTCCGGGGATTTCTCAGTTCTCTCTTTGTCACCTTCTTGAAAAGTCGGGGCTTGATTTAGTCTTTTACCGTCAGCCTTAGGAAACGCGTTAATATTACCCTGTAGACACCTAGTAGCTATCAACGCTCCCGTTTCCTTAGTTAGAAGTCCTTCAGGCTTTTATGTACCTTTGGTCGTTTGCCCTTGTGTAGGCCACCCGTGATTCCAATTTATCCTGTTCAAGACACGCGTTTACTCGGAACACTGGGCTCTTCCAAGAACCGAGAATTTAAACTGTATGCTGGCTGGCCTGATTGTGCATCTACCCTTCAACGGATTGGTCTTTCGACAAAGGGCCCAAGATCATGAGCGTCTATCCAATAAAAACATGGTTTTCCAAAGGAGAGTTCTGTGCACTCTTTGTACACAAAGTGCACTCCCTGCGCCCAAAAGGCATCTTTCGCCTCCTGTACTTCCTCGTCTGTCCACTCCACCGGTGCAAGCTTGGCCCATTCCCCGTCGGTATAGGCCGGTGGCCTGGGTACGCGCCAGTTTGCACGCCAAAACACAACGCGCTCCATTTTCGGGAATCTCTTCCTGAAGTTGAAGGCAAACTCCTTGATAAGTCTGAAGAGTTTGCCGCTCGACCGCGGCAGCCCCAAGCGCCTGTGGACAGGCGGTATCTCAGTCCGTCTGTCGTCGCTGTAAGCGTCCTCGTAGATCTCGAGTACTTTTAGGCCCGGTGATAGCTTTGTTGTGTGCGCCACCAGGACAAGCTTGTCTGGGTTTCTTGTATCTCCCGAGTTGGTAGGGTCGGCGTACTCTGGCACATTCTCGGGCGCTTTCGGGTCATCGGGGTTGAACGACGCCGGCATGGGGAGGAATGGCTCGTGCCACCACCGCTGTCGCCAGGAACTGACTTCTCGTTTCTCCATGAACACCGCCCCGAAAATCGCGAAGGATGGTGCCACGAGTTCTTCGATTTTGACGAGGCGGTCCAAATCCACCAACTTCTGACGAGGGCCGAACAACAGGAAGGAATCAGCAAGACTGGCCCACTGCTGGTACACCGCTAGGCGCCTTAAACTATGCGCGAAATTCTGAAGAATTCCATTGTTAAGACTAGGCGACCGCCGGTAATCATAGACACCCAACCTATGTATCTGGGCGCCGGGTATTGCACCCCCAATCTCTAATGTTTCCAGCTGCGATGCCCCCACCGAGATTTCTGCCAACGATGAAATGACGTCCACGGTGAGTCTTTCCGGGAACACATGCAAATGCTTGACGGGTGCGAATATGCTCACCGTATTTACTGGCGTCGGGCTCCACATGTCGCCCCCGAATTCGAGCGTTATCGTTTCAAGCTTTGGAAAATGGAGGAATGGAATTGCTTGATCTGAACACCAAAATCCCGCGGCAAAACAAAAGGTGAGCGATTTGAGACTGGGGCAAGGGACAAGCTGACGGGCGTTTCCCGACCCCCCCGCCGAGCCCCCTCCTAAACCGCGGTGCAGCAAGTTAGCCAGGATGGGATGTACGGATGGTTGGTGCGAAGAGATCGATTCTAGAGCTCGAGATGGGGTGGTAATGTCGGCTGGGAATATCAAGTTTTGAAGTACGGGCATGAGACAAAGTAGGGCATAGTATAACCTTTGCCTCAACTCGGAATTATCTTCGCCGTCGGTCCCGTCGACATTTAGCACGTTGAACATTGCTGCCAGCTCGTGGTTGGGGTCCTCCTCTGGTCCAGCTCGAAGGTAAAGCTCTGCTAGTAGTGGTAATGGTGGGATATTTTTGAGCTTGGTATGTGAAATTATCCACGTAGCCGTATCAGACAGACTTTCTAGACAGCAAAATGTTCGAATCCAACTTTGCCGTTCGGGATACCGAATAAGGATGACGAGGAGTTGTGCCATGGCACGTCCTGATGCCACTACGGCCGTGTCATAAAGGGCACGGAGGGCTATGAGCCCTGTATCGCGACGAGTCACACAAAGATTCAAAAGCTCGGCGTAGCGATTGGGTCCAACCTCCTGAGGGTCGGGTCGGAAATATAAAAATATTTGAAGCAGTAGCTCATTTGGTAATGCGTCAAACGACAAGCGCTCTGCGCCGCAGGTACCCTCGTTGCACGACAGTGTGTGTGGTCGATCCATGAGATAAGGAGAATATCGGTACCTACGTGAGTACATTACCTTGTGCAACTTTGGAACTACGCAACGTTATGGGAGAGGGGGGGCCCATTGGCAACGATATCTCGTGCTTGGGACTAATGTTGGGTGCGACATGTTCCAATGTTGGTTTTTATATTTGAGCGGATATTAAAGCTGTACCAGGAGCATTAGAGCATTCTTTCGCGTCGTCCGGTTGTTCTAGACATAAACTAGGTACCTATCATTGAAGCGTTTGTTACATGGGCCCCTATTTGGCCAACGTGGTACTACCGTAGTTACACCCTCAGGTAGGTACATACCTAGGTAGTCTTGGCTCGAGCCCCATGATCGTGGTCAAAGCGAATGGGTTTAGAGTTCGGATTCCTGTGTCCTGCCAAATATATGGTGTACCATGAACGAACATACCGGGTACAGGAAGAAGTTGTCATTGACGGGTGTTCCTTTCGTTCTACCCGCAACAACGTAATACCCAACAAAAGCACCTGCCGCTTTATGTCGCGCAATGAAACGTTCTTGTGTTATAAAGGTACCTAGAGAGCCCTTGTCCATTTTCGAGCCCAGGTACCTACGTAAAGAAAAGTGTGGGAAATAGTTTGTACGGGAAGGCTTCCAGCAATGCCAACTTCCATTAACAGTAGCGGATGCGACGTGTTTTCCCCCAATAAAACTAGGTATTACATACACCACACCTCCTTGCATTCGTCAGTATGGGTGTTGCACCTTATTGTCTCCGCGTGACAAACTCGAGGAAAACGTTTACATCCTGCGTAAGACGACTTTCACCAAGCTGTTCCAGTGTCCGAATCGTTACCCCTTCAACTCCACAGCGAAAAAAAAAGAAAAACCCTAAATAATCTAGAAACCCCTCGACCTACCCTCTGGCTAAAAGAAAGCCGAACTACCTAGAAGGCAAGGTTAGGAATCAAGCAAAAAGAACAAAAAAGAAATCGACCGAAAGAAATGGGGTAAAAGAAAAGTACATAGAGGAGGTAAGCCGGTTTTTTTCAGGCTTCCGGGTGACTTTCGTTTTGTTCCTCCCGTCGAGGACTCGAGATTTCCATGGTCGACATCTGGGCTTGGAGTTCGGTTTCTTTTGCCCACGGGGTCGCTCCCGTCCCCAACCCAGCCTGAGCGCCAAGCACCAGGTAACCCGGTTTGCGGGCCAGCAGGAGCGGCCCAGCGGCGGGGTCCAGATCGCCCAGCCCTCACCCACCGGCAACTTCGGGCCACCCCCCGGGCAGACGCGGAACATCACCGATTAGGAAATGCGCGGGAAGGAACGCCTTCTGGAAACAGCACCATTTCTTGGGCGCGCGCAGGCAGAGGGGGACGGGACGGGCTGAGTAAAGTTTGGCGGCAGCAGCGCGGCTCCCAGGGGAGTTCCATGGTGTGGGTTCGCGTTAGGCGGGATTTGTGCGACGGGGGTCCCTTTCCGCGTTTTGGGTTCCTTGGCGGGTCGAGATCGTCCGCGCCATCGCCGCCGTTGTTGAGTCTAATTCTTGTCAAAATTTTATTTGCACCTCCCTCGTCACCAAACTGGACCATGTCGCGCATGGGGCCGGATCTGGCTGCGAGGCTTGCGGACGCACACCCACGCGGAAATAGCTCAGGAGGAGGAAATGATGGGCGCTGCTGCGGTCCTCGGCGGGTCCGACCGGGTGGGTGGTGCGTCACCACCAGAACCTGGCATTCTCATCTTCGACGAAGGGCGACGCGCGGCGTGCGTGGTTCCGCTGGGGCAGGACTCCCGCGTTGGCTCCGGCGGGGACGGGGGTTGCCAGGTTGCCCCGGAACTGTGCCGGGGACGGGCCGGATAAGTGGATACCGCGTGGGGAGAAGGTGCCTTGGTCGGGTCCGTCGCCGTCGGAGTTGGGCGGAGTTGGCCGGGGGTACGCCGGCCAGCTTACTGTGGTACGTGTTCTGTGCGCGAAGTACGCGTCCCAATTTCCCTTTGGGAGTGAGGCTTGAATGGGTTGAATGGGTTGAATTGGCCCTCAATGCATATGCTTCAATGTATGTTTTGTGATGTGGAAAAAAAAGACAAAAAGATGAAACCATCGAACCTCCCCGCCGAGCCCCCGGCGATCATGCAACTCCTGATTTGACCCATGCTCTCTCCTTCTTGACTTTATCAGAGTGACGAAAAGATAAACAAAAATCTAGTGGACAAATGCTGACTCCCCATGCAATGTGTGTAAGTAATCCAAAACTCTCATCCGCCGCAGCCCTAAAATCCGCCCCTTTTGATGTCGGCGTGATGTCGGCCCGGCTAGAAATCCCACAGCGTGCCAAAGGCATGCAACCCGGCTGGAACAGGAAAGGTTAGCGGTCTGCAAGATTCCCAAGGGCACCCGCCAAGGCTTAGAGTTACAACGTACCTGCGCGGCAACCTTGCATCATCTCGTCGTTGCCCTGCTTGTTGCTCGTGATGAAGATGACCTCGGCGCCGAAGCTGTCCCACACCTCCTTGAGCAGCTTCACGCTGTCGGGCCGCCCCCCTCGTTTCTTGGAGTCCCAGAGGATCATGCGCTCGGCGGGGATGTTGTTGTAGATGAGCCCGGTGATGGTCGGTCCGAATGTCTTTTCCTGGTCGGACCCTATCCAGATGAGGAACCTAGTAGTAAGGGAGCGCAATTGTTAGACCATGAGGCCACGGAGTTTGAGTTAATTTTCAATATCGAAAAAAGCACTTACCAATTCGGGCTCTGGATGCAAGTGGACAGCGCAGCGCCGATGCCAGTTCCGGTGCAGATGCGGATTCCTCGCTTAAACATGGCCGAGGCGTGCCCAACGCCGGCTAGCCCAGCCGTGTTAGTTCCATTGCGTCCATTTTAGGAAGGCCGGACAAGAGCGGGCGGCGGCACGTACCGAACTTGAGCTCTCTGGTCCACACCGTCTTGGGCGGGTCGGCCACCAGGTTCTTGGTGAAGTCGCCCTGCACCCCGCAGATCATGTAGTGGCAGCCGGACTTTCGGCCCTCGCTGATGATACCGAAGGCGTGGTACTCCATGATCGAGGTGCGGCTGATGCGCCCGAGCAGCCCTTGCTGCATCCCGCGCTTGAACTTGAGGATCGCGACCTTGGGCGACGGCTAAATGCATTCATGTTAGCAAGGGCTGAGACTTGGGCTTGGTGTGGGGGGTAGCGGGGGGGGGGGGGGGGGGCTCACGAGCTCGACTTCGACAGGGACTTCGCGGAGGGTGACCCAGGGGATGAGGACGCTGTTGGGGGGTTGGTAAGTACGCTGTCGTCGGCGGTGATGCATAGGGACATGGGAGGTGGTGACGAACAAGATTGTCATGAACACGGCGAACCATAACTCCTGCACGCTGAGCAAAGAGTGTGAGTCGGGTCTCCATTCGCCTCGTTTGATATCGTAAATGTCGCCCAGAATCACGAACACCCAGGTGGCCTGGTAGCTATCCGTTAGCGCAACGTGCAACCTCCCTCCCACATGGATTGTACATACGGCGATACCCAGCCACCCAATGAAGCGATGATGCCTCTCGAATGTGTTGTGGTAGTTACTAGAAAGTGTTAGAAGCTTAGAGTATCCCGGGTGATGCTAGACGGGGCCCACTGACTTGCGGATCCAGGGGAAGGCGCTCAGAACCGAGATGATGACAGCGACATTCGTAATAATGCCACTCGCAATCACAGAGCTGTGCTGCACGGAACGGTACCGGATGATATCGACGATCTTGTAGACGAGCCAGCTAGGTACGGATGTTGTTAGTGCTGCCGGTTGATACTCAGGGGGCTTGTTTACTTACGCGGCGCCAGAAAGGGCGCAGCCGGAGTGGATGCCTCCAACATGCTGCAGAATCGAAGTCACCCCGACCTTAATGCACACCGGTGCCCACTGGCCCGAGAATAGAGCTTGTCAGTGATTGTCAAGTGTAGTCTGAGGGGAACGGATACAAGGAACTTACACTTCTCAGCCCATAGATGGAGATGATGTACAAGAACCGCAGGAACATCTCATTGCGCATCAACACGGCCATGAGCAGGTTGCCGAGCACCAACGCGCCCAAGTGGTCTCTCGCATAGTCCCACTTGTCGGCTGCGGCCATGGCAATCCCGACGAGGTTGAGAACCGTGACGAAGGTGAAGAACTTGCGGTATGTGTTGAACCAGAGCTGGAAGAGGATCCACCGGCTAGGCTTTGGTTTCGCCGGCTTCTTGGCCGGTGCTGCCGGCGGAGTCGGTGGTGTTACCGTACCATCGGTCGTCGACACTGTTTGGATCGCCTTCTTCTCGTCGATGTACGCTGGTGGCGGTGTGGTAATCACCGGTAACGCCGCTGTGTTGTCGTAGATGCCCTTCTCTGCGTCATCCATCGCCGTTGACGAAACCGCCGTCCCCTGTGGTAGGGCTTGTTCGTGATGTGACCATTGTGGGTTGGCAGACATGGTGACGGCGCCGTGGTGGTGACGGCCGGGTGGGGAGGGGGGGAGGAAGGAAGGTAGGAAGGGGCTATTAAGGCTGAGCGGCTGTACTGTTGAATGAGGCAACAATTCGGAAATCTTTGACGGAGCCGCGAGCTTTAACAAAAGTTGAGGAGCTGGGGAATCGTGAAACGACCGGAAGGGTGATCCGCCAGGAACGGTGGCCCGGAATAGGAGTCAATGACGGCTCGCCGGTGGAGAAGGGTTGTTGGCAGTGAAGGAGTGTGTGTACTTCGCCATGGAAAACCCACGCGTTCCCTGGGCCAGAGCCGCAACGTCGGTTCCAACGACCCGATGGCGAGCTGTGGCCAAGACGGAGAGGAAAGTCGAACTCCGTTGGAAGGCCAGATCTGGGTACTGATACTACCTAAGTAGTCATCCAGGAACACGACCATCAAGGGGCGGTGTCCACATGTTTAAACCATCACGCTAGCTACATGGCCCTCTCGGCGGGACCCAGTGGCCAGAGACAGAAAGTGTCAAAATGACATGTACCGACTTCTGCCAAGGCACGAATAGCGTAGCCCAGATAGACTGCCCTGGCATACGATGACCCAGCATCCCGAAATCTCGCCGTAAACAGATATACCGTGGTCTCCGTGGGGGAGGGACCGCCGTTCGGGCAATTGCCGCCTCTGGGGTGCTTGCATGTGTGCAACATGGCCGTGGTCCCAATTAGGATACAAGGACGATATTTCAGCCGAGATTGTCCCATTCTCATGCCGCCCCCGTTGGAAGACAGGCTGCGCTGATGTCACATGTGCAGGAGCGTGCTCGGCGGTGCCCAGGGCGGTGTTTGACGGGGGGCCCAGGGGGGGGAGGGGTGGTCAAGTGAAACAGGGGGGGTGCCTGTGTCGAGACCCCCCCCCGGGCATTAAGCCCCGATTAGCCAAATTAACCCCGGATTCTACGGCGGACTCTGCACATCCGCGCGGCAACACGTGCGAGGATCCGGAGACAGATTTTTTAGCGGAATCTGCTGCGGGCTGAGCAAGGCAAACGACTATATGACTGACTCGGGCGAGAGGAATCCTCAGCCGGTGCACCGCGCTGAAGGAGACGACGCGCGATGCTAGCTGTTGACAACGTCGCCACCCTCCCACACAAAAGGGTATCCACAGGATGCTTGGGATTCAGTTCGTGATCCCACGCCTGCTAGCACATCGCGACAGTATAAGGAAGAGGTAATGAACAGAAAAGGAGAGGAGGGCACTAAAATTAGCATTCTGGGACACCCCTTTCCAACTCCGTTCCATGTGCACCCGGATCGTGTTGGATTCTAGAAAAACGCGATCAACACCCATCCCACCATCACGACACTCGGGGAAAAAGCTTATCGGCCCTGTGAACCAGGAAGCGGGGGTAAAAGTGGAGAGGAGGTTGGCGCTGTCTCGGCGGAGACTCTGGAAGCCAACAAAGGCTGGCCAGTTGGCCCCTTGAATGGCATGATTCGAGGCCATGGTTGGACGAGCATGGGTATGGTCTGGTGTCGACCGGGAGATCCCGCAGAAACCTGACTGCCGATTCTTCCTATGGTGCAAAGGGGCCAGGTTGTTTGGGCCTTACATATGCGTTGCCTATCATTCGCGGTAGTTGGGTGTCTGCGCTCTTACCGCTTCCCCAGACTTCCCCAGACTCGCGTCTGCGAGCCTAAAGCGAGCCACGAGCCCTCCTTATTGGGTGGCGCCCCCCGTAAGCCGAGATACCCCCGGTGTTAAACATGCTGCCGAGTGACGAAATGAGCCAGAGTACAACGTTGAGTCGAGGCCAGGCTGCCCGACAGGAACGATTGCCGCCATACGGGAGTCTCTTCTTTGACCGAGAGTCTGGAACGGCGAAAACGAGAAATCAGGCGTCAAAACGGCCCACAGCCGAGCTCAGCTCACCCACCGGCACGTTACGGCCTGCAAAGGAACCGAGGAGCTGATGGGCGGCTGGCGTGGGTAACGTCGGAAATTCTCCGATACCACGGAACGGAGCATTCATGAAAGAAGAGTTGCATTTTGGCGGTTCAACCTCAACAAGTCAACATTGTATCTTCGTGGGGGTCTCGGGAGGCCTGGTTTCATTCTCTCTCCCTGGCGTCGCTAGTATCCTCGCAAGGGATCATATTGCTTTCACGAGTCATCCCGAGAAGATGGCGGTCCCAGCCGGGGCCAACCGGGAACGATGTTGGTGTGAGCTCGATATCCATACCCCAAATGCTGACATGCCGCTGCACCCGCCGAGAACGCGGAGCCTGATGGAGGTGCTCTTGATTGCCATCTGTGGCTTGCAAGACGAACAGCCGGGCCGTTGAACCGGACACCCCATTCGTGTCTGTGAAACTGCCCCATTTGCGATCCACTCTCCAAGCATCGCTTGGTCCGACCCTTCCCGCGCGGGGGTCCTTTCTCCAGTGCTGGCGGCCTCGAGGTCCGCTCCCTATCCCGATGTCATCACTGTCCAAGCCAGACCTTGGAGAATGGATGAATCTATGAGTTGGCCATAAACGGGAAGCAGCATGCGTCACCGACAAAGGCCGGGGGACAGGGTGCGGGCCGGACGCCAAGGGCTGGCTCTGGTGCCGCAATCCCGATGGTGGTGGCGATGCTGTCGCTTTTCACAAGGTGGATGGTTGCTACTTCTCGGGCTTGGAATCACACTCTGTTTGAACCGGGTAGGACTCGAGAGCGGGAGATTAGGCTGCTCATGACGGAGATCCCCCTGGGCCTGGGTACCACCCCTACCCCCTTGGTCGGGTCAAGTTCGGTGGCCGTTGTAGAATAATAAGCTGCGGGGGTTAAGGAAACCGGCACTTTGAACTTGATTAAAACTGGCTGCCTCTCGATCGGCTATTTGTGGCATGTCACGGTTATCGAGCTCGGAGCGTGGCTGGCGACTCGGGACGGTCAATGGATGGGCCAAGACGAACGACATAGATTGGGAACCCGGAAAAGAAGATGGCAGCATCGGGATGTTAAGATGGAAATCAAATAGGAAGGATTTACATGCGGCAGTGATTCGTGTTCATGATTAACTTAGTATTGGTGGGAAAATGCGATTCCAGGAGCCGTGGCAAAGCATAGGAGGAAGTACGTTACTCGTCCAACCGTGCTTCTGGTCACAGCCGGCGGTGCGCGCCCAGTCGCGACATCCAAGTAAGGTCGGTCCATGTCTGGAAAGCTGAGGCGGGTTTGAGTGCTTTTACCGATCATTTCCTTCAGGCCTGCACTCTTTCCCGTCCTCGATTCCAGGGAACGGTTTTCCCACCTCGACTTTCGGCACAGGAAACATGCCCGTGGCCTCCCACTCCACCGCCAGGTTATTTGGTTCAGCTTCAAACCGCTCTACAAGCTTGACGCCTGTGCCAAAATGACACATCGCGGATCCATACGATTTGATCCACTCACTGTCATGAGTCACACTATCTAGCGACCTGAAGTCTTCCCCAGCCAACTTGAACCGGCGGCATATGGCGATACTCTGCAGGCTCGCGGCTTCTATCTTCTCCGGGTAGTAGGCCTCACTTAGGGACTTAATGAGCTCCGGACACATGAGACCACGTATAAGGTTCATGAAGCGGATCCGCAAGTGGTGTGCGAGTATGACACAATTTGCCGCGGAGTCAAGGAGTTCAGGGCCAGGGATGAACGTGTCGTGTGCCGGGGCCATGTTTGGAGCCGGTGTTAGCGTCAGGACCACGTAACAGCATGTACCTGGATGGGCGAGAAGAGGTGAGTAGTGGAATAGCGCGCGTTAACGTGTGGTGTGCGTACATATAGATCGCTGACAAGGGAGAGGATTTACGAGGCAAAGTGAACAACTGCTTTTGCGTTCAATATCACCACAAGCGTTCGCCACTTCCAAATAAGGTAAACAAGCAAAGGCTTTGAACTGGCTTTGTTCCCCATGCCAAGACAACATAAGTTGAAGGCATCACATCACGTTCGCCAGATATCAATCATATAGGATCCAGATGGAGACCCCGACAAACTTGTCTCAACGAATGATACCAGTCAAATTTCAATCGGCGCCTAAAACACAATTACTAACTCCCTCCACACAGAAAAGCAGAGGGTATCTATGACTCCGATCCACCCCTTTGCTGTCCTTCTTGTCTCCATCAACCGTCTCAGTCTGTCACCCATTCCGTCCCACTCCCCTCCCTCCCTCCCTTCCCTCCCTCACTCAGTCTCCACCCCCTTAGGTATCCGATCCTTCACTCCATCACCTCCCATCCGCCTTCAACACCTCCCCCTTCAACGCCTCCCCCCACTCCCCCAAAACCCTCCCCAAATCCAACCCGACCGCCCCTCCCACACCACCCCCTCCCCCATCCCCATTCTCCTCCCGCATCACCCTCTCAAAAACCTCCCCGGGAACCGCAATCACAAAGTCCACCGGCACATCCCTCAACTCCACCGCCCCCCTCCCTGACCTCCCCCTCCAGCCCCGCCAAAGCCTCCGCCGCGGCATCAGGAATCCCCACCCCAATCTTCCACGCCACCGCCAAGATCCCGCGCCGGAACGTCCGCACCCCCTGCATATCCCGCTCAAACACCTCCAGCAGCGCACACCCGCGCGCGAACATGTCGTGTGTTTCCGGGTCGTCGAGGAAGGGCACCAAGGTGAAGACGGCGCTCCATAAGGGGATGACGAGCGCGGGGGTGTATTTGAGCGCGGCGCGCTGGGTCAGGTAGCTGTGCATCAGGTGGATGTCGCAGGCGCTGAGGGCCAGGAGGAGGGCTTTGGCGGTGGTGGTGCTGGTGGTTGGGGGGGTGGTGTTGGTTTGGAGGAGGATGGGGGTGGTGGAGGGGAGGGGGCGGAGGATGTTGTACGCGACCATGTTGAGGTGGATTCTGGGAGGGGGGTCTGGTTAGCTTGCGTTGGGTGGGGCTGGGTTGAGGGTGGAACGGGGGCGGGGTGTGAGGAAGAAGAGGTTTGTTGGAGGTGCGTACTTGATCTGGGTGGTCTTCCGGTTGGGGTTGGTGTCGTAGCGTAGGTTTGGCGACAGCGAGGTTTCGAGGGCGTTGAGCTGGAAGAGGAGATCTTGTCGGACCCGCATGTCCATCTCGTCCCCTATTGGGGCCCGTGGCTTGTTGTTGTAGATCACGGCGCGGTATTGTAAGGCTGATATTCGACTCACAACCGGGGGTTGACCCAGCCCGGCCGGTGGGCCGAATACGTTGGGGCCAGTGTCTGTGGTGTTAGACAGGCAAGCTGGTGGAAGGAAAGTGAGAGGTGGAGGCCTCAGATACGTGTGGCAAAGAATGCTGCGGAAATGTTAGCCTTCTAAGACTGCAGATAACCAAAGACGACACGTAGGTAGTTCTGGGGATGTCGTTGTGGGTGGGCCGGTGGCAAAAGATACAAGATGAGACCATGACGCACCACTCAAAATTGAAGATACCCCAGTACGTCCTGTACATGGCGCGACGTCTGTCTGTATCCACCTGATTGTTGCTCGCCGGCTTGGTCAGTACCTTTTCGACCTCTAACTTCCCGAGTTGTTCCAAGGCTGCGAGGCGGTACATAGAGCCCGCCCTGTTAGTGGTGATATGACAAGTTAACAAGAAAAACAAGTAGAGCCCCTGAACTGTCTTGAGGCAGCGCTTGTCAGCCTCAATCTCGAAATGTTGTTTCGCCTGAGCCACGAACAGCTTCGTGAGGTTTGTGCCCGTTGCCTCGTTGGCAAGGTCGATCTTGTCCGAAAACATCTACAACCGTCCCATTGCCCGTGTTAGCGAAGTTGTCAAGGCGAAGCAACGGACGGGACCACTGACCGAGCGTAAGCCGCAGATGGTATTGACGAGGAACGGAGAGCAGAAATCGCTCTGCGAGGGATCACCAAGCGCCATGTCCCTCACAAATAGTTCCGGGTCGATGAGGGAAATGGCATTCGCAAAGGGGTCGCCTTCGTCTCGATCGAAGAAGTCCGAGATGAGGTGCGAGACCAAGCCATCTCCGGCGACTGACGTCCAGGGCCGTGCTGGCACCTTGATGAGGCTCTCCTCCAGGGCTTCCGCGTCTATCGTGGCAACCCCCACGCTGGCGCTGTGTAGAGCATCAACGGCCCTGACATCCTCCAAGGTCGAAAGCGGATTTTCAGTGGTTCCCAGCTTCCGGAAGATCTCAAGCTTTTCACAATCAGGCCGGGAGACAATGTTGGCCAAGAAACCTTTGTAATTTCCGTTTTCCCGTTCCAGCTGTTCGGAAGTCTGCTTCAGGTGGGCGTAGCGTGAGACGGCGCCCTCCCTCACGTCATACTCACACACATCATTGCGCTTGATACAGGCTTCACACCGTGTATGTGACCGTGGGCGGTTGCACTGGGAACTGTCAGGGCTCCCCGAAACGTCAAAAAGTCTTGGGCGGGTGGGGAAGAAAGGGTACTTTTGTCTTCTTCTTCTGACACCTGAAACACGCATACTTGCTTTGCTCCCGCCGCGATAACCGGTTCCGCACGGGTTTGTGTCCTCGTCTCTGGGGCTGGTCCTGGGACGGCGAGTCTGGCTGCGTAGGCGTTAGGACACCCTCGTCGGCTATCCGGCGTGGGGGTGACGGCGAGAGCGGGTCTGTTCTGCTAACCGTAGACATGGTAGTGATGGTTGTCATCGTCTGTGTCTGCGTGTGGCGATTGTCTTTGAGGGAAGGCGACATGTTAGGAGTGTGCATCCAGGGTCACTACCGCCGCGTCAACACAAGAAGAATTGGTTCAAGTTGATAGCCCTGGGGGTTGAAGGCGTTTGAAAATGGGAAGAGGACGGCCGGGGGGAGGGGAGAATTTGAACGGCTTGTCCTTGGCTTTTACCAAACAAGCCTCGCCGTTAAGCCGCCCGAAGATAGAGGGCTGCGGCTAGAAGCTTAGAATTGTGGCAAACGCCCGTGCATTGTGACTCGTTGGGTCGACGGTAGTCTTTCTTGGGCTGCATCCGGTGGACCTTGCTTGCTGCTTGCTTTTCCCCGGGTTTCGGAGAGATCTCCGACCCCTGCTCAGAGCCAACTCCCTCTCTTTCCATGACCAGTTACAATCTTATTTCCAACAACTTAACCCATCTTTAATGCTCACCTCTGCAGTCATTAATTACATTATCCTTTGATGCCCACAGCGTTTCGCCTCTCGCTTCCGGATGCCCGGGTACTCGTCCCATGAACCCTTTGCCATCTTCCGAGTTCTGACTCGGCCCTCTACCCGAGAAATCGCAGGCAGAAGTCAGCCGTACAGGATAATCGGCGCGCACATGTTATTTTGCCAGAGCAATCTAACGACACGAACGGTCTGCAGAAACATGGCTCCAGTGGCGCCAGCCAGGCAACGCATGAGCAGCGCATGAGCAGCGCATGAGCAGCGCAGGAGCGGCGGGCGTGTTGTTGGATTTAGCGGAAATAGGCGGATAGAGAATTCATTGGCCCGTGTCGATTGTGCCCTTGACGTGCATCCTATTGTTCTCCCGCAGACTCGAAGCATTGTCTTGTGCCCCACAGTCTGACTTTATAGGTTGCGAGTGGCTAAAGAGGACCGACTCCCGCTTGGCAGGCCGTTTCGGGATTCACTCTTGTCAGTGAAGGAAGGAGCGGAAACCTTCGGGGCTCTTAAATGAGGGTGGACCTGGCGATCTCGATCTTCTGGGACCCCGCATTGGACCCTTTCGTGGCTGCAACAACATCGATTCTTCTCCATTTAGCCAATGCTGATCGTCTATCTGCCTCTGCTTCTTGCACGAGGGACCCTCACCGAGAGTTTTCGATATGACGAAGACCCTTGACCGCTGCGTTCGGGAAGAGGGCGCCGCTGCGGCGCCGCAACAAATCAGTACCCTGCGAATGCATGCGGACATCGTCGGGACCAACCGAAGTTAGCTCAAATGGCAAGAGACACGACTCATACGAGCGACAAACCCATGCAAACACCGAAAACCGATGGACTCTCAACTCCCACCGCGCGAATCCCACCTGGTGATGAAAACACTGCTGAGAATCGAGGGACGGGCTGCAGTCGCAGGCAGCAACAGGCACCAGGCTCCCTTGAGTCGAGCAATGAAAAACTGGCGCAGAACCTTTTCCGGCATTTTACTCCGCACCAGCAACCCCGAATAACACGACGTTCAACCGAGCCGGACCATGGTGCAGACGGGATAACCAAAGTTGGGGTCATTTGCCGGCGGAACAATGCACCACCACCCCCTCCAGCGCGCTGGGTATATTTCCCCGTCTCGACTTTTGAGGGGTCACGCCCGTCAAGCAAGATACATTACGTCGCTCTGCTTCCTCCTCCAAGGAAGCAACATCCCGACTGCGACGTGTCGTCACCAACACACTTCAACACCACCGAAACCGCAGACGACTCGGATAACGTTCGACAACCGACACAGACACTTGCCAGCACGATGGAACAGGAATTCGCCGAACTCAAAAAGCAGGTCCAGGTCCTGCAGAAGGAACTCGCGAGGGTATCAGGCAGGTTGTCGTTCGGATTCGGGCCTGCGGTTCTCTAACAGAGTGCTTGTAGATGAAGCCGAGGTCCGCAAGACCCACCACAAATACGGCTACTACCTAGACAAGTGTTTGTACAATGAAGTACGTCACCGGGCCGTGGCGCAGCGGTATCACGGCTGACATGGGTACTGTAGGTCGTCGATATGTTTTCCGACCATCCGGACGCATACGTCGAATTCCTCGGGTCGCGGTACCGCGGCAAGGCGGGGATCAAGCGCCTCTACCAGGGCCGCTTCCAAAACACCTTTGTGAAGGGGCGGAACGGGCCCGTATACGGCTGGCTGCTGGACCACATTATGATGCAGGACATTGTTGACGTTGACGAGACGGGAACCCACGCTTGGTGCCGCATGCGCGCCCTCATGCAGGCCGGCACCCACCAGAGCATCGAAGAGTACTACCCGCGCGGCCATCGGCAGTGGTGGGAGGGCGGCCTGTACGAGAACGAGTACATTAAGGAGAACGGGGCGTGGAAGCTCTTCCGGTACCGCTACTTCCCCTTTTGGCACGCCGACTTCGAGAAGGGTTGGAGTCACACCAAGAAGAATTACATCCCGTGGCCGACTGTCACCTACCCGGAGGACCCGCTGGGCCCGGATGAGATCTTCGAGCAGAAGATGCTCTGGCCGGACACTCGTGTTGTGCCCTTCCATTACCCCCACCCGGTGACGGGCAGGCCCACCGCGCCGGATGATCTGCGGGCGCCTGTCTATGGCAGTGATGTCAACACGAGCGATCCGCCGCTGACGTTGGCATTGCCCGAGGGACAGAGCAGGCCCGGTGCGGCCACGCGGGAGTCGAAGCCCGGTGAGAAGGTCCTTCCTGAACTCGTTGAGAATAAGGCCGAGTAAGGGTGTTTGATTTGGATCCCGTGGGGGATGCAGTGAACTCAGGGGCCAGGGCAACATTTACCTGTAGTATTTGTTACATTTGGGAAAGACTTCGTATCGAGACGCAGTAAAGCCTACGTAGACGCTCACCTCATCAATACCTCGATATATTGGCACTCTGGTGGTCATTCTGCCACTCTCTCCCCCACCTCCCATCCCCTTTGCCATCAATTGTCTCTTGTCTCTCGGCCTCCTGGCAGCACCTTAGGGGCAGCTCATCTCCACCCCCCGCGCGACTGTCGACACTCTCGGCTCCGTTTTCCGCCTTCATTTTTCCACCTTGGCTTCCACACTAACCAGACCGTCGGACGTCCCCTCACAGATCCACTTCATGCTTGAATGCCGAAAGTTGGGGACTGAGCGCCTGCCCCGCACTCGCTTACCCCGACTCTCCTGGCGATCCATGCATCATCTATACCAATGGGGTGTTTTCCGTTTTGTTCCACTGCCATGCTTCGGCCCGCATCCGAATATCCGAGTCCACGCAGATTTGCGGGGTCCGTCCAGGCTATTTGGGTTCTGATGTTCGGTAGATGTTCCGAGTCTTGGGGGCACCCTTTCAAGATATGATACCTTATCACCACTTGCTCTGTATCACTTTGTCTCCCTGAGACTCTCTCTGGCTCCGTTCCAGTACTGAGACCTAAGTTCTCATCCCCCAAGCCAACACCCAATCCATCATCCTCACACCCACCAAAAAGCAGCCCGCCATCGCGGCCCCCAACCGCAACCATGGCGCACATCCACGACCTCGCCGCCGAGATCTCCAACTACGGCGCCAACCGGCTCAAGACCCCGACCCCGATCCGCTTCCCGCGCACCCCGACCTTCGCCTCCATGAACAAGCCCTGCCGCTTCGAGGGCGACGTGCAGGACCTCGAGGTGACCGGCACCCTCCCCGCCGACCTCAACGGCACCTTCTTCCGCGTCCAGCCCGACCACCGCTTCCCGCCCCTGTTCGAGGACGACATCCACTTCAACGGCGACGGCGCCGTGTCGGCGATCCGCATCGCCGGTGGTCGCGCGCATCTGCGCCAGCGCTATGTGCGCACCGATCGGTTTCGGGCTGAGGATGCCGCGCGGAGGAGCCTGTTCGGGCGGTACCGCAATCCGTGGACGGATAATGAGAGTGTTAAGGGGGTGATCAGGACGGCTAGTAATACGAATGTGGTGTTTTGGAGGGGGGTGTTGTTGGCGATGAAGGAGGATGGCCCGCCGTTTGCGATGGATCCGGTTACGCTCGAGACGCTGGGGCGGTATGATTTTGAGGGGCAGATCTTGAGTCCGACATTTACGGCTCATCCGAAGGTCGATCCGAGGACGGGGGAGATGGTGTGTTTTGCGTATGAGGCCGGTGGGGATGGCGCGGATTGTAGCGTGGACGTGGTGGTTTGGACGGTGGATGCTGATGGGAAGAAGATTGAGGAGTGCTGGTATAAGGCGCCGTTTGCGGGTATGATACATGACTGTGGGATTAGTGAGAACTGGGTTGTGTTGGCGTTGACGCCCATCAAGATGGACTTGCTGAGGATGAAGAGGGGGGGGAATAAGTTTGCGTGGGATCCGAATGAGGATCAGTGGTATGGTGTTGTTCCGAGGCGGGGGGCAAAGAGCGAGGATATCATTTGGTTCAGGGCTGACAATGGTATGTGACCACGGTGTTGGGACTGGATGGTTACATGTGAGGTACTGACAGTTCTTCTAGCTTTCCACGGCCACGTCGCGGGCTGTTACGAGCTGCCGTCGGGAGAGATCGTGTTCGATTTGACCGTCGCCGATGGCAACGTCTTCTTCTTCTTTCCTCCCGACGACAACATTACACCTCCTGATGGCGTTGCCAAGCGCAACAAGCTCTCATCCCCCACCACCCGTTGGGTTTTCAACCCCAAGGCCAAGAAGTCGGCCATCCGTACCACAGAGGCCGGTGACGCGGACGTCTGGGTAGCGGACGAGCGAGTGAAACCAGCGCTGACCTGGCTCACAAACGGTGAGTTCTCACGCATCGACGAACGTTACAACACAAAACCATACCGTCACTTCTGGCAAGCCGTCGTGGACCCAACCAGGCCATACGACTTTGCCAAATGCGGTCCTCCGGCCGGCGGCCTGTTCAATTGCCTCGGCCATTACACGTGGTCTGAAGACAACTATCACACGGGAGAAGCAACGACCAAAAATGACACATATGGGTTAGGTGAGGAGAAGGGAAAGTTTGGTCTAGAAGACGTGTACTTCTCGGGCCCGACGATGACGTTCCAAGAACCGACTTTCATCCCACGTGAAGGGGGTGTCGAGGGTGAAGGGTATCTGATTGCGTTACTCAACCATCTCGATCAGCTGCGCAATGATGTTGTCATATTCGACGCCCAGAATCTAAACAAAGGCCCGGTGGCGGTAATCCACTTGCCGCTCAAGTTAAAGTTGGGATTACATGGAAATTGGGTCGACCATCGGGACATCGAGGCATGGCAGGAGCGGAGAGCTGAGACTGGAGATGTTGGTCCGGTCCAGGTTGCCAAAGAGCCGTTGCCGTGGCAAAAAAAGGTGGATCAACGGAACCATGGGACTGGATTGTGACGCAGGTACGGCGTCTAGGAGACAGTTGTCTGGTTAAATTGCATCACTTTACGACCCGGGCCGGCGTAAACATGAGATATCCGATGCAACCCGTGGGCTACCAGATCGCCAGATTACTGCATGGTTCGATGGTGATTCATTAAGCGAGGTACAAGCGGGAAGCTGCGGGCTTGTTCTAAACCTCGGGTCTTTTTCGTGGATGAGGTCCCCGAACATGTCACCAGTTGATCCAGGTGTTCGTCGTAACTCCACATTGGGCGTGGTCTTGTCAGGACCCTACGAGATAACAACTGGAGTTAGTGACTTGAACAAGGAAAAGGGAGGTTAGTCAGAATGGTTTGTAATTAACGTCATTCATCATTCAAACTGTCATGCTGTTGTGGGGTTGAGGGGTTAGGGGATATGTACGTTTTCAGAGGATCTCCGTGTTGAACGGGAACTTGTTTCAGATGCTGGCGCTGAGGGTTGAAGCGAAATGGCAAGTTTATTGTACTGGCGGTGATACACTACTGTACCATGATAGGTGTCGTAGGGAGGGCGGTTCGTGATGGCGGCCTCCCTTATATAGCCCTAACCCCTTTTCGTGACTCCGCCCCAAGCTCGGCGTCAGCTGGGCACCGAAATGGCTGCCTAACTTCACACCGTCTGGAGCTCAAAAATACAACCAAGCATCGTGAATGAAGAAAGAATAGTCCATCCTCACTCAGTTCTCCAAGCTCCCACGATGACACGCCCGCGCTCCCAATCCAACCCCAACCCTCGCCGCTCCCGGCCCCCCTACACTTACACGCCCCTTTCCTCTCCCCGCCACATCCGTCTTATCCGCATCCTGACCTACGACCCAGTCCTCTCCCAAGCCTACATCACCCTCACCGAGCACCCCATCGATGCCATCACCCACCGCTTCACCGCCCTCTCCTACACCTGGGGCTCGGCCATCGAGCCCTTCGACATCAACCCCACCCCCCCACTCGCCCCGAGCCCCGACAACGTTGAGCTGATTGTCGTCCCGCAGGACGCCTTCAAGACCTTCAGCCGGCGCGACGACCTCGCCACGACCGAGGGCGCCCTGCTCGACGCCTACACGCCAGACCTGCGCTCCCTGCCCGTCACGGGCAACCTGTCGGATTTCTTCCGCGCCTACCTCGCCGGCTTCCCGCACCGTCACCTGCAGCCGCGACCGGAGGATGGACGCCGGCTGTCGTTTGACCAGGTCGCGCAGCTGTGGGCGGATGCGGTGTGTATCGACCAGGGGAATGCGGATGAGAAGGCCAGTCAGATCCCGTTGATGGGGGAGTTGTATTCGTTATCGGGGAGGGTGTTGGGGTGGTTGGGGCTGGATGAGAAGAGGTTGAAGGTGTTTTCCTGGTGGCATAAAGTGGTGTTTCCGGCGATTGGAAGGTTTGTGCAGGAGAGTGGGCGGGCGCAGGGGATCTTGAAGTTGAGGGAGGGGAATTTTGTGGATGCCAAGTTTTGGACGGATGTGGTTGGGTTTATGGAGGAGCCGATGGGTGGGCATTGGGCTACGGCGTGGTCAGACTATTGGGCGTTTTATCGCACGAGGAGGTATTTCCACCGCGTGTGGATTGTGCAAGAGGTGGTGGTGGCGGGGAAGTTTGATATCATGGCCGGGATGGGTGTGGAGGAGCTGAGTTGGGGGGACATGACGGGGTTCGCGTACTTCCTAGGACACGCGGGATGGATTGATGTTCTGAATTCGTTGGCGGGGGAGATGTTGAGCAGCGAATACACGGACGCAGTAACTAGGGGGTTCGGGATCACGGATATCGGCGGGATGCAGGGGCAGCATCAAACCCGGACTTTCGAGCAGAGTGGGTGGGCGGAGCATTGGTGGGCTACGCTATCAGCCGTCAGGAGACGAGAGTGCTTCGTCCAGCAGGACAGAGTCTTTGCCACGGTCGGAATCCTCCAGCAGGCACTGCCAAAAGGAAACCCCTTGCCCTTCCCCGTCAACGCCACCATCACCCCGGAGGAAGTATTCATCAACGCCGGGAAGACCCTTCTGCTCAACTGCGAACACCTCACCCTCCTCTCCTTTGTGGAGCATCCCTTCCACCGCCAACTCCCAAACCTCCCCTCCTGGGTCCCTGACCTCACAACCGCCAAGTTCCCCTGGCCCCTCGGCACCTTCGACACCCCCTTCACAGCCTGCATCCTCCCCTCAACCACCACCAGCACCCCCCCACCCCGCACAACCACCCCATCAGGCGAGCTCCACCTGCGCGGCATCCACCTCGACACCATAACCTCCAAAACAGCCTACGAAGCGCCCATGAACATCCGCCTCGCGGAGACCGTCCTGCAATTCCTCGCCGCGCTGCCCACCCACTACGCACACGTCACCTTCCCCGCGGCGGAGGGCCCCGAGGGGACCATGGAGGGCCAGTTCAGCGAGGCGGCGCTCGTGCACACGCTCACCTGCCACGAGTACACCAACGTCAACCGGGGCACGCCCGACGAGACGGGCCGGGTGTCGGTCAGCTTCCGGGAGTGGCTGCTGGTCGCGCTGGGGCAGGTGTATGCGGGCTGTCTGCTGCGCGAGGGGGATGAGGAGTACGCGCCGGAGAGGGTGGCGGAGTGTGAGGAAAGGAGGAAGGAGATTGAGAGGGTGATTGGGGGCCTGGAGGTGAAGGTGTTGGTGCCGGATGTGGAGGACCTGAGGGTGCATGGTGAGGAGGTGGCTAGGGCTAAGAGGGGGGGGGGGGCCGTGGCCTGAGTGTGTGGTGTCGCCGCAGGAGTTCAAGGACCAGGTTAGGAGGCTGATGCTGTATCGCTGTTTGTTTCGCACGGCGGAGGAGTGGATGGGGGTGTGCTCGGAGACGTGTGAGGTCGGGGATGAGGTGTGGGTGCTGGAAGGGGGCGCAGTGCCATACGTCTTGAGGCGGGGACAGGCGCAGGACGGGACGGCAACGTTTGTGTTCCGTGGCGAGTGCTACGTTCATGGAGTTATGAACGGTGAACTGATGAAGGGTGGCATTGAAGGGCAGCTGGAACAAGTGGTACTGGTCTGAACAATGTGGCATCCTAATGAAACCAACATCGTCAACGCTAAGGAAACCTACACAATAGCTACCTGGTATTCAACTATTGAAATCCCATACGTCGGTACAGTCCAATAGTACTTTGCATCTGAATCATTCCCACCGATTCCAGTGCCAATTATTTAACTAGCAAGTTGTCCGTCGGACGGCCCTGAACGCCATGATTTATCACCGCCTACGCCCCACTAGCCGCCCTAGGTGGTAACGGATATACCGAAGATAGCGGGGAAAAGGCCAAAGCATCTCCAGTCGCCTATCCACGTTGTCAGACCCCAATACCCACACGACGGCGATGCAGATCAGGTACGTAAGCAACGGCACGGCGATGAACGAGGCCAGGAAGCCGGTGGGTAAAGAATATCGCCCGCCCGATTTATCAGAATCCGCACCGCCGTCGTCAAGGACCGGCATCGCCCAGAAGGACTGCTGAAAGTGAGTAATAGGCACAGTTTGGGAATGGGAGATGACTTACGGTGAGGAATCCAATAGGGGTATATAGCACGGTGACCACGGTAAATACGTAAACTGCTCGGTTCAAGGCCATGCCTTTGGTGGATTCACGAAGAGAAGTTGCGTTGAACAACTGACCAGGAATTAGCATATCAACCCCAAAGCGTTTCCCAAGGATAAATGGAAACACAATTTTAGCGAAGGTTTACATACCCCGTCCCTAAGGCTAGTCACCTCTTCAGATTTGCGGGCAATGGCAGCTCGGACTCGATTTGCTCTTGTTTCGATCCTCGCGCTGACGACGTTCCAGTTGTTTGCTGAAGCAGCGAGCTCTTCTGAGTTGAACATGCCACTGGATACGACGATGTCACTCCACCGCTCACGGAGATGAGACCATTCTTTGATATCGTCGTCGATCGTCTGGGAGGCTACTCGCAATGTTTGAAGAGTGGCAAAATACGCCCTTGAGAGGCGGAAGGATTCGTCGAACATGAAAAGATCGAGTCTCTCGTCTTCGAGCGTGTCAAGAAGCTTTGATATGAGATTGTCAGATAATCGGCTGGGACGACAAGGGATTCGGTGTAGGACTAACAGAAAACGACACGGTATCGTTAATCTGATCGAGTGCAAACATCCACTCAGCTTCCCAGCGCTCGAACATGGTCAATGCCATAAGGAGAAAGTGGCTCAAGCCTATAAAACGCCCACATGGACGCAGCCCATTGAGTTCGTCATCGGAAGCCTGGGGGAAGAGCAGGGCGTTTGTTTTCCGATCGTGGCGCCACGCCTGACTTTGTTTACCCCAGCTCGGGTGCGTGTTATCGTCCATCAACAGGACGATGGTGTATGGGGCATCAACAGTGTTGAGAATGGAGAACGAAAGTGAACAACAGCGCACAATCATTGGTCGATCGGGCCCCCATGTGTGACGGATCCGAGCCCTTGGTCGAGATACCCTGATGCCTGAACGAATTGGTGCGCCTTGTTCCCTGTCCTCATATGAGTAGCGGTGCGCAGCAAGGTAACGGGCGTGATACTGCACCACCACCTCCCTTGGTTCGATTCCGCGGCCAGCCTCTACATTGGGAGGCGCCGCGGTCCGCAGCTCAAGGTGGCAAGAAGTTTGGCAGTTGATAAAGGCTTTAGCGAACCGGAAACCGAGGGCATAAGGATGGTTACCCCCGGATTGACCGTCCGAGTCTCCATCCTGGAAGGGTTCGAAGGCTCCAACAGTTTGGCAGTAGTTGGCGAGGAACGCCAGCACGCTATATGGCATTTTTGCACTGAGACGTTTCTCGTCCGGTGACGTTCTTGAGGGGATGGCCACGACCCTGTTCAGGATGCGTGGTTAGCGTATTAGTTATTCAGTTGTACGTGATTTGGCAATCATACCAAATCTTGCCATGCGCGGCAGGCTCCACATTCAGCGTACGAGGGGTTTCCGGGGCAGGAGTAGACTGCGTGAAGGTTGTACCGGGCGAGCGTGGAGGAGTAGTTCCGGTCGGACCTTGGAATATAACCCTTCTTGTTGGCTGGCCCTCGGGCGTGGGTGGATAGAATGCTGCCAGGAGCAACTCGGGGTAAGTGTTATCCCAGCGGAAACCGGAGGGCGTCCCGTCCGAATGATGCTCGAGATGACCAAAAGAAGTCGGCCACCGCTGTTGCACTAATCCCCTAAGTCTCTCACGCCTCCCTTCGTTGTTGACGAACGTCCATTGCTTGAACATAGGGTCGAGAATCTCCCATTCGTATTCGCCGTAGGCCTGTCCAAACCTGTACTCTTCGACAAAGTAGTATGCATCCAGGGGCGGCGGGACGTAGTCCGTATCCTTGTCTTGCAGCCAACATTGCAAGATATCGGATAGCCGGGCGGGGGTTGGGGCGCTCAAAGCTAACGCCTGGTCAAGGTTACAAGTTACGGGCGGTTCCGGCGACAGGGCGTCATTCCCGTTCGGGCCAGTTGCGCCATATTCTGCTTCGGAAGAGGAGTGTGCTGGTAACTGTGACGCCGCTGGAGGTGTTGATGTAGACATTTTAGACTCATACGTGGGAAAGTGGTTAATATCAATAACTTTGGATGACCTGGGAGCTTTTCTTCTTTTTAGAAAATGGTGCTTGGTGTGCGTGCAGCCCAACGCGTCGCGCGCGTCAAGGGGCTTCCTGCTTGGCGTTTGGTTTGCACCAACAGGAAGATTCCACGCAGGGTTTTTCTGTGACTTCAAATTCATCCGTCTGCACGACCGCCGATCTTGGCTGCATGTCGTGGGGGCGGAAAGCCAGCACAGCCATATCTTGACTCCAATGCGTGGTGGGTAACCGCCACGATGAATGCACTGCATACCACTTTACCTAGCTTCACCGAACGAACCTCTGTAACTAAGGAACCTGAGGTAGGTACCTGAGCAGGTACCTAGGTAGGTAGCGAGGTGTCTCTCAGGTTTAGGACACCCTATAAAGAGCTTGGAAGGCTGGACTCCTAATGAGAATGTGGTATTATGTCGACCAAACGTCCTCGAGTCTTTACACACTACTTGGATTAACTGATTGTTGTAAATCCTAACACCGGGCTTCAGCCAGTGCTTCCCCATTATGATAACACAATGGCAAGATCCGTGTCACCACCTACGTTGTCCAGGCTATTAGGTAGGTAGGCACATACCTCTGCAAGCTGCCACACATGATAGTGGACAGATCCAAATGAACGTGCGGTGACAGACCAACCCGGACACGACCCACCCTTGCTGAGAATTCTTGTCCACCTACCTACCTGCTACCTGGGCACATGGACCCTCAACAAACGGCGATAAAGTCATGATAATACTACCACCAAGCAACCCCTTAAACAACGTAGGAATGGCATCAACAGGCTAGTTACTTAAGTTTCAGGGGTGGTTGCAGGTCCATTAAAGTTAGTAGCCCTGAAGTTCAGTCTATATTTTGCAACTTCCCACCGTGCCTACTATTTACCACCTCCTCGGGGTGAACGTCATGTCCATCGAGGCCGGGATAACCTTCGAAATCCCCATCATGCCCAATATTCCTACCCTGCCAATACCGCGGACCGGCACCAAACTAACAGTCCCATTCAACTCCAGAATCAAATTTGGGTTGGGGGGGGGGGGGGGGGGGACTCACCAAGATATTCCACCGCCGCATCACCTTCAACCGCCTCCCTTCCACACCCCCCTACCACCGCTCCAGCCGAAGCACATCCGCGTCCTCGCCGTACCCCTCCCTATTACGCAGAATCACCCACGGATTAAACCCCACCACCGCCCCCCGGCACATGCTAGCCCGCGAGCACCGCCCCGCCCGCCGGCACCTCCCGCCCCAGGACCAGCCCCGGCAGGGGGTGCACGCGCAGCGCCCCGGTGACGGCGGCGTCGGGGTAGGGCGGCTTGGCGGCCTCGGCGACGATATGCGTGGGGTTCTAGCTCAGCGCGCGCGGGGTGAAGGCGTCGTCCGGCTGGCGCTGCAGGCGTGCGTAGGCGGGGCGGTTGCGCGCGAGGTGGTGGCGGATGGAGCGCAGGGCGACGGGCCCGGTGGCGTACCCCGCGCTATGGTCAAGTATTTTGGCGAAGACGAAGGCGACGGTCTGTTCGTGCGTGGGTTTGGGGATGCCGGGCTTGGAGGCCTCGGAGGGTTCGCTCGCTAGGAGAGTGGAGCCGGCCGAGGAAGTCGGTGGTGTCTTGCTTCGGGTTGTCGGTGTCGGTGGTGGAGGTTGTTGCGGTGAGGCGTTTGTCTGCCGTAATCATCTAGGGCCAGGTTGAGGACTGGGTTGCGACCCTCTATGGCCTTTTAGACCAATCGGTTCCCTAGCATGAAGGTGTGCATCCAGGGGGCCTGTGCAATGACTGAAAAATAGGTGTTGGCCACATCGATGGCTCTGATGGCGCCCTCGACGTCGATGCCCTTGCCGAGAAGGCCGAAGGGCTCATGTCCGAGACGTTGATGATGCCCATGGCGTCAAACGCAAAGTGTGCGGTTAGCGTGACCGTGTCGACGGGCTTTTGCCCGGCCTGGCCCAGCTCGTTCAGTTTGTTCAGGAGCAAGTCGACCAGGGGCTGGATCTTGGCTTCCGTCTGCGGTGTGGAGGCGACTGAGACGCAGCGCTGGAGACTCGTAGAAGGTAAGAGTGGTACCGGCGGTCCCGCGCAGTAATGACGGTCGTCAGGGGCTTGCACTGGTATCATGTCTCTGCTGTTGAGTAAAATCTAGTCTATTGTTCGTTCTCTGGTATTGACATGTGAATATTGCGGTCCAGGGGGGTGGGATTGCTAGCTACCGTGGTGAAGACGCGTCTGAAGCCGTTGATCACGGAGTATGCCTCCGGATCGTTGACCGATACCATGGTGAGGCCCATTCAGACGAGCGGGCCATACGGTGGAGCGCAATGTTGCGCCATGGCATCTCCGCTTGAGCAGCAGTATTGATCCCCCAGAGGTTACTGACTTTGGCAATGGTGGGGCCCGGGATTCGTGAGGGGCCATCCAGATAGAACCTGTAGAATGTGTAGGCGGCGAAGAGGACCAGGACTGTCACGGGGATGCCCGGAACGTGGTAAGCGCCTCATTCAACGGCCATGTTGCGGGTGTTACTCTGCAAGGCGGATGACCGACATATGCACGAGTAGGCTAGAGGTCGAAGTTAGCCCCGACGATAGGCCGTTCCGCCCCGCCTCTTGCAGTCATCGTCTGATAGTTTATGCACCTCGGCCCGCATTGTCATCGTTGGCTCGTGAAGTGCCTGCATGGTGATCAGGGATGCTCCCCCTATGGATGTGCCAGTCGGGCCGGGGCGGCCGAGCGTTGCACCCGCGGCCCGGAGTTGGGATGTTTAAACAAGATAGAGTTAATCGTAGTGTGGGGGTAACCACCCTATTTATTTGCGCGGGTTTTACAGAGCACAATTGGACATGTCTACTCGCACACATCTTCCGCATACTACCAGCCCGATCACACTCGGAACTTTGTCACGAGGCTCTGTGCTCGACGCCGTCCCACCATGGCCCACCGAACTTCGACAGATAATCCCAAGAGGGATCTGTACTTTCGTATTCTTTCCTGCGTTGCAGGCGCTCTTCTCTGGGGATTCAGCTTCCTGAATGGGTCAGCCACCGACCTGGTTGTGGCCGCCTGGACGGGCAAGTTGAACGACGGCAGCCCACTCAAGACATCGTACACGGGACGTCCGTTCCTGGACATCCCCCTTGCTGTCCTGGTGGCTTTCTTCTGTCCTGGAACCGACGGGCGTGATGACGGTTTCCAGCTTTTCGTCGTCGAGGCCTTCTCCGCGTTTGCGGTGGGCTACGTGTGGTTGCATGTGGAATCATCTCGGCCAGGCCAGAAGCCGGAGTGGATTACCAGGTGAGAACGGAGCAGGGGAACCCGTGATACGAGAGACGAAGATCTGTGTACATTTGCTAATTTCTCATCCTCCATACCTAGACCCGCTCTGTGGGCAGTGCTGTGGCAACTTTTCGGGGCGGCCATGATCCTTCCGCTCTATTTTGGCATCCACCTTCAATGGGCTAGCCGTGAGCCGCTGCAGAAAGTGACGGATGTCCACCGGGCGCGGGCTTTGACGCCCGGCTTCCTCTTAGGAGTGGTGGTGCCGACGACCATCGTCATGCTGCCAACCTGGGTAGCCCGGTCCGCAGAGTCGCATCAGACGATCGTTGCGATATTCATGTTATCTCCGTTTTGGGTCTCCGGCATCACGATAGCGGCTACAAAGGCATCTGCATGGCTCTCGGGCCTTTCGTCGTCCACAAGACGCAACAAGGCCGCGGCAACCTGGTGGGTCAAGGCAGTCCATCTGCAGACCGCTGCTGTCTCGGCCGCAGCCCATCTGTACGTCATGTACCGGGTGTTCTTCCCGACGAACCCAGAGGTGTTAAACCTCACCCGCATGTATTTGCCTCTGCCGCCAAATGGACCGATTGGGGTAACCGACAACATCACGAGCGGGTCGTGGCTCTTCCTGCAGTTCGATCACATATTCATCAGCCTCTCCAGTTTATCGTGGGCTCTTCTGCTGCTGGAGAAGACGCCCTTGGCGGCGCGGTTTGGGAGGGGCGGTTTGGTCTTGCTGTTACTCGTGTCGGCCTTACTTATTGGACCTGGAGCTACGGTCTCCATGGCGCTCTACTTTCGGGAAGGTCATCTGGCGGGTAACGCGAGGAGATACTAATTAGTGTAACATACTGAGACCGACTAAGGCACTTCGGATAAAACTGGACCCATACAGACCGCGATTGCCCGACCTGCCTCCCGAGGGTCACAAGATCCTGCAGGTGATGTAAACCCCGGATTCCGGACTCCGGATTCCGGACTCCGGAATTGTACAATCGACGTTTGGGGTTAGAGCCGTTGTCCTCCCAACCAGCCCTACGACAAGGATGTCGGTGCGCAATCGAGTAACAATTGTCGAGAGCAGGTTTGAGCTTTCCCGGTGAGGGGAGAGCACCGGGGGACACTTGGGGGCGACCGTTGGGGGATAATTCTGCGGACAAAGACACGAACCTCCACTACATGTAGGGGAGCCATGTGGTGTATACGCATACGGATTCGAATCCGAGCTTCATGTATGTACGGGGGAGTTCATGTACGGAGTGTCCGAGGTTGAGAAAGGGCAGAGATCGCCCAGGGCCGGCTCGGATAGGATGGAGAATGAATTCACCCATGTCACGGATTGTGATTCTCCATCGCAGGGGAAGAATCGGACTCAGATCCTCTTATCGGTTTTGTGGCGGTTTCACGACAGGACTCGTCCTCGCAGGCGATTCGCCGTACCGATTTAGGCGGATATCGGTACCACCCCCGATACCGGCTTCTGCATACGTACCAAGTACACGATGGAAACACCGTGGAATCATCCGCAAGGCATGCACGGGACTTGGTGCATGTGCACACACACACTTGTCCACTTCTCGCGGCCCATCCCCTACCCGCACCTCCGACGGGCTGCGGCTCAACCCTGAGGCCAGCATGACTGGGCATGTGTGGCAGATTGCGTTATCTGACTATGCAGAAGGGGAACGCGGGGGAACAGGCCCTCCG
This sequence comes from Chaetomium fimeti, assembly GCF_033439085.1. Classification (NCBI taxonomy): domain Eukaryota; kingdom Fungi; phylum Ascomycota; class Sordariomycetes; order Sordariales; family Chaetomiaceae; genus Chaetomium; species Chaetomium fimeti. The sequence continues at coordinate 584,960 of NW_026944339.1, forward strand.
GGAGCGGGTGCCGGGGCGAGGTGCGTCGGCTCGCCGCTCATCTTTCCCAGATCGGCAGGTCCATGCATGCAGAATTGCGTGTCTTCCGTCTGGCTCCAACCTCGTTCAACCCCCAAAAGTACCTGGAGTTCCTCCCCTGTAGCACGGACCTTCAGATGGCAGGCGGATGTATGTAAGATTTCCATGCCTCACACCTGCGTGCGCCTCGGCCACGTTTGGACGGCCTAGTGAGGTACTGAGGGCCTCGGATATCAGCGTGCATGACTGCCTTGATGAGTGCGCTATTCATTACACACTACATACATACATGTCCGGCAGGGGGTGGCCGGGGAACCTCGACACGGGGCTAAGAGGGAGCAGAAGGAGCGTGGGAAGGATTTGATGTGCAGCGAAGAGGGCCGTGTATCGTTGCGATCCTGCACAGAAGAGGCTCAGCAAAACGGCCATTATTATTAACCGGCCTCAACTGTAGATGAATACATAGAACGTCAAGCCACGTCCCGTACCTAGCGTACCTTATACCGGACGCCACGGTACGAGCTCCTACGAGCTATGTTCCAAGTTGTCTCGGACGAATTCAGGTACGACAACATGAATGGAGTATCACGGCATATCGCCTGCGTCTTGTGCCGCGACCGCAAGGTGCGGTGCAATGGGGAGCAACCGGCGTGTGAGAAGTGCCGGCAAGCGGGCGAAAAGTGCGTTTACCTGCCCACGTGCAGGCCCAATAAGGCCGATCTTGCTCAGAAGCTCGACACTTTGCAACAACGTTTGGGTAGGTGCTCCAACTCCACGTTGCACCGGTCGGTGTACGTTGGGACCGGGGGGGAACGTGACGTTAACGTGGTGCGTGGGGATGGTGACAGAAAAGGCGGAGGCGTATATCCGGAAAATGGACAACGAAGCCAATTGCACCAAGAATACGAGTACAGTGCCGCCGCCGTACTTCAGCCCGCCACCCACCATGAGCCCCTCGTCGACACCGCGGCTACCCCTCCAGATGCCGCCCTTCGAGACGCCACCGACCCCAACGAGCTTCACACCCGGGCTCTATTACCCAGAGCCGAGGATCAAATGGCCCGAGCTCCTGGGCAACGACTTCCTTTATACGCCGCTCCTCGACTCGCAGATGCCACCGGGCGGGTTGGATGGGGTGCGGCTGGACGACCATGTGGACGGCACGGAACCGTCGGACCATGCGCGGAGAACATCGGGCATCTCTATCCCCAGCCTACGGGAGATCCGGGAATTAAGTTCGACATTTTACGCCACTGATAGGGTAGGGAGGGTGTGTGATAGCTGCAACGCCGCGACGGCCGAGTTGGAAGCGTATTGCATGACGGCGTTTAGCGCGCATTCCGACATTGCCGGCATATCACTTGCGCTGGCCGAGTATCTGTCGTGGATGCGCAAGGGCGCCAACCTGAAAACGGACAACATTGCGAGCATGCTCGAGACGCTCGAGTTCCGCGCTCGCGAGGTGCACGAGATAGCCGAGGCGAGACCATGGGCGGCGTGGAGGAATATGGTAGTGGCACTGAAGCCTCTGGGGCGCGCGGCAGCCCGGCTCGCCGAGCTCGAGGAGGATCTCGGCAGACAGTCGGCCCAGGCCGGGCACTTCTTCCAGACCGAGTACGACATACGCTTGACGCTCGCCGATCAACGCAGGTCACCCACAGGAGGGATGGAGCCGGGCACGCCGCTTGCTGCACCGTCATCGGATGCATCGGGTAGCCAGATGGACAACAGCTAGACGTATAAACGGAACGCATAGAACGGGGGTTGTAGTTCTAGATTGCATTGTGAGATAACTGTTGTTGTCTGCATTAAATTCAACATTTTTTTAACCTTTTTCTACAGGTCAAGTGTAGAACTTGCTGTTCTAGCCGCCGAATTTGGCAGGACAGGATCGCCATTTTCGGCGTGTCTTGACAGTGCAGGGCGGTTGGTCACAGCCAGGTACCGCTGTATGCACGTACTTGGTAATTACTTCGTACCTCACACCCTCCGGTGATTCCGGTCAAATCACCTGCAGATCCATGACCCCACCATGCCCCAGCCTCCAATGAGCCCTCGTCTGAGGCGGTGGACCATCTCGGCTTTGGTGGTAGAGCTGTGGCGCGTATTACTAAAGCTGTCGACCTCCATGGGGGAGCTTGAGCAAGCATCTCGAAATGAGGAGCTCCTACGACGCTACCGATATATATGCCTTCCGAAGTTGTTCCAAGGCCAGTCGGAAAGGTGTCTGGTCTTCAGTTGCCCTGCTGCGGCTGTATTGTCCTCAGGATCACGGAATTGTCGAACGTGAGGTACGCGTTGCGCCTGACTATCTCAATATCCTTTAGGGAGCGGAGTCATCTCAAGGCACAAAGATCTGACTGGATTAGCGCGAACACGATCAGTTCAAGCAGGCTGTAATGCCGTGCATGCCTCCAAACATTAGAAGCCCATATCAATAATCTGGTTCACTTCGATTGGTGGCGTTCCCTCCTGACGGCCGGCGACCCGCGTCGGACTCGGCCGAGAACACGATCAAGGTCTAGAACCCCGCCTCAGGCAAGTGCCTGCTCAGTAGCACATTTGTCATTTGACCATACCGACCGTTATCTTCTCACCGGCATAGGGTGTATCAAAATAGCTTCCGGGGAGTCGTACTCAGCTACTGTAGACGTATTGCGGTCCATGCGTTGACGTTGCACAAGGCGAAGAAAGGTCGACTAGAGTGCTCCGGATGAAGAAAGAAAAGAAGACAGAGAACTATATACTAGGAGATGAGAGGCCGGCTCTAAAGACCCGGAACACTGCCTCAGGATGATTTTGTAATAAGCGTAGGTGTCAACTCGGTATCAGCCTGAGCATGTCCCGCATGAGGTGTAGGTCACGTCCCGTATTAGTGGATGAGCAATCCAACGCTCACCACATTCTGTTTCGGTATTATGGGAAGGGCCGACATTGAGGGATCAAAAGCGACGTCGCTATGAACGCTTATGTTGCCGCCACAAGCCAGTTAACCTTGGTCGCCGAAACCCACCGACACCAGCGGTGCCACCGCCCGGACGCTCCCGCGGAACCTAGGTACCGTTGACGCAAAGCCCATCGCGCAGCTGTAGAGCGTCGCAAAAGCGTCGGGTCACCCGGTGGTCTGGGGCGTGACTCTTGCGGACCCCGAGACCCACGTGCCCACCCGCATCGTCCTGTAAGAGGATCTCAATGCCAACGACGCCGACCTGGCCAAGTCCAAGGAGCAGTTGACCAAAACCCTGGAATAGAGAGCTAAGATAAAGACCATGGAGCTAGTTGCCAAGGCTTTTAGCAACGCTTAGTTTGACAGCCTTGGTTATATATCACTAATAACCTCGGGGGGGGGGGGGGGGGGGGGGGGGGGCTGCCGAGTCTAAGGGGGACGAGATGTGTATATAGAACATGTATAGGGGGGTTAAATCCATTAATGTTTAGGAACCGTAAGGGGTAAATGAGAAGCCAGTTGTTAGCTGCTGGGGTTCACAGTGTTTAAATGGCAGTTCCTAGCAGCTGCCGAGCACGCTGGTCCCAATCCGCTGATGCCTTACATACTTAGAACCGAGAGGCTTATTAGGCGGGGGTGCAGCAAGGCACGTTTGGTTAGCGAAGTCGTACAGCATCTTTTGTTGGTTGCCCGGATGCCGTCGAGTGATGCTACGCCGCCGAATTTCTCCCAGCCTTTCCGCACTAGTCAGTACCAAGGTACGTTCGTGTATTACGTTGCACGCGGTTTGCCGGACTGCAGCATCCACTTATTATGGTGCCGCCTAAGATCTATTTATACGGTGGCCTGTATTCGTGTCTGGTACTTAGGTAGGTAAACATCGCTAACATGGTGTTCCTTGCCCGTCACCGACTGGACCAACAACACCCGACACCGCATTCACTCCGACAAACTTGCCGACTTGTGATTCCAGCTTCTAGCTTACTTCACCATGGCTAGATCATTTGCCTTGTTTGCCCTTGTCTCCACCGCCCCTGTTGTCTCAAGTCCAACATATGCGCTACCTAGCACGATGGCATGTCGAGGCCGGTGTTTCCCTGGCGACGCCTGTTGGCCCACCGCAGATACATGGAGCGCCTTCAACGTTTCCCTCGGCGGCAAGCTCATCGCAAACATGCCCATTGCCGCCGTTTGCCACAACAGCACCTTCACCCCCCACGACGCGGCCGCGTGCAGTGCGCTCCAGAACACCTGGTTTCTGCCGCAAACGCATCTCAGGGGCTCCTCCTCCATGAGCCCTGCCAACGAACAACTCCTGTAACCCATTTCTTGACGCCAGTGCTCCATGCACCATGGGCAACTACCCCGTCTACTCGGTGAACGCCACCGGCGCCGAGGACTATCAAAAGACGCTCGCGTTCGCCCAGGAGCACAACATTCGCTTCGTAATCCGCAACACGGCGGCGGACTACAACGGCAAATCGAGCGGAGCCGGCAGCTTGGCGCTGTGGACGCATCACCTGAAGGCCAAGGAGATGCTTGAGTAGCGCAGTAGGTACTATTCCGGGCCAGCGTTCAAGTTTGGCGCCGGAGTCCAGATTTCCGAGGCGTACGAATTCGCGCTCGCCCACGACCACGTCGTTGTCGGTGCCAACGTGCCCGATATCGGCCTGGTGGGAGGTTACACGCAGGGGGCGGGTACCGGGCCCTTGGGCTCCCGATTCGGGCTGGGCGCCGATCAAGTACTCGAATGGGAGGCGGTGCTCGCGTCCGGCGATTTTGTCGTGGCGTCGCCGAGCTCGGCGGAGCACGCCGACCTGTACTGGGCGCTTTGTGGAGGAGGAGGTGGCACATACGCGGCCGTCCTCTCAGCCACGGTGAAAGCCCATCCACCACTCGGCCTGTCAACCGCCAACCTGACATTCGCCCTGCCAGTCGCGGTCGAGTCACCAGACGCATTCTGGGAAGCTGTTCGGGCGTTCCTCCAGTACAGCCCGGCCATCGGCGACGCCGGAGCCGAGGCGGTCTGGTATGCGCAGGGGACTGCGTTCAACCTGGCTACCGTGTTCGCTCCAGGTTTCGACAAGAAGACCCTGGATGCCCTCATGCGGCCCTTTTTGAAGACCCTAGACGGACTTGGGCTGCCTTACGCATATGCCTCGGAGCAACACCCGGGCTTCCTCGAGGGATTCCTCGCCCAGCTAGCAACCAACGTCTCAAATCTCAACATTGGCGGGCGACTCATCCCGCGGTCCCTCGTGGAAAGCGACGGCGCGGCCCCCCTCGCAGCCGCCATCCGCAACATAACCAGCAGCGGAGCGATCTTTTCGGGTGTTACCTTCAACGTCTCGTCGCATGCCCCGGAATCCGGCGTCGGAGCCAACCCGTACTGGCGTGAGGCGGTCTTCAGTGCCGTCTTCGGGACCTTCTTTGATTGGACCGACTGGGAAGCCAATCGACGAAGCGCAGACACTATCACGGACGACCTCGTCCCCCAGCTAGAGCTGTTGACGCCGGGCGGGGCGGCCTACCTCAATGAGTACGACTTTCAGCAGCCCGACTGGGAAACAACGTTGTACGGGGCCAACTGGGGAAAGCTGAGCGAGGTCAAAATGAAGTATGATCCGAGGGGCGTCTTCTATGCCTTGGGCGCGGTTGAGAGCGAACGGTGGGTTGAGCAGCATGATGGAAGGCTCTGTGGGAAAGCCTGAGAGCAAGAAGAGCAACCACAATGTAGTAACAATCGATAGGGTAGGTAGCTAACTAGGCCGGGACCGGCACGTTTAGTAAATTGACTGGGCGAACTAAACGACCTGCAAGTCAAACACGCCTTCTCTCCCTTTACGCGATCCTTTCCCGATCCGACCTCTCTACCCCCATACCTAGGCTCACTTAGAAGCTTCCTTAGCCCTTTGATCCACCTTGATCTTCTCGATAAAACTTTGAATGGTATCGACCATGCCTTCCGTCCAACTGAGGTGAGGGGAGTGGCCGGCTGGGCAATTGTAGATTGAAAAGTTGCCCGTCTTAGAGGCCTGAAGACCAGCCATGCCTTCCTGATACTCACGAGGCAGCGTCAGATCCCCCTCCAGGACTAGGTAGGCACATGGGAGCGCCGAGTAAGCATCGTTCGTGAGCTTCGAAGTCAGGATGGGAGAGGCCGTGAGGGTAGCTGCCCACTGTTTCGCGGTGGACTCGTCGAGATCGTTGAAGAGGAATTTCTCGGCGTCGACAATCGTGCCGAGTCCGGCGGCTCCGTGTTTCTATTTTGTATATTAGTTAATGATATCCAGATAACCTAGACAAGGTACCTAGGTACTTACGTGGAAAGTCATGAACGGGGGCGTCACAAAGTTGCCGTCCTTGGGTTGGAAGAAGCTGTTCACCGATTCGCCGACTGGAATCACGAATGCGCCTGCGTAGAGGATGCCAATAACTCCTCCAGCAAGGTCTTGAGACTTTCGCACATCGGCCTGCAGATCAGGCTGCGCCGCCTGCGTGGCCGCCCAGCCGCCAGATGAATGACCGACCATCAGGACCTCCGTGCCCGCTTCCACCAACGGCTTGAGAATGCTCAGCACAGCCTCTGTGTCCTCCTCGCCCTGGGGATAGCCTCCCGGCGGGGGTTCGCGGCCGAAGTCGGGATTGGCGACATCGCCGACGTTGAGTTTCGCGAGGTCGGCAGTGGGGAGCTGTGGGCAGTACGCCGCGATGCCCCGAACCTGCAAGGCTTCCAGCAGCGCGCCGTACGGGGCCGGAGTGTGGTAAGAACCGTGACAGAGAACCACGGCGAGGTCCGAAGGGTGTGGCATAATGTAATTTGAGACGGGCGCGGAGTCGGGGATGCGTTGTGACTTGTGGCTGGACGGGCCTCGGTCTGAGTCTGCTGGGACGAGTCTTGGGAGTCAGGCCGAGCGGGGAGAGATAGGCTAACGGGCTTGGAAGTGTTACGTGAGGGGTATCTTTCGCATTTATTGTAATATCGAGGTGTTTGGCTGTTGGTTGCACCCGGAGATATGAGGACCTGGGACCTCTGAGGCAGTTGAGCGTTGGAGCGGTCAATGGCATGCGATCCGGTACCACAAGAACCAACGATCCGTCGCCCCGAACCAATCGACGTGCCGCATCGACAATCGTTAGGCTGCAGGGGCTCAGGGCTGATTACACCACAATGCACAAGATCCAGGTCAGACCGAGACCAATCAATACTCGGCCACATCAGCAGCAGCAGCAACAACAGCCCACCACGACCTCATGTGCCCCAGGCCCAACAACCGCAGACCAGCTCCCTACCACCCCAACCCCAGCCCCAACCCTACCCCCAGCGCCACACCCATCAGCCTCGGCTGCAGATGCAGCGGGTACAGGGCCAGCAACAACAGCCAATGCCGGTGTCATTGTCGGTGCCGGGTGGCAGTTCCAAGGCAGTCAGTCGTACCCGGTGCAGGGAGGGTTGCGGCCCATCAGCCAGGAACAGGGGCAGGGACGAGTCGTGGGTGTGCCGGTAACGGCGGGGAGGATGGTGGTCTGGCAGAGCGTTGCTAGGGGTTCAAGTTCGACATGGAGAGGGGTTGGGTGGGTGTGAGGAGATGGTTTGATGGTGCAGGTGGGACTAGGGATGGTGAGAGGCTGGCGAGGTGAGTTTGATGTATGTGCATGTATGAATCGAGGGGGGGTGAAGTGGCTCGTGTTCTACCCGGGTGTTTAGTCTAGTTTTCAGGTTTTTTGTTTTGTTTACCATCTATCAAGAGCCCTGTTTATCGGGGATGTTAGTTGTTGAGGAAAGTTTAAACCAGGGGTTTGTTTAAAGTTCTCTCCCCCACAGAATAAAAAAAGAAACATGAACTCATAGCATGCGGTTCCACTAAGTGGAATGAGAATCCCAACTGCCAAAGGTAATAAAATGTCTCACATCGAAGAATAAACCTGGCGACTCACTATTTGGCCCCCTCAAGCCGCCTAATTACATACCTGGGAATGGTGGTGAGCGGATTCGGGGATATATTTGTGTTTTCTCCTGGCGACGTAAGAGATGGGCTCTCGAACGCCAACAACCGGCTATTGTAGAGCCAAATGAGCGTAATCCTCCGAAAACACCGCTTGTTTACTCAAAGTCTCAAACATTCGCCGCGAAAGCTAGTCTTGTGCCGTGCCAAACCAGCAAGAAAGCCAGCAGGGCGCCCAACGAACGCAGTAACAACAGCACCGATGAGATGGGCTTGCTGGCTGCTATTCCCACACCCTTCAGCCCCCTTTCCCGCTCGCCGGCCTTCTCGTCATCGAAGGGTATGCGGCCCTTAGGAAAGCCCTTGAGATCTACGTACTCTAGTTTCGGGCCCTTCCTGATGATCTCGCCCATCTGATCGGCCGTCGTGCGGTCGGCCTGCAGTGGGAGCACCCAGATCGACATGAAGCGGTGCCAGGGCGTGTCCCAGGCCTGAACCTTGGTGATTAAGCTAGAGACGGCTAGGATGTTCTGCATGCGCTTGAGTCTCTCCGACTGATACGCCGCAAACACGGCATCCAAAGCCGCATCTGTTGGCTTTGCCACCCCGCCATCCTGCAGCATCCGCTGCAGGTGGTTGCACAGAACAACTACCGACTCTATGCCAGAGTTGCCGCCAAGGGCAATGTTGGGCGTGACCTGCATGTTGGGGGTTTCGGCGTTAACCACGTGCGGCAGGGGGTCAAGACAAAATGAAGGCGGGTTACCTACCTTGTGTGCCGAATCGCCGGCGAGAACGATTCGTCCGTGGTGCCAATGGCTCAGGACACCCTCCTCCAGGGGTACGAGGGCGCCACGGATGCGCCGCTTCCACAACTCGCCGAAGACCAGGGTGTCGGAGACGGGTTGGTCAGCGAACTGCTGGGCCAAGTCCTCGGCATCCTTCTCCGTGTAGTTTGCCCGCTTTGGCCACGTGAACGGCTCGTCGACGCGGAATATGAAGAAGAAGTAGGCTCTATCTGGCTGTGAGAGGGCCAACAAGGATCTCCCGGTGTTGTTGACCACGGTAACATCCAAGTCGCCAAGCTCGGGAATGTTGGGGGCCACCCCGATCAGTGACTTCCATCGCGTCTTAATGGCTGGGTGCGGAAGACATTCCGATGTTTAGTTGTGGCTCCTCTTTTTGTTTGTTGGGTTATGTGGGGTGTGGGAGAGAGGTCGTGTTGGGGGGCCGAGAATGAAAGGTATAAATAAACAAACATACTCACTGGTCTTTTCTTTCACGGTAATAAGCCCCGGTACGGCCCTGTTCGCCTCATCCCACATGAAGCTTCTCACCAGGCTATACACACCATCGCAGCCAACAACCATGTCACCCCTCTCAATATCGCCATTAAGCAGGGTAACCACAACTCCTCCGGCAACCGTTTTGACGTCTTTGACGCCAGATGATGTCTTGATATAAGTTTTATCAGGCAGCTGATCATAGAGGATCTGGAGGAACTCGCGCCTCTCCAGCACCAGAAGTGAAGAGCCATGGCTGGAAACCGTCAGCTTCCTTAGTCGACCCAACAGGCCACACGGTAGGAATGGTCAGCTCACTTGTCCTGGAGATGCTGGAAATAACCGTTGTCCATATACTTCTTCCCATCCGGTCCCCGGGTCAACCAGTTCCTGCCGGGCACACAAGCTTTCTCGACGGCCTCGAGACATCCCAGCTGGTGTAGAATTCGAGAGCCATGGGCGTAAAGGGCGATGCTGGCACCCTCAGGCGGGGCCACAACCGCCCTCTTCTCGAGCACCACGTGGTCAATGCCGGCCTTCTGGAGGCAATGCGACGCCGTCAGGCCCACCACGCCGCCGCCGACGACAATGACGCGGAAGGAACGTTTGGAGTCCGACATGCTTGCGGGGTTCATCGAAGGACAGCGGTGCTCGCATCAAACTTGGAACATATAATCCTCAGAGGTTACGGTGGGTACGGATTGACATCGGCAATAGTTGGTCGGATCTTATACGGCATCAAATAACTTCCATACTAGCACTAAATCTCTTATCTAACTCCCCACCGACCGACTCCAAAATAACCTACCGCCGACTCGCCCACTCCCCGACTCGACGACGGACAAGATGGCCGTAAACCCCACAGAATTCGGCGTCTTCCGGGCGTCACTTGGGTTTCGGCCAACTCGGACCGGCCTCGATCTTGGATGCCAGATTGCATCCTTCGGTTGTCCCGGTCCGGGCCTTTGCATTAGTGCGCTGGGTGGACTCACCTTCCGCATCTGTGCCACCGGGCGGGTTGTGTGGTGTGTTCCCCGTGTTATCCATGCGAAGATCCCGTGCGGGAGTGGCAGATGCTGTGGAATCTGGAGTTCAAACTTTAGCCACGTTAGGCAGTCCTGCCCCTCCTGCCAAATTCGGCTGGAGTGAGGTGCGACTTCCCGGACCACAAATTGAATTTCCGTTTCCACTTTCTCCAGTTCCCCTCCCCCAACCAAGTCTGACGCGCTGCAGCCCAAGGTCCTCGGGCTATTTGGGCGCTGGGGAGGAAGTCGGGGGCCGAGTTCGAGGAATGAATCACCCGGGCCATGGATTACGGCAAAATAAGCGAGGCAGACACCCACTCTCCTCGCCCAACCCAGTTTCAGCGCGACATTGCTCTGCGCGTCTGCATGAGGCAGGACCGTCCGGCTTCACGACACCTTGACAACCCCCCGCCGATTACGGAATCGGGTGGAAACGGAAAGGAGTGAAGGGAGGGACCTCTCTCACAGATACGGACGAAGTGACCTTGACCAATCGGACACCGACCGTCGCTGTTTTGCAGGAAGTTGCATCCAGATCCCTCTCAACTCGCGCTGCATCATCGGTGCAACGACCCTTGCAGGGGCTTGGCGGACTCGGACAACCGCGCCTCTCAAGGACAGGTCTGGCAAAAAGCAGCGGCCACCCCGCAAACTCAAATCTGAAAATTTGAATCCTGATCCTTCGGCCAATCAGGGGTGACAGCCCTCAGAATTCCCCTCGCCTTTTAACGCCGAAAAAGCTTAACACCGTGGCACAATCTTGAAAGAATAGGTCCCGAAACGTTAATTGTCTACGCCTGGTTCGGGAGCAAACACGTTCGATATTCCCACGTTCATTCAAGATTGGACCCCAAGCTGTCGTCCATATCACTCGGACCACACCATTTCTCAAACCATGACAACTGAGATAGGTATCAATTCTCGTCGTTATCTGTGGGGACTGCGTCTTGAGCCCAGATTCCAAATCGTAGAGCGCCGAATCGGGGGTAGTCTTGCAACGGGCGAAGGACACGATTCACGGGCAAGTTGCCTCAGTGTTCCCATGTTCCCACGTCGGGGTCTGCCGGACACGGTGGGACTGAGAGAGAGGTACGGATTACATGGACATGAGACCCTCATTAGACGGACCCGCTTTTGCTGTGAACGATCCAATAATTAGGTTCCAACCATTGGCGTCAACGTCGTTGGTTCTTCTTACACGGGCAGTCTCTCCTAAACCCCAGGTTCACCCCCCCAGTTCCAGAATGAGGCCTCGCCCGTCGTCGGTGATATGCCACATGGCATGTAACCACGTGATTCCTGCAGCCTTGCTTAGGAATCCCTCTATCGAGTGTTCCCGGTTCCCTCCCTCTTGTTGGACCAGGGGCTTCTTGAAACGATGCCCTCTTGGGACGAAAAAAATAAATATGGAAAGGGAGTGGGCGGAGAGGGGTGGGAAACCTGAAGGGCGTGAACAAATTAGGTACCAATTCGTCGCCTCGGGATTAAACTGGAAGGCTTACAAATGGCAGCGCCGAAAATCACCTTGTCGCCTAACACCGCATGGCGTCTGGTATATACTTCAGCGATTTTGGATTCTTGAACTGTTTCGTTTTTCATGGTTCCTCCTTTTCCACAACACTCACCTCTCCACATTGTGACGACAACCCGAATTCGGAAGACATGGCGGTCAGCAACGACCCGCTGGTCAGCAGCAACGGTGTGCCCAAAACAGAGCGCGATATCCCAGACTCGGTACAGGGCGTGAACCAGATCGACGAGAAGAACGATGCGGTGCGGTCGAGCTCCTCCGATCCCGAGGTGGCGGCGAAGAGCGACGATGGCCCCGTCAGGACAGTGACCGGCTTCAGGGTACGTGGTATTGGCCGAGACGAAATGGCAGTCGTCTCCGACCCCCCTTACTGACGCCTTGTACCACCGCAGTGGTTCTTCGCTTACATGTCGGTTCTCTCCACCGTCTTCCTGTTCGCCCTTGATGGCACCATCGTGAGTGAACCGCTGCCTGTGCGCCCCATGTGCGCGGCTTGCTCACGCCTAAACAGGTTGCCAATGTCCAGCCCCAAATTGTCGACACCTTCGGTGAGGTCGCTAAGCTACCATGGATCGGTGTGGCCATGAGTCTCGGTACCATCTCCATTCTTCCCCAGTAAGTTCCTCCCCGTGAACCCCTACCCCGTCTCGCGCAGCACAATATGTTTGGGCGTTCAACCATTAACTGCTTTTCCACAGTGGTAAAGCTCTCGCGATATTCAACGTCAAATGGTACTACCTCGTCTGTGTCGCCGGCTTCGAGGTCGGGAGTGCCGTCTGCGGCGCTGCGCCTAACATGAACGCCTTGATCGTTGGTCGCCTCATTTTGGGTATCTTTGGATCCGGCGTCTATTCGGGCTCCCTCACCGTCGTCGCCCTCCTCACCACCAACCGCGAGCGACCGTTGTACTTCTCCGGAATAATTGCGATTTGGGGCATTGGCAGCGTCATCGGTCCCGTCATCGGCGGTGCCTTCGCAGAGAGCAGCGCGACCTGGCGATGGGCCTTTTACATCAATTTGCCCGTGGCCGCCGTCTTCATCCCGGGCTTCCTCTTCTGTATCCCCTCCATCAACCCGTCCCCCCTGCCGTTCGCCAAGAAACTCCGCACGCAGGATTGGGTCGGCATCACTATCTTCGAGGGTGGTTCTGCCTGCTACGCCATGGCCATTACCTTCGGCGGCATCGTGTACTCCTTCAGCAGCGGTCAAGAGATTGCCTTGTGGGTTATGACGGGTGTCTTGCTGATCACATTCATCCTGGTCGTCATCTATCACCCGTTCGTTTCCAAGGAAAACCGGCTGTATCCGGGTCATTTCCACAAGCGGCTGGAGCTCAACAACCTCCAGCTCCAGCTCTTCGTTGTCTCGGGCACCATGATGACCAGCGTTTACTACATACCCCTGCTCTTCCAATTCACCAGGGGTGACGGCGCCTTGGACGCTGGTGTGCGCCTCTTGCCCATCATGAGCATGATTGTCGCCTTTTCCATCCTCAACGGTTATTTCATGCCCAAACTCGGCTACTACATGCCGTGGTATGTCTTTGGCAACGCCGTGATCCTGGCCGGCTCTACCTGCATGTGTAAGCCACCCTCACTCGCTTTGCGGAGCCGAAGAAAACGCGGCCCTACAACCGCTAACCTCAGCCCACAGTCCGAGTTGACGTCAACACCCCCGACTCCCACATTTACGGTTTCACCGCTCTCATCGGCATGGGTGTCGGCTCCTATCTCACAGCAGGCATCGCCGTCGCCCAAGCACTAGTCCAACCCCACGAAATCAGCGACGCCGTAGGCTTCATGACAGCTGGTACGCCCACCCCATCCCTCCACCCCGATCCCCCCCTAACTACCTACCTAACACTAACCCCCCCGTTCTCGCACCAACCACACAGCGCAAAACATGGGCCTGATCACCTTCCTGGGCGTGGCCGGCGCGCTGTACATCATCATCGGCACCGCGAGCCTGGGCCGCGTGCTGCCCGACCACTCGTACGACGACCTGCTGCAGTTGACGACGGGTATCCACGGCACCATCTTCCAGCACCTGACCCCGGAGCAGCAGGTGCAGGTGGTTGACCAGGTGACGTTTGCCACGCGCAACCCGTTTGGGCTGGTCATGGCTGCGAGCGCGGTTACGTTCGTGTTGTCGCTGTTTTTGGGGGTGAGTTCTGTCTTTCTTTCTCCGGCGGTGTGGGGGGTTGGGTTTTACTGACTTGTTTGATGCAGCGCAAGAAGCTTTACTAGGTTCTGTTGACTGGGGACGGAACGGAGCCGGTTCTACGGGGGAGACATCGTGAGGTAGGAAGGCAAGTCAACTCAACCTTGCCTTACCGACGCGTACTTTGTTTTAGCAGTTTCGGTTGAATACGCGGGTGGACGGAAGGAGAATGGAAAAAGGCAATCGGGATGTGCATAAACGGAAATACCTTTATTAATGAGATCGTAGACATTCCCGAGCTGTGGTTGTGCCGTCGTCGGGAGATCTGGCCTCTCTGTACATGACAAACACGTGTAGGGTAAACAAGGGGTTTAACCTTGCTCGGGTTGATGGAAACGGGGACCGCCTTTTGTATATGAGGAGCGCCTCGTCCATGTATGAACGTTTTATTCCGTCCTTGGTGAGTTGATACAAGCGGAGGTTCATGGATTCAGATATCCATCGCCTTCCAACTTCTATTATTGGTAAGGATCTAACAATGGCTCCCACTAAAGCCTCAAGCTTATGTATATCACAGCATGCTCAAACATTCTCATCAAGGCACGTTTCTCGGAACAATAGCAATAGAATGCTAATCTCTTTAGCTCCTCTATGATCCGCGCTAATATCATATGATATCACAGGCCTAGCACATACGTATTAGTAGGTGCCAGCACGGAGCCATATGGTCAGTGGCACAGCAATCGTGAGGACAATACCCATGGCGAGCACAATGCTCCCCACAGAACCTTTCTCGGGCACTGCTTCAAGAGCCATACCTGATTGCTGCAACTTCGTCTTCTCCTGCGCTTGCTTGAATTCCTCGAGCAGGTTGTGGAAGTCTCTCGGGTAGGTGGGCACAAAGAGGTTGGCCAACACATTCTGCTTGCGTCTGGTGTTGATGCCGAGGTCTTTGAGCAGGGTGTCGATGTACTATCGGGGACCCTTCATAAGTCTTTTGCCGCTCCACAAAGAATCCGAACCAAGGTAGGCGGTTACTTACGGACAGGAAATCGAAGATAGCATAAGCGTGCTTCCTTCCCTGGGCAGGATATCGCTTGCGGGACCAGACGTTCCACTCGGCCACCTCCC